>NC_137798.1:105097031-105697031 GCF_963383645.1 Muscardinus avellanarius
CTCACTAAGTAGCTGAGGCTGGCCACGAACCGTGATCTTCCTGTCTCAGCCTCCTGGATGCTGGGATGACAAGCGTGCCCACCACGCCCGGCTTCATTTTATTTTTGAAACTGAACTGTATTTTTAGTGTGTTATTCGTCTGAGATGCAGATTGGCGAGCGTGCATACCTGTGCATGTGGTCCAAGGACTTACACAACTGATACATATAGTGCGTGATCTTTTTTTCTGATAGTGGGTATCTCCTCCCTGTGCAATAAAAAATAGGCAAACAATCACCAATGGTATACACACCTTTTAAATATATGTATGCAGCCGGGTGTGGTGGCGCACGCTTGTAATCCCCGTGCTTGGGTGGCTGAGACAGGAGGATCTCACAGGTTCAAAGCCAGACTCAGCTACTTAGTGAGGCTCTCAGTGACTTAGTGACCCTGTTTCCAAAAAAATATAAAATGGGTCTGGGAGTATAGCCCGGAGGTAGAAAAGCCCCTGGTTCCACCCCCCAGTACCACTAAATAAATAAATAAATGTTACATATATAAAATCTAATCTTATTTAATGATATGTGAAAATCTAACTTCCTTTGAGAAAAACACTCTGAAGTTTTCATCTGAATTTGTAGTATACCTTCAGACTAGCATTTAAAATCCTATCCACCGAGCTGAGCACGGTGGTGCACGGCTACAATCCCAGTACCAGGGAGGCGAGACAGGAGGATCGCAGGTCTGAGGACAGCCTCAGCAAGCAGTGAACCTCTCATCAACCTCGTGAGAGCCCTGTTTCAAAGTAAAAAATAAGCAGGGCGTGGTGGTGCACGCTTGTAATCCTAGCACTCGGGAGGCTGAGACAGGAGGATCACAGTTTGAGGACAGCCTCAGCTACTTAGTGGGGCCCTTTGCAACTCTCAGTGAGACCCTGTTTTAAAATAAAGAATAAAAAATTAGCCAGGCATGGTGTCACATGCTTGTAATCCCAGCATTCAGGAGGCTGAGACCGGAGGATCTGGGTTTGCAGCCAGCCTCAGCTAGTTAGTGAGCCCTTTGAAACCCAGTGAGATCCTGTTTCAAAATTAAAGAACAGCCGGGCATGTTGGCACACGGTTGAATCCCTGGAATGCCAGCATTCGGGAGGCGGAGACAGGAGGAGCATGGTTCGTGGACAATCTCAGCTACTTATAGTGAGGCCCTTTATAACTCAGTGAGACCCTGTTTCTAAAATAAAGAATAAAAATAGGGCTGGGGGTATAAAAAATAGTGGGTATATAAAAATAGTGCGAAGGTAGAATGCCCCTGGGTTCCATCCCCAGTACAAAAAAAAAACCACAAACAAAAACAAAAACAAAAAAACCCCAAAAAGAACAAAAAATAAAAGAACTAGGCGTGGCGGGCACGCTTGTGATCCCAGCCTGTGGGAGGCTGAGACAGGAGGATCGCGGTTCACAGCCAGCCTCAGCTACTTAGTGAGGCCCTCTGCAACTCAGTGAGACCCGGTTTCAAAATAAATAAAAAATAGGGCTGGGCTGAGACAGGAGGATCGCACAGGTTCGAAGCCAGCCTAGGCTACTTAGTGAGGCCCTGTTTCCAAATAAAATATAAAATAGGTCTGGGAGTATAGCCCGGAGGTAGAAAGCCTCTGGTTCCACCCTCAGTACCACCAAAAAAAAAAAAAAAATAGGGCTGGGGCATAGCTTGGAGGTAGAATGCCCCTGGGTTTAATCTCCTATAACACACACACACACACACACACACACACACACACACACACACACACACTCTACCACTGGCACGATTCCATGTAAAGTCACGATTTCAGTAAGAACAGCCCTGAGCGTCATCATGGAGTAACATGGTCTGATGATCCATCCAGGGCACTTCCCTTCAAATTGACTTGTATTTTTGTGACCCTGGGGATTGGTCTCAGGGGTGGTGTACCTCCAAGCTACACCCCCAGCCTGATTTCATTTATTTATTTATTTTTAGGTACTGGGGATTGAACTCAGAGGCAAATTACTTCCAAGCTACACCCCCAGCCTGATTTTTTAATTTCTCATTTGGAAACAAGGTCTTACTAGATTGCTGAGGCTGGCTTTGAACATGCAATCCTCCTGTCTCAGCCTCCTAAGTACTGGGATTACAGGCATGTGCCACCATGCCTGGCTTTATTTTTTATTTTGAAACAGGGTCTCACTAAGTTGCTGAGGCTGGCCTTGAACCTGTAATCCTCCTGTCTCAGCCTCCCAAGGACTGGAATTATAGATGTGTTCACCACACCCAGCTTCAAACTGTATTGGTATTGAAAACGAGAGGAGTCTCTTGAAAACCCGCAGTCTTCCTAAGCTTCCCGTCTAGATGGAGAACTCCATTTTACTTTTGATTTTGAGACAGGCTCACTGGGTGTCCAGGCTGGACATGCCTGGCTCTGGAGATTTCCATTTCAAAGAACCAGCTGGGAGTATAATCCCAGTACTTGGGAGGCTGAGGATCCGTAGATCCTCTTGGGAGACAGGAGGATCCGTAGGATCACAGGTTCGCGGCCAGCCTCAGCAGTTTAGTGAGACCGTTTCAAGTTTCAGGATAAAAAGTTTCAGGGCTGGGGGTGTAGCTTGAAGGTAGAATGCCCCAGGTTCAATCTCCAGTACCAGAAGAAAGAAAAAAGACCCTGTTACAAAATAAAAACTACGGCTAGGGGTGTAGCTTGGAGGAAAAAGTCTCTGGGTTTAATCCCCAGTAACGCGACACATACAACCTAAAGGGCTGGGGAACAGCTCAGGGAGAATGGCCCTGGGTTCCGTCCTCAACACTACACACAGACACACACACACCCTACATGCACATACACATACTCCATACTACATGCACACGCACTGACACATAATACAGACCACAGACACACAGAAACACTGCATGCATACTCCATGATGCATACGTAAGTAGAGTTTCAAATCAGCCAAGCGGCTACAGCCACCCAGCCCCACCTGATCCCTCCATTTTTTTTCTTGCAGTACTAGGGGTGGAACCCAGGGGCCTACCTCTGAGTGACACCCCAGCCCTAATTTTATTCTTTATTTTGTTTATTTATTTATTTTTTGGTGGTACTGGGGGTGGAACCCAGGGGCTTTTCTTCCTCCAGGCTACACTCCCAGACCTATTTTATACTTTATTTGGAAACAGGGTCTCTTAAGCCAGCTGAGGCTGGCTTCGAACCTGCGCGATCCTCCTGCTTCAGCCTCCCAAGCGCGGGGATGTCAAGCGTGCCCACCACGCCGCGGGCTCATTCATTCTGTTTTCTCTGCATACACACACAAGAGTGCTTATGACATGCATATAATGGAGTGACTTCACCGGAAGACATCCAAGCACAATTAACTTTTTCATGTAATACCATAAGCTTCTTATTCTGTCACATAACTGATTATCAGTTGCCTTGAATTAAAAAGAATTCCAGTTAAGACCCTGTTAGCTTTCCCGCGCTTGAGGAACTCTAGAATTGTGTTAATACCTAGAAACGGTGAAAGGAAGCCACACTGCCGTTCTCCCTGGCTCCCGCGCCCCGCCACGTGCCCCCGCGGCCTGGGGCAGGCGCTGCGGACCCCCACCCGCCTCAGCTCCGCCTGGTGAGGCTCCTGCATCCCGCGGGCCCCTCCCCTGTGCTCCCAAAGCCCCTCAGCGCCCCCTCCCTGCGCGGTTTCCGGGCTCCCTTCCCAGCCAGGCCCGCACACCTGCGACTCAGCGTGAACCCAGCATACCCAGCAAGGGATCCTCATACCCAGCAAGGGATCCTCATACCCAGCAAGGGATCCTCATACCCAGCAAGGGATCTTTTCTTTCTTTGGTTTTGTGGGACTGGAGATGGAACCCAGGGGCATTCTGCTTCCCAGCTTGGCCCGCGGCCCTTTTCCACTTTTTATTTCTTTAGTTTTTGCAGTGCTGGGGATGGAACCCAGGGGCGTTCTACCTCCATGCTACACTCCAGCACTATTTTTTAGTCTTCATTTGGAAACAGGGTCTCACTAAGTTGCAGAAGGCCTAAGTAGCTGAGGCTGTCCTCGAACCACGATTCTCCTGTCTCGGTCTCTCAAATGCTGGGATTACAAGTGTGCGCCACCATGCCTAGCAACTTTTTACTTTGAAACGAGGCCTCACTGAGTTTAAAGGGCCTCACTAAGTAGCTGAGGCTGGTTGAGAATCCACAGTCCTCCTGTCTCAGTTTCCCAAGTGCTGGGATTACAAGCATGAGACACCATGCCAGGCAATACATAAACTTTTATGGACGTAAAAAAAATTGCTGGCTTGCCGGGCATGGTTGGCGCACACTTGTAATCCCGCACTTGAGAGGCGGAGACAGGAGGATCCCACAGATTCAAAGCCAGCCTCGCTGGCTTAAGAGACCCTGTTTCCAAATTAAAAAAAAAAAAAAAAAATTTGCCGGCTCATATTATTTATTTTGTTAATAATTTATAATCACATTCATACTTAAAATTAAATAGGAAATTACAGTTCACACCTTGTGAGTTCCACATGTATGGATTCAACCAACTAGAGGTCCAATTTTTTTTTTTTTTGGTGGTACTAGGGATTGAACCTGGGGGAATTCTTTATTTTATTCTTTATTTTGGAAACAGGGTCTCACTAAGTTGCAGAGGGCCTCACAAATTGCTGAGGCGGGCTGTGAACCCGCGATCCTCCTGTCTCAGCCTCCCAAGTACTGGGATTACACGCGTGCACCACCACGCCTGGGATGTGGATTTTAAGTCATCTATGATGCTTCCCCTAGAATTCAACCCCAAGTCATCAGAAGCCATCATATGACAGGGGGTGCGGGGCGGGTTCCAGCTGGCCCAGGTGTGGCGTGGTCCCACCAGGCTCACGTGTCCTGACCTCCAACACCACCCGAGGCCAGACCCCCAGGGACACTTGCTGCATGTGCCCCACCTGGCCCCTGGCCGCCTGGCCCCTTGTATGCCCTGGGTGGTCACCTGAGGCGAACACAGTTTTCTAAACAGTGCTTTATTGTTCAGGAGAAAGGCCATGTGCATGCCCTGGACACGAGGAAGTACAGCGTGTCGGGCCACAAGGACCCGGAAAAGGGATCTCAGAGTCCGAGGACCATGTGACAAGGTCTGAGCGCCACCTCATCCAGGTGACAGGGCGGCAGGAGGCCCAGCTCAAGCGCCTCCCAGGAGCGAGGTAGCCGTGCACGGCGGCCACGGCCAAGCACACGCGTCAGGAGAGCAGGAGAGTCTACGTACCTCGTATTAGTTCATAAATATTCATGTCCATAAGTTCACAAATTAGTGCGAGAGAACCAGATTTTCTGTCACTGAAGAAGAAAGCAGGTTTTTAAATTTGTGTGTGTGTGTCTTAATCAGAAAACATAATCTAATACTTAATTTCTTTACAAACATTTCTGGTAAACATAAGGCACTTCCACACCAAAGACCCAGAGTAATTACCGATATAGTAGAATTTTTATTTTATTTAGTTATTTTATTTTATTTTTGTGTGGTACTGGGGGTGGAACCCAGGGGCTTTCTACCTCCGGGCTATACTCCCAGACCTATTTTATATTTTATTTGGAAACAGGGTCTCACTAAGTTGCTGAGAGCCTCACTCAGTAGCTGAGGCTGGCTTCGAACCTGTGCGATCCTCCTGTCTCAGCCTCCCAAGTGCGGGGATTACAAGCATGTGCCACCATGCCTGGCTTGAGGTTTTTATTTTAAACCAGTATTTCAGATGTAGTTAATTAAAGTAATAGTAAAAACATCATTTAAAGAAAATTCTAAACGCTTCTTTAAAAAATAAAAAGCCTCAGCTAATACTTAGGCTCTTTGCAATTCATTGAGACCCTGTTTCAAAATAAAGAATAAAAAATACAGCTGGGGGTGTAGCTCAGAGGTAGAATGCCCCTGGGTTCTATCCCTAGTACTGAGTAAATAAATAAATAAATAATAAATAAATAAATAGTAAAAAATAAAAAGAGAAGCTGGACATTGTGGCGCATACTTCTAATCCCAATACTTGGGAGGCTGAGACAGGAGGATCGCGGTCTGGGGACAGCCTCAGCTACTTTGTGAGGCCCTCCACAACTCAATGAGACCCTGTTTCAAAATAAAGAATAAAAAAATAGGGCCGGAGGTGTAGCTTGGAGGTAAAATGCCCCTGGTTTCCATCCCCAGTACTGCAAAATTAATTAATTAATTAATTAAAAATAAAAAGAGAGAAGCCAGGCATGGTGGCATGTACTTATAATCCCAGTGCTTGGGAGGCTGAAACAGGAGAATCATGGGTTCAGAGTCAGCCTCAGCAATTTAGTGAGACCTTGTTTCCAATGAAAAATAAAATAGGGCTGGGGTAGAATGCTCCGGGGCTCAATCACCAGTACCAATAAATAAATAAATAAATAAAACAAGAGAGAGTATGTCTTGAAAATATAAGATTAACTACCAGCAGAAAGAAGAAGAGGCTGGGAGAGCCCGCTGCGGAGGCGCATGCCTGTAATACCAGTGCTTGCGAGGCTGCGATGGGGGACCGCAATTTGAGGACAGCCTCAGCAAGCAGTGAGATGCTTGCGATGTAGTGAGACCCTGTTTCAAAACAAAAGTAAAAATGATTGGGGGGGCGTAACTCCGAGGTAGAATGCTGCTGGGTTTAATCCCCAGTACCATACACACACACACACACACACACACACACACACACACACAGACTAGGGAACTGGCTAAACAAAACAATAAAAGGAAAATAAACTTAATTCATGCTCTGTGGCTGCACATTTATTTATTTATTTTTTTTTTTTGCGGGTCTGGGGATTAAACCCAGCAGCATTCTACCTCCGAGCTACACTCCCAACCCCTATTTTTTATTCGTTATTTTAAAACAGGGTCTCACTGAGTTGCAAAGGGCCTTCCTAGGTAGCTGAGGCTGGCTGTGAACCATGATCCTCCTGTCCCAGCCTCCTGAATGCTGGGATCACAAGCGTGCCCCACCACACCTGGCTCTCGTGCTGGGTCTTTCTGATTGGTAGAGAAATCTTAGAGAAATTCTTGTATCATTAGACCAGAAATGAAGATTGCACTGAAATGATATCAGTTGTTTAACAGAGACCACAGGAGGCTGCAGAGAGGCAGGCGGGAGGGACAAAGTAGACATTCAGTCCTGAAATTACACAACAGGGCTCTCTGGGCCCAGCCCGCCCCTGGTCCCGGAGGCCCAACTGCACCACTGAGGCTCGTGTGCAGTGTGCTTTTGAGATACAGGGTCGCCTACATGAAGGCGTCTACGTAGGAATCAGATGCACAGAGAGAAACGTGACCTAGGATGAAAGGACAACTGCTACTCTCTGAGCTCAGAGCAAATATTTGGAGGATCGCAGGTTCGAAGCCAACCTCAGCAACTTGTGAGGCCCTCTGCAACATAGCAAGACCTTGTTTCAAAATAAAGGTGGTGGGCCGGGTGTGGTGGCCCATGCCTATAATCCCAACATTTGGGAGGCTGAGGCAGGAGGATCCGGGTTTACAGACAGGCCTTTTTACAACTCAGTGAGACCCTGTTTCAAAATAAAAATAAGAGCCGGGCATGGTGACACACGATTGTAATCCCAGCATTCGGGAGGCTGAGTCTGGAAGATCACGGTTCTTAGACAGCCTCAGCTACTTAGCAATGCCCTTCACAATTCAGTGAGGCCCTGTTTCAAAAATAAAAAAGACCAAAAAACACAAAAAATTAGGGCTAGGAGTTAGCTCTGAGGTAGAATGCCCCTGAGTTCCGTCCCCAGTACCACACACACACACACACACATACACACACACACACACACACACACACACAAAGAATAAAAAATAGGGTTGGGGTGCCATCCCCAGTACCCCCCATTAAAAGTTGGGGTGTAGCTAGGAGGTAGAATATCCCTGGGTTGGATTCTCAGTGCCACAATAAATAAATAAAATCCTAATACTTGGGAGGCTGAGACAGAAAGATCCCATGTTCAAGGCCAGCCTCAGCAACTTCCCGAGGCCCTCCATGACTGAGATTCTGTTTCAAAATAAAAAATAAAATAGGGCAGGGGTTGTAGCTCAGAGGTAGACTGCCTCTGGGTTCAATTCCCAGTACAACAACACAAATAAATAAAATAAAATGCCTACCACGGTTCTCTTAAAAAGAGCTGTAGCCATTTTCATGGACTTTAGATAATCTTTCAAGTCCCCAGTCTACTTACAAAACCACTTCGTGCAGCGTGAGGATGTTCGGGTGCGGGTGCAGGCGCCGCAGTGCTTGGACTTCTCGGAGGTTGTTCACTTGCTCAATACTATTGCGTAGGAAAACACAGATGACTAATTCACAGCTAGGTCACCTTTAACACTAGCGTTATTACATCACATTCTCTCTCCATGCTTCAGAGTTTAAAACTCACCAATACTTAAGCAAGTTGACCGGGTTCTATCTTTCACAAAGGAAACTGGAGTGAGACATATTTCTGCACTGTCTTATTACACAGCCTTACAAGCTGGACCTACAATAACACTTTCCCATCTCATATCTTGAACGATTCTTTCACATATTCATAAACATAGACTGGACATGGGAGGCACTGATTCAATTTGTTGGCAAGGTGCATTAGTAATTAAGGTTAATAATTAAAGTGTTCATTAGTGTATGGGAGCCAAGTAAAGTATACACTGCCTGAAAATATGTGTTTCAAAGTTCCAGGAACAGACCAGCCTCCATCTCATCTCTGACAAAGTCTGAAGCCAGGGACATTTGCCTCGGAGCTACATCGCCAGCGCTTTTTAAATTTTATTTTTATTTATTTATTTTTTGGTGGTACTGGGGTTCCTGGAAGCCCTTCTACCGCCGGGCTACACTCCCAGACCTACTTTTTATATTTTTATTTGAAAACAAGGTCTCTTAAACCAGAGAGGCTGGCTTCGAACCAGCGCGATTCTCCTGTCTCCACCTCCCAAGCGAGGGGATTACAAGTGTGCGCCACCACGCCCGGCCTTATTTTTTGTTTTGAAACAGGGTCTCCTTAGGTTGCCAAGGGCCTCACTAAATAGCTGAGGCTGTCCATGAACTGAGATCCTTCTGTCTCAGCCTCCCAAATGCTGGGATTACAAGCGTGCTCAGCACACCCAGCTTTTATTCTTTTTTCTGAAATAGGGTCTCACTGCAAAGGGCCTCACTAAGTAGCTGAGGCTGTACGTGCGCCACCATGCCCAGCTTTACTTACTTTTTTTTTTTTTTGGTGGTCCTGGGGATGCAACCCAGGGGCTTTCCTACCTCCGGGGTATACTCTCAGACCTATTTTATATTTTATTTGGAAACAGGGTCTCACTAATTGCAGAGGGCCTCACTAAGTAGCTGAACCCACAATCTTCTTGTATCAGCTTCCAAGTATTAGGATTTCAAGTGTGTGCCACCATGCCTGGCTCCTAAAATCTGTTTCTAACCAATACCAAGAGTCTGAAATCAAGGATTATACCCTGAAACTCTTCCGAAGGTTCTTATCAATATGGGGAAATAATTATGTATTTTTTCAAAAGACTGCTTTGGGTATTTTGAAGCATTAGTTCCTTTGATATTTAAGAAAGCTGGGGCTTCAGCGGGGTGTGGTGGTGCATACTTGCGATCCCAGTACTTGGGAGGCTTAGATAGAAGGATTGCAGGTTTGAGGCCAACTTCAACAACCTAACAAGAACGTTTCAAAACAAAAAATAATGCTGGGCGTGGTGGTGCATGCTTGTAATCCCCGTGCTTGGGAGGCGGAGACAGGAGAAATGCACTGGTTTTAAGCCAGCCTTGCTTAAGAGACCCTGTTTCCAAATAAAAATATAAAATAGGTCCGGGAGTGGAGCCCAAAGGTAGAAGGGGGCTTCCAGGAACCCCAGTACCACCAAAAATAAATAAATAAATAAATAAATAAATAAATAAATAAATAAATGAATGAATAAAAAGTAGGGCAGAGGGTATAGCTCAGAGGTCAAATGCCCCTGGGTGGTTCCATCCCCAAACCCGCAAAAAAAAAAAAAAAAAAAAAAAAAAGTGCTGGGGGTGTAGCTGGGTTTCACCTCCAGTACCACAAGGGAGGGAGAGGGTTGGAGGAGAGGGAGAAGGGAGATTGCTGGGGTTTGTGCTTCTTATCGGAAAGTTTTGTTTTTAAAATGAAGCCTGTGTCACCTCTTTCTCTGATAGTTCCTTAATGGCATTCATGTTTTGACAGGTTAGGGTGACCTACCACACCTACAATGACAGGTAAACAAAGCCCAAGCTTTAGGAGGCTGCTCTGAGCCGGGGGTGGCGGTACATGCCTGTAATTACAAAACTTAGGAGGCTGAGACAGGAAGACCACAAGTTCAACAGTCTCAACAATGTAGTGAGACTTTAGCAACCTAGCAAGACCCTGTTTCAAAGGTTAAAAATATGCCAGGTGTGGTGGGCACGCTTGTAATCCCAGTACTTGTGAGGCTGAGACAGGAGATCATGCAGGTTCGAAGCCAGCCTCAGCTATTTAGTGAGGCTCTCAGCAATTAGTGAGACCCTGTTTTCAAACAAAATGGGGAAAAAATAGGTCTGGGAGCATAGCCTGGAGGGAGAAGGCCCTGGGTTCCACCACCACTACCACAAAAATAAGTTAAGTAAATAAATAAATAGCCGGGTATAGTGGCTCACTGCTTGTAACTGCAGCCTTTGGGAGGCTGAGATAGGAGGACTGGGGTTCTGCGAGGCCTTTTGCAATTTAGTGAGACACTGTTTCAAAATAGAGAATAAAAAATAGAAGCTGTGCATGGTGGCCACGCTTGTCATCCCAGCGCTTGGGAGGCTGAGACAGGAGGATCGCGGTTCACGGCCAGCCTCAGCTACTTAGTGAGGCCCTTGGCAACTCAGTGAGACCCTGTTTCAAAATAAAAAATAGAAAATAGGGCTGGGCATGGTGGCGCAGGCTTATAATCCGCTGAGACAGGAGGATCACACAGGTTCAAAGCCAGCCTCAGCTACTTTAGTGAGACCCTGTTTCCAAATAAAATAGAAAATAGGTCTGGGAGTATAGCCTGGAGGTAGAAAGCCCCTGGGTTCCACCCCCAGTACCACAAAAAAAGAAAAATAAAAATAGAAAAGAAAGAAAAAGAAAGAAAAAAGAAAAGAAAATAGGGCTGGAGTGTAGCTTGGAGGTAGAATGCCCCTGGGTTCCATCCCCAGGATGGCAAAAATAAATAAATAAATAAATAAATAAATAAATAAATAATAGAGCTGAGGGTAAAGCTCAGAGGTAGAATGCCCCAGTAGCTGGGTTCAAGCCCCAGTACCACAAAAACAAAAACAAAAAAAGTCTGCTCAGAAAGAAAAAGCCACGCAGCCTCCACTGAGAACAGTCTAGAACTATAGGCCCCTCCCCACAAGGGCAGCAGATCCCCAGGAAACAGATTTCTCCATCCCTGCAGGGAAACTAATTTTCAATATATTAATATGTTAATCAATTCACAAGTGATTACATTGCAAGGAGCCCTAATACACTTAGCCTAAGGGCTGATTAATAAAACCCAGCATTCGTACCACTGTTTAGAGTGAGGCAGGTTTTTACAACCTAACTTTGGTAGCTGTGAATCACTGACACTACAGTAAACGTGGACAAGAGAACAGCCCAGTATGACAAGCAGGGCACTAGCGGCGCCTCGGCCGGCAGCCCCGTGGACCCCTGTGCAGGTGGGCGCCGCTGCCCGCCGCCTACCTCTCGAAGCGCTGCTTCATCTGCTTGCACGCGTAGTAGCTCCCATCTCTCAGGCTCTGCATCTTCATAACTTCAGAAAACGTTCCCTCTCCTATTTTGCCAATTGGTTTATAGTCTAAGGTAAAAACAAGAAATGTTAAAGTGCAGCCGGGCGTGGTGGGCACACTTGTCATCCCAGCACTCGGGAGGCTGAGACAGGAGATCATGCAGGTTCGCAGCCACCCTCAGCTACTTAGTGAGGCCCTTTGCAACTCAGTGAGACCCTGTTTGAAAATAATAATAAAAAATAGGGCTGGGGGTGTAGGTTGGAGGTAGAAAGGCCCTGGGTTCCATCCCCAGACCCGCAACAAAAGGAAAAAAAAGAGAAGGAGGAATTTTACACGATAAATTCCAGTTTTATTTCATCATAAACAAATTAAGCAGACTTGCTTTGAAAAAAAAATAGGTCAACTGCAAAGTTTTTAAAAATTATTAAGTACCCAAGCTCAAAGTGACTGCCAACACCCAGGCTGGCTCCAGACCATCACAACCATGTGTGGCCTCCCGCCCGGGGATGGACGTCGGAGACGCAGGGCCACTCGTCTCCGGTGGCTCTTCCAGCAGAGCAAGCCTGGCGTATGAAACACGCATGACTATGAGGGACAGAAAGAGACAGTGCCTATGGAAACCCCTAGGACAGTCCCGATGCCCACTGGTCTGTTCAGGCCTACGACTAGACAAGAAAGCGGAGCATGGTGGTACGTGACTGTAATCTCAGTACTTGGGAGGCTGAGACAGCAGGATCACAGGTTTAAGACCAGCCTCAGCTACTTAATGAGGCTCTCAGCAACTTAGTGAAGACCCTGTCTCAAAATAAAATATAAAATAGGTCTGGGAGTATAGCCCGGAGGTAGAAAGCCTCTGGGTTCCACCCACAGTACCACGGGGGGGGGGGGGGATAAATAAATAATAAAATAGGACCGGGAGTGTAGCTCAGGGTAGAACCTCATGGGTTCAATCTCTAGCACCACTCCCAAAGTGGGGACCTGGGGTGAAGCTTGGAGGTAGAATGCCCCTGGGTTCAATCCCCAGTACAAAAAATAAAAGATTAAACAAAAAAATTTTCAGCACTCACAATGCACAATATAGAACTTTAAAGGATATAGAGCGATGCTATTTTAAATAAAAAGCCCGTCCCACAGTAATGGAAATCAAAGAGACTCAAGGACAAAGAGGGGTCAGAATGACCGCTGGGCGCAAAGGGTAGCCCAGGAAGACGAGTGCGCCTGCGTCTGGATGAAGATTTGTCCACTTTTCTTCAACCAACGTTTGCTGAAGGGGAATTTAAGCCTCAACACATGAGATTACAGGTGAAATTCACTTTTCATGAAATGTGTACAGATCTCATTGGAGGCCGGCGATCTGCTCCAGAGCCGCGGCTGCAGCAGCAGGCAGATGAGAAGCACGGGTGGGGTCCGGCTCAGCGCAGCTCGGATTTGCAGGGAGCCGCGCGCTTTCGAATCCTACTCTCTGCGGCACTAAGAAGTTGGAACAGATGACGAAAACAAGCTTGGGAACCTCCAGTGCAGAGAGCTGTACCCAGTTAGCGCCTGCGCAAAGCCGTGGCCGGGCGACCCAGCATTTTGAGAATGCAAAAGGGCGCACAATTCGAAATCTACCATTAACCCAGAAAGTGCATCGCTAGAAATGTACGCCGCGGATAAATAGAAAATGACTCAAAGGTCTGCATTCTGACCCTTCACTGAAGCGCCATGTTGTAAGCAAGTTGCAATATATTTAATATAACCCCATTTTAAGTGTTTTATGAAGACATATGTATGTGTGTATATACGTTATAGCTTAGATTTATAATGTTCCCCTTAAACCTCGGGTAACCATGTTAAAGGCAAGACTTGGTCACTGAGGAAGGGTCCCTGGGGCTGTGGCCTTGGGGATTAGATATGGTTTCCCCTCCCCTTGATCTCTTTCTTGCTTCCAGGCTCCATAATGCGAGAGCAGAGTCCTCACTCTTTCTCGTCCTCCCCCACCATGTCCTGAGCTCCACAGACTTGACCTGGCCTAACATGGACTGAGCCCCCGAAATCTCCAGAACTGAGCAAACAGACCTTCCTTTAAGTTGTTGTCATCAAGTTTTTTGGATCATGCCAGTGAGAATGCTGCTTGAAACAATAGTTATCTGCACACAGAATATATACACATTAAGGCGGATGTACATACACCAAAAATATGCACAAAAATTTGGAGCTGTAAACCTAAGAAAATGTTAACCAAAATTCACCGTGAAGTAGGGGAAGGTCCTAAGAGTAATTTAAACCTTTTGATTAAAGCTGGGCGTGGTGGCGCACGCATGTAATTCCCGCGCTTAGGAGGCTGAGACAGGAGGATCACACAGGTTCCAAGCCAGCCTCAGCTACTTAATGAGACCCTGTTTTCAAATAAAATATAAAATAGGTCTGGGAATATACCCTGGAGGTAGAAAGCCTCTGGGTTCCACCCCCAGTACTACCATCAACAAACAAACAAACAAACAAACAATAAAAACTTTTGATTAAACTTATAACAAGGAGCCAGCCATGGTGGCATACGCTTGTAATCCCAGTACTTTGGAGCCTGAGACAGGAGGATCGCGCAGGTTTGAAGCCAGCCTCAGCTACTTAGTGAGGCTCTCAGCAACTTAGTGAGACCCTGTTTCCAAATAAAATATAAAATAGGTCTGGGAGTATAGCCTGGAAGCAGAAGGCCCCTGTATTTCATCCCCAGCCCCCCCACCCCCCACACACACACTCACAAAGCCAGTATTGCTTTTGCTTTTACTTTAGTTTTTACTTTGAGAAAAAAAATTGCTGGTTGATATATCTATTATAAAAAAAAAAACAGGAGATAAAGTGGGTGGAGTGGTGCATGCTTGTAATCCTAGTACTTGGGAGACAGGAGAATCACAGATTCAAGGAAATATAAAAAATAAAAAGGAGGGCTGGGAGTATAGAATGCCCCTGGGTTCAATCCTCAGTACAAAAAAAAAAAAAAAAATAGGAGGTGATATGCCAGGATAGAAAGAAAAAGGAAAGATTGAGATACCTGATTATTTTTTGTACTGGGAATTGAGCCCATACTCCCCAGCCCTTTTTATTTTTATTTTTATTATTTTATTTTATATTTTGCAGTACTGAAGATGGAACCCAGGGGCATTCTACCTCTGAGCTACACCCTCAGCCCTATTTTTTTTTTTATTCTTTATTTTTTGAAACAGGGTCTCATTGAGTTGCGAAGGAACTAAGCAGCTGAGGCTGTCTGGGAACTACAGTCCTCCGGTCTCAGCCTCCCAAATGCTGGGATTACAAGCATGCCCACCACACCCGGTTTCTAGATATTATTTAATGTACTCTTTATGGTACTGAGGATTGAACGCAGGGACACTTTATCACTGAGCTACATCCCTAGCACATTTATTTCTTTATTCATTCATCTTTTTTTTTGCAGTACCGGGGATGGAACCCATGGGCACTGTACCTCTGAGCTACACTCCAACCCTATTCTTTAGTCTTTTTATTGTTTTTTGTTGTTGTTTGTTTGTTTGTTTTTTGCAGGTCTGGGGATGGAACCCAGAGGCATTTGACCTCCGAGCTACACCCCCTGCCCTATTTTTATTCTTTATTTTGAAACAGGGCCTCACTAAGTAGCTGAGACTGTCTGAGATAGGCAATCCTCTGGTCTCTGCCTCCAGAATGCTGAGATTATAAGCGTGCACCTCCATGCCTGGCCTCATTTTTATTTTGAGACAGAGTCCTGCTAAGTTGTCTAGGCTGGCATCGAACTTGGATCCTCTGCCTCAGCCTCCACAGTAGGTGAGATTACAGGTGTGCGTGACTGTATCTGGTTTGGTGTGTGTGTGTGTGTGTGTGTGTGTGTGTGTGTGTGTGTGTGTGTGTTACAGGGGATTGAAACCAAGGGTATTCTACTTCTAGTCACATCCTCAGCCCTATTGTTACTCTTTATTTTGAAACAGGCTCTCACTCACTAAGTTGCAGAGCCTGATGTGTTCTGCTTATATGGTCATTCTGGTTGTTTTTAGTTTCTTGGCTTAGTAGCGACTCCCCCTCACCTCCAGGATACTGGGGACTGAATCCAGGGGTATACTGCCTCTCAGATCCACCCCCAGCCATATATATGTATATATTTTACATATATATATATAAATATATTTTGTGTATATATATAAATGTATGTTAAACAGAGTCTCACTAAGTTGCTAAGGGCCTAAATTGCTGAAGCTGTCCTTGGACCTGCAATCTCTTTTCTCAGCTTCCCAAGTATTAAGAGTACAGGTGTGCACCACTATACCCAGCGTACTGGTGGTAATCTCTATTCTTCATCTCTTTCTTCTGGTTCAAAGCCAGCCTCTGCAATTTAGCAAGGCTCTTAGCAATTTATCGAGACCCTGTTTCCAAATAAAATAAATAAATAAATAAAAACAGGGCTGGGAGTGTAGTTGGAGGTAGAATGCCCCTGGATTCAATCACCAGCAAAACACACACATCACACACACACTCTCTTTCTCTCAATACTTAGAAGAGCTAGGCATGGTGGTGCACGCCTGTAATCCTAGGGAAATGAAACACAAGACTGAAAGTTTGAGATCAGGCTCAGCAAACTATCAGGCCCTGTTTCAAAATAAAAAAGAAAAATAGAGCTGGAGGTGTAGCTTAGAGGTAGAATGTCCCTGGATTCAAACCCCAGTATCAATAAATAAATAATACTTGGGGAAGAAAAGAGTAATATACTACAAAATACACACAATACACACACACACACACACACACACACATGTGTACATTGTATATGATATGTAAAATATTGAGTAGACCTTAAATTCTAACCACAGCTTTGATGTGCATCAATGAAAAAGATAAATATGTAAACTGCATTATTTTAAATGTTATGTAGCAGGCGTGGTGGCACGCGCCTGTAATCTCAGTACTTGGGAGGCTGAGAGAGGAGGACTGCAGGCTGGGGGCCAGCCTCAGCAAGTGGTGAGACTCTCAGTATTGCCAATAAGTAGAACCCGGCTGGGCTGAGGGGGTTGGCTCCTAGGTAGAATGCCTCTGGGTTCAGTCCCCAGTACCACACACACACACACACACACACACGCGCGCGCGCGCGCACACAATAAATGTTACACAATTTGTAGCAGACACACGTTAACAAACGACGATTAGGACACAAAGGAAATTTAACATCATAGCTACTATATGTAACATAATTCAATTTTTTCACAGCAAAGGAGGCTGGGATTCGTAAGCATCCCTAGCTCACCACCATAAGCAACAGTGTGCACAGTAATGTTGAAAACACAAGCGGTGCTAGTTGGCTGTGGTTGTGTGCTATCCCACAGGATAGGTAAGCCAAGCTTTGTTTTACCCTCAACTTCTAAGTACCCACTTTTAATTTCACGAACCGCTGCTTCAACGCTCCTACCAAAGCACTACTGCCTGACGTCCATGTCAGAGGACAGGACGCCACACGCTGAGCGCTCGCTACTTAACTGCCGAATGCTCAAGAAAACAATCTCAGCTTCAACATTAAAAAATAAATAAAATTCACACTCAACTCCCCAGTCAGCAACATATTAACCTTGCACCGAGACGTCTGAGCCCTGCGCAGGCTGACTCGGGGCCCCAGAGTCCCCAGTCCAGACGGGGCCCGGCCGCACTCACTCTTCATCCCGGCTGCGGAGGCCGACGGCGACCCCTCCCCGATCCTGGAAGGGGAAGAAAGGCGGGGCGCGAAGGGGAGCACCCCGCCGGCCCGGCCCCGAGGCGGGGTCCTGCTCCTGGACCTCCGCGGCGGTCCCTCGCGGGAGAGCGTTAGGACCCGGCCGCCATCGTGTCTTCCCGTCACCTAGCAACCCCGCGGGCCGCGCCTGCGCGTGCGCCAAAGCCCTGCTAAGAGCGCACGCGCAGCGCAGACAGCTCCGCCGCTCGGTTGCTAAGCAACCCCTTCGGATGCTTCAAATTTAAATACAATTCCTAGTTTGGTGTGGTGGCTCGCCCTAATAATCTCTGTATTTGAGCGGGCAGAGACAGGAAAATGGCAGGTTTGTGGCCAGCTTCAGCAACTTGGTGAGGCCCTCTGCAGCTTAGAGAGACCCTTTCGGAAAAAAAAAAATAGAGCTGGGGTGCATCTTAAAAATTAAATAAATAAACTGGGCGTGGTGACGCACGCTTGTAATCTCCGCACTTGGGAGGCTGAGACAGGAGGATCACACAGGTTCGAAGCCAGCCTCAGCTACTTAGTGAGGCTCTTGGCAATTTAGTGAGACCCTGTTTCCAAAAAGGGTTTAAAAAAAAAATCTGGGAGCTACCTGGGAGTATAGATAGCCAGGAGGTAGTAAACCCCTGGGTCCCACCCCAGTACCACCAAAAAAATAAAACAGGGCTGAAAGTGTATCTCGGAGGTAGAATGTTCCTGGGTTCAATCCCAGAAACACACACACACACACACACACACACACACACACACACACACACACTCAAATGAATAAAAATAAAGGTTCTTGATAGGCAAAGTGGCCTCAGTACGAGGTAGAATATTTGATTTTTTTTTTTTTTTTTTTGGTCCTGGGGATTAAACCCCAAAGCACTCTACCTCCAAGCTACACTCCCACCCTGATTTTATTTCTTATTTGGAAACAGGGTCTCCTAGGTGGTTGAGAACCTTGCTAAATTTCCAAAGCTGGCTTTAAGTCTGCGATCCTCCTGTCTCAGCTTCCCAAGTACTGGGATTACAAGCGTGCGCCACCGCCGCCGCCGCCGCTGGAGCTAGAGTATTTGAAAATCTCCTTTCCAGGCCAAGCCTCGGGCTGCAATCGGCATTTTCCCCGTAGAAGCCTAGATTCGCGAAGCCCCGCGGGTCTCGGTTTCCCAGTCGGGCGGGTGGGGTGACTTGCAGGACAGCAATGGCCTCGGGGAGCGGAACCGTGGCCGCCGGCCCGCGGGTTGAAAAGCCTCTAGGCAGCGTAGCGGCGCCCGGCCACCAGGCGGCCGGTTAGCTCAGTTGGTTAGAGCGTGGTGCTAATAACGCCAAGGTCGCGGGTTCGATCCCCGTACGGGCCAGTGTCCTTTTGGCAGCTGGTTTCCAAGGGCGGCTTTCTAGGACTGTAAGCGGCGGACCCGGAGTCTCTCTGGACAGAGTCCTGTTCTGGGTTTAACCGAGGCCGCCTGCCCGCGCCCTCCCCAGCCCGGGGGTGTCCCTTTTTAGGACTTCTGGGTCAGGACTCAACACCTGCGGGTTACAGGGAACGTGGGGTCCCCAGTTCTGCGGGCCCTGGACTTGAAGGGGCTCAGAATTCACCACCCGGGCGGGCGCAGAAATTATTTTGGGCAGAGGACGCTTGAGTCCCAGCACCTTCTGACCTGCCAAAGAGCAGAGCCCCCTAAAACCTCCACGGAACCCATTTGTCGTAAATCCTCTGGGGAGGAGCAGGACAGACTGACTCCCGTCGCGGGGGAGAAGCACACCACACCTAAACGGACGGCCACAAAGCTCTTAGCCTCCCCCCAGTCTCCTGAGGACCCCGGCTCTCCTCAAGGTCCTGGTCCCCACAAGAGCCTTTCTTACCTTTCCCCGCCCTGCTAAGATGGCCACTGTACACCCCCCAAATTCTAACCACCTCCTGAGTATCTTTTCTTTTCTTTTTTCTTTTTTCTTGGTACTGGGGATGGAACCATGGGGTTCTACCTCCGAGCTACACCCTCAGCCCTCATTTTTTATTCTTTATTCGAAACATGGTCTCCCTGAGCTGCAAAGGACCTCACTAAGTAGTAGCTGAGGCTGTCCGCAAACCTCGATCCTAACGCTGGGATTACAAGCGTGTGTCACCTCGCCCGGCTGAGTCTCTTTTCTTATTATCGGTAGTAGTATTTTTGGTAGTTCTGGAGATTGAACCCAGGGACATTCTACCTCTGAGCTACACCTCCATCCCCTTTTCGTTTTTCTTTTGAAACAAGGTCTCTCTAGGTGGCTGAGAGGCTCACTAAATGGTTGAGGTTAGTCTTGAACCTGTGATCCTCCCGTGTCAGGCTCTCAAGTACTGGGATTACAGGCTTGCACCACCACGCCTGGCTCCTTTTTAAAAGTCTCTTATTTTGAAACATGGTCTCTGAATTGCTGGCTTCAAACCTGCGATTCTCCTGTCTCAGCCTTTCAAGTACTGGGATTAGAAGCAAGCCACCACCACGACCAGCAAGCGCTTTGGGCAATGAATGGGTAATACGGCGTCCCTGACCCTGAGATATGCCCAGTCTTCCGGGGATGGAGTGACTTGACCTGGGGACAATTTGGGGGTGGAGGGGCACTCTTGTTAAAAATGTAAACTTTGAGCTAGTCATGGTGGTCCGGATGTGATCCCAGAATTTGGGAGGCTGTTAGAGGACAGCCTCAGCAAGTAATAATCAACCTAGGGAGACCCTGTTTTCAAACAAACAAAAGAGGGCTGGGGTGTATCCCGAAGGTAGAATGCCTCCGGGTCCCATCCCCAGTACTAAGTAAGTAAATAAATAAATAAAAAGTAGCCGGGCGTGGTGGCACACCCTTGTACTCCCAGCATTCGGGAGGCTGAGACCGGAGGACCGCAGTTTGCGAACAGCCTCAGCTTCTAAGTGAGGCCCTTTGCAACTCAGTGAGACCCTGTTTCAAAATAAAGAATAAAAAATAGGGCTCGGAGGTCGAATGCCCCTGGGCTCCATTCCCAGGCCTGGAAAAAAAAAAAAAAAAAAAGTAAAAGAGGGGTGGGGTGTACTCGGAGGTAGAACGCCCCGGGGTTCAATCCCCAGTACCGGAAAGAAAGAAAGAAAAGAAAGAAAGGAAGGAAATAAAATAAATAAAACAAAATAAATAGGGCCCGGGGCGTAGCTTGGAAGTACAATGGCCCTGGCTTCAATCCCCAGTACTAAAAACAAAAGTAAAAGGCGCTCAGCGGATTCGGCCGGGGGCGGGGCGTCCGCGGCGGGGGCGGAGCCACACGAGGCCCCGCCCCTTCCGCCCGGCGCCGCCACACGAGGCCCCGCCCCTTCCGCCCGGCGCCGCCACACGAGGCCCCGCCCCTTCCGCCCGGCGCCGCGGCGTCCCGGCGCGCCCGGCACTCGTAGCCGCGGGTCCCCGGTGACGCACCTGGGCGCCGCCGTCGCCTCGCGACCCGGGTTCGAGTCCGCGCTCGGCCGCCATGGCGCAGCCGGGGCCCGAGGGCGAGGGCGCGGCGCGCGTGTCCCCGCTGGGCCCCGAGCAGCTGCGGCGGGTCCTGGAGCGGGTGGCCCGGGCGCCGCCGCCCTCCGTGCCGCGGGACGCCGCGCCCCAGGTGAGCGCGCCAGGCCCGGCGAGCTCGGCGTGCCGAGGCCCCGCGGCCGGCTGGAGGCCGGGAGGCGCCGACCAGGGCGCCGCGTGGTGGGGCCGCCGGCGGCGGGACGAGGGCCAGCCGGCCCGCCACGCAGCTCCGGCGGCTGGAAGTCGACCCTGGGGCCGGCCGCCCGGGCGGGGAGGCGCCGTGCGCCCGAGCGGAGCGCGTCCTCTCGTGCAGGACGAAATGCTCAGCACCCTAAAGACGCCAAAAACAGGGAGGTCCTTCCACCCCAGGATAGCATAGAGATAGGATTGGCGGTCTTCGTCTTGTTCTGGTAGCTGCGTAGATGTCACGCTGGCCGGAGACCGTCTGGCTCGCTGGGCAGGACTGCCATCGTCCCCCAGCAGCGCTGGCCGGAGGTGTGACCTGGGCTGGCTCACCTTCCTCGCGCTTTGGTTTCTCTGTGTGCAAGAGGGACGGTTCATTGGCTGAGCTTTGGGGCTGGTACTCTGCCGAAGAGTGCGGCGCTTTCCTGATAGTCTGCACAGCAGGACTGTCAGAACACTGCCTGGCACGTCTAGTGGCTGCTGCTGTGGGCAGAGCCCCAAGTCCGAGGCAGGCACTGTGCTGAGCCACCCAGTGCTCAGCAGCCACAGAGCACTGTTATCCGCACTTGACAGGTGGGGCACGTGCTTAGGAAGACTGGGTGTCTTTGCCCATAGGCCCACAGTGTGACTGCATTCCAGGGCCCGGACTCTGACACCCTGCTGAAAATGGCTCTTTGGAAAGAGTCCAACAACGACACATTTTTTAACCTGATAGAATTGCATTCTATAAGCCAGGCGTGGTGGCACACTTGTAATCCCCGCATTCGGGAGGCTGAGATTGGAGGTTCGCGGTTCGCAGACAGCCTCAGTGACTTAGGCCCTCCACAACTTAGTGAGACCCTGTTTCAAAATAAAGGATAAAAAATAGGGCAGGAGGTGTAGCTTGGAGGTCAAATGCCCCTGGGTTCCATCCCCAGACCTGCAGAAAAGAAAAAAAAAAAAAGAGTTGCATTCTGTAGCTAACCTAATGGGGATGGTATATTTGAGTTTCTAGCTGTGCTCAAAATAATACCCCTTTATGTCCCATTCTACTAGTAATCTTCCAGCCTCAGCTGTGTCCGGGAGCCACAAAGGCAACATGGACAGCACCCTGCCCTAAGGAGTGTCTGACCTAACAGGAAATAAAGTATGACCAGATAACTTCCGATCGATAAGGTGCAGATATAAAGAACAAGCACAGCTGGGTTTGTAGTCCCAGTACAGGTTTGCGGACAGCCTCAGCTACTTAGTGAGGCCCTCTGCAACTCATGAGACCCTGTTCAAAATAAGGAATAAAAAATAGGGCAGGGGGTAGAGCTCAGAGGTAAAAAGCCCCCGAGTTCCATCCCCAGTAGGAAGGAAGGAAGGGACACATTTAGAGAGGGGAGATCAGCTCCGCTGAGGATCCAGAGCTACTGTTGGAGAGGTGGTTTGTCCACTACACTGGGGCAGAGGTGGTGCTGCAGGCCAGGGGGTGGGGCTGAGGCCGCCGGGCCGAAGAGCCCACGGTTCCTGGTTCCTGGTGGAGGGAACAGAAATGGAGCCGAGCAGATACGCTCCCCTGGGTCAGATCAGCGTTCCTGTCTGTCCCGTCTTTCCGTTCTCACCCACAGAATCATTTCCAGTTTTATTCCACACCTGTGCCCCTTTTTTTTACACATCCACACACAGGCTCACGTTTTTCTACAAATTAGAATGCCCTTTCTGCCAGGCATGGTGGCGCACGCTGGTAATCCCAGCATTTGGGAGGCCGAGACTGGAGGATTGTGATTTATGGACGGCCTCAGCTACTTAGGCTCTCCACAACTTAGTGAAGCCCTGTTTCAAAATAAAGAATAAAAAACAGGGAAGGGGGGTGTAGCTCTGAGGTCGAATGCCCCTGGGTTCCATCCCTAGATCCCCCCAAAAAAGAGAGAGAGAGAGAGAGAGAGAGAGAGAGAGAGAAAGAAAGAGAATGCCTTTTCTCTTCTCACTTGGCAAAATTTTGTAGACTTCAAGTCACCCTGTAGAACTCAACCTCTTTTATTTTTTTCATTAATTTTTTTTTTTTGTGTGTGTGTGTGGTACTGGGGATAGAACCCAGGGTCATTCTACCTCTGAGCTATATCCCCAGCCCTTTACTATTATTACTATTATTATTCTTTATTTTGAAACAAAGTCTCATTGAGTTGTAGAGGCCCTCACTTAGTACCTGAGGCTGGCTGGGAACCTGCGATCCTCCTGTCTCAGCCTTCTATTTTTTTTTTTTTTTTTTTTTTTTTTTTTTTGCAGGTCTGGGGATGGAACCCAGGGGCATTTGACCTCCGACCTACACCCCCTGCCCTATTTTTTATTCTTTATTTTGAAACCGGGTCTCACTGAGTTGCATAGGGCCTCACTAAGTAGCTTAGGCTGTCTGCGAACCGTGATCCTCCAGGTCTCAGCCTCCAGAATGCGGGGATTACAAGCGTGCGCCACCACGCCCGCTGACCTCTTCATTTTGAGAACACAATTCAACAGTGCACGGTGAATGGGGAAAGGCAGCAAAGCTTCTAACGGGAGGAGTCGCTGAAAGAGTTGTCCAGAGATCACCTGTCTGAGAGGCCTGCCACCCCGGCTGCCCCTGCCTCTTGCACCTGTTGTCCCTGCTGTCCCAGCTCTCCTGTCGGCCTCATCTGTCTGCTCTCTGGCGGGCGTGTGTGCCCTCAGGGTCACCAGCAGAGGTTTTGAAAGGACAGGTCCAGGGAGACCCCAGGAGATCTGGTTGAGCAGGTCTGCAGGGATGAGGCGGGAGGGAAAGCTCCATCATCTCAAGCGTAAGACTGTGATTCATCTTTCGCACTTAGTAAAAGTTTGACGAGGCGCATGCTTGTCATCCCCGCGCCTGGGAGGCTGAGACAGGAGGATCGCACAGTTTCGAAGCCAGCTTCAGCTACTCAGTGAAGCTCTCAGCAACGTAGTGAGAGACCTTGTTTCCAAATAAAATAGGTCTGGGAGTATAACCCAGAGGTAGAAAGACCCTGGGTTCCATCCCCAATACCACAAAAAAAAAAAAAAAGAAAGAGAGAGAGGGAGGGCAGGAGGGAGAGAGAGGAGATAAAGAAAGAAAGACAGACAGAAAGAAAGCCGGGCGTGGTGACACACACTTGTAATCCTTGTACTTGGGAGGCTGAGACAGGAGGATCGCACAGGTTCGAAGCCAGCCTCAGCTACTTAGACGCTGTTTCCAAATAAAATATAAAATATAAATGCTCCTGAGTTCCATCCCCAGTACCACACACACACACACACACACACACACACACAAAGAAAATAGGACTGGGGGTGTAGCTTGGAGGTAGAGTGCCCCTGGGTTCAATCCCCAGTACCAGAAAGAAAGAAAGAAAGAAAGAAAGAAAGAAAGAAAGAAAGAAGAAAAATAGATAAAAAAGCACCTACATTTAAAAAAATTTTTAGGTATTTATTTATGTAGGTACTAGAGATTGAACCCAGAAGCATTCTACCTCTGCCCTGTTATGTTTGTTTGTTTGTTTGTTTGTTTATTTATTTATGTGGCACTGGGGATAGAACCCAGGGGCATTCTGCCTTTGAGCTACACCCCCAGTCCTATTTCCTTAGTATTTTTATTAATTTTTTTAAATTTTTTGCGGTACTGGGGATGAAACCCAGGTGCATTCTACCTCCGAGCTATACCCCCAGCCCTACATTTTTTTTTTTAATTTTTTATTTTGAAACCGGGTCTCACTGAATTGCAAAGGGCCTCACTAAGTAGCTGAGGCTGTCCGTGAACCGTGATCCTCCAGTGTCAGCCTCCCGAATGCTTGGATTACAAGCGTGCACCACCACGCCTGGCCCTGTTATGTTTTTTATTTTGAATAAGGTCCTCAGTCAGTTTCTGAGGCTGACTGCAAACCTGCAATCCTGTCTCAGACTCCCAACTACTGGTATTACCAGCACATGCTACCAAACAGGCTCGTTGGGTATTTTTTTTTAATTTATTTGTTTATTTATTTATTTTTGCGGGTCTGGGGATGGAACCCAGAGGCATTTGACCTCCGAGCTACACCCCCTGCCCAATATTTTCTTTTTTTTATTTTAAAACAGGGTCTCACTGAGTTGCAAAGGGCCTCACTAAGTAGCTGAGGCTGTCCGCGAACCACTGTCCTCCTGTCTCAGCCTCCCAAATGCTGGGATTACAAGCGTGCACCACCACGCCCAGCTCTTGTTTTTTTTTTTTTTTTTTTTTTTTCCCCAGTTCTGAACCTAGGGACATTCAACCTCTGAGCTACACCCCCTGTCCTATTTTTATTCTTTATTTTGAAACCAGGTCTCACTGAGTTGCAGAGGGCCTCACTAAGTAGCTGAGGCCGTCCACGAACCGCGATCCTCTGGTCTCAGCCTCCTGAATGTCGTTGGGTATTTTTTTTAAAAAGAACAACTTGTTGAAGGTATGGAGCCCCACTCTTGGACCTGCCCTTGGGGAAAGGTCCACATAGACATATACCATGAAGGTTCAGAGTAGACAGGAGGCGGAGGGTTAGAGAACACCTGTCCATCCACAGGAGGGTGGTGTGTTCCTGCGCACAGAAGATGAACCGCCTAGAGCCGCACCTGTCAGCGTGGCTGAACCGCCCAAGCACAGTGGGGCTGAAAAACGGCAGCGCGTAGCTGTTCAGGCCTGCCACTCATAAGAAGTTGTCTCGGCCCTGGAGAGTGGACACAGGACGTTCAGCCTCCAGGCTACAACCCCAGCCCTTTTTTTGGTTTGTTTTGAAACAGTCTCTAGATAACTGAGAGTCTTGCTAAATTGCTGAGACTGGGATTACAGGTGTGCACTACCACACTGGGCTTGTATAAGGTTGGGTGTGTGTGTTTGTGTATGTGTGTGTGTACATGCATGTCTGTGTTTTACTAGGGATGGAACCCATAGGCATTTTACCTCTGAGTCCTATTTTATTTTTTAATTTGAAATAGGGATTTACTAAACTGCTCTATTGAGCCTAAATCGCCGAGGCTGGCCATGAACCTGCAATCTTCCTGTTTCAGACTCCCAAGTACTGGGATCATAAGCATGCTCCATCATGCCTGGCTTTATGTAAAGCTTTAAAACATGTCAAAGCAGAACCATGTTTTTGAGAATATCCACATGTGTGGTGTAAGTCTTAAAAACACATAGAAGCCAGGCACATTCAGGCGTGCGTGTAATCCCAGTACTTGGGGTGTTGAGACAAGAGGGTCACAGGTTGGAGGCCAGTGCACAGGCGCAGTGAGACCTTTTAAAATAAAAAGGCTGGGCGTGGTGGCGCACACTTGGAATCCCAGCATTTGGGAGGCTGAGCCTCAGATACTTAGTGAGGCCCTTCAAAACTCAGTGAGACCCTGTTTCAAAATAAAGAATAAAAAAAAAATTGGGTAGGGGGTGTAGCTTGGAGGCCAAATGCCTCTGGGTTCCATCCCCAGACCCCCCCCCAAAAAAAAAAAAAAAAAAAAAAAGAATGAGCCAGCATGCCCAGTTTAAACTTTTTTGTGTGTGGTGCTAGAGATTGAACCCACCCAGGAGTGTTCTACCTCTGAGGTACAGCCCAACCCTATGTTTTATTTTGAAACTGGGTCTCACCGAGTTACTGAGGCCTTGCTGAGTTGCTGAGACTGGCCTTGTGGTTGTGATCCTCCTGTCTCCGCCTCCCCAGTATTGGGATTGCAGGTCTGTGCCACTCCACTGAGCTGAAAAGAATTTTTTTTTTTTTTTTTTTGGTGGTACTGGGAATGGAACCCAGGGGTCTTCTACCCCCAGGCTACACTTCCAGACCTATTTTATATTTTATTTGGAAACAGGGTCTCTTAAGCCAGCTGAGGCTGGCTTCGACCCTGTGCGATTCTCCTGTCTCAACCTCAACAAGTGCAGGGATTATAAGTGTGCGCCACCACCCCCAGCCTGAAAAAAAAATTTTAAGACTATGATTCAACTGGGTGTTTGAATCACAGTTTCAACCGGCATGCTTGTAATCCCAGCATTCGGGAGGCTGAGACTGGAGGATTGGTTTGCAGACAGCCTCAGCTACTTAGTGAGGCCCTCCGCAACTCAGTGAGCAACTTAGTGAAACCCTGTTTCAAATTAAAGAAAGAATAAGGCAGGGGTTGTAACTCGGAGGTTGAATGCCCCTGGGTTCCATCCTCAGACCCGCAAAAAACCCCACACCTATAATTCACATATTGAATCGAGTCTAATTTAGAACACAGTACTAAGAACTCTAAGTAAAAACACATGGGTAAAGTTAAAGTAGAATGCTATTTCTTAATGAGTCATGAAATTAATAGATTATGACTTTTTGTGTGTGTGTTGCACTGGAAATTGAACCCAGGGGCATTCTACCTCCAAGCTACTCCACATCCCTGTTTTCTTTGTATTTTGAAACAGGGTCTCACTAGGACCCTGTTGATGAGAGTTCTCACTGCTTGCTCAGGCCGTACTTGAACCTGTGATCCTCCTATCTCAGCCTCCCAAGTACTGAGAAAATCGGTGTGTGCTACCACACCCAGCTATGACTTTTTCCTTAATGATGTGGGCTAAATACTATGAGAGAGCATTTGAGTAGGAATGGTTAGTAGTTTTATGAACTTTTCATTTTATTTCTGTCTACAAATGTTTGAGCACATGTGCATTTGGTTGTGATGTAACGTGTATCCCTGTGCTCTGTGGACAGAAAGGTTTGGAAAACATCACTATAAACTGTACTTGGGAGCTAAGGCAGGACCAGCTCAAGGTCGAGGCTAGCCTTGACAACTCTTTGAGGCTCTGTTTCAAAAGAAATAAAAAGTTCTGGGAGCCGGGTGTGGTGGCACACACCTATAATCCCAATATTGGGCAAGTAAGATGAAGGATTGTAGGTTCTAGGACAGCCTCACCAACCAGTGAGAGTCTTATCAACCTAGTGAGACTCTATTTCAAAATAAAAATAAAATAAGAGCCCGACGTGGTGGTGCATGCTTGTAATTCCAGCTTTTGGGAGGCTGAGAAAGGAGGATTGTGGTTCACGGCCAGCCTCAGCTACTTAGGCCCTTTGCAACTCAGTGAGACCCTGTTTCAAAATTAAGAATAAAAATAGGGCTGGGGGTGTACCTCAAAGGTAGAAGGCCCCTGGGTTCCATCCACAAAAAATAAAATAGGGCTGGGGAGGTAGCTTGGAGGGCAAATGCCCCTGGGCCCGAGTATAAAAACAGGGCTGGGTGTAGCCAGGGTCGAGTGCCCTGGGTCCCCCCCAGTAAGGCAGAAGGCGGCACAGGTGTTGTGCCGGCTCGTGTGGTGGTGGCTCTGCTGTTAGGAGGTGCTGATAAGCCTCATGATTCCTTTCTCTTTCCTGGCCTCTTTTGTGCTTAGCAACTAGAAGCCATCTGTGTCAAGGTGACATCTGGAGTCACGACAGGTCAGGAAAGGCCGATGCCGCCACTGGCCGCCATCCAGCCCAAGACAGTGAGACAGGGCCCACAGCCGCTTGGGAGGCCTGGGCCGCCGCTCTGCCTGCTCGGGGGCTCAGCTCAGGCTCCTGTGCCTCAGGTGTTTGTGCAGAGGTCACTGCCCGCCCTGCAGCCGGTCCCTGCCAGGAGCGGCCCGGCCCCACGTGGACAGGGCGCCACGCTGGCCCCCTTGGCTGCCTCGGGCCCGCCCCCCGTGGTGCCCACCTCCTCTGGCCTGGCATGTGTATTTATTTCCAGTGTGCACACGAAACATCCTGAGAAGCTAAAAAAGTCTTTAAAAGTGAAAACCCGTTCTGGACGGATCTCTCGGCCTCCCAAGCACAAAGCCAGAGACTACAAGTTCATCAAGACGGAGGACTTGGCGGACGGGCACCCGTCGGACTCGGACGACTACTCAGAGCTGAGCGTGGAGGAAGAGGAGGAGCAGGGGGCGCGCGCGCTCTTTGACTCGGCCAGCTGCGCCCTGAGGCCCAAGACCTTCCTGTGCCCCACCTGTGAGAAGTCCTACATAGGAAAGGGAGGACTGGCCCGGCATCTTAGGCTCCACCCAGGCCACGGCCAGCTGGAGCTCGAGGTGTCCCTGTCCCAGAAGGTCCATGGGAGCCTGAGCCCGGGGTGCACGGAGGCCAGGACCGGGGGCCCGGCCTCCCAAGAGCTGTCCACACCAGCTGTTCCATTCGAGAAAGGGCCAGAGCCGGCCCTGGGAGCCCCGCAGGTAACATCTATGTGGTGACGGTGTCTTTATCCCTGCCCCCTGCTGCCCACCGCCCTTAAGTTACTCTCTGTGGTGTTTGATGGGGGTCCCCGTCTTCCCGGCGAGGGTCTGCACTGCTGCCAGGCGGACTGGGGGATGTCAACCTTCCACCGTCAGCCTCGCCGTGAGAACCCTCCGTGGGGCCGCAGCACATGTGGTCGCACGGTGAACTGTGGTGCTCATTAGAGGGCACGGAGCATGGTCAGGATCAGAGTTGGAAGGAGGGCATGTTGGTGCACACCGTGATCCCAGGACTTGAGAGGCTGAGCCAGGAGGATCGAGGACCGAGGACCGAGGACAGCCTCAGCAAATAGCGACTCTCATCAACCTAGAGAGACCCTGTTCCTTTCTTTTTTCTTTTTTCTTTTCTTTCTTTCTTTTTTTTTTTATGGTACTGGGGATTGAATTGAGGGGCATTCTACCTTCAAACTACACCCCCAGCCCTATTTTTTATTCTTTACTCTGAAACAGAGTCTAAGTTACAGATGCCTCACTAAGTAGCTGAGGCTGGCAGTGAACTTGTGATCCTCCTGTCTCAGCCTCCCAAGTACTGGGGTTATAAGCATGGACCACCATGCCCAGCTGCACTGATTATAAATTTTTTGTTTTTTGCGGTACTGGGGATGGGACCCAGGAGCATTCTACCTCCAAGCTACACCCAGCCCTAATTTTTCCCCTTCCTTCCCTCCCTCCCTCCCTCCCTCCCTCCTTCCTTCCTGTGGTACTGGAGATGGAACCCAGAGGCTTTCTACCTCTGGGCTACACTCCCAGACCTATTTTATACTTTATTTGGAAACAGGGTCTCACTAAGTTGCTGAGAGCCTCACTCAGTAGCTGAGGCTGGCTTCCAACCTGTGCGATCCTCCTGTCTCAGCCTCCCAAGCGCTGGGATTATAAGTGTGTGCCACCACGCCCGGCTTTTTATTCTTTATTTTGAAACAAGGTCTCACTGAGTTCCATAGAGCCTCACTAAGTAGCCAAGGCTGTCAGTGAACCGCGATCCTCCTGTCTCAGCCTCCCGAATGCTGGGATGACAAGTGTGCGCCGTCACGCCTGGCTCTGCACTGATTATGTTTAAAGACTTGATTACAGAAGAAATAATTGGGCAGGGGGTGCAGCTCAGTGGCCTAGCATCTGCCTAGAATGGAATGAGCAAAGCCCTGGTTGAAAGAAGGAAAAAGCCGGGCGTGGTGGCGCACGCTTGTAATCCCCGCGCTTGGGAGGCAGAAACAGGAGGATCGCGCAGATTTGAAGCCAGTCTCGCTGGCTTAAGAGACCCTGTTTCCAAATAAAGAATATAAAATAGGTCTGGGAGCGTAGCCCGGAGGTAGAAGGGTTCCATCCCCACTACCATCAAAAAAAAAAAGGAAAGAAAAAGCACAGTTAATTGACTGTTTTACTTTGGGTGTGCAACCTTGTCTAGAATGGTGAGCCTGTAGAAGTTGAAAAGGCCTTGGCACCTGGACCAGAAAATGGAAATCACTCAGCTCCTCTGGACTCAGAGAGTCAACTCGCACCTACCAGACGTGGTTTCCCGGAGGCCCCAGCAGTGCGCAGCGCAGCCATCCCACAGAGCAGCAGGGCGGCCCCGCTGCACGGACACCCTGCTGGGGCTGTCGGGAGCAGAGCCCTCCTCAAGGAGGTAAGGCACTCTTCCATCTTCTTCTTGTGTGGAACTGGGGTTTGAACCCAGGTGTTCTACCTTGGAACTACACTGCCAGTCCTTTTTATTTGTTATTTTGAAACAAGATCTCACTAAGTTGTGGAAGTTACCCTTAAGTTGCTGAGGCTGGCCTCAAACTGCAATCCTCCTGTCTCAGCCTCCCAAATACTGGGATTACAGGTATGTGTCACCAGGCCTGGCCCATTTTTTACTCTCTTAGATGAGGATTTCCCCAGAAGTTGACAGTGATTTATACATTTATTTGATTTCCATCACATATCAGGCCCAGTTTTCGGTGTGGAGAGGACAGAGTACCCAAGATAGACACAGCCACTGCTTGGTGTTTAACCTGCCAATCAGATGGCAAAACTTTCAGTGAACCCAGCGTTGAACATGAAATTCTCCAGCGTTTAGACCAGGTCACGGCAAGGTGACAGCCTCTGTTCCTTCTTCTTGTACTTCCTGAGGAGTTGAACGGCATCTGGGCTTGGGCGGTGGTGCTCTTTTATAGTTCCAGAACTTGGGAGGCTGAGACAGGAGGATCGCAGGTTTACTGCCAGCCTCTGAAACAGCGGGGCACTCCACAATGTAGGCACTGTTTCAAAATAAAAAGTAAAATAGGGATGGGGATGTGGGGATGTAACTCAGAGGTAGAATGCCCTTGGGTGCAATCCCAAGTACCACTAAGAAAAAAGAAAACCAGCTGGTCATTTTTGTGTAAGGGCTTTTTTTTATTCTTTATTTTTCTTATTTATTTATTTTTGGTGGTACTGGGGCTCCTGGAAACCCTTCTATCTCCAGGCTACACTCCCAGGCTTATTTTTTATATTTTTTGTATTTGGAAACAGGGTCTCTTAAGCCAGCGCGGCTGGCTTCAAACCTGCGCGATCCTCTTGTCTCTGCCTCCCAAGAGCCGGAATTACAAGCGTGCGCCACCACATCCGGCTCCATTTTTAATTTAAAAAAAATTTTTTTTTTGGTGGTACTGGGGGTGGAATCCAGAGGATTTTCTACCTCCGGGCTACACTCCCAGACCTATTTTATATTTTACTTGGAAACAGGGTCTCACTAAGTTGCTGAGAGCCTCACTCAGTAGCTGAGGCTGACTGCGAACCTGTGATTCTCCTATCTCAGCCTCTTGAGTACTGGGATTACAAATTTGTGTGCCATCACGCCTGGCTTGATATCTCTCTCTCTCTCTCTCTCTCTCTCTCTCTCTCTCTCTCTCTCTCTTTCTCTCTTTTGTGGCACTGAGAATGAAACCCAGGGGCTTTTCTACCCTCTGGGCTACACTCCCAGACCTATTTTATACTTTATTTGGAAACAGGGTCTCACTAGGTTGCTGAGAGCCTCACTGAGTAGCTGAGGCTGGCTTCGAACCTCTGTGATCCTCCTGACTTAGCCTCTCAAGTGCGGGGATTACAAGCGTGCGCTGCCACGCCCGGCCGTGTAAGGGCTTTAGAAAGTTCTGGGTAAACAGTTTTTTCTGTGATGAAGAGGTCTTCTCTCTGCTGCTCTGGGGAGGACTGTGGCCTCCAGGCCTTGCAGCTCCTCATTAGTCTGTCTTCCTAAGCCAGTCACGGCTGTGTCTGGCGGGAACCTCGCTGGTCTTCCTGTCCTCAGACTCATGGGTTTCCCCTCACTGAGCACTTCCCCAGGTGAGCTCTCACCTTGCTGGCTTCCCAGACCCCCCTCCCCACACGCCTTGTACTGGTGCTTCCTCTCCAGACCGCTCTGAGGCCTTGCCTGTGGAGTGGAGCCCAGGCTGGAGGCCCAAGCCTGTCATGGCTCTTTCTCCTTTGCCCCTCCCTCCCCCCTTCCTGTGGTCACTTAGCCCACAACTGTGGCCGCCCTGCCCCTCCTACCCTCACCCCTCTTGTCACCTGGGTCGTCTAGGGACCTGCCTACAACCTCTGCATATGCCAGCTTTGGGAGGAAGTCCGGCGCTCGGCCCTCCCAGCCTAGCTGGGCTGCCTTTCAGACCTCTCTGCCGGGCGCTGCAGCGCTGTGCGGCTCCCAGGCACAACTCCCTGACTCACAGGGTTTGTTGCTGTTGGCCTGGTGAGGTGGTGCAGGCCCGAAATCCCAGTGCTTGGGAGGACAGCCTCAGCAAGAACAAGACCTTGTTTCGAACTAAAAAACAAGGCAGGGCATGATGGCTCAGTTCTGTAGTTCTGGTTCTTGGGAGGCTGAGACAGGAGGATGACAGTTTTGAAGCCAGCCCCAGCAATGTAGCAAGTCTCAGCAGCCTAGTGAGACTTTGTTCCAAAACAGAAAATAAAAAGAGCTGGGGGGTACAGCTCAGAAGTCGAATGCCCTGGGTCCCATCCCCAGAAGCAAAGAAAAAGCCACAGTTGGGCTTTGGTGTTGGGCTTTGGTATCAGGCAGCACTTCATCTGAGTGCAGCGCTGGCTCCCTCACAGCCCGGGCCTGCAGGACACACACATTCACCCAGGCCTGGGGCCGGGCCCCAGTCCCTGTGAGCCCAGGGTTGACCACAGTGCTTCCTTAACGGGCAGACCAGTGAGGCGCTTAGTAAAGCAGCCTGCTTGGAGTTGCTGAGTCCTTTGAGAACTTTCTGTTTCATGGCGAGTTGCACAGTTGTTAGCTCTTGGGAGATTCTCACAGGCTCTAAAGATGGTGGGCGCTTTCTTTGGCAGTCCCTGCAGCAGTGTGGCCCAGAGGACCTGGTGGAGCTGGCGCTGCCCCAGCTGGCGCAGGTGGTGACGGTGTATGAATTTCTTCTGATGAAGGTAAGTTTTCGTAACGTGTAGATGGCAGATGTGACGTGATGTTGACAGGCGTCCTTCCCGCGTGTTTTAGGCGGGCCTGGCCAGCACCGGCCTCTGCCTGCCTGCCTGGGTGTCTGGGGAAGGCCACTGGCCACTCCCTCGACCGTTCTGACTTTGTGTGTAGGGACAGCTGTGCTGGCCTGGCCCACCGGGTCCCCACCCTGCCTGGCGCCCTCCCCCGGGCTCTGCACGGTTCAGGAAGCCTGGCCTGCAACCCGTGCTCGGGGTCTGCGGCCCCTTCGCACTCCCTCCCGCCCCACGGAGCTCTGTGGCTGGCACCCCAAGGGTGGTTTGTCTTCCGGGTGCTCCTTCCTGGGCCACGCTGAGCGGGGCACACAGTAGGGCCTCAACACGGAAAGAGGAAAGGTTGCCTCAGCCCTGCAGGGGCTGAGGACCTGGGCCCTCCCTCTCTCCTTATGTGTTTCCCACATCATCGCCTCCCGCTGAGGGTCTTTGTGTCATCTTTATCTCCGTGAAGGTCGAGAAAGGTTACCTAGCAAAGCCTTTCTTCCCAGCTGTTTATAAGGAATTTGAAGAGTTGCACAAGATGGTCAAGAAAATGTGCCAAGATTACCTCAGCTCTGGCCCACATTCTCAGGAGCCCCTGGAAGTCACCAATACTCAGGTAACAGTCTCACATGGCACGGAGGGCTCCGCTCTGGAGTCACTCACGAAGCCACATAGCTTATCAGCGTGTGGGAGACTGACAGGAGGATCTCGGTTCGTGGACAGCCTTAGCTACTTAGTGAGGCCCGCTGCAACTCAGTGAGACCCTATTTCAAAATAAAGAATAAAAAAAAAAATAGGCCTGGGAGTGTAGCTCAGAGGTAGAATGTCCCTGGGGTCCATCCCCAGTACCACACACACACACACACACACAAAAAGGGCTGGGGGGAGCTGGGTGTGGTGGCTTCCGCTTTTAATTCCAGCATTTGGGAGGTTGAGACAGGAGGATCGCGGTTTGAGGACAGCCTCAGCTTCTAGTTAGTGAGGCCTGCTGCAACTCAGTGAGACTCTGTTTCAAAATAAAGAATAAAAAATAGGGCTGGGGGTGTAGCTCAGAGGTGGAATGCCCCTGGGTTCCATGAGCAGTACAGCAAAAAAAAAAAAAAAAGGGTTGGGTAGCTGGGCATGGTGGTGCACACTTGTAATTCCAGCATTTGGGAAACTGAGACAGGTGGATTGGGGTTTGCGGACATCCTCAGCTACTTAGGCCCTTCACAACTCAGTCAGACCCTGTTTCAAAATGAAGACTAAGGGGTTTTTCCCTCTCGGGACCCCCTCCCCTTTTGGGGAGCTGTTCTCTCTCTCGCAGGTCGTGTTAGCCCTAAGAGAAGGCAGAGTGCAACTGAGGGCACGTGGCTCAGGCTACTCTTGGGGAGTGTCCTGAAGGCCTCTGCTAGACATCAAGGCCGACCAGGGCCTCTAGGGGTGACCTGCACCTCTTTTCTGGCAGATCGCGTGGACTCTGGGAGAAAGTAGTTTGCAACTGAGGGCACTTGGCTCGGGCGACACTCAGGTAGTGACTTAAAGGCAGCTACTGGACATCAGAGACCCGACAGCCCGAGTGGTGTTCTGCCACTTTCCCTATTCCTTTCTGGCAGATCGCGTGGACTCTGGAAGAAAGCCGCCTGTAATTGAAGGCATTCGGCTTGGGCTACTCCCAAGTAATGTCCTGAAGGCAGTGGCTGGACATCAGAGACCCGACAGCCCCTTTGGGGTGTTCAGCCATCTTCCTTATTCCCTGCTGCTTCCAATAAACCTTTTACTCCCCTTCAAAAAAAAAAAATAAAGACTAAAAAATAGGGCTAGGGGTATACCTCAGAGGTAGAATGTCCTTGGGTTCCATCCCCAGTATTGAAAAAAAAATGTCTTCAGCTAGATCGTTTTTACTAGAAATAAGTCAGAGCTGATGTTTTAATTTTTTTATTATTATTATTATTTTTGGTGGTACTGGGGTTCCTGGAAGCCCTTCTACCTTCGGGCTACACTCTTAGACCCATTTTTACATTTTTATTTGGAAACAGGACCTCCTAAGCCAGCGCGCACGGCTGGCTTCAAATCTGCGTGATCCTCCTGTCTCTGCCTCCCAAGCGTGGGGATTACAAGCGTGCCCACCACGCCCGGCCAGAGCTGATGTTTTAGGTAAAGCCTTGTTCCAGAAGCAGCATGCACCAGAGGTCTCGTCCCCCTGTGCTTTGCCCAGACATGGAGTTGGGGCTGGGTTCTGGCACCTCACCTGGCCACACCTATCCTGAGCACAACCCTGGTACACCTGTTGGAATCTGTCTTCTGTAGCAGTTCAGAGTGTGTCCTGAGCCAGGTGTGCTGGCTCACACTTGTAACTCCAGCACTGGGGAGGCTGAGACAGGAGGATATCAGGTTCGCAGCCAGCTCAGTAACTTAGCGAGGCCCTGTTTCAAAATATAAAAAATAGCCGGGCGTGGTGATGCACGCTTGTAATCCCAGTGGTTGGGAGGTTGAGACAGGATATCGCACAGGTTTGAGGCCCTCAGCAACTTAGACACTGTTTCCAAATAAAATATGAAATAGGTCTGGGAGGCCAGAGGTAGAAAAACCCCTGGGTTCCACCCCCAGTACCACAAAAGAAAAGAAAAAAAATATATATATATAATAAAATACGGCTGGGCATGTAGCTCAGAGATAGAATGCCCATGGGTTTCATCCCTGATACAACAAAATAAAATAAAATAATAAACAAATGAATAAATAGCCGGGCGTGGTGGCTCACACTTGTAATTCCAGTACTTGGGAGGCTAAGACAGGAGGATCACATAGGTTCAAAGCTAGCGTTAGCTACTTAGGCCCTCAGCAACTTAGTGAGACCTTGTTTCCAAATAAAATATAAAACAGGTCTGGGAGTGTAGCCCAGACGTAGAAAGCCTCTGGGTTCCATCCCCAGGACCACACGTACAGACACACACACACACACACACACACACACACACACACACACTAAATAATGGGGCTGGGTGTAGCTCAGAGGTAGAGTGCACTTGGGTTCAGTCCCCATTAACACACACACACACACACACACACGAGTGTGCCCTGGCCTCTTTGGAGCAATGGCGGTGCGACCGTTCGTAGCGGGACGCTGCAGACTTGGCCGGGCTGACCCCAGCCCTCTGTCTCCATTTCCATTTCCCCTAGTGGGTGTGCATGCGTGCGCGCTCGCTTCCGCGCTGGGGATTGGACCCAGGCCGTTCTGCCTCTGAGCTCTACCCTCAGCTGTATTTTGTTTTGAAACAGGGTCTCGCTAGATTGCACAGGGTTTCTCTGAGCTGCTGGGGCTGGCTGCGGGTCTCACTGACCCAGCCAAGTCCTGGGATTATAGATGTGTGCCACCATGCCCAGCTGTGCGTGTGCGTGTGCGTGTGCGTGTGTGCGTGTTACTGGTGTTTGCACTCTGGGACCTTCCACCTCTGGGCTGCATCCTCAGCCGTTTTTTTTTTTTGGAAACTTGGTCTTGCTGAGTTCCTAACTCCTAACTCCCTCACTAAATTGCTGAGGTTGGCTTCAAACCTGCGACCCTCGGCTTCCCAGGTATGGAATTACATTCCCTGTTGGTCCAGCTTACTTTTTATTTTGTTTGTTTATTTATGTTATCTTTTTCTTTTTTTTTTTTTTTTGCGGGTCTGGGGCTGGAACCCAGGGGCATTCCACCTCCAAGCCACACCCGCAGCCCTATTTTTTATTCTTCGATTTGAATCAGGGTCTCACTAAGTAGTGTGCCACTGAAATTCTGGGACTACAAGCGTGTGCCTCCACGCCCGGCTTTCAAGTTCACTTTTTCAACGCGCTGATGGACGCGCTAGCCGGGATGCCCGCAGCCGCCTTTTCCAGCGGCCCTCCCTGCGGAACGCCTCCGATGGGCGTGGGGCCGCCTGTTCTGCGGACTCGTGTCTGTTGCGTGCAGCTCATTCCCAGGCCCCTTTCTCTTCAGGTCGCTGAATCTTTAGGGATCACGGAATTCCTGAGGAAGAGAGAGATGTGCCCAGACCGCATTCCACCCAAGCGCCCGCACGCAGAGGTGGGCAGGGGGGCGAGGCGGCCGTCTGGCCAGCAGTGCACCTGTTCACAGGGCCCCTCCGCAGGAGGGTGAGCCTCAGCCTGCTTTCTCTGTTGCAGGATGCGGAGCAGGGATTGACTGGGGTGAAAAGACTCCGAGGAGAAGCGCCGAGCACCACCGCCGCCGAGCCCCTTGCTGCCCGCAGCGGCAGCAGAGCCGGAGCCGAGGCACCTGCCAGCGAGGGTAAAGCGCGCTGGGGTTCTGCGGGCGGGCCCCTGCCAGGCTGTGGCCTGACTTAAGAGCCAACTTCTGGGCCCCGGGTTTACCCCAGTCCCCAGGCCCCATTCCACACCCACGCCCGTGCATCCCAGACCTGGGGTTCCTAGAGCTCTGTTAAAGTGAAGAGTGCCTGGAGGTGGCGAGTGGGTTGCAGCCCAGGTCCCCAGTATCATGGCAGGTGGAGGCTGGAAAAGATTCCAAGTCAGATCAGGGTTAGAAGGAAGACCATTGGAGAGGGTGCGGGGGCCACGGTGAGGGGGAGAGTGGCCATCCTTGGGAGGGGCGTGCCTTACTAAGGCAGAGGGAGGCACCCTCCTAAGTTGCTGAGGCTGGCCTCAAACCTGTGGCCCTTCTGACTCAGCCTCCCAAGTACTAGATTACAGATGTGCGCACCTCACCCCCGGGGAGGCACCCTCTCTAGCCGCTGAGCTAGCCTGCAGCACAGGGCCCCTGGTTTTTCCTTTTGGGGGCTCTCAGGGACGATGAGTTGCGTTATGTTGATGGCAAGGTGCCGTTGGAGTTGAGATGCGGCAAGTGGGGCACACTGGGCTTGTGGTCAGCAGTCCCTCTCTGCTCCTGAGGCCCTTCCTGCCGCCTCCCAAGGTCAAGCAGAGCACTGCACCAAGGACACGCGCACTTAGGACGCGACTTTTACAGAGACCTCGCTCCACCTGAAGCTGAGACTTGACACTTGAAAACAAGACGCGCTGGCATGGCGGCACGTTTACCATCTCAGGACTTTGGAGGCTAAGGCAGGAGGACTGCAGGCTGGAGGCCAACCGGGCAACTTAGTGGGACTCAGCTAAACACTGTTTCAAAACAAAAAAATCAAAAGAACTGGGAGTGTAGCTCAGAGATAGAAGACCCCAGCTTCAATCCCGCCCTGCCCCAGACATAGTTTGCTTTCCTTCAGGGTATAACCCAGTCCTCTCTAGATCCTCGGAACAATACGGTGTACTGACGTTATCTGTATGCCTCTGTAGTCATATCAGGGCCACCTGGTCCTTGCCTGGTCTTGGGTCTCCCTTTTGAATTTGATACTTAGTTCTGCTGCAGGGGAAGGCAGATTTGTTCAGCAGAAACCATGACGCTCTGCTACCAGTCTGGAATGTGCTCGCTCATTGCGCTTCCTCGGCAGCTTCTCCAGACTTTGAGCTACATCCCCACCCCCCACCCCCGTGCGGGTCTGGAGATGGAGCCCAGGGGCACTCTACCTCCGAGCTACCCCCCAGCCCTAGTTTTTATTCTTTATTTTGAAACAGGGTCTCACTGAGTTGCCGAGGGCCTCACTAAGCAGCTGAGACTGTCTGCGAACCACGACCCTCCTGTCTCAGCCTCCCGAATGCTGGGATGACAAGTGTGCGCCACTACGCCTGCCTCCCCATATTATTATGTATTTATTTTGGTGGTACTGGGGTTCCTGGAAGCCCTTCTACCTCCGGGCTACACTCCCAGGCACCTATTTTTTATATTTTTATTTGGAAGCAGGGTCTCTTAAGCCAGCACAGCTGATTTCGAACCTGCGCGATCCTCCTGTCTCCATCTCCCGAGTGCGGGGATCACAAGCGTGCCCACCATGCCCGGCTTTCCTGGTGCACATTTCTAAGAGCATGTCTGGCTTTGTGAGTGGCTAGAGGGGCAGGTGGGAAGAGCTGGCCGCCAGGCCAGCGCAGCAGGCGGAGCTGTGTCTTCATGCTTTCTTGCTCGTGAGCTCGCGGGACACCTCTCTGGAGGCGAGCACAGAGATGGACAGCCTGGCACACTGTGCTCACCCGTTTTTCTCCTGTGTAGGTCTTGCCCCTCCCTGCGCTGGAGGAAGCCACAGGGCGGGACAGGCGGACAGTGACCCACGGGGACGGCCCCAGGCCTTTGCTGACTCTGCTCCCCTGTGTCAGGATGTCGGTGGGCCCGCCCTTTATGCCCAGGCAGGGGTGCCCAGGGGCCTGTCCTCAGCCCAGGTGGCAGCACTCCCAGAAGACAGGGCTCCGGAACACTTTACACACGCCAACTCCGGGGACAGCCCGAGGCCAGGGCCCTGCAGCACCACGCCCTTGGATGGAAGAGTGGAGTTCCTGCTGGCCGGCAGGCGTGGACGTGCCGAGGCAGGGGCCCTGGGTGTGAATGGCCAGCAGGCCGCCCCCCGCCACGCCCGGCCTTCACAGGCTGCAGCCTCTCCGCTGGAGAGGTTTTTGCCAGCGGACTTCCCACTGGCGCACTGTGGCTCCAGCGCAGGACCTCAGCCTGGCCCGGAGGGAGCCCTGCTGACTGATGAGGGCCTGGGGAGCCAAGCCGGGGACTCGAACCAGTTCCCTTGTGCGGTAGAGACACACGGCGGCCACAGAGACCTGGAGAGCATGGTTGCCACGCAGGAAGCCCTGGCTCTTGAGATGGCCAGCGGGTGCCCGGAGGTGTCTCAGGGACCGATTTTTATTCAGACGTCCAAAGGGCTCATCTTGTCCCACCCAGGTGCCATGGTGTCTCAGGAGGAGGATGCTGTCGCAGTGGCCCACGCAGAGGGGTCTGCCCTGCAGATCGCCCCACCAGAAGGAGCTCTGCAGGATGCTGGGGGCCTGCTCACCCTGGAGGCAGAGCCCTCTCAGTGACAGCCAGGAGCGTGATCCACAGAAGAGAAGTCTGTTTCAGACTGTATTTTTCTAACATCAGAAATGAGCCTTTTATTTATAAAAGAATAATGTCTCTAACCTGTGTGTTTTTCTCTGGATCTCACCACAGTATTGGCAGATCGCCACCTGGTACAGGTCCCTCTTAGGTGTCTCAGAGTGCTCGGTGACTGCTGTGGTGGGGTCACTCCACTGTTGCTGGGTATCGGTCCTGCTGCCTCATCCCCATGTGGCGCCCCTTCCCTGTGCTGTGCCACTTGTCACTAGGCTTGGTCTACACTGACAGCTGCTTCTGAGTCATTAGGAAAGCCCCTCTGGACTTGGGAGGCTGAGACGGGAGGATCGCGCAGGTTCAAAGCCAGCCACACTGGCGTAAGAGACCCTGTTTCTTTTTTTTTTTTTTTTTTGGTGGTACTGGGGTTCCTGGAAGCCCTTCTTCCTCCGGGCTACGCTCCCAGACCTATTTTATATTTTTGAAACAGGGTCTCTTACGCCAGCGCGGCTGGCTTCGAACCTGCACGATCCTCCTGTCTCCGCCTCCCAAGCGTGCGGATTACAAGCGTGCGCCACCACGCCCGGCAAGAGACCCTGTTTCAAAAAATATATATATAAAACAGGTCTGGGAGTGTAGCCCGGAGGTAGAAGGGCTTCCAGGAACCCCAGTACCACCAAAAAAAAAAAAAAAAAAAAAAAAAAGAATAAAAATTAGGGCTGGGGGTGTAACTTGGAGGTAGAATGCTCCTGGGTTCCATCCCAAGGATTGCAAAAAATGAAAAGAAAAGTCCCTCTGGGCAGCACTGTGTGGCGAGGTAGGAGAGAGGGTTTCTGTTTGCTGAGTGAGGGTGAGAAAAGGAGGCCGGGGACTCACTGGCGCCTGGTCCTGGACCTCTACTTGCAGAGCCGCTTCTTGGGGTCCCTTTTCTTTTTTCTTTCTTTTTTTTTTTTTTTTTGCGGGTTTGGGGATGGAACTAGGGACATTTGACTTCCAAGCTACACCCCTGCCCTAATTTTTATTCTTTATTTTGAAACCGGGTCTCAGTTGCAGAGGGCCTCACTAAATAGCTGAGGCTGTCCATGAATGGCGATCCTCGGGTCTCAGCCTCCCCAGTGCTGGGATTACAAGCGTGCGCCACCATGTCCAGCTTGGTTTTTTTTTTTTTTTTTGGTGGTACTGGGGTTCCTGGAAGCCCTTCTACCTCCGGGCTACACTCCCAGACCTATTTTTTATACTTTTTTATTTGGAAACAGGGTCTCCTTAGCCAGCGCGTGCGGCTGGCTTTGAACCTGCATGATCCTCCTGTCTCCGCCTCCCAAGCCCAGGGATTACAAGCGTGCGCCACCACGCCCGGCATTATTCTTTATTTTGAAACAGGGTCTCATTGAGTTGCAAAGAGCCTCACTAAGTAGCTGAGGCTGTTGTCAAACAGCGATCCTCCTGTCTCAGCCTCCCGAATGCTGGGATTATAAGTGTGTGCCACCACACGTGGCAATGTAATATTTTAGCTTTCATTTTTTTATTTTTTGCGGGTCTGGGGATGGGACCCAGGGGCATTCGACCTCTGAGCTATACCCCCTGCCCTATTTTTTATTCTTTTTTTTGAAACAGGGTCTCATAAGTTATAGAGGGCCTAAGCAGCTGAGACTGTCTGTGAACCAAGATCTTCTGGTCTCAGCTTGGCTCATTTTTTAGCTTTTAAAAAACACACTTCTTTCTGGGTGGGGTGGCACATGCCTATAATCCCAGTATTTGGAAGGCTGAGACAGGAGAGCCGCAGGTTGGAAGGCACCAGCATATCCATTTTTTTTTTTTTTTTTGGTGATACTGGGGGTGGAACCCAGAGGCTTTCTACCTCCAGGCTATACTCCCAGACCCTTTTTTTTTTTAATATTTTATTTGGAAACAGGGTCTAAGTTGCTGAGAGCCTCACTAAGTAGCTGAGGCTGGCTTCGAACATGTGCGATCCTCCTGTCCCAGCCTTCTAAGTGCGGGGATTACAAGTGTGCGCCACCACGCCCCGCATCAGCACATCAAATTTAGTGAGACTACTTCAAAATGTCAAAAGGGCTGGGGGTGAAATGCCCCTGGAGAAAGAATATTATTTATTTATTTATTATTATATTTATTTATTTTTAGTAGTACTAGGGATGGAACCCAGGGTCCTTCTACCTCTAGGATACACCCCCCACCTTTTTTTTTTCAGGTCTGGGGATGGAACCCGGGGGCATTCTACCTCTGAGCTACACCCCCTGCCCTATTTTTTATTCTTTATTTTGAAACAGGGTCACACTAAGTTGCGGAGGGCCTCACTAAGTAGCTGACGCTGTCCAGGAAACACGATCCTCTGGTCTCAGCCTCCCAAATGCTGGGATGTGCCACCACGCCTGGCTACCCCCGACTTATTTTATATTTTATTTGGAAACAGGATCTAAGTAGCTGAAGCTGCCTTCAAACTTGCATGATCCTCTGGTGTCAGCCCCCAAGTACTGGGATTATAAGCGTGAGCCACCATGCCTGGCAGAATACTTTTTGAGGTTTTCCTGGTTATAAAGTCTGCACAGGTAAGTCCTTATTTGGTGAATGAAAGATAAAAGTTTCGATAAGCTTAAGTAAGTATATTAATAGCCAAATGTAAAAAAGTTTAAAATGGCATAAGTAAAAAAGTATTTAAGCTGGGCATGGTACCACAAAAAATATATTTAAGATCGCAATATATCTGGTCCTGTGGAATACAAGATGTTGGGACCAGGTAACTTTTTTTTCCTTGTGGGTACTGCGGTACTGAGGATGGAATCCCCGGGCATTCTACCTCCAAGTCACACCACCAGCCCTATTTTTATTCTTTATTTTGAAACAGTGTCTCACTGCCTGCTGAGGCTGTCCTCAAACCTCCATCCTCCTGTCACGGCCTCCCGAATGCTGCGATACAAGTGTGTACCACCGCGCCTGCCGGGATCAGAGAACTCTTTACTGGCTTTTCATACCTTTGGCATGCAAGCAGTAGCAGCGTTTTCCCTCCCTCCCTCCCTCCCTCTCTCCTTTTTCTTTTTTTGCAGTACTGGGGATGAAACCCTGGGGCATTCTACCTCCGAACTACACCCTCTACCTTATTTTTGATTCTTTATTTTGAAACAGGGTCTCACTACGTTGCAGAAAGCTTCACTAAGTAGCAGAGGCTGTTCGTGAACCGTGATCCTCTGGTCAGCCTTCTGAATGTTGGGATTACAAGTGTGCTACCACGCCCGGCTTTTATCCTTTATTTTGAAACAGGGTCTCACTGAGTTGCAAACAGTCTAAGTAGCTGAGGCTGGCCACTTACCGAGATTCTCAGGTCTCAGCCTCCTGAATGCTGGGATTACAAGCATGTGCCACTATGTCGGTCTTCTACGAGATCTTAAACATTAGTTATAAATACAGAAAATATTCTCATAAAAATGTGACCATAGATAGGTATAAAGTAAAAACATGAAAGAGACTTTTCAACAGAAAGAGAACTCGTTTACTGCTCTGAGGTGCTCGGGAATGGTGTGCAGCGGGCACAGCTGGCTGGTAAAATGATCCGGGAGGACCTGGGAGTGGTGCGCGAGTGGAGGGCTGCAGCTGATCGTACCCAGGAGCCTGCCGGGCTCAGGGCGGGGCCGGCCACAGAGCTCCGTCTCCACCTGCCGGGCTCAGGGGGGGGCGGGTCACAGAGCCCGGTGCCCCGTCTCCACCTGCCGGGCTCGGGGTGGGGGGGCAGGTCACAGAGCCCGGTGCCCCGTCTCCAGCAGCATGCTCTCCAGGTGCAGTCTGCTGTCGTTGTCCACGTAGGGCTGGTGCAGCCACAGCGACAGGTAGGTCAGGGCGAGGTCGCGGCTGGCCGTGTGAGCCAGCTCTGCGCCCACCGTGCGCTTCAGGAGCAGCTCCTCCCGGTACATGTCAGACAGCCGGCGGGAAACCTGGTCTGAAACAGAGGCCGGTTGCCCGTCAGAGCCCTGGTTAATGCCAGAACCAAGAGCAGCACTGGGGCCAGGGGGCCCGGGCCGTGCCTCACCCCAGTCGCCAGAGCGCTGCTCAACGCTGGAAAGAGGCCTGAAATCCAAAGGAACGGGCTTTCTGCGCAGCTCCCGGGGCCCGCGAGGCTATGGCCAGAAGAGCGGCCTCGGCTGACAAGATGTCAATGACCACGTTACACCCTGGGATTCTGCCCTTTTCTCCCTTTAAAAAACCAAGTCTCAAATGAAGATCAAATACCCTAGTTTTTCTTTGGAATTAATAAAGCTATAAGTAACTTTTTTTTTCTTTTTCTTTTTGGGTAGAACTGGGGATTGAACCTGGTAACATTCTACCTCTGAGCTATACCCCTAGCCCTATTTTATTTTTTATGTTAAAAGAGGGTCTTGCAGCCAGGCATGGTGGTGCATGCTTGTAATCCCAGTACTTTGGGAGGCTGAGACAGGAGGATCACAGATTGAAGGCCAGCCTCAGCTACTTAGTGAGGCCCTCTGCAACTCAGTGAGACCCTGTTTCAAAATAAAGAATAAAAAATAGGCCTAGTTCTTTATTTTATTTTTTTTGTGGGTCTGAGGATGGAACCCAGGGGCACTTGACCTCTGAGCTACACCCCCTGCCCTATATTTTATTCTTTATTTTGAAACCAGGTCTCACTGAGTTGCAAAGGGCCTCACTAAGTAGCTGAGGCTGTCCGCAAACCGCGATCCTCTGGTCTCAGCATCCCACATGCTGGGATTACAAGCTTACGCCACCACGCCTGGCTGGGCCTAGTTCTGGAAAAAAAAAAAAACAAAAAGGAAACAGGATCTTGCTAAGTTGTTGAGGGTGTTGATAAATTGCTGAACTGGCTTTGAACCTGAGATCTTCCTACCTCAGCCTCTCAAGTATTGGAATTATAGGTGTGCACCACTGGGCCCAGCTAAGAGTAATCCTTTAAGAGGTACCTTAAAAATCTTTTTTTTTTTTTCTCAGTACTGGGGATAGAACCCAGGGGGGCATTCTACCTCTGAGCTACAACCCCTACCTGCCCTATTTTTTTTTTTTTTTTTGTGGGTCTGGGGATGGAACCCAGGAGCATTCAACCTCCCAGCTACACCCCTGCCCTATTTTTTATTCTTTATTTTGAAACCAGGTCTCACTGAGTTGCAGAGGGTTTCACTACGTAGCTGAGGCTGTCCGCAAACTGCGATCCTCCAGTCTCAGCCTCCTGAATGTTGGGATTACAAGCGTGCGCCACCACGCCAGGGTCCCCTGCCCTATTTTTTTTTTTTTTGGCAGGTCTGAGGATGGAACTCAGGGGCATTCAACCTCCAAGTTACACACTCTGCTCTATTTTTTATTCTTTAATTTGAAACAGGGTGTCACTAAGTAGCTGAGGCTGTCTGTGAACCGTGATCCTCCCGTCTTAGCCTCCCGAGTACTGGAATTACAAGCGTGCATCACCACGCCTGGCTACCTTAAAGATGTTAAGTAATGAATTTCTTCTTTCTTTCTTTCTTTCTTTCTTTCTTCCTTCCTTCCTTTCTTTTTGTGGTACTGGGGTTCCTGGAAACCCTTCTACCTCGGGCTACACTCCCAAACCTATTTTATATTTTTATTTGGAAACAGGGTCTCTTAAGCTAGCAAGGCTGGCTTCGAACCTGTGTGATCCTCCTGTCTCCGCCTCCCAAGCGCGGGGATTACAAGTGAGTGCCACCACGCCCGGCTCATTTTTCTTTCCTTTTTTTTTTTTTTTTTTTTTGGTGGTACTGGGGTTCCTGGAAACCCTTCTACCTCCGGAATATACTCCCAGACCTATTTTTATATTTTTATTTGGAAAAAGGGTCTGTTAAGCCAGTGAAGCTGGCTTTGAACCTGCGCGATCCTCCTTTCTCTGCCTCCCAAGCGTGGGGATTACAAGTGTGCGCCACCACATCTGGCTCTTTATTTTTTATTTATTTATTTATTTTTGTGGTACTGGGGGTGGAACTCAGAGGCTTTCTATGTCTGGGCTATACTCCAGACCTATTTTTATACTATATTTGGAAACAGGGTCTCACTAAGTTGCTGAGAGCCTCACTAAGTAGCTGAGGCTGGCTTCAAATCTGCGCGATCCTCCTGTCTCAGCCTCCCAAGTGCGGGGATTACAAGCGTGTGCCACCATGCCCAGCTTTATTTTTTATTTTGAAACAGGATCTCGCTAAATTGCAGAGTCTGGCCTCAAACCTATGATCCTCCTGTCTCAGCCTTGCAAGTACTGGGATTACAGGCATGTGCCATCACATACACAGCTCCATTTATTTGTTTGTTTGTTTGTTTGTTTGTTTATTCATTTTGGTGGTACTGGGGTGGAACCCAGAGGCTTTCTACCTCCGGGCTACACTCCCAGACCTATTTATATTTTATTTGGAAACAGGGTCTCACTAAGTAGCTGAGGCCGGTTTTGAACCTGCGCGATCCTCCTGTCTCAGCCTCCCAAGAGCGGGGATTACAAGCGTGCACTACCATGCCCGGCCTAGCTCCATTTATTTTTAAGCTAAAAGAAATCCAAATGAAACACTTTCTTCCTTAGTTCGCGTGAGCTAGGGGTTTCTGCATCTGCTCTCTCTACTGGGTTTCAAGGACCACACAGTGCAGCGGCTCCATGGTATCTGTTACGTCTGCTGATTAGTCAGGGTTGAGAGGAAATGTCCGTTCCGGGATGTCCCGTCTCTGCCTACATGACACTAAATGCTCCCCTAACCCACATCGTCCTGAAACCAGCTCCGAAAGACACTTACAGAAATGCGTCGTCGGCCAGGTGTGGAACAGCAGAGGCCGTTTGCTCTCCTCTCCGTGATGGTAACTTTCTAACTCACAGACTCCCTTGGTAGTGGAAGACAGCTTTTCCATCTTCACCTGAATTTTGGTCTGAAAAGATATTAATTTGGAATATGAGAATATTATTTGAAATATCCAGTCTCGCAGGGCGTGGTGGCGCACACTTGTAATCCCCGCGCTTGGGAGGCAGAGACAGGAGGATCACGCAGGTTCGAAGCCAGCTGGGCTGGCTTAAGAGACCCTGTTTCCAAATTAGAGAAGTATAAAAATAGGTCTGGGAGTGTAGTCGGGAGGTAGAAGGGCTTCCAGGAACCCCAGTACCACCAAAAAAAAAAAAAATATATATATATATATATATCCAGTCTCAAGTTTAGTAACTCTAAGATTAATCTGGATTGCTTCAGGAGTAAGCCCTGACTTTCCTGTCTCATAGAAGAGAGACCTGGCTGAGTCCTATGTCCCTAAGACTTCCAACTGGCCCCAGGGGTTCAACGCCCAAGGCTGAAGGAGGAGGCCCAGGGCTGGCTCTTGAGGCCTTCTGTTTTTGTGGCTGAGGACTGAACTCAGGGGCCTTTTACCTCCAAGTTAGACCCCCAGCTCTATTAATTCTTATTATTTATTCATTTTTAATTATTATGATTTTGTGGTGCTGGGGATTGAACCCAGAGCCATGCTAGTTCTGAGCCACACCTCAGCCCCATTTTATTTTTTATTTGGAAACAGGGTCTTGCTAAGTTCCTGAGGCTGGCCCTGCCCTGTGATGCTCTGTCTCAGCCTCCCGTGTGCTGGACAACAGGTGGCGGCTCCTGGTGCTTCCGTGGGGTGAAGGAGAGGAGGCAAGGCATCATGGGAGCCCTGCTCGTGCCTTCTCTCCTTTCCCTCTTTGGTAATAGAAACAGAACCTGGCAGGGGAGCGGGATTCTACCCCTGAGCTACACCCCAGCTCCGTTTTATTTTTATTTAATCAATTACTTTTTTGTGTGTGGTGCTGGGGATTGAACCCAGGGGCATCTCACCTCAGAGCTACACACCCAGCCCTATTTTATTTTTTATTTGGAAACAGCATCTCGCTAGGTTGTTGAGAGCCTCCCTACGTTGAGGAGGTTGGCTGTGAACCTGCGATCCTCCTGTCTCCACCTTCCACATACTGGGATTACAAGCGTGCGCCACCACTTCCGGCTGGCACAAGCCTTTCAACACGCAGTCCTGCGCTCTCTCCTCTGCATCCTGTAGCAGCTCCTGGCCTCTAAGACAAACGTACAAAGGTCAGAAGAGCAAGGAAGTTCTGGAGGCCTGACCTTGTGCTAGAGGGTCCAGGGTCCAATCTGCAACTCGAACGTCAACAGGGACAATCACAGACATGCGTGCTGCCCCGAGCCAGTGGCCTGTGAGCAGCCCACACCTACGCTGCGGCCTCGGTAGCATCTCCATGGCTAACACACCGCACTGCACAAAGTAAGTCCAGCTTAGGGAAAGGGCATCAATTCTCCAAGGCCAAATTTATTAAAGACTCTCCAAAGCCAAGTCTTGGGAGCATGGAGCTTGCGGGATGGGAAGAAGAGGAGACCGCGGGAGGCGCTGGGAAGGAGAGGGCTGGACCGTACTGAGTACCACCAATGGCTAAGCTACGCCCAGTAGGTCCGTCGGGCGCAGTGACAGCGACGGGGTGGCCGCACAGCGAGGTCTTACCAAGCCATCCAGGGTGGCCTGCAGCTCCTCACACAGAGTCTCGAGGTCCTTATCATACTCCAGATGTGTCTGTTCTTCATCTCCATCGGAAGCTGGGCCGCTGCTACCTAATTCTATCTTGTCTTTACTCCTGGACAAAAGAGAAAATAATGGGTACACACTACACTCAGTAAGCGCGCCTCATCTTATCATTAATCCTAGAAAACTCACTCGCTGGCTTAGCTGGCATAATGGTGCAAAACCTGTAATTTCAGCACTTAGGAGGCTGAGACAGGAGGATCGCAATGGCAGGTTCCTGGTCAGCCTCAGCAACTTAGGGAGGTGCTGTTTCAAAATAAAAATTAAAAAGAGCGGAGGGAGCCAGGCGTGGTGGCGCCCGCTTGTGATCCCAGTTCTTGGGAGGACGAGACAGAAGGATCACAGGTTTGTGGCCAGCCTCAGCTACTTAGTGAGGCCCTCTGCAACTTAGTGAGACCCTGTTTCAAAATAAAGAATAAAAAATAGGGCTGGGAGTGTCGCTCAGAGGTAGAACCCCCCCTGCGTTCCACCCCCAGTACTGCAAAAAAAAAAAGAAAAAAAGAAAATAGGGGTGTGGGTCTAGCTTAGAGGTAGAATGCCCCTGGGTTCAATCCCCAGTACTGCAAAAACAAATAAATAAATAAATAAATAAATAAATAAATAATTTGCACAATTTTTTTTTACACTGGGGATTGAACCTATTTCAAGGTATTTTACTTAAAATACTCAGAGATATTTTGCCTCTGAGCTATACCTCCAGCTTTTTTTTTATTTTTAATTTTTGTGGTACTGGAGATTAAACCCAGAGCCATTCTACCTCTGGGATACATTGAGCCCCAATTTATCTTTTATTTTTGAAACAGGGTCTCCATAAGTTGTGGAGGGCCTCACTATGTTGCTGAGGCTGGCCGAGAACCTGGAATCCTCCTGTCTCAGCCTCCCAAGTACTGGGATTACAATTGTGTGTCACCATGCCTGGATAAATTGATTCATCATGATAACTTCTGACCCTAAAAGACTCCCATGACTGTCTGATCATGAAGAGTGGGACTCAGAACACGCGGCCCTAGCTGTACTCACAGCAAGCTGATTTTCAGGTTGGCAATGCTGCTTGCAGTGGTAAAACCCGCATCACTGAGGGCTTCCCATTTCAGGATTAAATTATGCCAGTCGGCCGCATTATCCTTAATTTTTCTTGCACTGACAGATAAGACAGGCTTTCTGGGTGTTGCAGGTCCAAGAGTCGTTGCTGGGAGGGAGAAAGCGGCAGTTATTATGGGACACATGATCATGGCTGGAGGGTGCATGTTCTTTTAACTTTGAACAGTCCAACAACTGGAAACACCACATTAACCGGACAAATAAATGTCACAGAAACTAAGAGGGTTGGATAAGCATGAAAGTTCCTGTAATAAGACAAAACAATAAACGTTTAAGACTCACCAAATATAGCTGAATCCTTCCCAGCTGAATGGCCCCAGAGTTTTGACTTCAACCACTGTTTTTTTTCTTCCCCTACCTTCTTTTTTTTTTTTTTTTTTTTTTTTTTAGTACTGGAGATTGAATCCAAGGATGCTCTATCACTGGGCTACATCCCCAGTCCTTTTTTATATTTATTTATTTATTTAGCAGTACTGAGGATAGAACCCAGGGGCATTCTACCTCCGAGCTACACCCCAGCCCTATTTTTTAGTCTTTATTTGGAAACAGGGTCTCACTGAGATGCAGAGGCCTAAGTAGCTGAGGCTGGCCGCGAATCATGATCTTCCTGGCTCAGCCTCCCGAATGCTGGGATTACAAGGATTACAAGTGTGTACTGCCACACCTGGCTTTTTTAATTTGAAATAAAGTCTCGCTAAATTGCTGAGGCTGGACTCAAACTTGTGAGCTTCATACTGCAGCCTCCCCAGGTCTGGGATAACAGGTGTATAGCACTAGGCCTGGCTACTCTGTTCATTTTCAATGGCTGGAAATAAGGTACCAGAACCATGCAGGAATCACCATTCTAAAAATCATTTAGCCCTGACTCCTTAGTACTCTGTCTTTCCTCAGGTACCTCGATACCTTCAGTTTACCCGAGCCTTGTGGCTCATGTGAGCTCATCATTCCAGGATCCCAAGGGGGGACACGAGAGGTGGTGGTGATGTCATCTTGCATGTCTGTCTCAGCCTCCCAAGTCCTGGCATTACAGGCATGTGCCACTGTGCCTGGCTCTCAACACTTTTTTTTTTTTTTTGCAGTACTAGAAGTTGAACCAGGGACATTCTACTTTCTACCTCTGAGCTACAGCTACAGCTACAGCCCTATTTTTTTTTTTTTCTGCAGTACTGGGGATGGAGCCCAGGGGCACTGTACCTCGGAGCTACACCCCCAGCTCCTTTTTTATTCTTTATTTTGACTCAGTGTCTCACTGAGTTGCAAAGGGTCTCACTAAGTAGCTGAAGCTGGCTTCGAACCTGCAATCCTCCGGTCTCAGCCTCACAAATGCTGGGATTACAAGTGTGCGCCACCATGCCTGGCTCTCAACACTTATTTATTTATTTATTTATTTATTTATTTATTTATTTATTTTGGTGGTACTGGGGGTAGAACCCAGAGGCTTTCTACCTCCGGGCTATACTCTCAGACCTATTTTATATTTTATTTGGAAACAGGGTTTCACTAAGTTGCTGAGAGCCTAAGTAGCTGAGGCTGGCTTCAAACCTGTGCTATCCTCCTGTCTCAGCCTCCCAAGCGTGGGGATTACAAGCGTGCGCCACCACGCCCAGCTTCAACATTCATATTATTAATACTCATCTGCAGTCCCTGCTCTCCAGGTACAGTGAACTATAGACAGCTTTTGAAAGGGCGTTTGCACGTGTGGTTCTCTGCTGAAAAGCTCCTTCCTTCCTCAAGCTAGTGAGAGTAGACAACATATGTCCAGCTGTGAGTGGTAGGCACATAGATAGCATCATTTACTACCTGAGACCCCATGGGCCTCTACCACCCCAGCCCCCTGGCCCTTCTCCCACCTGCTCCCTGCGCCTCGCCACCAGCTCCATCCTGCTCTGACCTTGCCTTGGAATCTTCTTGTCCTGTGTCCTCACTCACCTGGTATCCTGTGGGCTCTGCTTTTGAATGTATTGACTTTTCATTCACTCTCTTGTGTTTTGTCTGGAGGGTACTGGGGATGGAACCCAGGGGCATTCCACCTCTGAGTTGCATCCCCAGCCTTTTTTTTTTTTTTTTTTTTCCGGTACTGGGGATGGAACCCAGGGGCATTTTTACCTCCGAGCTACATCCCTAGCCCTATTTTTTATTCTTTATTTTGAAACAGGGTCTCACTAAGTTGCGGGATGGCTCACGAAGTAGCTGAGGCTGGCCTCGAACACGGATCCTCCTGTCTCAATCTTCCAAGTACTGGGATTACAAGCATGCGCCACCACGCCTGGCTTCCTCAGCTCTTTTAAAATTAATTTATTTTTTTGGTGGTACTGGGGATGGAAGCCTTCTACCTCTGAGATATACTCCCAGACCTATTTTTTTTTTATATTTTATTTGGAAACAGGGTCTCACTTAGTTGCAGAAGGCCTCATAGCTAGCTGAGGCTGGTGCGAACCTGCGATCCTTCGCGTCTCGGCCTCCCAAGTACTGGGGTGACAAGCGTGCGCCACCAGGCCCGAGCATGTCAACGTAATTCATCTCGCCCCAGCCAAGGCTCCCCCACTCCGAGGTGGGCTGTTACTTCACATGATCACTGTGAGGCCCCAATGAGACGATCCACACTACCCGGCGCACAGCGAGCACCGCTGGCAGTGTTACAAGCCGGACACCGCGCTGCTAACTCCGCTCCAGGGTTGGGCAGGCGAGGTGACGTTCCGTCCCTCCGCTAACGCTAACTCACAAAGCGACATCTGCAACCTGAGCGTCCGATAGGCCAGCGCTCCTCTGCGTACACCACCCCGTGCGGCTGTCACTGCACACGTGAAAAGGCAGGCTGGGCAAAACTGGCGTCCGGGCCGGCCGCGGAGCCCGCGCGGGCCGGGGGCGACGCCCCATCTACTCCCGGACGCCCCCGCGCCTGGCCCGGCCCGCCCCGCGGGGCAGCCAACCCCGCGCCGCCGGCCCGCGCGCACCTGCCATCCCGCCGCAGGTATCCCCGGAAGGAGGCGCGGCCCCGCCCACCGCCGGAAGTCACGTCACATCCGCCGGCCCTGGCGGCGCTCCGGCCCGCCCCCGTCGCCCTGGGAACGGGCTCCCGGCAGCCCCCGCGGCCGGAGTCCCTCCCCGCCTCCCGGCCCGGCGGGGCCGACGCGTCCGGAGGGGCCGCCGCGGAGGTGAGTCCGGCGCCGCCGCGGGCCCGCGCCCTCCCTCGGCCTCGCCCGCCCTGCGCGGCGCCCCGCTCGTCCCACCGCCCCGCCCGCGGGCAGGCCTCGGCCCCTCTGGGGTGTCCGGTGTCGTCGAGTGAATGAGCAGCTCCCCTGCCCGGTCTGGTTACGTGGCCCCGCGGGCAGAATGGGGGCCCGGGTCAGGTCACAGAGCCGCTGGAGGAGAGCCGTCACCTCGAGACTCCATTTCGTCGTCAGTAACGTGGAGCTCGGAGTTGAGCCTCGGGTGCTGGGAGGATTAAATGGGTCGCGCAGGCAAAGTTAGCACCGCGCCCGCGCAGGCGTCTCGATCTGGGAAGGGCTGTCGGCATCCCGCCACGCGCGCTGCGCTCTCGCTCTCCTCCGGACCCTTGTGTGTCTTCTGACTTCTCCTGCTCTCGTGTCTCTCCCCCGCTCTTTGTTCTTCCTCTCTTTCCCACGGAGAATGGGAATTGTTGTTGTTGTTGTGTTGATTTTCTTCCCTGTCGGCAGAATGCGGGGCGTCAGCCCGGGTGCACTCCTGTCTCCTTTACTGGAGTGATGAGTTGCACTCGTGGTTGACTGCCTCCTGGCAGACAGGGTCTTAGAATCTTTAAGAAAGGGAGTTCTGAGAAATCCTGGAGCCCAGGTTCCAGGCCTGGGCAGAATGTATGAAGGAATACTGAGTCTGGCCAGCAGTGAGTCCTGCTCTCTCAGCTGTAAGACTTTTTGAACTTTACTACACTGGCTACAATCGTGTTGACACACCTCTGACCTTGCTTGTTTCGGAGCATGGCTTCCATCCCTCCTTTGTTCATTCGGGAGGTAGTTATTCGGGAGCCAGTGTGCGTCAGGTCTTGAGGATTCTGTGGTTTATCCTACAGACCCAGCCCTCTAATATGGCCTCTGAGCTTTCAAACCTGAGAACCTAGTGCTAGTTTAGTAGACGCTCCCCTTAAGTTTTCAGGACTAGCTTGGAAACCATGATGGAGTAAGGATTGATTTCCTCTGCAGGAATTGTCTACCAAGTAGCTTTGGACAGGGTTACTTTGTAGCCACATTGTTTTTTCTTCTTACCGGATTTGTCTCTTGTTTTTTGTTTTTCTTAGAGAAGCTACACTTGATGTTTGAGGAGGTTCTCATTTTGTATTAACCTCTATGTAATTGCAACGATATGGCTACTGTAACTTAATGGGAAAAGGAAGGAAACAGACGTCAGGTGGAGCAATTGATTGAACATGGAAAGACAAGGAACAGGCCAGGGAGCCTGTACACACAGTGATAACAAGCTTGGGCACCAAGCGCGGAGAGATTTCTGGGTATGGAGACGCACAGGGAGCTCGGTGGCTGTGAGTTGCTGAGGTAGAAGTGAGCAGTTAAACTGGGCGTGGTGACGCACACTTGTAATCCCAGTACTTGGGAGGCCGAAGCAGGAGGATTGCAGGTTTACAGCCAGCCCCAGCTACTTGGCCCTCCGCAACTTAGTGAGACCCTTTTTCAAAATAAAGAAAAATAGAGCGGGGGTAGCTTGGAGGTAGAATGCCCCTGGGTTCCATCCCCAGTACTGCCCCCCCCCCCAAAAAAAAAAAAGAGTTCCAATGAATTTTGCCTCTATTGTATTTGGGGGAATCTGGCAGTGTTTCTTTTTATATATAATATGCTTTTCTTGGTGCATTGTAGTCTCACCCCATAATGGAAGTCGTGCTGACAGTGACGTCGTGCACACGGCACTCGGTGCCCTCCCACCTCCCCGTCTCCCCCCTTCCCAGATTGACGTTGTATATTCACAAAGGGACACGTAGTCAGTGGTAGGAATTCCACTAATGACCCTCACTGCCCCTTCCGCAGACCACCTCCCTGGCTCCACTGAGGCTTCTCCTCCATTATCTGGAGTCCCTTTTATATCCTAATGACTTAGTAGCTTGGAACAGTGTTTTGAAAGAAAGAGTAATTCAGCACATGAGTATTGATTGTACCATACTACTGAGTGTTTGGTTTTTGGGACTGGGGATTGAGCCCACGGGCATTCTACCTTTGACCTATATAACCCAGCCCTATTTGTTTATTAGGATTGGGATTGAATCCAGGGGTATTCTACCTCTGGACACAGGGTCTAGTTGCTGAAAGCCTCGCTTAATTGCTGAGGCTGGCTTCGAACCGGTGATCCTCCTGTCTCCACCTCCCAAGTACTGGAGTTACGGGCTCCCAAATACTGAGATTATGGGCATGTGCTACCACACACGGCTTAGATTTTTTTTTATTTTTATGGTACTGGGGATGGAACCCTTCTAACTCCGGGCTACATTCCCAGACCTATTTTTTTAAATGTATTTTTTATTTGGAAACAGGGTCTCTTAAGCCAGTGAGGCTGAGTTTGAACCTGTGCGATCCTCCTGTCTCTGCCTCCTAAGCACGGGGATTACAAGCATGCACCACCATGCCCGGCACGGCTTAGTTTTTATTTTGAATTAAGAGTTTTACCAGCCGGGGGTGGTGGCACACGCTTGTAATCCCAGCATTCGGGAGGCTGAAACTGGAAGATCGCGGTTCACGGACAGTCTCAGCTACTTAGTGAGGCCCTCCACAACCTAGTGAGACCCTGTTTCAAATTAAAGAATGAAAAAACTAGGGCAGGGGGTGTAGCTCGGAAATCAAATCCCCCGAGTTCCATCCCTAGACCCCCCCCCCCAAAAAAAAAAAGTCACATTAAATTGCTCAGGGTTTTGTTAAATTGCTGAAGCTAGCCTAGCCTGGACCTGTGATCCTCTTGTCTTGGCCTCCCAAGTACTGGGATTGTAGGTATACTCCACCACATTCAACTTCTGGTGTGCTTTGGAAACACTGCGAGGCCCAGAAAGGCATAGGCAGAGACGAGCAAGAATCCATAGAAGGGGCTGATGACTCTTTTCTGGTGCATGAGGAAGTGATGGTGTTTTGAGGCAGCTGCCCTCAGCGTTCTGAGAAAGCAGGGGGTACCGAGTGTCAGGGCTTCTCAGTACTATGAGGCTTCCTGGTGAGGACTGTCCTTTAGGGCATAGGTGAGGGAATGGGGAAGGGACTTGGCAAAGTCGTACAGGCCTTGGTGTGCTGGGGTGTGGGGTGGGAAGCATGGCCTGAGTGGTTAGACTCTCCTGAGGCGTTAGCCTTGAACTGGCTGGCCAGCAGGGATGGGAGCAGGGAAGTGACAGTTTCACCTGAAAGAAAATTTGCCATTTCAACCCATGTGCATTCTGCCTTAGAATTTAACATTTAAAAGAATTAATAGTGCTATACTCAAAGTCCGGGGTCTCAGGGGGAGAGAGACCGCCAACACACAATAATGCAAAGGCAGGAAGGGGGGTCACTGGGGAGCCGGCTCGAGCTGGGCCCCAGTCCTCCAACGCACTGGAGTCCTGACAAGCACCCCGCGTCTTTGTTCCAAGGCAGTTTTATACATTTCAGTCATTCCTGTGGGCTGTGATTTACATTTCAGTCACTCGGGCTGTGATTTACAAAGGAGTTATCTTTAAACCAAAAGGAATCTTTGCTGCTGTTATCACGAGCAACTGGACAGGATACTTGGTGCCTCCCGTTTGGTTCGTGCTTCCTGAGGTTGGTTGGGAGTTTTTCATCTTGACCCAGGTGCCAAAACTGACACTTAACTGTTAGTCGTATTCCTGGGAAACTGAAACTTGGGCCTAGCGTTTGCTGTATGCATGAAGCCTGTCATGGCTGCCTGTCATGGCTGCCTGTCATGGCTGCCTGTCATGGCTGCCTGTCATGGCTGCCTGTCATGGCTGCCTGTCATGGCTGCGCTCTGGTGCTACAATAGGTGCTGTTGCTGAATTTTAAACTGTGCAATGGGGTTACTAATTAGAGATTTCCAAGAGACCCCTTAAGCCGTTAGTGTTACCAAAGCCCCCTGGCTATCCAGGCATGGCGCGGCTGTGATTCAAATGCCACAGTAGTACTGGCTTCAGTTTGAAGACTCTCCATGAGGGTGGCAGTTGGGTGTCGTCCTGGCGGAGGGCTGCTGCCCCACCCACCCTCCCGTGTGTGTTACATGGAAGGGGCTACAGGGGAGGGAGCATCCTGACTTGAAAGTCATAGATAGACCATTTCCAAATAAGAAATAAAATGGGGCTAGGGGTAAAACTTGGGGGAGAAAGCCTCTGGGTTGAGTCCCCAGTACCAAAATATAAAGTTAAAAATTGGATTGAAAATATTTGCATTCAGACCTGAAGTTAACATTTTATTTATTCATTCTACAAATCTTTTTTGTTTTTGTTTTGTACTGGGAATTGAACTCAGGGGCCTTCTTCCTAAGCTATGCTCCCAGCCTTATTTTACTTTTTTTTAAAAAAATATATGACTGATATTTTATTTATTTATTAATTAATTTATTTATTTTTGGTGGTACTGGAGTTCCTGGAAGCCCTTATACCTCTGGGCTACACTCCCAGACCTATTTTTATACTTTTTTTGGTTTGGAAACAGGGTCTCTTAAGCCAGCACGGCTGGCTTCGAACCTGCGCGATCCTCCTGTCTCCACCTCCCAAGTGCGGATTACAAGCGTGTGCCACCACGCCCGGCTTCTTTTTTTTTTTATTATTTACTTATGTATTTACTTATTTTGTGGTACTGGGGATTAAGCCCAGAAACAGTCTACTGCTGAGCTATGCCACCAGCTCTTTTTAATTTATTTTATTTGTACTACTGGGGATTGAACCCACAGGCATCCTACCTCCAATTTATACCCTCAGCCTGATATTATTACTTTTATTTAAATTTTTTTATATTTTTTTATTTGGAAACAGGGTCTCTTAAGCCAGCGAGGCTGGCTTCGAACCTGCGCAATCTTCCTGTCTCCGCCTTCCAAGGGTGGGGATTATTACTTATTTGGAAACCAGGTCTTGCTAAATTGCTGAGGCTGGCTTCGAACCTGTGATCTTCTTTGCAGTACTGGGGATGGAACCCAGGGGCATTCTACCTCAGAGCTACACCCCCTGCCCTATTTTTTATTCTTTATTTTGAAACAGGGTCTCACTGAGTTGCAGAGGGCCTCACTAAGTAGCCGAGACTGTCCACAAACCACGCTGTTCCTGTCTTAGCTTCCCAAATGCTGAGATTACAAGCGTGAGCCACCATGCCCTGCTGGAGCGCTTTATGATCCAAGGTTTCGGGAGTGTGGAGTAAGCTCTCTTAGCCAAGGCTCTCTGGCTCAGAAGAAGCTATACGTTTAAGCTGGGTGTAGTGTTGCACGTGACTTCCATACCAGCTACTTGGGAGGCTGAGACAGGAGGATCTCAAATTTGAGGTCAGCCTGGGCAGCTTGGACCCTGTCTTAAAAAAAAAAAAAAGGATGAGGGGTCTCTCTAGGGATGCAGCTGTGTGGTAGAGTGCCTTTAGCATGTAGGAGGCCCTGGGTTCAACCCCCACTACTGCCAAAAGATAGTTTTAAAAAGTTGTAATTTAGCCAGGTGTGGTGGCGGATGTCTGTAATCCCATTGCTTGGGAGACTGAGCCAGGAGGATGGCACAGGTTCAAAGCCAGCCTCAGCTACTTAGTGAGGCTCTCAGCAATTTAGCGAGACCCTGTTTCCAAATAAAGTATAAAATAGGTCTGGGAGTGTAGCCCTGAGGTAGAAAAGCCCCTGGGTTCCACCCTCAGTACTACCAAAAAAAAAAAAAAAAAAATGCAATTTAGCCAGGCATGGTGGCGCATGCTTGTAATCCCAGCATTTGGGAGGTTGAGACCAGAGGATTGTGGTTCAAGGACAACCTCAGCTACTTAGTGAGAACCAGTTTCAAAATAATAAGAAAGGGCTGGGATGTAGTTCAGAGGTAAAATGCCCCTGGGTTTCATCGCCAGTAGCTAGAGTGTAGCTGGAGGTACAATGCCACTGGGTTCCAACCCCAGTACCCCCCCCCCCACAAAATTGCAATTTATGACCTGGTCAGGACCAGTGCTCACAGTTATTTCTGTGGCACTAGGCATTTATTTACAACTATGCAACCATGGGTAAATTTCTGAGCCTTATTATTTTTTTTTAATTTTTTGGTGGTACTGGGGTTCCTGGAAGCCCTTCTGCCTCCGGGCTACACTCCCAGACCTCTTTTTACATTTTTATTTGGAAACAGGGTCTCCTAAGCCAGCGCGCGGCTGGCTTCGAACCTGCGCGATCCTCCTGTCTCTGCCTCCCAAGCGCGGGGATGACAAGCGTGCGCCACCACGCCTGGCTTATTCCAGAGGTTTAGCTTCTGCTAGAGGAAGGTATACTAAGTTCTTAAAAATCGCAGAGAGAATCGCGCAGGTTCGAAGCCAGCCTCAGCTACTTAGTGAGGCTCTCAGCAACTTAGTGAGACCCTGTTTCCAAATAAAATATAAAATAGGTCTGGGAGTATAGCCTGGAGGTAGAAAGCCTCTGGGTTCCACCCCCAGTACCACCACCAAAAAAAAAAAAAGAAGAAGAAGAAGAAAAAATCGCAGAGAAACGTGGTTATTTTTAGTGTTTGCTTACGATTGGGAAGATTGTCTCCCACGGGCTCTTCCCTGCCTACTTCACCGTGTTGGCTGTGGTGGCTAAGTGAGCTAGGGATCTGCAGTGCCTGGGAAACCAACTACTGTGCCTCGCGGCCATTTGCTAGGCGCGGGCTGCTGAGCGGGGTGGGTGTGGCTCTGCTCCTGGGATGCGCTTGCGAGCAGCAGGAGTCTCGTGGAAAAAGCAGTGCAGGGCAGGTGGAGAGCGCACCACGGGGCTGGCTCCTCAGGGTGGCTGGTAAGGCCTTGTGAAGGCGGGACGTCTGGGAGAGACCCACTTGTGGAAGCCTTTTTTTTTTCTTTATTTTGAAATGGTCTCACTGAGCTGCAGAGGGCCTCACTAAGTAGCCCAGGCTGTCTGCAAACCGTGATCCTTCTGTCTCAGCCTCCCAAGTACTGGAATTACAGCGTGCAGGTCTGGGGATGGAACCCAGGGGCAATTGACCTCCAAGCTACACCCCCTGCCCTAATTTTTATTCTTTTATTTTGAAACCTGGTCTCACTGAGTTGCAGAGGGCCTCACTAAGTAGCTGAGGCTGTCCGCGAACCGTGATCCTCCGGTGAGACCCTTTTTTACTAACAGCTGAATGGTACCTGGAGAAAGAGCAATCCAGGTGGACTCAGCCAGTGCCAGAGCCCTGGGGGAAGGACCTGGGTAAATTTGATCAGAAGAGATCAAAGGGCTGAGCGCAGAGTAGGTCAGTCAGCTAGAAAAGAAGAACCCACAGCTCAGGAGACCCCAAATCCAGCATCCCGAGAAGTTTCTACTAGAGGCGTTTGAAGAGCCCAGGAAGCCACAGAAGCTAAAGAGGTCAAAAATGCTCCAGGTCTAGCCAGGCGCTGTGCCTGCGCCCAGCAGCACCTGAGTTCCCTCAGGCTGCGATGGTGGGTCGGCCAGGGCTGGGACTTGGGGCTGATGGCCTAGGTTCATGTGTTGGCAGTTTGGTCTTGGCTGAGTGCTGTGACCCTCCGGCCCTGGGAGGCAAGGGCCCTCAGGTGAGGGGTGAAGCGGGCACCTGTGCTGAAGAGGGCACCGGTCCTGGGTCCTCACCTGCTCATTGACACAGGTGGCTTCTCGTGTCTGTTCTGCTAGTGCAGAGCGACCTTTCCTTTCTCCCCTGTGCTGTTCGACCTGGTGGCCTTCACAGTTAGGATGTTTTCAGTGAAGCCTTCTCCACATTCATATTTTATTTGTTTGGTCTGGTGGGGATTGAACCCGGGGCATTCTACCTCTAAGCTACACCCCAGCCTGATTTTATTTTTATTTATTTGGAAATAGTGTCTTGCTGAGTTGCTGAGATTAGCCTTGAACCCTGCGATCTTCCTGTCCCCACCTTCTAAGTCCTGGGATTACAGGCTTGTGCCACCATGCTGCCTGCACTCGTTCTAATCCACACACATCTCTCCATTTCTCAGACTGTGTGCTAGCCCCTGATTGTGTGTGAGTTTGTCTCTTGTTGCTATTTCATCTGCCTCCCTGGCAGTGTCAGGAAGCTGCTTACTACAGTAGTGGTAAATACTTTCGGCTCCTCCATAGTACTTACGACCACAGCAATGATGGGGGCCGGTACGTGTTGAAGTCCTGCCTTCCTGGGGTCCTGAAGTACGCTCTGAACTGAAATGCTCAAAAGTGATTTTTGTTTGGTAGTACTGGGAATGGAACCCAGGGGCCTTCTACTGCCGAACTATACCCCTAGACCTATTTTTTATCCTTTATTTTGAAACAGGGTCTCACTAAGTTGCAGAGGGCCTCATTAAGTAGCTAAGGCTGACTTTGAACCTGCAGTCCTCCTGTCTCGATGTCCCAAGTACTGGGATTACAAGCGTGCACCACTGCATCTGGTTTACTTTCTTATGTTATTTTGAAACAGAGTCCAACTAAATCGGAGCGGTCCTCACTAAGTTGCTGAGGCTGGTAGTAAACCTACAACGCTACTGTCTCATTCTCCCAGTACTGAGATTACAAGTGCCACCACACCCGCTCAAAAGTAATCTTACCAAGCCGGGCGTGGTGGACAGCTCGTAATCCCCACACTTGGGAGGCAGAAACAGGAGGCCGCTGGTTTAAGAGACCCTGTTTCCAAATAAAAAATATAAAATGGGTCTGGGAGTGTAGCCCGGAGGTAGAAGGGCTTCCAGGAACCCCAGTACCACCAAAAAAAAAAAAAAGTAATCCTACTAGCCAGGCATGCTGGCATACTCTTGTAATCCCAGCATTCTGGAGGCTGAGACTGGAGAATTGCGGTTCGAGGAGACCCTGTTTCAAAAATAAAAAAGACTAAATAGGGAAGGGGTGTAGCTCTGAGGTAGAATGCCCCTGGGTTCCATCCCCAGGACCGAAAAAAAAAAAAAAAAAGAGTGATCTTACTAGCGCCTTGTTTACTTTTAAGTGTGTGTCTGTGGTGCTGGGTGTTTAGCCGGGCACTCTGCTGCTGAACCACATCCCAGCTATTCTGTTTTCTGAAGCAGGGTCTCACTGAGTAGCTGAGGCTGGACTTGAGCCACGATCCTCCTGTCTCAGCCTACTAAGTACTGGGATTACAAGTGTGTGTCGCCACACTCGGCTTATTTTCTATTCTTTATTTTGAAACAGAGTCTCGCTGAATTGCAAAGGGCCTCGCTAAGTAGCTGAGGCTGTCACCACAATCCTCCTGTCTCAGCCTCCCAAATGCTGGGATTACAAAGTGTGCGCCACCAGGCCTGGCTTATTCTTTATTTTTTAATTTTTTAATGTATATATATTTTTATTGGTGCATTGTAGTCAAACATCACAATGGAATACAAGACTTGTGAGGGTATACCAGCAAACATCATCCAGTTAGCCCTTACCCCCTCCCCATCCCATTTTCTCCCCCTCCCTCAATCCCATGATTGATTTGATGATTACCTTTGATTCATTTGTTTACGTATATTATGCGTTTTAAAGAGATTCCATCGTCCCCCATCCCATCCCCTCTGATTGGTCACCTTAATTGCTCTTCCATGGGGTGCTTTCTTCAACTAGATCTCCTCCCATTACCCATTTCTTCCTAGTTTTTGTATATTAGGGAAAGCATCTGATTTTCTATTTTCTGTGATGTTTCTCTATGTATGCCGCGTTGCAAGTTCCGATCCCGCTCCTGAAGGCCCTGGTGCTGGCCTGGCCACCCAGCAGACTCTGATCCCGGCATTGCTGGCTCAAGTACCGGCCTTGCCTCATGGCAGGCCCCAATCCCGGCCTCGCTGGCCCCAACTCCTGCCTCACCCCTCGGCAGGCTCCGATCCTGGCCTCAAAGGCCCCAGCACTGGCCTTGCCTCACAGGAGGCTCCAGTCCCGACCTCACTGGTCCCAGCACCGGCCTAACCTACCTCAGCAGGCTCCGATCCCGGCCTCGGAGACCCCAGCACCGGCCTTGCCTCACGGCAGGCTCCAATCCCAGTCTATTCTTTATTTTTGAAACAGGTCTTATTGAGTTGCCAAGGGCCCTCACTAAGAAGCTTAGGCTGTCATGAACTGTGATCCTCCTGTCTTCGCCTCCCAAATTCTGGGATTATAAGCATGCACCACCACGCCTGGCTCCTTGAAAGAGATTTAATACCTTGTTCTTAGCCCCCCAGGTCTCCCTGGATGACATCCAGCATTTCTCTGGATCTGAAGATCATTGGAGGAAACCTTGGCCATGGCATCGGCATCAGAGCCTGTGACATTCCGAGAGTTCTGCCCTCTGTACTATCTGCTCAACGCCATTCCCACGAAGATCCAGAAGGGCTTCCGCTCCCTCGTGGTCTACCTCACGGCCCTGGACACCAACGGGGACTACATCGCGGTGGGCAGCAGCATTGGCATGCTCTATCTCTACTGCCGGCACCTCAACCAGATGAGGAAGTACAACTTCGAGGTGAGGCTTGCTTTCCTTTTGCCGCGGTCTGCGGGAGCCTGCGTTTTGGGAGGGAGTGATTTGCTGGACTCTGGCCCCTACCTTGGGACAGTACTAAAACCTCTAAAACTCAGTAGGGCAGGACTAAAACGCTCTAAAACCCAGTAGGGCAGGACTAACACGCTGATGTTTTAGCTTTCTCCCTAGGCCCCCAAATCTCTCATCACTTTAAAAGGATGTTTCAGCCGGGCGTGGTGACCCGCCTCTAACCCGAATACTCAGGAGGAGGCAGGGACCGGAGGGTCGCGGTTCACTGACGGCCGCAGCTACTCAGTGAGGCCTGCTTCAAAACAGAGGATAACAGCCGGGCGTGGTGGCGCGCGCGCTTGTCATCCCAGCGTTCAGGAGGCTGAGACTGGAGGATCGCGGTTCGCGGACAGCCTCAGCTACTCAGTGAGGCCCTGTTTCAAAATAAAGAATAACAAATAGGGCAGGGGGTGTAGCTCGTAAGTCAAATGCCCCTGGGTTCCATCCCCAGGCCCTCAATAAATAAAAAAAAATAAAAACAGGGCCGGAGGAATAGCTCAGAGGTAGAATGTCCCTGGATTCGATCCCCAGTACCACACACACATACAAAAAAGAATGCTGTGGTATTTAACAGTTTTTAGCATAGGTATTTGTTCTTGTTTTGTTTCTCTAGTGCCTCCATCAATTGACTTGGCTGATCGCTATTTATTCTTCTGGAATTTTGGTACCCAGGGCATTCTGCCTCTCAGCTACACCCCCAGCCTTTTTTATCTTTTTTTGATCTAGGGTCTTCAGGCTGCTGAGCCTTGCTACATTGCTAAGGCTGTCCTCAGACCTGTGATCACCCTGTCTGTCTCCCAAGCCCTAGGACTGAGTCTGTGCCACCACTTCTGTTACGGGCCCACCGTGTAGACGGAGTAACAAGACGAGTATAACTCAGAGTGCTGCGTTCCTGATGAGACAGGCTCACCAACCTGGCAAGGCTGTTTCAAAAAATAAATAAATAAATAAATAAATAAATAAATAAGGCCGGGCCCGCGTGGTGGCGCACGCTTATAGGCCCCGCCCTTGGGAGGCTGAGACAGGAGGATCGCGAAGGTTCAAAGCCAGCCTCAGCCACTTAGGCTCTCAGCAACTTAGTGAGACCCTGTTTCCAAATAAAATAGAAAATCGGTCTGGGAGTATAGCTCAGAGGTAGGAAGCCTCTGGGTTTCATCCCCAGTACCGCCAAAAACAAACAAACAAACAAACAAATAAAAAAGTAAATAAAATAGGGCTGGGGTGTCACTTCCAGATAGAATGCTCCTTGGTTCAATCCTCAGTGCCACAAAAACTACCCATTTAAAAAATTCAGCCACCAGCCTGGCGCAGTGTGGCACATGCCTGTAATCCCAGTGCTTGGGAGACCGAGACAGGAGGATTGTATGTTTGAGACCAGCCTCAGCAATTATTGAGACCTTGTTTCAAATTAGAAAATTAAAAGTCTGGGAGCAGGGCGTGGTGGCGCAGCGTTTGGGAGGCTGAGACTGGAGGATCGCGGTTTGTGGATAGTCTCAGCTACTTAGGCCCTCTGCAACTTAGTGAGACCCTATTTCAAAATAAAGAATAAAAAAATAGGGCTGGAATGTAGCTAAGAGATAGATTGCTCTTGGGGGTTCCATCCCCAGACCCGCAAAAAAAAAAAAAAAAAAAGGTCTGGGTATATATAATTATATATATAACTCAGAGTTAGAATGCCCCAGGGGTTCAATCCCCAGTTTAAAAAAACTTAAACAAGAGTTTAGTGTTTTCCAAACCATTACATCTGACTACCAGTTTTATAGTTGATATAGAATTAATATTTAACTTTCTCTTACCATACGATGAGCCCTGGGAGCTCTGAAGGGACATGGCAGGACAGCCTCTGCAGGATCCACAAGGCCTGGGGGGCAGGACAGCCCGCTGGGGGTGCGCATGTGTCTCACACTGGGACTGACCCAGAGACATTCCACTCCTGAGTTAGTCCCCCAGCCTTTGAAATTTTGAAACGGTCTCACTAAGTTGTGGAGGGCCTTGAACCTGTGATCCTCTTGTCTCAGCCTCCCAAGTACGGGGGTTACAAGTATGTGCCACCATGCCTGGTTTGGGTAGGAGCTTTAAATTTTGTGTATGTGTGTGTGGTACTGGGCTTCCTGGAAGCCCTTCTATCTCTGGGCTATGCTCCCAGACCTATTTTTTATATTTTTATTTGGAAACAGGGTCTCTTAAGCCAGCACGGCTGGCTTTGAACCTGTGCAATTCTCCTGTCTCGGCCTCCCAAGCACGGGGATTACAAGCGTACCCACCACGCCTGGCTTAAAAAAAATTTTTTTTTTTTTTAAACTGGGACAAAAATCCATACTTAGTAGCCCTGAGTATTAAAGTAGAGCAGGTTTTTTTTTTTTTTTTTTTTTTTTGTGGTACTGAGGATGGAACTCAGGGGCATTCTACCTCTGAGCTATACCCCCTGTCCTATTTTTTATTCTTTACTTTTTTGAAACAGGGTCTCACTAAGTTTCGGAGGGCCTCTCTAAGTAGCTGCGGCTGTCCAGGAACCGTGATCCTCTGGTCTCAGCCTCCTGAATGCTGGGATTACAAGTGTGCACCACCACGCTCGGCTTAAGAGCGGTTTTTGAGCATCCATTATGTATCAAATACAAAACTTAAAATGTGGATAATTACAGAGAAAATATAAAATATAATATCTGGAGCTGGGTGTGGTGGCAAACTCTTGTAATCCCAGTACTTGGGAGACTGAGACAGAAGGATTGCAGGTTCACAGACAGCTTCAGCAACTTAGTGAGACCCTCCCTCTGTAACTTAGTGAGACCCTGTTTCCAAATAAAGAATAAAAGACAGGGCCAGGTGGCCACGCTTGTAATCTCAGCATTTGGGAGGCTGAGACAGGAGGATCGTGGTTCGAGGACAGCCTCAGCTACCTAGTGAGGCCCTCTGCAACTTAGTGAGACCCTGTTTCCAAATAAAGAATAAAAAATAGGGCAGGGGGTGTATCTCAGAGGTAGAATGACCCGGGGTTCCATTCCCAATTTCTGTCTTGGGAAGAACAGAATCTCAAATTAGAATATTAGAGTTTATAAACAAAGCTGTATATCTGTAGAACACACAGGGAAAGGGCTGGAGGGACTTTAATTCTGATTTCTTAACTCTAGGTGGGAAAAAAGTTTATTTTCTTGGGGTTTTGGGTTCAGGGCATGTGCGGCCGGAACACAGGTCTCAGGGCGGCAGGATGTGGAGAGAGAGAGGGCGTGGGCTACGCTCGCATTGCCGTGCAGGGAGCAGGTGAGCTGGGAGGACGCGCCGTTTCTCTAGTCTCCATGCCTGCACCTCCAGGGACCACCCTGCCCGGAGACATCCTCCCGGCCCACCAGGTACCATCCAGGTAGATCCATTGTCCACCTCATGGCTCAGTTAGGTCAACCCTGAATATCAGTAAGTGAGCCCTTTAGGGACATTTTATATCTAACTATAATTCGAACCCACCATTATACTCATTTCTTATCAGAGGAGGATGATCTGCCATGCAAATCTCTAGATTTTAGAGGACAATCAAAGCCAGATCCATGAGCGGGGCATGGTGGTGCATGCTTGTAGTCCCAGCATTTGGGAGACTGAGGAGGGGGATTGCAGTTCGAAGACAGCCTCAGCTACTTAGTGAGGCCCTTTGCAACTCAGTGAGACCCTGTTTCAAAATAAAGAATTAAAAAAATAGGGCAGGGGGCATAGCTTGGAGGTAGAATGCCCCTGGGTTCCATCCTCAGTACCTCAAGAAAAAAAAAAGAAAACAGATCCATGGTCTCTTTGGAATGTCTACGTGAAATTAAAAAGTGCATCAACTAATTTAAAAGAAATCTAAGATTTTTATGGGAAGGTAGATAAAATTAAAAGTTTACCTTTTAATCCATGTATGGCATGGATGAAAAATGATGTTTTTAAATGAAGTTATATTTCTAAAGAAAGCAGACCTTTTATGTGGTAAATATAGTCCAGCATGTGTTTTTCAAAAATAGTGTTTTTGGAAACCTTTTTTTTTTTTTTTTCGTTTTTTTCTTTTCCACAGAAGTAAGTGGGAGAGGGCAGATGGAAACTCCGAAATTCTTTGTACCTACTGCCAAAAGCATGAAGAAAATGTCGTGAGAAGTTAATAACAAGTACAAAAGTGTTAAATATATGGGTAGGACATGTGTAGGCATAGACCAGAAAGAACACTTGACCTGAGTTTCTAACCTTGTGTTTCAAAATTAAAAATATAAGAGGCTGAGACGGGATTGCAGGTTCTCTGCCAACCTTAGCAACTTAATGAGGCCCTTAGCAACTCTGTTTCAAAATAAAAAGATAAAATAGGGGTGAGGGTAGGGCTCAGAGGTAGCACGCTCCCCAGTGCCATCAGAAGCACATATGCGTGCTATTATATGAGCATCGCGGTCACGTATGTAGACGAATGCTCGCTCTTTGTGGCGTTCAGCACTTGTCGAGACTTCATGGCTTTGCCTTCAGGACGGCCTGGCACCGCCGCAGCGTGGTGCCCAGCGGTAGAGTGCTAGCTTTTGTTTCTGCCAGCTTTCCACCTTTGCCCTCCCAGGGAACTATTCAACAAATATTTATGTGGTGCTTGGTGTGTGCGCGGCCTGTTTCAGGCCCTGGAGCTATAGCACAGAGTGCAACAGGTGGTCTCTGTCCTCGTGGGACCCAGTCTAATGCAAGAACTCGAAAAATAAGTCAGAGAAGTCGACCAGGCATAAACCAAGTAGCTTACAGGCAAGGGGAGGAAGTGCCAGGGGCTATGGTGCCCAAGAGGGGTGGCCACGGGCTCATGGGAGGTCTGGCTGGCTGGGTGGCACTCAGCAGAGACTCAGCAAGAGCGACCAGCAGGAGGGGTGGCCAGGTCCCGGGCCTGCTCGAGTTTGGGCTGGGAATGTCCCTGGCAGCGCCATTGCGTGGGCCCAGGGGAGCGAGGTCGGCAGTGAGCGAGGCCGAGGGCCGGTCCTGGAGGCCTGGGCGTGGGGACCAAGTACGCCCTAGCCTCCCCCGCTCTCTCTGCCTCCTGCCGCCGCCGCCGTGACCTGAGAGCACCTTTCCTCCGCCGTGCCTGTTGCCACGTTTTCTGCCTTGGAGCTGGCCAACTATGAAACCTTGAACCCAAATAAACGTTTCCTCCTCAAAGTTGTTCTTATTGGGTGTTCTGGTCACAGTGGAAAGGAAAGGCTGCTGGGTGTGGGGGCACATGCCGCGATCTCAGTATTTGGGAGGCAGAGACAGGAGAATTGCAGGTTCATGGTGGTACTGGGAATGGAACCCAGGGGCTTTCTACCTCCAGGCTATACTCTCAGACCTATTTTATTCTTTATTTAGAAACAGGGTCTCAGGCCGGGCGTGGTGGCGCACGCTTGTCATCCCCGCGCTTGGGAGGCAGAGACAGGAGGATCGCGCAGGTTCGAAGCCAGCCGCGCGCGCTGGCTTAGGAGACCCTGTTTCCAAATAAAAATGCAAAAATAGGTCTGGGAGTGTAGCCCGGAGGTAGAAGGGCTTCCAGGAACCCCAGTACCACCAAAAAAAAAAAAAGAAACAGGGTCTCACTAAGTTGCTGAGAGCCTGTGTTTTTCAGTACTCTAAAAGTACTAGTGGCTGGGGATGCGGCTCAGTGGTGGGGCACTTTCCTGGCATGTGGAGGGCCCTGGGTTCAATCCCCAGAAATGCACGCACGTGCAAACACACGCGTATTATCCTGCTGTCGTCTTGACTGATGACACTTGTTGGCAGTCCAGTTGTCTTCCCTTATGGGTAATTCGCCTCTTCTTATAGTCTTTCTTTTTTTCTTTTTTCTTTTTTGCAATCCACTTTTGGGGATTGACCCAAGGGTGCTTTACCACTGATCTATAACCCCAATCCTCTTTTATGTACAGGGGATTGGGGATTGAATTTAGGGACATTCTACCTCTGAGCTATACCCCCAGCCCTTTTTAATTTTTATTTATTTATTTATTTTTGTTGTTGGTGGTGGTGCTGGGGTTCCTGGAAGCCCTTCTACCTCCGGGCCTATTTTATATTTTTATTTGGAAACAGGGTCTCTTAAGCCAGCGCGGCTGGCTTCGAACCTGCGCGATCCTCCTGTCTCCGCCTCCCAAGCGTGGGGATGACAAGCGTGCGCCACCACGCCTGGCTTCTTATAAATTCTTATCTTGCCGAGCGTGCATGCTTGAGGCAGGATCGTAGGTTCAGAGCCAGCCTCAGCAACTTGTGAGGTGCTCTGCAACTTAGTGAGACCCTGTTTCCAAATAAAGAGTAAAACAGAGCTTGGAGTGTAGCTCAGAGGTAGAAGCCCTGGGTTCCACCCGCACCAAAACCACACACACAAATCTTACTTGTTCTTCTTAAAAGTTTTAGACCACTTCAGATCTCATCGCTGCTGTGTGCCGGCAGTTTCTGCTGCAGGTTAAGGTTTGGCCGGCCAGGAGAAGCACAGAAAGCGGACTTCCTCAGGCGTTTGTCTTTTTGTGATGCTGGAGTGGAACCAGGAGTGTTCCACCTCTGAGCTCTACCCCCACCTGCGCCACCACGCCTGGCTCCGTGACGTGTTCCGTATGCGCTCTGCTAAGCTAGTTCCTTATTAAATCCCGAGTGCACTGTTGCAACAGGCTCCGGCTGGTCTTCCTGCCTGGCCCCTCTCCCTCCTTTCTCCATCCCGCTCCTAAATGGGGGCATCAGGAATGCCTGCCTGAGAGCGCCGGCGGCAGCAGGACCCTTCAGGGTCCCCGTGTTCCTTCCTGTAGCTGAAGCCCCGGCTCTCAGCCTGTCCTGCGTGGTGCTGGGTATTTATAGCCTGGGAGAATGCTGGACAGCCGGGCAGGACCAGGTGGAAGTGAGTGCCGGCCCCGCCCCCCCTTCCTGCTCACCCCAGCCCAGCTTCCAGGACCGTGTGCACACCCCGGCTACAGCGCACAGGGCACCCAGAACGTGAGGGGATTCTATCTGTTGGCAGCTTGATTACTATATAAATGACTACATCGATATCAAGATGGTTTACAGAAGGCACTGCCACACAGCGTAGCACAAACAGTTGTTTAATTTTTCTGAATGAATGATTTGCTTTTGTGGTTTTGTGGTTTTTTTTTTTTTTTTGGTGGTTCTGGGGATGGAACCCAGGAGCCTTCTACCTCCGGGCTACACTCCCAGACCTGTTTTCTATTTTGTTTGGAAACAAGGTCACACTAAGTTGCTGAGAGCCTCACTAAGTAGCTGAGGCTGGCTTCGAACCTGTGCGATCCTCCTGTCTCAGCCTCCCAAGCACTGGGATTACAAGCGTGCGCCACCACACCCAGCTGAATGAATGATTAAAAAAAAAAAAAATCACTTGGACTCTCTGGGAGAATCCTGGATCTCTCTGTGCAGAGTTTTACATGTGCTTTGTTTTTACAATGCTGAGGATGAAACCCGGGCAGTCTACCTCCAAGATACACCCCAGCGCTATTTTTTGTTCTTCACTTGGAAACAGGGTCTCACTAGTTACAGAGGGCCTCACTAAACAGCTGAGGGTGTCCGTGAACCTGTGATCCTCCTGTCTCAGCCTCCCAAATGCTGGGATTACAAGCGTGCGTCACCATGCCCGGCTTACATATGCTTTTGTGTGTGTGTGTGTGGTACTGGGGATGGAACCCAGGGGCTTTTCTACCTCCAGGCTATACTCCCAGACCTATTTTATACTTTATTTGGAAACAGGGTCTCACTAAGTAGCTAAGAGCCTTACTAAGTAATTGAGGCTGGCTTCAAACCTGTGCGATCCTCCTGACCCAGCCTCCCAAGCGTGGGGATTACAAGTGTGTGCTACCATGCCCGGCTACATATGCTTTTAATAAGCCAAGACATGATGCTCTGGTCAATTTTATTTCATATGATTATTGGTCCAGGAATCAAAACATTGCCAGGAACCAGTTAATAAATCACATTCAGGTACATTGTCTAATTAACCCTCTAAGCAAACCTGCGGGACATGTAGGTTATGGACAGGTGTCACTTGACCAGGGCTGATTGACTCATCCTCCTTGAGACAGGGAGAATAAAGGGAACCTGGCTCTGCAACAGCCCTTCTGAATTCATACTCCTTTGTTTTTGTTTTTGTTATTTGAAAAGTACCTGCCTTGGAGCTCACACTTGTAATCCCAGCATTTGGGAGGCTGAGACAAGAGGATCGCGGTTCGTGGCCAGCCTCAGCTACTTGGTGAGGCCCTCTGCAACTCAGTGAGACTCTGTTTCAAAATAAAGAATAAAGCCGGGTGTGGGGGCGCACGCTTGTAATCCCCGCACTTGGTAGGCCGAGACAGGAGGATTGCACAAGTTTGAAGCCAGCCGTGCTGGCTTAAGAGACCCTGTTTCCAAATAAAAATATAAAAAATAGATCTGGGAGTGTAGCCCAGAGGTAGAAGGGCTTCCAGGAACCCCAGTACCACCAATAAATAAATAAATAAATAAATAAATAAATAGGGCGCGGGTATAGCTCAGAGGTAGAATGCCCTTGGGTTCCATCCCCAGAGCCACAAAAATAAGTTAATTAATTTAATTAAATAAGGGCTCAGTATATTCATACTTGCCAGGTGTGGTGGTGCACGCCTGTATCCCCAGTACTTAAGCTGAGAGAGGAGGGTCCAAGTTGGAGGACAGCCTCAGCAAGTAGTGAGACCCGGTTTCAAAATAAAAATAAAATAGGGTTGGGGTGTAGCTCAGAGGTAGAATGTCCCTGGTTCGATCCCTAGTACTGTAAAAAAAAAAAGAATAAATAAATAAAAGAAGATGTGGAGATGGGCAAGACAATGAGGTATGAACAAAATGGAAACATTAAGAGAAAACCCAAGAGAAACCAAGTGAAACTCTGGAGCTGAGTAGTACAACAAACCGACCTTTTAAAAAAATCACTAAAAGCTGGGCATGGTGATGCACCCTGGTAATCTAAGTACTTGGGAGGTTGAGACAGGAGGATCACAGGTTTGAGGCCAGCCTCAGCTACTTAGGCCATCCACAACTTAGAAAGACCCTGTTTCAAAATAAAGAATAAGAAATAGGGATGGGGTGTAGCTTAGAGTAGATTACCCCTGGGTTCAATCCCCAGTAATGCCAAAAAAAAAAAAAAAAAAATCCCTAGAGGGCTTCGCAGACAGATTTGAGCAGGCATAAGAAAAGAATCTGTGAACAGTGGGACTATCAAGTCTGAAGAGCAAGAAGAGACCTTGAAGAAAAGTTGCGCAGCCTGTGGGCCTCATCAAGCGATGCCTGTGCGCTGTGGGGTTTACAGGAGGGAAGACAGAAAGGCTGGGGACGCCCCAGATTGACGGAGTCACAAGTCCAAGACGTCCAGTGAGTTCTAGGTAAATCAAGGAGACCCATACCAAGAAGAATTGTTATAAAATCTACCAAAGTCAGAGATTTTTTTTTTAGAGGAAGCAAAGAGAATCTTGAAAGCAGCAAGAGATGACATCACATATAGTGGATCCTTAGTAAAACGATGAGCAGATTTCTCACTGGAAACTTTGGAGGCCAGAAGGCAGTGGGCTGATGGATTCAAAACACTAAGAGAAGCCGGGCGTGGTGGCGCACGCTCGTGATTCCAGCATTCGGGAGGCTGAGACCAGAAGATCCTGGTTCGCGGACCGCCTCAGCTACTTAGTGAGGCCCCTTGTGACTCAGTGAGACCCGGTTTCAAAATAAAGAATAAAAAGTAGGGCTGGAGGTGTAGCTCAGAGGTAGAATGCCCCTGGGTTCCATCCCCAGGATTGCCCCCCCCCCAAAAAAAAAAAAAGGCTAAAAGAAGTCGGGCGTGGTGGCTCATGCTTGTAATCCCAGCATTTGGGAGGCTGAGACAGGAGGATCGCAGTTCGCAGACAGTCTCAGCTACTTAGTGAGGCCCTTTACAACTCAGTGAGAGGGTTTCAAAATAAAGAATAACAAATAGGGCTGGGGATATAGCTCAGAGCTAGAATGCCCCTGGGTTCTATCTCCAGTATTACACACACACATACACACACACACACACACAAACAATAATACTAAAAGAAATCCGGGTGTGGTGGTGCACACTTGTAATCCCAGTACTTGGGAGGCTGAGACAGGAGGATCATGGTTCGTGGACAGCCTCAGCTACTTAGGCCCTCTGCAACTTAGTGAGACCATGTTTCAAAATAAAGAATCAAAGTAGGGCTGGGGATGCATCTCAGAGGTAGAATGCCCCTGGGTTCCATCCCCAGTCTACCCCCCAAAAAGAGATACAGATCTCAATAATGGTAAATACATAGCAATTATAAAAGCCAATCTTAATTAAGTTATTTTTCTTGCGGTAGTGAGGATGGAACCCAGAGGCGTTCTACCTCCAAGTGACACCCCCAGTCCTGTTTTTTATTCTTTATTTCGAAACAGGGTCTCACTGAGCTCAAAGGGCCTCACTAAGTAGCTGAGGCTTTCTGTGAGTCATGAACCTCATAGCTCAGCCTCCCAAATGCATGGATTATAAGCATGTGCCACCATGCCCAGTGTTAAAAGCTAATATTTTTTAAATGGTTGTAACTACACTTTTAAAACAATTTCAGAAACTAAAGCATAAAAAATGAGTCTAAATGTTAGTGTTATTGTAACTTTGGCCGATATGTTCTACATCTGCCTTTTTGTTTATATAAAATTTAAGAGATTAATAAAGCCAGGTGTGGTGGCACATGTCTGTAATTCCAGTACATGTGAGGCCAAGACAAGAGGATTGCAAGTTCAAGGCCAGCCCCAGCAATGTAGCAAGGCACTCAGCGACTTGGTAGAATGCCTCTGGGTTCAATTCCCAGCAACACACACACACACACACACACACACACACACACACACACACACGATAAATACGGAAGTTAAAAAGCTGGGTGTGGTGGTGCACGCTAGTAATCCCAGCATTTGAGAGGCTGAGACTAGAGGATCGTGGTTTACGGACAGCCTCAGTTACTTAGTGAGGCCCTCCACAATTCAGTGAGACCCTGTTTCAAAATAAAGAATAAAAAATTGGGCAGGGGGTGTAGCTCGGAGGTCGAATGCCTCTGGGTGCCATCCCCAAACCCACAAAAAAAAAAAAAAAAAGGAAATTAAACACAACAAGCAGCTGGGCACAGTTGCCCCAGCCAGTGACCGTAGCATGTTCATTCCTCTCGAATGAACACGGGACATTTTCCAGGATAAGCTACTATGTTAGCTTTTTCTTGCTTTCACCAAAATCTCTGCCACAAACACTATTTTTTGTGTGTGTGTGTGTGTGGCGGGTCTGGGGATGGAACCCAGGGGCATTTGACCTCCGAGCTACACCCCCTGCCCTATTTTTTATTATTTATTTATTTGTTTATTTATTTTTGGTGGTGCTGGGGATGGAACCCAGGGGCTTTCTACCTCTGGGCTATATTCCCAGGCCTGTTTATATTTTATTTGGAAACAGGATCTCACTAAGTTGCTGAGAGCCTCACTAAGTAGCTGAGGCTGGCTTCGAACCTGTGCAATCCTGTCTCAGTCTCCCAAGTGGGGGATTACAAATGTGCACCACCACGCCCGGCTTTTATTCTTTATTTTGAAACCGGGTCTCACTGAGTTGCAGAGGGCCTCACTAAGTAGCTGAGGCTGTCCGCGAACCGCGATCCTCCTCTCTCAGCCTCCTGAATGCTGGGATGACAAGCGTGCGCCACCACGCCCGGCTGCCACAAACAATTTTGATGAGATAAGATTGATTCTGGATGACGGTTTCAGAGGCGTCAGCCCACGGTCAGCCTTCTCCATTGTTCTGTGCCTGAGGTATGGCAGAGAACTTCATGGTGGCAAGGCGGAACAAAAGACAGCCACTCTGCGCAGAGCATCTGCAGAGGGGGAGAAGCAAACCCAGGTGGGCACCCGAGACCTACTTCCTCCCACCTGGTCCCACCCCCAGAAGTCCACGCAGCAATCAGGATTAATCTACTTGCCAGATGAATGCCTGGAGATCACAGCCCTTGTGCTCCAACCATTGCCCAGTCACCCACCTCTGCACCTTGCTGCGCTTGAGACCATGCTGTCAACATAGGAGCATTTGGAGACACCCAGATCCACACCATGGCCTTTGTAGACTAGGTCACATGCCAGGTCTCCGTAGATTTCAGAAGACGGAGGTCATGCAGTGTGGCTTCTCATCCCAACCCAGTAAGATGGAGAGAAATCAGTAACAGGAAGAAAAACTGATGACAAACCAGAAACACACAAGAAAACTGCACAGCAGTATTCCTTAGGACCATTGGTGCAGCCGGGCGTGGTGGCGCATGCTCGTAATCCCAGCATTTGGGAGGCAGAGACCTGAGGGTTGCAGTCTGTGGCCAGCCTCAGCTACTTAGGCCCTCCCCAACTCAGTGAGACCCTGTTTCAAAATAAGGAATAAAAGAACAGGGCAGGGGGTGTAACTCTGAGGTTTAATGCCCCTGGGTTTCATCCCCAGATCCACAAAAAAGACAAAAACAAAAACAAAACAGGAACGTTGATGGAAACATCCTCAGAAAAATACTAGTGCACTGAATTCAGCAGCATACTGAAGGAGTGCACTGACCAAGGTGGTGTTTACACCTGCAATGCAAGGATGGTTCCGCATGTGAACACCACGTTGTACACGACGGGATCAGAGTGATGGGGTCGCGCGGCCAGCTCAAGCGACGTGGAAGAGGCACTCGCAGAACTTAAGTAACGTCCTTCACGACCCTGAGCAAGCTGGGACTGGAAGGGAATGGCCTTGACAATAGAAGCCACGTGTGGGCCGGGCGTGGTGCTGCGTGTTCGCAATCCCAGTACTGGGGAGGGAGGCTGAGACAGCAGAATACGGCTTCAAGGACGGCCTCAGCTACTCAGTGAGGCCCTCTGCAACTTACTGAGACCCTGTTTCAAAATAAAGAATAAAATTGGGCTGGGAGTGTAGCTCGGAGGTAGAATGCCCTGGGTTCCATCCCCAGTAACTATTTTTGTGTGAGTGTGGCACTGGGGGTGGAACCCAGAGGCTTTCTACCTCTGGGCTATACTCCCAGACCTATTTTCTATTTATTTGGAAACAGGGTCTCACTCAGTTGCTGAGAGCCTCACTCGGTAGCTGAGGCTGGCTTCAAACCTGCGCGATCTTCCTGTCTCAGCCTCCCAAGCACGGGGATTACAAGCGTGCGCCACCACGCTCAGCTTTCCCTGTAATTATAAATAAAAAAATTGGCCATGTGAAAATTTTACATCGAGCATCATCAGTGGTGAAATGCTGGGAGCTTTTGCTGGAAGGTTGAGAACGACGCAGGGATCCTGCCTTTGCCACTTCCCTTTAGCCAGTGCCGGGAGCACTAGCCAGGCAGCCGGGCAAGCGAGAAATGTCAGCACTGGAAAGGAAAAAGTCAAAGCATCTCTGTTCACAGATGACATGGTGGTTTTTGGTTTTGGTGTGTGGGTGTGTGTGATCCTAGGGATGGAACCCAGGGGCATTCTACCTCTGAGCTATACCCCCAGCCCTATTTTATTTTGAAACAGGGTCTCAGTAAGTTGTGGGGGGCCTAAGTTGCTAAGGCTGTCAACAAACCTCCAACCCTCGTGTCTCAGCCTCCCAAGTACTAGGATTACAAGTGTGCTCCACCATGCCCAGCTAAGGAGAAGATTTTTATTTTATTTTTTTTATTTTTTTTTTGGTGGCACGAGGGGTGGAACCCAGAGGCTTTCTACCTCCGGGCTATACTCTCAGACCTTTTTTATATTTTATTTGGAAACAGGGTCTCACTAAGTTGCTGAGAGCCTCACTAAGTAGCTGAGGCTGGCTTCAAACCTGCGCGATCCTCCTGTCTCAGCCTCCCAAGTGCGGGGATTACAAGCGTGCGCCACCACGCCCGGCGCTAAGGAGATTTTGAAGACTTCTTGTCATTCTGACTTTTGCGTTCCCAGTCAGGAATACGTGGACTGTAGCCTGCTGCTGTGTTTTGCTCCTCTGGCTGTTGCTCCCTTGTTTGACAGTTTGACAGCCTGTCTGCTGATCATGCTTTCGTTTGATACGACCTCTTGTAGGGGAAGACGGAGTCTATCACGGTGGTGAAGCTGCTGAGCTGCTTCGATGACCTGGTGGCGGCGGGCACGGCGTCAGGGAGGGTAGCAGTTTTCCAGCTTGTGTCTTCATTGCCAGGAAGAAATAAACAGGTAGGCACTCAGAGTTTGAGTGTTTCTTTGCTTCTTGGCAAATTCCTCGTGGATTTTAAAATTAGAAGTCTTCATCTGTCTAGAAAATGTATGCTCAGAATAGCAGAGCTCTGTGCTGTTCCTGCCTGGACGCTTGGCATAGAGCGCCAGTGGGTGCTTTCAGGCTTGCCTGCTGCTTTCTTGGTTTGTTCTCTCTGGGTTTGGGAGGTGGGCAGGCCGATGGGACCTTGTGCCGGTTCTGCACGAAAAGCAGAGTTGGAAGCCGAGCAGATTGGGAAGGCCAGCTCCTCCGGACGAGTGTGCCCAGCGCCGCCCCGGCGCTTACCTTTGCTCATGTCCGTTTTTATCGTTTATTCATAGCTTCGGAGATTTGATGTCACTGGTATTCACAAAAATAGCATTACAGCTCTGGCGTGGAGCCCCAACGGAATGAAGTTGTTCTCTGGAGATGACAAAGGGAAAATTGTCTATTCTTCTCTGGATCTAGACCAGGTAAAACTGTTTTCAGAAATATTGTTGGCTCCCGCCTCTTCTCCTGTTTGAGTGGGGGGTGAGCCCAGGGCTGGAGTTTGAATCCAGGGCCATTCTACCTCTGAGCTGCACTCCGGCCTGCTTTCATCTTTACTTTAAAGCAGCGTCTCACTAAGTAGCTGAGGCTGACCATGACTCTGCTGTCCTCCTTTCTCAGCCTCCCAAGTACTGGGATTGTAAGCGTGCGCCACCTGCTTGGCTTGGAATGGCTCGGATAGCTGTCACTCAGTTTATACTCCTGACCACAGTGCCCTTGCATCTTCTTTCGTGGATTCCAGTGTTTCACAAGCACTTCCGTGGCTGGAGGAGAGCCAGCCTGCTGGCACTTTTACTTTATTTTTTGCTTTTAACTCATACATAAATATTATCCGTATGTGTGGGGTACCATGTGCTGTCTCCATTCATGTACACCTGTGCAGTGTTCAGCCTGGGATAGACACATCTGGCTCCTCAAACCATGTATCACATCCTTACTGAAAACACTCTATTTTTTGGTGGCACTTGGGATTGAGCCCAGGGGCATTCTACCTCTAAGCTACACCCCCAGCCCTATTTTATATTTTACTTGGAAACAGGGTCTCACAAAGTTGAGGAGGGCCTACTTAAGTTGCTGAGCCTGGCCTTGAACCTGCGACCCTCCTGTCTCAGCCTCCCAAGTACTAGGATTACAGACGTGCACCACTGTGCTGTTTATTCATTACATTTGGAAATATTAAAAAGCCCTATGTTATAGGTTAGCATAGATCGCATATTTTTGTGAACATAACTATAATTTCAAAACAAACAAGAAGAATGGCTTTGACCTATATTTTTAGAAATCTCTCTAATGTCTGGGAGGCAGCTGATTCTCCCAGTGTGCGGCAGCGCGTGGTTCAGTTGGAGTGTGGCCTCACACACACATGTAGTTGGAAATGGGTGGTGTATTCTGATAGGCTTTTCAGATCATTGTGAATATGTGTGTGTGTGTGTGTGTGTGTGTGTGTGTGTGTGTGTGTGTGTGGTACTGGGGAGTGGAACCCAGGGTCTTTTCTACCTCCAGGCTATACTCCCAGACCTATTTTTTTAAACTTTATTTGAAAACAGGGTCTCACTAAGTTGCGGAGAACCTCACTGAGTAGCTGAGGCTGGCTTCAAACCTGTGTGATCCTTCTGTCTCAACCTCCCAAGCGCTGGGATTACAAGCGTGCACCTGGCTGTGAATATCCTTCTTAATAATATCCCCAAATTGACAAAGGGTTGTTTCCTTAAGATTATAATTACAGAGGCCGGGCGTGGTGGCGCACGCTTGTAATCCCCGCGCTTGGGAGGCGGAGACAGGAGGATTGCGCAGGTTCGAAGCCAGCCGCACGCGCTGGCTTAGGAGACCCTGTTTCCAAATAAAAATGTAAAAATAGGTCTGGGAGTGTAGCCCGGAGGTAGAAGCGATTCCAGGAACCCCAGTACCACCAAAAAAAAAAAAAAAAGATTATAATTACAAATGGCATAATATACTTTCTTTGAAGGCTAGTTACAGTGTAAAATCTGCAACCACAAGGATGAATTTTTTGTGTTCTGTTATATTAAAATCTATTAACCAGGTGTAGTGGCACACCCTTTTTTCTTTTATTTGGGAGGCTGAGACAGGAGGATTGCAGGTTCGTGGCCAGCCTCCGCTAGGTTAGTGAGGCCCTCCACAACTTAGTGCAACCTTATTTCTAAATAAAAAATAAGAAAATAGGGCTGGGCGTGTTGGCTTGGAGGCAGACTGCCCCTTGAGATCGCGAGGCCGATGTGACCTCGCTGTTCTCATGATAGTCGTTCCCACGGCTCACTGTGGCGGGCTGGGCTGGGCTGAGGAGAGACACCTGAAGCACACGCTGAGGCCCAGGCGGCCAGGTGTGAGTGCGGCTCCCGCTTCCGCCCAGGGAGCTGACGGTGCTTGCTGCTCCCGCAGGGCCAGTGCAGCTCGCAGCTGGTGTTAGAAGAGCCGTCCTCCATCGTGCAGCTGGATTACAGCCAGAAGGTGCTGCTCGTCTCCACCTTGCAGAGAAGTCTGCTCTTCTACACCGAGGAGAAGTCCGTCAGGCAGATCGGGGCTCAAGCAAGGAAGAGGTGAGGTCCCGCACGGCGCCAGAGCTCCGCTTGGCGGAACGCTGGGTCTGGGTGGGTCAGAGGACTTCCTGCAGGCCTGGGCCTTCCGGGTGAGCGGCACCAGCCAAGTAGGGTAGGTTCCGGGCCGGGCGATCGGCCCTCCTTTCACTGTCCCTGCTCCAGCCCAGAAGACCAGCTTGTCACCAAGGCGAGCGGGCGGAGGCTGGAGTTGGTCGCTGCCACCCTGAGAAGCGGGCATGGAGCCAGGTGGGGGACAGAGCGCAGGGCTGGCAGGCGGTGCTTCTCTGGCTGGGGAGTGGGAGAGCGCCCATCTGTGTCCCTTTTCTCTCCCTCCATCGCCTACGGAGGAAAGTTCAGCGAGGCAGCGGGCCAAGGAGCGCAGCGGGTTTGAAGGAGGCGTGGTGGGGCCCCGGGGCTGGCGGTGCCATCGCTGACGGCCGTGGGGCAGTGAGGTCAGATGAGCGCCGGGCGGGTTCCCAGTCCACGCTTCTGCAGCCAGCAACACAGAGGAAGTTTATTTTCTTTTCTCTATGGCAGTCCTTCAGCTATTGAGAGGCATGCTCACACCTCCCCATTTGGCTTCTGCTTGCTGTGCTGGATAACTTCCCAATCTCACCAACAGTCTGTGTGTGTGTGTGTGTGTGTGTGTGTGTGTGTGTGTGTGTGTGTGTGTGTTTACTGGGGATTAAATCCAGAGGCTTTCTACATTTGAGCTACATCTCTAGCCCCTTGTATTTTTTTTTTTAATTTTTTTTGGTGGTTCTGGGGTTCCTGGAAATCCTTCTATCTCTGGGCTACACTCTCAGACCTATTTTATACTTTTTTATTTGGGAACAGGGTCTCTTAAGCCAGCGCGGCTGGCTTTGAACCTGTGTGATCCTCCTGTCTCTGCCTCCCAAGCGCGGGGATTACAAGCGTGTGCCACTATGCCTTGCTTTTTGTATTTTTAATTAATTAATATTTTTATTTATTTTTGGTGGTACTAGGGGTGGAACCCAGGGGCTTTCTCCCTCCGGGCTATACTCCCAGACCTATTTTATACTTTATTTGGAAACAGGGTCTCACTAAGTTGCTGAGAGCCTCACTAAGTAGCTGAGGCTGGCTTTTTGTTGTTGTTGTTGTTGTACTGGGGTTCCTGGAAGCCCTTCTACCTTCGGGCTACACCCCCAGACCTATTTTGTTTTTGGAAACAGGGTCTCTTAAGCCAGCGTGGCTGACTTCAAACCTGCGCGATCCTCCTGTCTCCGCCTCCCAAGGGCAGGGATTACAAGCGTGCACCACCACGCCCGCCTGAGGCTGGCTTTGAACCTGTGCAATCCTCCTGTCTCAGCCTCCCAAGCGCTGGGATTACAAGTATGCACCATCATGTTCGGCTATATTTTTCATTTTGAAACAGGGTTTCACTAAGTGACCTCACAAGGGCCTTGGCCTGTGATCCTCCTATTTCAGCAACTTAGGCCCTCTGCAACTTAGTGGAGACCCTGTTTCATTTGTAATCCCACCATTTGGGAGGCTGAGACAGGAGGATTGCGGTTTGCATACAGCCTCAGCTACTTAGTGAGGCCCTCTGAAACTCAGTGAGACCCTGTTTCAAAGATAAGGAATAATATAGGGCAGGGGGTGTAGCTTGGAGGTAAAATGCCCCTGGGTTCCATCTTCAGTACCGCAAAAAATAAAATAAAATAAAATAATAAAGAATAAAATAGGGCTGGGGTGTAGGTCAGAGGTAGATGCCCCCTGGGTTCCACATCCAGTACCCACCCCCACATACACAAAACCAGTTGCTTTCACGGGTTACGCAGCCAGAGGTTTCCTAACACCTGACCTCCTGACCCCTCGTGCGAGGCCAGTCAGTTTCTGTGAGCCTCTCCTGGCCTTTGTGTGCTTGGGCACTATCCAAGATTAGAAACAAATGGATGTAGGGTATTGTGGTAAAGCCTGGAGAGAGGGATGGCGCAGGGTGAGTGGAAGGGCTCCTCCCCGCACCCTGGAGGCTTCCTCTCGGAGGTACGCTGCCTTAGATGGCGGGTCCCGAGATGTTGGTCACTGCAGTCCCTGGGCGCGGTTATTCCTTCAACGAGTGTTTGGGGAAGGCCACTGTGTGTACAGAACAGAGGTGCGGTGGCAAGGGGTGAGCCGGAAGCGGGGACCAGGCCTTCGGCCTCCACGCTCAGACCGGCAGCGGCAGCCAGTGGGCCAGGTGCCTCACAGACGCAGGCAGGGCGCCGTGTTAGAGAACCTCTAGCAGCGCAGGCGCTTCCTGTAGATGGAGTGGACGGAAAGGCCTCCACGGGATGCTGACGCCGACAGCGTGGGAAGAGCTGGGGACAGCAGGCACCGGGGAGGGGCCAGGGCAGGGACACCCAGAGGCAGTGGTGGGCTGTTGGAAGTGGGTGGGCCAGCACTTGTTGTCCCAGTACTTGGGAGGCAGAGACAGGAGGGCTCCTGGTGGTCCAGGGGAGAGGCCGTGTGCTCATGCTGGCCAGGTTGGAGCAGGGGCGGGAATGCCTGCTGTTCCTCTAGTGGCTCAGCCTGCCCGCTGTGATGTGATGGGAGAGGACCTCGTCTTGTTTACCTTGTGTGTGGGGGTACTGGGAATGAATTCAGGGGCATTCTCTACCTCCAAGCCACATTCTAGTCCTTTTCATTTTTTACTTTGAAGCAGGGCCTCACTAGGTAGCTAAGGCTGGCTGTCTCTGCCTCCCAGGTACTGGGATTACAGGTATGTGCCACACGCCCAGCTTCACCTACCTTTTATGTCCCCCATGGCACTGTACAGTGTCTCATTCTAGTTCCAATGCAGTGTTTGTTAAAATGGATGCCAATTTAGTTCCATAAGGTGAACAAATCAAAACCAAAGGGAAGAGCCGGGCGTGGTGGCGCACGCTCGTCGTTCCAGGATTCGGGAGGCTGAGACTGGAGGATCATGGTTCGAAGACAGCCTCAGGTACTTAGTGAGGCCCTCTGCAACTCAGTGAGACCCTGTTTCAAAATAAAGAGTAAAAATTAAGGCTGAGGTGTAGCTTGGAGGTAGAAGGTGTTCCATCCCCAGTACCTAAAAAAAAAAAAAAAAAGGGAAAAGAGATTTAAGAGGTCCTGTGAATGGTGAAAATCATTGAAAAATTGCATCACCAGACAGAAATTGCCTCAGCAGGAGGAGGAGGTGATGGGCCTTCCGAGGCCTCTGCAGAGCAGACCCACCAAAGGCCCACAGCACCTCCTGCTCTCACAGTCGTTCCCTGGAAGCTCTGTGGTATCAGAACCTTCTTAGTCTAATGATCTGTGTTCCAAAGCTGAACTTGACACCTCACACCCTCCTTGGGGTCCTGACTGAGGTGCCAAGTAACTATCAGTGCGGCCCTGTGGGTCGGTCCTAGAGGCAGCCTTGGGCAGGAGGGCGAGGAGAGAGTGACGAGCAGCATGGAGAGTGGGCTTGGAGCTGAGGCAGCCCCCACGCAGGGACCTACAGAGCGCCAGCGCTGCACTGTGTGTGTGGGCTCTCATCCAGTCCCCTCCCCACAGCAGTGCGCTGGGGCCCAGGGGCACTCTACCTCCAAGCTGCACCCCCAGCCCTATTTTTTATTCTTTATTTTGAAATAAGATCTCACTAAGTTGCAGAGGGCCTCACTAAGTGCCTGAGGCCAGCCGTGAACCTGCGATCCTTCTGTCTCAGCCTCCCAAGTACTAGGATTATAAGCGTGCACCACTAAGCTCAGCTTTTTTTTTTGTGTGTGCTAGAAATTGAACTCAGGGGCATTCTGCCTCAAAGCTATACCTCCATCCGTGTGTGTGTGTGTGTGTGTGTGTGTGTGTGTGTGTGTGTGTGTATTTTTTTTTTTGGTGGTACTGGGGGTGGAACCCAGAGGCTTCCTACCTCCAGGCTGTACTCCCAGATCTATTTTATATTTTATTTGGAAACAGGGTCTCACTAAGTTGCTGAGAGCCTCACTAAGTAGCTGAGGCTGGCTTCGAACCTGTGTGATCCTCCTGTCTCAGCCTCCCAAGCGCAGGGATTACAAGCGTGCGCCACCATACCCGGCTTTATTTTAATTTATATTTGGACAGAGTATCGCTAAGTTCTTGAGAGCCTCGAAAAGTTACCAAGTCTGGACTCAAACCTCTTATCTGAGCCTCCCAATTACTGGAATTACAAGCATGCATCACCATGCCTGGCTAGAGGTCTGATTATTGACAAAGAAATGGCTGGGTGTGGTGGTGCACGCTTGTAATCCCAGTACTTGGAGGCTGAGACAGGAGGATCGCAGGTTCCAGGCAGCATCAGCAACTTAGATCCTCTGCAACTTAGTAAGACAGTAAGACCTTGTATCAAGTAAAATAAAAAAACAAAAAGGGCTGGGTGTAGCTCAGAGGTACAATGCCCCTGGGTTTTATCCCCAGGACCACAAAATTGTTTTCCAAACTTGAATATGCTCTTACTCAAAAACCCAACAATTCTATTATTGTCAGTGTCTAGTGCCGTGTGAGGTAGAACATGCCTATAATCAATCCCAGCTGAGGCAGGAGGATTAAAGTTTAAGGCCAGACTGGGCAGCTTAGTGAGACCTTCTCTTAAAAGTAAAAATAAAAAGGCCTGGGAGTGTAACTCAGTGGTTGAGCACTGGCCTGACATACCCGAGGCCCTGGGTGTGATCTCCAGCAACACATACACGCGCGCACGCACGTAGACATTTGAATGCCCGTTAACAAGAGAGTGAATAAATTGTAGAATGCTGTAGAGCAGTGAAAACTAAGGAGCACAAGTATCAAGGAAAATCCTAGGAGCATCATGGTAAGCAAATACAAGTTGAAGTATACGAGTATAAAATGACTCATACTATTTTTTAGTGAAAATGAACGGCAATACTAAACACATAGGACTTAGTGATCTATAGACATGTCACTAAACTCTCAATAAAGCCAGATGTGGTGGTGTATGCTTATACTCCAGGACTTGGGAGGCTGAGACAGGAGGATCGCGCAGGTTCGAAGCCAGCCTTGCTGGTTTAAGAGGCCCTGTTTCCAAATAAAAATATAAAATAGGTCTGGGAGTGTAGCCCGGAGGTAGAAGGGTTTCCAGGAACCCCAGTACCACCAAAAAAAATAATAATAATAAATAGGGCTGGGGGTGTAGCTCAGAGGTACAATGCCCCTGGGTTTCATCCCCAGTACCAAAAAAAAAAAAAAAAAAGAAAAAGATAGAAGCTGTAGTGTGTGCGTGGCGGGGGTGTGAGCATGGGGATGAAGTGTGGGTGCAGGAAGCCACGGCGGGTGCCTGGTGCACACCTGGAGTGCATGGGACCCTCTGGGTAAAGGGGTGGCAGTGTGGGTTAGTGACCAAGGAACAGTAGGAAAGGGGAAACACCTGTTATTTGGAATGAGCCAAAAATTTCTTGTTGCAGTTACTCTCAGAGGCCGAATCGATTCACGTTAAGTCAGCCATGTCTGGTTTTTTCTTTCTTTTTTTCTTCTGATTTTAGTACTGGGAAATTTGGTGCTTGCTTTATACCAGGACTGTGTAAGCAAAGTGACCTAACCCTGTATGCGTCTCGGCCTGGGCTTCGGCTGTGGAAGGCCGATGTCCATGGGACTGTCCAAGCCACGTTTATCTTAAAGGACGTCTTTGCTGGAGGAGTCCCCCCTTTTGAGTTGTACCCACGCCTGGAACCCCCGGACACGGGAAGTTGCGGCTCTCCAGAGAAGCACCTGGGGCTCGTTTCCTGTTTCTTTCGAGAAGGCTGGGTGTTGAGTTGGAATGAGTACAGTATCTATCTTCTGGACACCGTCAACCAGGTACACGAAGGGATCGCACGCACCTTTGGTAGCACACGGCCAAGAGGCTGTTTGTCCTCAGAATAAGAAAGGGCGCGGTATCGATCCGATGTCTTGTCTTTTCCTGGGGGTCAGCCAAGGAAACCGAATGAAAGTTTGGTGGTTTTTGTAGATTTGAAAAAACAATTTGCTTTTAACATTTACAGTTTTGCTCCCTGCCAATAAATTAGGTGTTTTTTGTTTTTGTATTTAAGCACAAAATTAAACTTGTTCTTGCTAGACACAGTGGAACATGCCTGTAATCCCAGGGACATTCTACTTCTGAGCTACACCCCCTGCCCTTTTTTTTTTTTTTTTTTTTTTTTGGGTCTAGGGATGGAATCCAGGGGCATATGACCTCTGAGCTACACCCCCTGCCCAATTTTTTATTCTTTATTTTGAAACCGGGTCTCACTGAGTTGTGAAGGGCCTCGTTAGTAGCTTCGGATGTCTGTGAACAGCGATCCTCCGGTCTCAGCCTCCCCAGTGCTGGGATGATAAGCGCGCGCCCCTCGCCCAGCTCCTTGTCCTGCCTTTTCCTCACTCAGTGGAGCTGTATTATTTGCCCCCCCACATCACTTGCTTTTTACTTATTTAATCATGGACAGTTTTTTAGCATCATTATTAAATCATGATAGGGAAGAATTCCTGTTTAAATCAGGATAATAGATGGCCATTAGAGACAGATTTAGGACATTGAACAAAGCTATTTAGTTTCAGTTTCTTCTTGTTCTAAGAGCTTTTGCTCAGACCACACACACGCACGCACGCACGCACGCACGCATGCACGCACACAATTCACCCCAGACTGCAGATCAGGCCTGTCCTGCTCAGGTTCCTCCACGTCCAGTCCTAGGGAGCTCTTACAGAGTCTCACTAGAAAAGCAAAGGTTTTAGCCGGGTGTGGTGACGCACACCTGTGAATGCCACACCTGGGAGGCTGAGACTGGAAGGCCACAGGTTCAAGGCGAGACTCTTCCCAACCTAGTGAGGCCGTTTCAAAGGAAGAATAAAATAAGCCTGGGAGCATGGGGATATAGCTTGGAGGTAGAAAGCCCCTGAGCTCAGTCCCTAGCACTGGTAGAGGGTTGTACATACTGGGCGTGCGCCCGCAGAACACACCAGCCGTCTGTCCCCGCCGCCTCCTTAGTCATGCCATCAGCCAGCCTGGGTAGTGCTGGCTTGTAAAAATAAAACTGACCTGAGAGGAGCAGCCTGGGCTGCCTACAACCTGGAGTCTCAGCTGCCTGAGCGGGGTTTCCTTATCTGTGAGCTGGGGGTTGGGCCTATTGGATTGGGGCTCACCCTCTAGCCTTGTGTTGATTTCTTTGATGAGGGATATTTCAGGAGACATTTTTGATACTCTGTCCCCAGTCATAAGAACTTAATTTTCCTTCTTTCCCTGGATTCCTTCTGAACTTCTTAATTAGTGGCATAAGCTGTGCTGTAATTGTACACCGGTTCTTTTCATCTGAGCACCTACCCACGCTTTGCCCAGTAGCTGTAATTAACTTGGCTTCATGGGCAGGGAAGTGGAGACAGGGTGTCCACGAACAGACGCTGCCACCGCCGTGGAGTCTGCACCTCGCTGGGGCAGCATGATTGGCAGCTTTCGGAAACTTATGTGTGGTGTCTGTTTGTCAGGGCCATCTGAAAATTAGCAGAGAGCTGGGGCCCTCCTTATCTGCCGTGAACTAGTCTCTTCTCCACACTCTTGGCCGAAGAGCAGAAACTCTGTCTCCGTCCGCGTGGGCTGAGGCTGTGCCCTGTGCTGCACCTGTGCTCTCTAGGGCCACCCCCTTGGACTCTTCCAAGGAAGGCCAAGAGTCCTGGGCACATAGCCTCCCCAGGACAGCCCCAGCAGGGGGCTCGATTGTGGACCATTATTGCAGCCCAGTGGGACACCATGGGCTCCTGGGAAAGACAGCCAGAGAAAGCTTCCTGAGGAGGCCTCTGTGTAAAATCGGACCCTCCTCCCGAACAGGGACAGGGGAGGATCCATGGAGAGAAAGAGCATGTGCTGGACTGCGGGCTGTGGAGGAACAGGGCCGGGGCTGGAAGGGTGACATCCAGGCCGAGGGTGAGGAGCGGCTCATGTCACCTTGCCGCTAAGGTGACTCTTGGTCACACCTGTCAGACAGTACCTGACTTTGGATTAAATTACTCTAAAGAATTTCTAGGAAGCTGCAACGAAGTGTAAGTATCAAGTTGGGTGAGGTGGCGCAGGCTGGTAATCCCAGTACTTGGGAAGCTGAGACAGGAGGAGCGCAGGTTCACGGCTGGCCTCAGGTACTTAGGCCCTCTGCAACTCAGTGAGACCCTGTTTCATAATAAAAAATAAAAATATGACTGAGAGTGTAGCTTGGAGGTAGAATGCCCCTGGGTTCTACCCCCAGACCCACAAAGAAAAAAGAAAAAAAATAGTACAAGTATCACTTGACTCATTTAGCTTTTGTTTTTGTTTTATAAGTGTATTTGTGTGTGTGTGTGTATGTGTGTGTGTGTGCGTGTTTCTAAGGATTGAGCCCAGGGGCAGTCTACCTCTGAGCTACGCCCCCAGCCCTATTTTATTCTTTTGTTTTGAAACAGATTCTCACTAAGTTGTGGAGGGCCTCTTTAAGTTTCTGAGGCTGGCCTTGAACTTGTGATCCTCCTATCTCAGCCTCCCAAGTAATGGGATAAAAAGCACCTAGTTTGGATTATTACAAATGCTTTTTTTTTTATTCATTGAACTGTTACTATTGCCTGGTTTTGTGATTGTATTTATTTATTTATTTTTGACAGGCCACAATTGCTGGTTTGGAAGGATCAGGTGATATTGTGTGTGTTTCGTGCACAGGAAATGAAATATTTTTGTTAAAGGGCGATAGAAACATTATAAGGATTTCGAGCAGGCCGGAAGGACTGGCGTCAATAGGTCAGTATGAAGCGTCGGTGTGTGATGGGAGTGGACGGTCTGGAACGTGCAGGGAGCTTGTAATTACAAAATTTGCCACTCGCTTGCTAAATTATCCTAGCTTTATTAAGCAAGGAGGTGTGTGGCGTCTTCTTACAAATCCCGAGGATAACGTTCATGGCACTTTTGAAGGTTCCTACTTCAGGGTAGTCAGGCAGCCCCAGCCGGCGGAGCCCTTCCTGGGGTGGAGGGGGCTGGCCGAGCAGCGGCTGTGCACGCGCCTGCCTGTGGCTCGAGCTCCTGGGGGCTGAGGCAGGAGGTCACAAGTCTGCGCTAGCCTAGGCAAACTGAAGCTTAAAAGAGCGTAGGGTATAGCTCGGTGGTGGAGCATCTGGCTAGCATGCATGAGACTTCAGGTTCAATCCTCAGTACTTAAAGCAAAACAAAAGGAACCACTCAGCTAGCCCCTGATGCCCTCCATGTCAGCGACAGTATGGGGGATAATGCCTCAAAAGATACGGATTTGCAGAGATTTTAGAGTGTTTGAATCTGTCTGGGACATATCTTCCCTGGACATGGTTCTTCCCGTGAGATTGACTTTTCTCTGTGCCTTTGACTCTTGTTTGTTTTTGTAATCCTTACAAGTTCAGATTTTAATGAGCAAAGACTCAACAGGGTTCTGTGTACACCACCGTGCTTCCTGTACCCGTCTCAGTGGTGAGCTGTGCAGTGGAGACAGCCGCCGTGCGGTGTAGACAGTCCCCACGCGGCTCCTTCTCCTGTGGCTGCCGGTCAGTCTTGAGTCAGAGGGCGACCTGGGATGAGCACTGCAAGCTCAGAGTTTCCATAAGAACCAAGTAAGCCAAGGCTCTTGCGTCTGTGCGCGGGGGCCCTCGTGCCGGCAGGGGCAGCATGGCCTGCAGCAGGGACGTGGAGCCTCTGCTGGCCAGGAGGACTTTCTGCAGCGACGGCTGCTCCACATCTGCGCCCTCCAGCAGCTTGTCGCCGCCACATGGGCTGAGCAGTGTGTGCAGTTGAAGAGCTGAATTTGGAATTTGGTTGAATGTTAATTAATTTGAATTTAAATATCCACATGTGGCTGTCAGATTGGACAGACTGACTGGCTGTCAGATAAGACCTTATAGTCTAACACTTGACCAAGACCTTCTGTTCATTTCTTTCTTATTTATTTATTTATTTGCAGTATTAGGAATTGAGCCCAGGGCTATTCTACCTCTGAGCTACATCCCCAGCCCTATTTTTTATTTCTTACTTTGAAACAAGGTCTCACTAAGTTGCAGAGGGCCTCACTGTGACGCACCGGCTCGGTCGGAGCACTGGAGACCGCTGGGGCTCTTGGAAGATGGCCAGGATTCAGCTGAGTTGTGCAGAGCTTTTTCTGCAGCCATCTCTCCCCCTTAATGAAATAAACTCCTTCAAGTCCTGTTCACGGTCCAAACTGTGGAGATCAGTGTCCAGGACTTGGAGGGAGAGACCTGAAATGGGACTCGGACAATTGCCTCTCGTGCAACTGACAAAACTTATTTTCCAAAGCCAAGATTTTTATATCCTTTTTCCAGTGAGATTCCTAGTAGAAAAGTGTAAATACCAAAGAAAAACAGTGAAGCATAGAGGGAAGGACATGTAAATCACCAACCATAAACAAGACAAAAGCAAGGCCTGTGACGTCACAGGTCTTTGTGATTGAGATCAGCCCCCTGACCTTGCAGGTGGGTCTTAGGGGGCAAGGACAGGAGTCACACCCAGAGTTTTTTGGAGAATTTGGCTTTTAGAATCTCCTTTAACCCTTTCAGAACCTTCCGTTCCTTAGGCTTTGTCCATGTCCTTCTTTGTCTAGTAACTTCTTTGAGCTGGATGGGGATGAAGTTGGAGGTCCCAGCTTTCATGCATGTAGTTGGCATGGGGGAATCCGTGCCTTGTACGTCTATGAAGATGCAGAGGGCTGCGATGGATGCCTGTCAGGTTCTGTCTGCAACGCCATCTGATGTCTGAAAACCTCAATCCTATGAAACAACACTCACAATACAGTTTAGCAGACAGGGCCCAAAAAGCAACATGAGGTTTTTAGCTTTAATTGTCAGATGTAATCCTCTAGCCTCTACTATCCTCTCGGGAATACACAAGGTAGGCTTATTAGAAACCTACTCCTCTTTCAATAATCCATCTTCATCACATATGCATACCACAAACCTTCTGCAACTTTGCTTTTAGCCTTCTGCTTTTTATCCTGGTCCTTTCCCATTTTTGGGACAATCTTAGGCTAAACTTTACTTCATACAAAATGCTTTCTTATTCTCACAAGATTTCCTTTCTTTATACCTGTATACTTATTATATCTGTCTTTTGTTCTGACATACATATTCCGTAGCCAGGTGGTGCCTCCATTGTAGTTTTGGGGCTAATGGCCTCAGTTACTCTTAAGGCTTTTACTATAGGTTAATGATTAGAGTCAAAGGCAAAGACAGAGAGGACCTCTGCACTGTAATTGCTGCGGCCTGAATGCTCGCACAGCACCTAAGCTCTGACTAGAGTTTATTACAGCTTGGAGCAAGGCAGGGGGAGCCTGAGGGCCCAGACATATGTTACCAGAATTTTTATTTTCCACGGACTCAGTTTCTCCCGCAGTCCTGATTTTACATCACCGGGGCAAGTTGTGTGGAAAGTGAATAGAACCATTACCAAAAGAACAGTAGCTGTGAAAGGACAGCTAAGAACGAGGAGCGCTCTGACCAGGACCGCGCTCCTCGGGGCTTGCCTCCTTGAGTCCTGCCACGGCATGTGTGCAGGGTCGCGCACGCAGACTCCAAGGAGGGCCGTGGCACCTCACTCAGTAGCTGCGGCTGGCTGCGAATTGCGATCCTCCTGTCTCAGCCTCCCAAGCGCTGGGATTACAGCGTGTGCCACCACGCCCGGCTCTTCTGTTCATTTATAGAATCTTCCACAAGTCACTTCAGAACAGAGCCCACAGCCGGCCCCAGCCAACGACCCCAGTGGTATGCTGGCACTGCCAGGGCAGGAGCCCTGGGTTGCTCACTGGCTGCTGTATCCTGGCACCCAGTGGACACTCTGACGGGGAGCCGATCAGAGCAGACCGCAGCCTGTGCTGAAGGTGCTGCGGAGAAGCCCATCTGGGAGGAGGGCGAGCCCGCTGGGCACCAGTGGTGGGCAGTGCAGGAGTGTGCCCGGCCCACTCTAACTGCCTGCTTTGACGCCAGCTTCCCATCTCCACTTCACTCGAGTGGAAGATTATCTCCTCTTTGAGTTTCAGAAATGTGATTATAGGTACACATGTACTTTTCAAGTGTCCTTAAGGTATATTTAAGACATAGTGTAAATATGAGCTATAACCAAACCATTTTCTTTTTTTGGTGGTCCTGAGGGTGGAACCCAGAGGCTTTCTACCTCTGGGCTATACTCCTAGACCTATTTTATACTTTATTTGAAAACAGGGTCTCACAAAGTTGCTGAGAGCCTTACTAAGTAGCTGGGGCTGGCTTCGAACCTGTACGATCCTCCTGTCAGCCTCCTGAGTGCTGGGATTACAAGCGTGCGCCACCACGTCTGGCTCAAACCATTTTTTTAATACAGACATTTTTCCTTTTTAAGTCACAGTGAGAAATGTTTTGTATTTAGTGGTCTTACCATACTATTGATATTTACAATAGACAGCTATGGTGAATTATTTTTATATTTATTTGCAGTACCGGGGATGGATCCCAGGGCACTCTGCCTCTGAACCACACCCCAGCCCTATTTTTTTATTCTTTATTTTGAAACAGGGTCTCACTGAGTTGCAGAGGGCCTCACTAAGTAGCTGAGGCTATTCGCAACCGCGATCCTCCTGTCTAAGCTTCCCTAATGCTGGATTACAAGTGTGCACCACCATACTTGGCATGGTGAATTATTTTATTGGTTTCAATATATGAGTTTCCTGGAGAACGGAAGCTAGTTGCAATTTTTTGTTTGATTCTTTAATTTTTACTGGTTTCTATGAGTTTAGAATTGCCCAGTTCTTCAGTAGACTGGAGCCTCAGTTTCCTCTGTGACGGCTGGTATTTAGAGCTAGCAGAACAGAATAAGAGCACATGTACTTGAACGACCAGTCCTTACCGCACTCTTCCTTCTCAGTGAGAAATGGTTTGGAGACGTCAGGCCGTTTGGAGCAAGACCACGCGCAGCGTGTGGAGAAGCCTCTGGGAGCTGCGATCTCTGAGACGAGGCTCAGAGGCTCCTCCGTGGCCAGCTCGGCGGCCAGCGAGCCCCGGAGCAGGAGCAGCTCGCTCAACTCCACCGACAGCAGCTCTGGGCTGCTGCCTCCCGGCCTCCAGGCCGCGCCTGAGCCGGGCAAGGCCGGCCAGGCCTCCGCACAGAGGTTCAGCCTCATCAGCTCGGAAGACTTTGAGCAGGAGCTGGTTGTGAGACCTATCAAAGTGAAGAAGAAGAGGAGGAAGAAGAAGACAGGTACTGTGTCACCACGCGCAGGCAGGCTTGTGTTGCTCCTGTCGGCAGCCTGAGCCAAGCCTTGGGGAGGGGTGCGTCTGCCTGTGCGGGAACGTTGTGCTCACTGAGGGAGCGTGCGCCCACCCAGCGCAAAGCAGAGGCGGTCTCAGGAAGCGCACGCAGCCCGCCGGAGGAGTTTCACTAGGAATGGTTCCTACATTGACAGTAAGACACACACATGCGCAGTGTCTACGGTTGGAGCACGACAGAGCACTCGTTCTGGGCCCGCCCGGTCCACAGGGTCGGGCTTGTTCTTTTCAGTATGTAAGTGAAATATTGGCGTCTCCACGTGGTCACTGGCTCCACCGTTTATTGTACCGACACGGGGGTGTGCAGGTAGGAAGTCCGTGCGGTGTCCGCACGGCACACTTCACACTGGGTACTGGATGTGCTGCCGTCCATATGGGATGCAGCCGCGAGCGTTTCACTCCTTCACTCCGTAAGCGCCTCTTGAGTCTCCAGCTAACGGTCACTGCAGTATAAAGGGAGCTGCTATCACATTCCTGAGCATTTTATGTTTTTAAAACATTCATGTATAAGGCCGGGCGTGGTGGCGCACGCTTGTAATCCCCGCGCTTGGGAGGCAGAGACAGGAGGATCGCGCAGGTTCGAAGCCAGCCGCGCGCGCTGGTTTAGGAGACCCTGTTTCCAAAATGAAAATGTAAAAAATAGGTCTGGGAGTGTAGCCCGGAGGTAGAAGGGCTTCCAGGAACCCCAGTACCACCCAAAAAAATAAAATAAAATAAAATAAAACATTCATGTATAGCCGGGCGTGGTGGCGCACGCTTGTAATCCCCGTGCTTGGGAGGCTGAGACAGGAGGATCTCACAGGATAGACCCTGTTTCCAAATTTTAAAAAGTATAAAATAGGTCTGGAGTGTAGCCCGGAGCTAGAAGGGCTTCCAGGAACCCCAGTACCACACACACACACAAAAAAAATGTATAGCCGGGCATGGTGGCACATGCTTGTAATCCCAGCATTTGATGGGAGGCTGAGACTGGAGGATCATGGTTCTTGGCCAGTCTCAGCTACTTGGTGAGTACTTAGTGAGGCCCTCCGCAACTCAGTGAGACCCTGTTTCAAAATAAAGAGTAAAAAAACTGGGCAGGGGGTGTAGCTCAGAAGTCAAATGCCTCTGGGTTCCATACTCAGACCTGAAAAAAAAAATGAATGTGTGACAGAGTCAAACATCCCACTCTGCTCCCGTCCCACTTTCTTGGCACATCTTCAGGGAGGCCTCAGAGCCCATCAGTGGGTACGTTTGCATCCATATAAGTCATTCCTCGGCCCAGCATGGTGGCCCGTGCTTGTAATCCCAGTACCTGGGAGGCTGACATAGGAGAATTGCAGTACTGGGAGCCAGGCGTGGTGGCACACGCTTGTAATCCCTGCACTTGGGAGGTGGAGACAGGAGGATTGCACAGGATCAAGCCAGTCACACTGGCTTAAGAGACCCTGTTTCCAAAAATAAAATATGGAAGTATAGCCCAGAGGTAGAAGGGCTTCCAGGAACCCCAGTACTACCAAAAAAAAAAAAAAAAAAAGATGGAACCCAGGGGCATTCTACCTCTGAGCTACACCCCCTGCCCTATTTTTTATTCTTTATTTTGAAACAGGGTCTCACTAAGTTGTGGAGGGCCTCATTAAGTAGCTGAGGTTTGCCACGAACCAGCAATCCTCCTGTCTCAGCCTCTCAAGTACTGGGATTACAAGCATGTGCTACGATGCCTGGTCATGGTACCCTATTTCAAAATAAAAAATAAAATAAGGCCTGGGGTATAGCTTGGAGGTAGAATGCCCCTGGGTTCAATCCCAGTAACAAAAAAAAAAGTATGCCCACTCTTGCCGGTGGAGGCACATGCTTGTAATCCCAGTACTTGGGGATCCTAGACAGGATCGCAGGTTTGCAGCCAGCCTCAGCTACTTAGGCCCTCAACAACTTAGACCCTATTTTATTTATTTATTTTTATTTATTTTATTTTATTTTATTTTTTGGTGGCACTGGGGTTCCTGGAAGCCCTTCTACCTCTGGGCTACACTCCCATGGGCTATACTCCCAGACCTAATTTTTTTTAACTTTTTATGTGGAAACAGGGTCTCTTAAGCCAGCAAGGCTGGTTCCGAACCAGTGCGATCCTCCTGTCTCCGCTTCCCAAGCATGGGGATTACAAGCGTGCACCACCACGCCCGGGTCTATTTATTTTATTTATTTATTTATATTTTTTTGCGGTACTGGGGATGGAACCCAGGGGCATTCTATCTCTGAGCTACATTCTCAGCCCTGATTTTTATTTATTTATTTTTAAATAGGGCCTCACTAAGTAGCTGAGGCTGACCATGAGCCTATGATCCTCCTGTCTCAGCCTCCCAAGTAAAGGGATTATAAGACTGCATTATGATTTCCAGCTGTGGAACGCGATTCCAAAATAAAAAATAAAAAATAGGGCTGGGAGCCAGGTGTGGTGGCGCACGCTTATAATCCCAGCATTCAAGAGGCAGAGACTTGAGGATCGTGGTTCTCGGACAACCTCAGCTACTTAGCGAGGTTTTAGCAACTCAGTGGGACCCTATTTCAAAAAATAAAAAGACTAAAAGCTGAGACGGGAGGATCGCGGTTCACGGACAGCCTCATCTACTTAGTGAGGCCCTCTGCAACTCAGTGAGACCCCGTTTCAAAATAAAGGATAAAAAATTGGGCAGGGGGTGTAGCTCGTAGGTCAAATGCCTCTGGGTTCCATCCCCAGACCCACAAAAAAATAAATAAATAAAAAATAAAAAGACTAGCCAGGCATGGTGGCGCATGCTTGTAATCCCCGCACTTGGGAGGCGGAGACAAGAGGATTGCTTAGGTTCGAAGCCAGCCGTGCTGGCTTAAGAGACCCTGTTTAGCCAGGTGGCGCACGCTTGTAATCCCCGTGCATGGGAGGCTGAGACAGGAAAATCTCACAGGTTCAAAGCCAGCCTCAGCTACTTAGTGAGGCTCTCAGCAACTTAGTGAGACCTGTTTCCAAATAAAATATAAAATAGGTCTGGGAGCATAGCCTGGAGGTAGAAAGCCTCTGGGTTCTACCCCCAGTACCACCAAAAAAAAAAAAAAAAAAAAAAAAACTTCATTTAAAATATATTTTTTAGCTGGGGGTGGTGGCACACGCTTGTAATCCCAGCATTCGGGAGACTGAGACCTGAGGATCACTGTTCGTGGACAGCCTCAGCTACTTAGTGAGGCCCTCTGCAACTTAGTGAGACCCTGTTTCAAACTAAAGAATTAAAAAAAGGGCAGGGGGTGTAGCTCGGAGATAAAATGCCCCTCCGTTCAATCCCCAGACCCGCAAAAAGAAAAAGTAATAATAATAATAAAATAAACATTTTTTTCTTGAGCCCCCAATTTGCTTTTAAAGTAATCTCTTGCTCTTTACACAGAGTCATACCTTTCTTGAATGTTCTCATTTTAAAATAGAGAGCGGAAGCAGGACCGCCGGCCACAGTTCCCTGGACTCAACACCCTGCTCCGAGCTGCCTGGTGACAGCCTCCAGTCCTTGAACACAGACCTGCTGTCCTTGACCTCAAGTGCTCTGGGCAGCAGTGTGGACCTGGCCAACGCCGAGTCCCCTGGTCAGGAGAGCAGCAGCCTCAGTGGCCAGGTGAGCACCGTGTTGCTGGAGAATGGCGACCCTGATGCATTCAGTGTCCTGGAAGTGCCTGCGTCCACCCCTGCTGGACGGGATGAAGAATGCGAGGCGAGGACGCAGGCGGGTCCGGCCCCCGGAGCCTGGAGTTGGCCCTTGTTCCCCAGGGAAGGCGCCCAAGAGAGCGATGTCACGGGACACACAGCAGAGCCCGGGCCCGCAGACCAGGCCCCGAACCACGCCCGGTCACAGTCCCTAGAACGGGACAGCTCTGCGGAGACCCAGGAGGCCGAAGACATGGGACCCGAGGGCCCCCACGGCGCTTGCTCTGAAGCCCCCCTCCCAGACTCGCTCATGGTGCGAACCGTCCTCGGCTGGGCCCCGGGCACTGAGCAGCGGCTCCCAGGGAGCCAAGCCGCCGAAGGTAGCCCTGAGGAGGCCCACGGGGAGCAGGACGCCCTGACCCACAAGGGAGACCCAACTCAGCCCCGGCACGCCGTCGCTGACAAAGACGCGTGTGAGAGGGACACATCGCCGTCTGAAAGTGCCGTAGGGAGTGTGGGAGTGCACCCGACTCCCCTGGGCCCCGCCTCGGTGGCCAGCGACCGCGAGCCCTGGCGTGAGCAGCCTGCGCAGGGCCAGGCTTGGACGTCCAGTGACGAGGAGGACATCTACGCCCATGGGCTCCCGTCATCATCCTCGGAGACGAGCATGACGGAGCTCAGAGCTGGCCGTTCCCTGCAGGACCTGAGCCACCCGGGCGCGGAGGATGCCCCCTTGCTCAAGTCGGAGCAGGTATGTGGATCCGATGGGGACAGACTAGGGCTTTTGCTTTCCTTTTTTATTTTTTAGTACTGGGAATTGAACCTGGGGCATTTTCTTCTCAGCTATACCCCTACAGTTATTTTTTTCTTTTGCCTTACTGGGGATGGAGCCCAGGGACATTCTACCTGTGAGCTACACCCCCAGCCCTATTTTTCTTTACTTTGAAACAAGGTGTGACTAAGTTGCAGAGGGCCTCACTAAGTAGCGGAGGCTATCCTCGAACCCATGATCCTCCTGTCTCAGCCTCCCAAGTACTGGGATTACAAGTGTGCACCACCATGCCCGGCCACCCCACCCTTTTTATTTGTTATTTTGAAACAAGGTCTAGCTAGATTATCACATGCTGGCCTCAAACCTGCGATCCTCCTGTCTGAGCCTCCCAAGTACTGGGATTACAGACATGTTCCACTTTGCCAGCCAACTAGTACTGTGTATGTGTGTGTGAGAGAGAGAGGGAGAGGAAGAGAGATACACACTAGGAATTGAATCCAGGGATAGTCTACGTCCGAGCTATTCCTACCCAGCCTTATTATTTATTTATTTATCGCAGTACTGGGGATTGAACGCAGGGGTATTCTACCTCAAGCTATACCCCCAGCCCTGTTTTTTATTTTGAAACAGGGTCTCACTAGGTTGTGGAGGACATCACTAAGTAACTGAAGCTGGCCTCGAACTTGAGCCCTCCTGTCTCCGCCTCCCAAGTACTTGGATTACAAGCATGTGTCACCTTGCCCAGCTTCCTTTTTATTTTTTATTTTAAAGTAGGGTCTCACTAAGTTGTTGAGTGTCTCAATAAGACTGGCCTTGAATCTGCAACCCTCCTGTCTCAGCCTCCCACATTCTAGGATTAAAGGCATATGCCACCATGGCAACTCTCAAATATATCTTGAAGTTTGTGTTCTGGGCTTGAATGGCCCGAGCTCCTCCTGGCCCGGCTCAGTAGCTCGCCACTGGCATGGCATCATGCTGCTCTTGGCTCTCAGCTAGCCAGGCCAGACCAGTGGGCACTCTGTGTTGGCCCGCGGCCGTGCAAAGTGCCCCTGGGCGGGGGCCGCCTGTGGCATGGCGAGCCTCCGAGCAAGTGGAGGTGGGTAGGTGTGCTCCCTCCTCTAGTCACACCCCTCCAGGCTCCGTCACAGCCACGGGGGCTCTGCAGAACTGTCTTTCAACCTGCTTACACCGAGTCGGTCTAGGTGTGGGTGGCCAGCCTCTTGTGTCCACCCAGCCACAAGCACTTAGGCATTTCATTTCATGTGTGGGGAGCTGCTAGTTATTGAACCCAGGGGCATTCTACTCTCTCCTTCCCCTACTTTATTCTTTATTTGGAAACAAGGTCTCACTAAATTGCTTTAGACCCTTGATAAATTGTTGAAATTGTCTTCAAACCTTTGATCCTCCCGTCTCGGCCTCCCAAGCACTGGGATTTCCTTTGTACCACAACACCCTGTTCACTTAGGCATTTGATACTAAAAAGTGCAGCTGGGCATGATAGTGCACACCTATAATCCCAGTGCTTGGGAGGCTGAGACAGGAGGATCAAAGGTTTGAGGCCAGCCTTAGCAATTTAGGAGGACACTTAGCAACTTAGCAAGACCCTATTTCAAAGTTAAAAAATAAAAGAATATAGCTTGGAGGTAGAATGCCCCTGGCTGGGTTCAACCTCAAGTACAAAAAAAAAAAAAAGCTCACTCTCCAAATAAATAAAAATAAAAAGGCTGAGTAGTGCAGTGCCCATGGGTTGAATTCCCAGTACTCCCCTGCCCCACCACACCAGCTATGAAACAGTCACCACCGTCCCCATTTTATAGAGGAGGAAATTGAGACTCAGAAGAATGAAGCGGCTCTTGTGGTCACGTGGTAACGAAGGGCAGAGTGGGCCTTCGTCTTCTCCGCAGGCAGCCTTCAGCACTGGCCCTGCGTTTGGTTGGGGCACCAGCCACGCACCCATGGCAGCCAGCAGTGGCCGCCGCCACTGTGCAGTCTCCAGGGAAGACAAACACGTGTTCAGAGACACAGCTGAGTGGGATTCGGCGTGGGTGCCGAGCTCAGGCAGGACTGTGGGAGTCACAGCCGGGCGCCCCCGACCCAGGACCTTAGCGGCATTTAGCAGACCCTTACGCGGGTGAGAAGGGTCCTGACCTTTTGAGGACCTCCCTTTCCCAGCTTTTCCCCACCATGGCCTGCTCCAGGTGGCTGAAGACCTGAGAAATTTTGAGGGGTTTTTTGGGAGCGGTCGAGGAACGTGGTTTGCCAAGGTGAGCAGGTCCAGAGGGAGGTGAACACTGGTTCCCGCTGAGGCACTTAACACCCTCACTGGGTATTTGTACAAGTGCGTCAGTTTCCTTTGCAGTTTTAGAAACTTGTTAAAGCATAAGGACTTTATATTTAGCTTTCATTTTTAAAAGGATCCTAGCAACGAAACAGTGTACACAGTTCCGATGGTCTTAGCCCAGCTCCCACCGCCATCCCCACACAGCATACCATGTGTGCGGAGGGGACGGACTTGAACAGCTCTAATTACACAAGTCCGCGGGGCCGCGGCCGTGCATCTGTGAGGAGCAGCACGCACAGTGCATCTGCCGCAGATGCCGATGAGCACGCCCCCTTGTGCAGAGCCAGTGTGCGGGAGTCAAGCCACGCCCCTTCAGGCCACAGCCCGCGAGCACCGCTGAGGAAGGCGTCCCCTGGTGACCGGAGGCTCTGGGGCTCCTGTTGTACCTGATTCTAAGAGGCGGAATCCCAGGAGCAGGGTCTCCACATGGCTCCTCAGGAGTCCTTTCAGCCGTATCGTTTTGATATTCTGTCCTTTCTCGTCGACAACAGTTGAATGAATACAGCTGTCCCCGCCACAGACCTCACCGGACTCTGTCCTTGTTAAGTTTGCAGAGAGCTGGATGGGCTACTCGGGCCCCGGCTATGGCATTCTCAGCTTGGCGGTCTCCGAGAAGTATATTTGGTGCCTGGACTACAAAGGCAGCCTGTTCTGCAGTGCACTGCCAGGCGCCGGGCTGCGCTGGCAGAAGTTTGAAGATGCTGTCCAGCAGGTGGCGGTCTCCCCTTCAGGTTCGCCTCCCCGGCTCCCAGCCCCCAGCTCCCAGCGCCGAGCGCAGACATCTTAGCACGGCCTCCTACATTAGCCGGCCGTGCAGGCAGCAGCCCGGCCTGCACCCACAAGCACAGGCCAGGGGATTCTCCCCAGAGTTGGGAATGGCTTCCTTTGCCATCCATTAAGAGCATAGCAGGTGTCCATGTGAGTTGGTTTCTGTGTTAATTGCAGTGGTAACACATGAACATATTTTTGTAAGCTATACAAATAGTTTGGGCTCTGAGAGCTTTTAAAGTTATATTAACATACTAAGTCCTTGTAAAACTAAAGTATTTCTGTTTGTCAGTGTTGCCTTAAAGCACTGACTCAGGCAGACAGGCCCATGGCTGCTTTCCAACCATTTAGCTTCCTTTCTGGCATCTCCTGGCTGAGCCGCTCTGGATGAACTCCGCTCCTGGCGGCAGAAGCCGCCCTTCGTTCTTTTCCACCACCCCTCGGCCTCGGCGCGAGGGGGCGCAGTCGTCCCCACGAGGTCCTGCTCCTTGGGCCTGAGTCGTTCCTGCCCGTCTTCCCTCGGCCCTTCCTGACCCGTTGGGGTGGCCCTGCAGGTGGAGGGTGAGCGTGTGTGCGTCTTGTCTGAAGGAGCAGTTTCTTGTCAGGACACGCTAGGCTTGGGCCAGCCCTCTTCCCGGGGCCTTGCCTCACGCCTTGTCTTGTCACCGTTCAGTTTTAGTCTGCTGGGATTGGCTTCCTTGCTTTGGTTCGCTCCTTGTTTGAAAAGCTTTTCCTGAGAGTCTGGGGAAGGTGAGCCTGCCCTCACTGCACCACTGACAGTCTGCATCTGCTTCCTGTTTCTGTGCCTGTGTTCATCTCCCGAGCCCCTTAGAGGGCTCTCTCCGCTCACTTTAGTTACTTGTGTCTCCCACCCTGCGGCCCCTTGTTGCTGCGGTGACTCACTCTCCCTGTGGAATGGGCGCTCTAGGTGACATGTCCTTCGGGCCCATGTCTTTGGAGAGGCGCCAGAGTCCCTGCGCCATGCGGGATTGGGCCCAGGCGGCCACCTGGCAGACCCTCTCGGCCAGACCTCCCACAGCAGCATGCGTTGTCCTCCGTCCTGCCTCCCTCCCTCTGATGGCCAGAATCCCTTTCTGAGTGCAGACAGACCACCCGGATCAAAGGCAGCTCTTCTGTGCATCTCTTCCGTTGGGCTGGCCCAGGCGCGGTGCCTGCCTCCCTGAGGTCCCCAGAGGGCTTGCGGCTGGTCCTTCACACCCGTGCCTCAGGACACCTGTTCCAACACTAGCTGCATCCACGCTCAGGTTGTCACGGCTCTTCCCTCAACGCGCCCGGCCCCGTGTGCCGTTAGGAGTCTCCAGCCTTAACTCGGCCTTGTGGGCGGGGAGGACTCCATTCCACAGATGAGGAAGGGAGGCCCTCAGTGACATGGTGCCCAGACATGCAGCTGGTGGGTAGTGCCAAGGGTTCAGACCAGCACTCTGGGCTCGCCCCGCAGTTTGAGTGGAAGCAACAGGGTATGTTTTAGAAACCTCTCCCTTACAGAGCCCAGCAGGAAGTTTTTTTGTGCAGGTAATTCTAATACTTGCTGGACAGTGAGTGGAATTTTTATTTCCACAGGAGCTCTTCTCTGGAAAATTGAGCAGAAGTCTAACCGGGCTTTCGCTTGTGGAAAAGTCACCATCAAGGGGAAGCGGCACTGGTACGAGGCCCTGCCCCAGGCGGTGTTTGTGGCCCTGAGCGATGACACGGCCTGGATCATCAGGACCAACGGAGACCTGTACCTGCAGACAGGTAGTGCAGGACTGCCTCAGCCCCGCCTCACGGGCCCGCTTTGTTAGTACAATGCAGGACAGTCACATGATCCCTAGGCCCAAAGGAAGTGTAAATGAAAATACTTCTGGAAAGCTCTCCATGCAGTGGATCAGCAGCTCCCACGCCTGACGCAGAGCCAGGCGGGCAAGTTTAGGGCAAGAGCTGGTCACATTGTCAGCGAGAAGCAGCACCAGGATCTTACTCTGGTTATTGCCTCTCAGGTGCCCTGCAGTATCCAGTCTTTATTTTATTTTATTTTTTTTTGGTGGTACTGGAGGTGGAACCCAGAGGCTTTCTACTTCCGGGCTATACTCCCAGACCCATTTTCTATTTTATTTGGAAACAGGGTCTCACTAAGTTGCTGAGAACCTCACTAAGTAGCTGAGGCTGGCTTTCAACCTGTGCAATCCTCCTGTCTCAGCCTCCCAAGCACAGGGATTAAAAGTGTGCGCCACCGCGCCCAGCTAATATGCAGTCTTTAAAAAAAGCACAGAAAGCTGAGCGTGGTGGCGCACGCTTGTAATCCTAGCATTTGGGAGGCTGAGACAGGAGGATCGTGGTTCCCGGACAGCCTCAGCTACTTAGTGAGGCCCTTTGCAACTCAATGAGACCCTGTTTCAAAATAAAGAATAAAAAATAGGGCTGGGTGTATAGCTCAAATGTAGAATTCCCCTGGGTTCCATCCCCAGTACCAAAAATAAATAAATAATAAAAATAAATAAAATCACAGCGCGATGACATTATAACCAGTCGTCCCTAGAAGCTAACTGCCTTGGGCTTTTCAGCCAAGTCAAAGCCCAGCTCCTATCTTATGTGTGAGACAGGGAAAAACAACAAAAAATAATTTGCTCTAAAAAGTAGTTCAACTTGGCCTAGGAAACTGCCCTCAGGGAGACCTTTAGCAGCTAGAAGTGGCACAGTGGGACTTGTTTATTAAAAATGAACTGTAACGAAAGTGAGTGTTTACACACTGTTGGCACGGTGGGGAGTGGTCTCCAGCAGCGGTGGGCCTGTCTGCTCGGGAAGGGCGGGAGCAGGAGCCCTGCACGGCAAGAGGCCGTGTTTGGGCTATGGAAAATCAGTCTTCGGCCGTTTAATATTGCTGATTCTGAGAGCACAGGAGCCTAGGATGGCTCCTGAGGTTGGAGCCCGTGCCCGCCTGCCCTCTCCTGGGCATGGAGGCGCCTGGCTCCCCTGGGCAGCCTTGCCAGTTCATGGCCGAGTGCTGGCCCTGCCCCCAGCCTCGCCCTTCTGTCTTCCTGTAAGTGAACAGCTCCAGCAAGGTGTATGCACGTGTAGCTTCCAAAGCGCTGGGGTTTTGTGTGGACAGCGGTGCCCTTGGCCTGGGGCTGTGGAGTGGTGGCTTAGCCAGCAGCAGCAGAGCAGTCTATGGGGCTGGTTTCAGATGAGGTGGCCCCTGGGCCTGCTGGGTTAAAGGCTCTGGGGCTATAGTAAGGAGTCCTGCAGCCAGGCACAGTGGCACACACCTGTAATCCAGTTACTTGGGAGGCTGAGACGGGAGGATCAGGTTCACAGCCAGCCTCAACAACGTAACCAAGCCCTTAGCAACTTACCAAGACTCTGTTTCCAAGTAATAAAATAGGACTGGAGGTGTAACTCAGAGACAGTGCCCCTGGGTTCCCTCCCTGGTAGATGGTGGGTGGGTGGAAGGAAGGAAGGAAAAGGGCGAAAGGGGCTGGGGGTGTAGTCACTGCATGTGACTCTCACTTAGCTGGGTGTACCGTGGGTGCTTTTAAAATTACAATTCTAGGCTGAGGTCACTGAACACAGGGCTTTGTGGCAGCTGTTTTTATTTTTTGTTTTTGTTTTTGTGTGTGTGTAATATTAGGATTAAACTCAAGGGCATTCTACCTGTAAGGTACATCTCCAGACCTCTTTATTTTTTTACTTTGAACAGGGTCTCACTAACTTACTGTACATTGGCCTCAAATCTGTGATCCTCCTTCCTCAGCCTCCCGAGTTCTAGGACTACAGGGCTTTGGAACTCACCTCAACACGTTACTGACAGGCCCCACAAAGGCGCAGAAAAGAGCCAGGGACAGGGAGTTGGGCACTGAGCTCTGGCCTGCCACAGCCTTGCAGCAGGACGGGGATGCGGAGCTTGCGCTCAGACAACGGACCCCACGCTGGCGAAGGCAGAGGGGGCTGCAGGCTCCCGCGTCAGCTGAGGCCCGGGAGCACAGCCTTACAGGAGGAAAGGGCCCCGCAGCTCCCAGAGCCTTTGTTGGGGTTTTGGGTTTCTTTTCTTTTCTTTTGGTTTTGGTTTTGGTTTTTGCAGTTAGGGTTATTCTACCTCCAGGGGCATTCGACCTTCAGGCTATACCTCCAGCCCTATTTTTTATTCTTTATTTGGAAACAAGGTCTCACTAAGTTGTGGAGGGCCTCACTAAGTAGCTGAAGCTGGCCATGAGCCAGTGATCCTCCTGTCTCAGCCTCCAAGTATAAGTATTAGGATTACAAGAGTGTGCCACCACACCCGGCTAGATCTTTTGTTTTTTGTTTTTTGGTACTAGGGATTGAACCCAGGGCCTCGCTAAATCTGAAACACATCCTTGGCCCTCTTTTTTTTTTTTTTTTTTTTTTTAAGTCAGGTTCGCACTAAGCCTCTAACTTATGATCTTCTTGCCTCCGCCTCCTGGGTAGCTGGATTGCAGCATGCACCAACCACACCCAGTTCCTCCAGAACTTCTTACGCACCTTTGGGACACCAGAGAATTCTGAATTATATTCCTTTAGTTTCCAAAAAGTATTTAACACTGCCTCAGATAGAGGTCACACTGAGGTGGAATGAAGTCATTTTTTGTTGACTAGACCATACAGAGAGAGCTGGGCGTGGTGGCACACACTTGTAATCCCAGCGCTTGGGAGGCTGAGACAGGAGGATCGCACCGGTTCGAAGCCAGCCTCAGCTACTTAGGCTCTCAACAACTTAGTGAGACCCTGTTTCCAAATAAAGTATAAAATAGGTCTAGGAGTGTAGCCCGGAGGTAGAAAAAGCCCCTGGGTTCCACCCCCAGTACTACACACACACAAAGAAGACTTCCGAGAAGATGGCGACCGAAAAAAGCAGCGTTTATGAGTCCTGCTAACACTCGATCTCTTTTGCTAAAAATTTCCTACCCAGCAAAACTATCTATCAAATTAGATGGGGAAATAAGAAGCTTCCATGACAAACAGAAACTGAAGGAATTTATGTCTTCAAAACCAGCACTAGAGAAAATACTCAAAGAGATTAACTACAAAGAAGTAGGTAACACACACCAGAACCAGAGAAACAAGATTTTCCATCCAGCAGACAACTAAGCAAAGAAGAATAAACAGTATTTCAAACAGAAATAAAATCTTAACATGTTAAGAATTAAAAGTTATCTCTCAGTAATCACACACGTAGTTATTGTTTTTCAACAATATTAAGTGAAAAGATTATTATTTCCTTCACCAAATGTTCTTGGAAACCTTGTCAAAAATAACTTGACCATATATGGAAGAAAAAAACCAAACATATCACAGTTAATCAGGAAACCAAGCATGGGAAGGAGGGAGGGGGAGGGAAGGGTTAGGGATTGGGTAGGGGCTGATTGGGTGATGTGTGTGTGTGTATCTCCACAAGTTTTTTATCCCATTAAGATGTATGACTACAATGCACCAATAAAAATTTATTTAACAAAAAAAAAAAACATAGAAAAGCATTTATTAAAGGACATAGCAAGGTACCAAAAAAGAAAAATATAGCTGGGCGTGGTGGGCACGCTTGTAATCCCCACGCTTGGGAGGCGGAGACAGGAGGATCACGCAGGCTCGAAGCCAGCCGTGCTGGCTTGAGAGACCCTGTTTCCAAATAAAAATATAAAATAGGTCTGGGAGTGTAGCCCGGAGGTAGAAGGGCTTCCAGGAACCCCAGTACCCCAAGAAAATAAAAAGAAAATTATGTAAACCGGGACTCAGAATGAGGCGCGGAGTGCTGATGGCGAGCTTCCGCGGACTCGTCCCTCTCGTCGCAGGTCTCAGCGTGGATCGCCCTTGCGCCCGAGCCGTGAAGGTAGACTGTCCATACCCGCTGTCCCAGATCACAGCGCGGAACGGCGTGGTGTGGGCGCTGACGGAGCAGAGGGCCCTGCTGTACCGGGAGGGTGTGAGCAGCTTCTGTCCGGAAGGGGAGCAGTGGAAGAGCGACATCGTCAGGTAAGCGCGTTCTCGCCAGCGGCCTCACCCGGCAGGGCCAGCCCCCAGGCCCATGGCCGTGGACCCTGCGCGCCTCTGCTGGCCGACTGGCATCAGCTCAGCTGCAGACACTCTGCTTCCGGGCTGACCCTGGGCACCCGTCTCCAGGTGGTCTCCTCACCTGGTTTCTCTCCGGCCCACGCTGGTGTCGATAGAGTGCTTTTTTGCATTTGTATTTTCTTCCTTTCTTTTTTTGCAGTACTGGGGATGGAGCCCAGGAGCATTTTACCCAATTTTTGATTCTTTATTTTGAAACAGGGTCTTAGTAAGTTGCAGAGGGCCTCACTAAGTAGCTGAGGCTGTCCACGAACCAGGATCCTCCCGTCTGAGCCTCCCGAATGCTGGGATTACAAGCGTGCCCACCATGCCCCTCTGCTTTTCTGTTTTCATCCAAGTCAACTGAAATTGACCCCTGAATCGTACTTTGTTAGTTCACCTTGTACCATTCAGGATGTGGTCCTTAGGAAAACCAGATCGGACGGTCTCAGTCTGAATTGAGCCAGCCAGGTGTATAGCCGAGACTGTGGGCCGGGAGGGCCAAGGTGGCCAAGACACAACCCCATCAGCTGCCAGCCAGTGAACTGTGTGACTGGCGCCAGCTAGTGTCGAGGAGCCTGGTGGGGTGTGGGCACACGGGACTAGAAGCTGGGGCCTGGCCGGGGCTGAGCCTCAGGGCTGTAAGAACACTCCCGCCGGAGTGGGAGGGCAGGAGGAGCTGGCCACTGGTTGGCGAGGGAGTGCGCAGAGACATGGAGCTCGTGGGCCTCGGGTGCTTCAGGCAGCAGCCTGCTTCTGCGGTGGCAGCTTCCTCTCAGGAGCCTCCCCACCGTTCTGGATCTTCAGCCCGCTCATCAGAACCCGCCACACATTCGGCTGGTTTAATCGCACAGCAGTGTAACTCAGACCCTCCCTTCCTTCCTCAGCACTGGCTGGCTCGCTCCTGTGAGGAGGGGCAGTGTCCTCTCATGCCAAGCCCACCCTAGGCACTGGATGGGCGGCCTTTGAATGCGGGTACCCTGGCTCTGGGCTGACTCCATGTTCTCTGGCTCATTTTCAGTGAAAGGCAAGGTCTGGAGCCCGTCTGCATAACTCTCGGGGACCAGCACACTCTCTGGGCCCTGGACATCCACGGGAAACTCTGGTTCAGAACTGGCGTGGTTCCCAAGAAGCCCCAAGGAGATGACGACCACTGGTGGCAGGTAGGTGCTGCGGCCGACTTGGGTCCATGCCCCCTTTCCACTTCTTCTCTCTTCCTCAAAGATAACGCATTCATGTAATAGTTCCCTTTTGCTATTTGATAGGCTTGACTTTTCTGTGTTTGGGACATTAGAAAACCCAGGACTTTTCACCATAGCAACTACCTTGCAAAGCTTTCTTTGCTTAAGTAATGCAAACTTTATTTTGGTGGTGTGTATGTGTGTGTGTGTGTGAGACAGACAGACAGACAGACAGACAGACAGACTAGGGATTGAACCCAGGGGCATTATACCTCTGAGCTACACCCCCAGGCCTATCTTATTTTTATTTGGAAAGAGTCTTGCTAAGTTTCTGAAGCTGGCTGTGAACCTGCACTCCTCCTGTCTCCACCTCCCAAGTACTAGGATCACAGGCATGTGTCACCGTCCCTGACTTATTTAGACATTTATCATTATACGCTAAGTAAACCCAGGGACACCCATTTGAAGACCTAGATAATAATGAGTTTTAGTTCAGAACACATGTGCTAAGAAAAGAGACTAGACATAATAGGTTTAGAAAACCAGCCCACAGTTAAAATGCACCCACCGTACTTGCTTCAAAGGCCTGTAAGTGATTTCCACGAAGAGGAGAGTTGCCCCGCAGCCCCCAGGAAAGAGGTTGCTGAGAAGCAGAGGTGTGATAGGCTGGCGTGCCATCCGCTCGGCCCTGGTCAGGGCCCACGATGGAGTTCCAGAGCAGCAGCGCTGTCCCTCTTCAGCACCGTTTAGTGTCGGCACAGCTCTGCAGGCTCCCACTGTGGGTGTAAGGATGCGTCTTATGTTTGGGGGCGTTTCGTATGTCCGTGTGCGGTGCTGGAGCTTGACCCAGGGCCTCCTGCGTGCTAGGCAAGCACTCCACCACTGAGCTATAGCCCCAGTCTTTTGTACTGTGTTTTAAGACAGAGTCTCATTAAGCTGCTGCTCACTGTCCTCAAACTTGTGGTCTCCTGTCTCAGTCTGTGAGGTCTGGAACCCAGGGGCATTCTACCTCCAAGTGACACCTCCAGCCATATTTTTATTCTTTATTTTGAAACAGGGTCTCACTGAGTTGCGGAGGGCCTCACTAAGTAGCCGAGGCTGTCCTCGAACCGAGATCTTCCTGTCTCAGCCTCCCAAACGCTGGGATTACAAGCATGTGCCACCACGCCTGGCTAACTACTCTTAAAATTGATTTTTCTTGCAGTGCTAGAGCCAGTGTTAATTAGCTGCTAAAGCTTTCCTTCCTCTCTCAGTCCTGCTCACCTGCACATCCTGGTCTGGACTGAGTGTGACGGTTTGGCTGTGCCCTGGGTAGGGCCAGCACTCCCCTGGCGAGCTGAGTGCATCACGCAGCAGCGCAGGCCCGGGCCAGCGCAGAGCTCCTGAGCTGCAGCACAGCCGCGTCGCCGTGAGCCTCTAGCCTCACAGCTTTTCCCGGGTGGGCGGATGGTGGGAGCTTGGGAGGTACCAACGTGCCCGTGGGCTCTGCAGTTGGTCTCAGGCCTGAAGTGGTTAAACCGCTGCTCAGCTTGTTAGGGTGCTCACAGCCAACCTGCACCATTTCACAGGCAAGAAGAAGCAGTGTTTGCATGTGTAACCAAGACCTGATGTCCCCAATAAGTTCCTTTTTGTTTGTTATAAATCAAGTCCCCTAGCCAGGCATGGTGACGCACCTTTGTAATCCCAGTTTTGGGGAGGCTGAGACAGGAGGATCACAGGTTCAACGACAGCCTCCGCAAGTAGAGACTCCCATCAACCAAGTGAGATCCTGTTGTAAAATAAAAATAAAATAGGGCCGAGTGCGTAGCTTGGAAGTAGAGTGCCCCTCAGTTCAATCTCCAGTGCCACAAAAATACACAAATAATAAGAAATAATATGTGGCGACCTTTCACTCAGCAGGGCAGTGTGCATTGCCCTGGGAATGTGCCGGTGTCGTTGTCTGGAATCAGACCCGACCTGCACAGACACGAGTTGAAGTCCTGCGGAGCCAGGCTGGGGCTCACACGAAACACTTAGGGTCAGCGCCGCCCCGGGGAAGCGTCTCCTGAGCTGTCTGTGCAGGGGTTCTCAGGAATACCGTGGAGGGAGTCCTGCCTGGGAGCCAGGTGGCTCTAGACAGCCAGGCCCGCGACAGCACGGGTCATCACATCACCCTACTTAGGGTAGCACCCCAAACTCATCAGGAGTATAGATTTTGTATATGGCTGACCTTTGGAAATACCCGAGTCTAACAGCAAAAGCCTTCTTAGAAGGGATGTGAGGGTGCCGTTGAATTGCAACAGATCTGTGCGGATGGGATGGAGGCACACGGAATAAAAAGCCCACCTTCTCCTGTGGCTTACCCTTCTGGGCAGGTGCGGGCAGCGGCCTCTCCCTCAGCGCTTCCCCAGGCGCACACGCGGCCTGCCCTTCTCCCTCCAGGTGAGCATCACAGACTACGTGGTGTTTGACCAGTGCAGCCTCTTCCAGACCATCATCCATGCCACGCACTCGGTGGCCACGGCGGCCCAGGTGCCTGTGGAGAAGGTGGCAGACAGGCTGCGCCTGGCCTTCTGGTCTCAGCAGCTGCAGGGCCAGCCCAGCCTGCTGGGCGTCAACCACGGCGGTGTCTGGATCTCCTCGGGCAAGAATGAGTTCCACGTCGCTAAAGGGAGCCTCATAGGTGGGTGGTCTTTTGGTTTTAACTGACTTCTTGGATGACTTCAACTTATTTTATTTATTTATTTATTCATTTATTTATTTATTATGCAGTATGGGGATGGAACCCAGGGGCATTTTACCTCTGAGCTACACCCCAACCCTATTTGTTTAGTTCTTTTCTTTTTGAAACCGGGTCTCACTGAGTTGTGAAGGGCCTCGCTAAGTAGCTGAGGCTGTCCACAAACTGTGGTCCTCCTGTGTCTGCCTCCTGAATGCTGGGATTACAAGCGTGCACAACCACAACCAGCCTTTATTTTTTAAAAACTTTTTTTTTCTTTTTGGTGGTATTGGGAATGGAACCCTTCTACCTCTGAGTTATACTCCCAGACCTAGTGTGTGTGTGTGTGTGTGTGTATATATATATATATATATATTTTTTTTTTTTTTTTTTTTTTTTTTTTTTTTTGGTGGTACTGGAGTTCCTGGAAGCCCTTCTACCTCCGGGCTACACTCCCTCGGGCTACACTCCCAGACCTATTTTATATTTTTTATTTGGAAACAGGGTCTCTTAAGCCAGCATGGCTGGCTTCGAACCTGTGTGATCCTCCTGTCTCCGCCTCCCAAGTGCGGGGATTACAAGCGTGCGCCACCTCGCCTGGCTTTAAAAACTATTTTTGCAGTGCTAGGATCAAAACCAGGGCCATGTGCAACATTTAAAGAAATTCTTAAGAGTCAGGTATGGTGGTGCACACTTGTAATCCCAATACTTGAGAGACTGAACCTAGAGGATTGCAAGTTCATGGCCAGCCTCGGCTACTGAGTGAGGCCCTCTGCAACTTAGTGAGACCCTGTTTCAAAAATTAAGAATAAAAACCAGGGCTGGGGGTGCGGCTTGGAGGTAGAATGCCCCTGGGTTCAATTGCAATTCCTAGTACGGCGCAAAAAAAAAAAAGCAAATCCTCAAGACGTCACTCGCGGGGCGGCCGGCGCCAGCGGATGGCACATCTCTTCAGTCTAGCTCGCGGAGCCTTGGATCCTGGTCAGAAGGTGTGTAACCAGTTTCCTGTGGAAACCCATTATGATATCAGAAAAGCAGATGGTGCTGGTTTTATGTTAATTTCACATTTAAATGAAGAAATCCATCCAGACCTCCAGGACCCTGTGAGAGAGGATATCCGTCTCCTAGGGGGAGCGATGGTCGGGAATGAACTGAGCTGGGGTTCGTTTCTGAGAGCGCCTTTGCCCCAGTCCCCGCCGCGCAGCCTCTGTGGGCCTCCGTGGGCAAGAAGTGACTGCACTCGAGGGCCTCAGAGGACACAGCAGGCCACGCTCTCACCCCGCTTAATCCAGAACGTGGGGCCATTCTACTTCTGAGCTACACCTGCTTTATTTTTTATTTTGAAACAGGGTCTCACTAAGTTGCAGAGGGTCTCACTAAATTGCAGAGGCTGGCTGTGAACCTCTAGTCCTCCTGTCTCAGCCTCTCAAGTACTGGGATTACAAGCGTGCCCCACTATGTCCAGCTCTAAGAGGTTTTTGGTGTACTGTACTGGGGATGGCACCCAGGGACTTTCTACCTCCAAGCTACACCCCCAAACCTATTTTTTATTCTTTATTTTGAAACAGGGTCTCACTAAGTAGCTGAGACTGTCCACAAACCACGATCTTCCTGTCTCAGCCTCCCAAATGCTGAATTACAAGTGTGTGCCACCTACGCCCAGCTCGTAAAATGTTTGAAGGCCAGCTATAGTCTATAACTAAACTTCTCAAGTGTTTTCATTTTCTTTAACCCACTTCTTATTTTTTCTTTCCAGGCACTTACTGGAGTAATGTCGTCCCGCGGGGGACAGCTTCTGCGACCAAGTGGGCCTTTGTGTTGGCTTCTGCTGCTCCCACCAAGGAAGGTTGGTTGGTCGTCCCTGGCTGAGGACCTAGTGCATAGGTTGACACTTGATTGAGTCCAGGCCACAGTGCAAATGCGGCCACGGACACCGTGACGGGACACGCTGTCGGCGCCGCAGCGTCACGGCCGGGCGAGGCCCACGGAGGGAGGGCCGCGGGGGCCGGGGTCCTAGTGAAGGAGGGGCCATGCGGTGTGTCCTCAAAGGCTGGCAGCCCCCCGAGGCGAATTACAGGCCACAGCCCCTAGGGCACGGTCCTGTTCCCCCGAGAACCGCTGCGTCGCCCTCACAGCCTCTTCCTACCCGCTCACAGCCTCTGGTCGCCTGTGCTGGCCTTGTGAGGGCGGCCCTTCCCTGCAGGAGCGTGCAGCTTGGAGCAGGCAGCGCCGCAGCCGGGAGCTGGGAGCGCAGAAGCTATTTAGGGACCCTCCTGGGAGGAACCGCAGCCCTCCCGGGACCACACTGGATTCAGTGAGAAGCTGTGTCATCTAGATTAAGAGGGAGCGTTGGGGAGTTCAAGTCATTAGTCCGCAGCACGGGGGTGAGGTCAGTACTAGGCGCATTCCCTCCAGATTGGTCTGACCACACACAGTTCTATCAGAGATCTCGGAAAACAGTAAATGACTTCTGAGTTTGGCACGGAGTGCTTTGACGGCAGCACCTGACCTGAGCAGCTGCGAGGCCACTTTCGTCTCTGCTGATCCTCCCACCGTGAGGTGTGCACAGTGCTACAGGCTCAGTGTGCTTCCCGGGGCCCCCGATGCCGCCGTGGCTGCTGTGTACATGGTGGTAGACCCTTCCCACAGATTTAAAAAAGAAAGAAGGAATAAAAAAAAAAAGGCGAGGTGTGGTGGCGCATGTCTATAATCCTGTTGCTTGGAAGGAGAATTAACAGGTTCAAGACTAAACTTAGCAACCTAGTGAGACCCTGTTTTCAAACAAAAACTAAAAAATGTCTGGGAGTGCAGCCCAGACGTGGAATGCCCCTGAGTTCAATCTGTACACACACAAAGTTTAAGTTCCAAAACATATCTGTCCATAAGTTTTAGATAATACTCCCACACTATGCCCAAGGCTTTAACTTCCCCAGGAATTGTTTGCATTTTAAACTAAACCTGAAAGACTCCTAAAATGGTAGAAAGACTGAAAAGGTGTCACTTGGAGGCGAGGACAGGAAGGGGGGTTCTCCAGCTCTCCCGGGGTCTCCAGCAGCCTGCCCCCTTTCCCGACCCTACTAGTGGCGGAGCGAGGCGGGCACCTTGGAGAACCTTCTGAGGAACTGCAGCCGCCTCCGCCAGGCTGGCCCGCGCTCCAGAGACTGAGCTGTCCTGGCCTCCTGTAAGTGGGAGCTCAGAGCCCCCAGGCCAGCAGTTCAACCTGCGTAACCCTGAACGCCTGCTCTCTCAGTAACTCGGGTTTGATCTTGTCAGGCTGCCACGGTGTTCCAGCTCCCGTGCTCCTGCCTGGGGGCATGGTACCAGCTGTTGGCCTGGGCAGAGCCGCCTTGCACACGAGAGCAGGTAGCCCTGTGAAGACTGCGGATGACAGTGTGCCCTTGCCCACAGGAAGCTCCCTGTGGCTGTGCCAGAGCAGCAAGGACCTGTGCCGCATCAGCACCCCGAGCGCGCAGAGCCGCCCCTCCACAGTGCAGCTGCCTCCCGACGCCGAGATGAGCGCCTACGCCGCCTGCCAGGACGCGCTGTGGGCCTTGGACAGCCTCGGCCAGGTGTTCATCAGGACTCTGTCCAAGAGCTGCCCCACGGGCATGCACTGGACAAGGCTGGACCTCTCCCAGCTAGGTACGTCCATCTTGTGAGCGCGCACTGGGTCCCGCTGCCCAAAACGCTCGGGGTGCAGTGGGTGATTGGCCGATTCGCCATGGGTGCGTTCTAGACGGAGTTTGTCAGTGCTGACCTTAGGGATGGGTGGGCTGCTCTTTCAGGCTGAGGGCCTCTGGGTCTCCCGAGGAGCTTCACTTCCTACCCTTAGAGTCGGTGGGGTATTCCCAAGGTGCTAAAGTCTGTGTGAACAATACTGTTGGTACAGCTGCCTCGGTTGGTCTGTTTGAATATGGGCGGGGCTCTGTGGCTTTACATCTGAAAATGGGTGAGCCTGCAATGGATTAGTGCCATGCTGAGCACCTAGAGGAGGGCCCAGACAGGAGGGCTGCCCAGCACAGGTGGCGTGACTCTCCTCAGCCAGGCTGAAGACGCAGCCTGCTGCTAGCAGCTGCTCTGCTCCTACCTGCCCAGGAGTTAGGGTAAGCTCAGAAGGACGGAGCCGTTTGGACACAATTCATTCATAGTCCAGAAATAACAAAATAAGCAAGCATCACGAGACACACCTGTACCCAGTGCCTGGGAGGCTGACACAGGAGGATCACAGGTCCAAGCACAGTCTCAGCAAGCAGTAAGACCCTGAGCAACTCAAGAGAGACACTGCCTCAAAATGAAAAGCAGCCAGGATGGTGGCGCACGCGTATAACCCCAGCATTTGGGAGGCTGAAATGGGAAGATTGTGGGTCACGGACAGCCTCAGCTACTACTTAATAAGGCCCTTTGCAACTCAGTGAGGCCCTGTTTTAAAATAAAGAATAAAAGGCTGGGCGTGGTGGCGCACGCTTGTAATCCCTGTGCTTGGGAGGCGGAGACAGGAGGATGGCGCTGGTTCGGAGCCAGCCGCGCTGGGTTAAGAGACCCTGTTTCCACATAAAAAAGTTAAAAAATAGGTCTGGGAGTGTAGCCCGTGGGAGTGTATCCTGGAGGTAGAAGGGCTTCCAGGAACCCCAGTACCACCAAAAATAAAATAAAATAAAGAATAAAAAATGGGCCTGAGGGTGCAGCCCAGAGATAGATGCCTCTGGATTCCATCCCCAGTACTGAAGAAAAAAAAAAATTGGAGTGGGGGTTTAGCTCAGAGGTTGAATGTTCCTGGGTTCAATCCTTGGTACTAAAAAAATAAAATAGGCCAGGCGTGGTGGTGCAAGCTTGTAATCCCTGCACTTGGGAGACTACAACAGGAGGATCGCACAGGTTCGGAGCCATCCTCAGTACTGAGTGAGGCTCTCAGCAACTTAGTGAGACCCTGTTTCCAAATAAAATATAAAACAGGTCTGGGAGTGTAGCCCGGAGGTAGAAAAGCCTTTGGGTTCCACCCCCATTACCACAAAAAAAAAAAAAAAAGATAACAAAATAGGGTCACAACCTTGGATTTTTCTCTGAGTAAATGCTTGAGCGGGTAGCTCGGGTGCGGCACAATCTGAAGGCGGAGGCGGAGGCGGGCCTGCCACTGGCTGGGGCTGGGGTTTGAGATGAACTTCAGGAGCACCGTCTGGGAGCACTCCCCTACTGCTTGTGTGCACTGAAAACCAGTATTTTGTGGGCTTAAATTGGAAAAGCGCTTAACGTGTAAGAACTCAACCAGATGTATTCACAAAGAGGAGCGCCGAGGAGGTAAGAACAAGCAGTCAGAGGGCGCGGGCTGTCTGTGTCCCCCCACCCCTGCCCCACAGGCGCACCCCGCAAGGCAGCTGTAGCCCCAGCTCGCCTGGCCCAGGCCGCCTGCGCAGCCGCCCTCAGCCCTGCCGCAGAAGCGGGCTCGGCGCCCAGGATCCTCCAGGGTGCTTGTGGTTTGTACGCTTGGGCCTCGCGCCCTGTCCTTGGGGCCTCGCGCCCTGTCCCTTGGGCCTATTGGTGATCTGCTTTCTTTTTATTCAGTCCTGAGGGTTGACCCCAGGCCTCAGACGTCTAGGCAAGCGCTCTCCCACTGAGCTACCGCCCAGTCCTTGGCCTGGCTGGCTGAGCATGCGGCACCCCAACTGACCAGGAGCCAGCAGACAAGCCTGGGTGGGTAGCGGCCTGGATGCTGCTGCCCTGGGAACCTGCCATCTGTCCGGAGATCCGCTGGCCCTCAGCCTTCCTCCAGCAACCCTGACCAGGCCTGCTGGGAGCAGGGGGCTCAGTGGGGGTATGCTTGTTTATGTGCCAGCAAATGGGCATCATGCCAGGTTCCACACTGCTGGTGCTCTCTGCCTGGGCCCCCTGCCTGGCCCAACACGCGCTCGGGGCATGCTGCAGTCTCTGAGGTGTGCTTTGGGCTCCTGGAGAGGTGGCCATTCCTTCTGGGGGAGAGGCCTGGCTTTGGTGGGATCGAGGCTCTGTAAGTGTGGGAGGAAGTGGGGATGGGCATCCTGAGTGCAGCCTGCACTGGCCTGGGCGCTCGGTGTGTGCTCGCCGAGGCTGGACGTGGGGCAGAGGAGCAGGCTTGGGGCGGGCTGTCAGGCACCGCGCCTGCTGGTGCCGAGGCTGGGCCGGCAGCTTCTCCTTCACCCTCCCCCATCTGAGGGGAGCGCCAGCCGCCACCCACGCCGTGAGCCGTGAGGGGAATGGAGCACGCCCACCCCGAGCCAGCTGGCCAGCATCGCCTACTGCGGGCATACTGAGCCCTCGGCAGCGGCGCCGGTCCTTGGGCTCATGGGGCGCGCTGTTGGACCGCACTGGTTTGCACCACCGGGCAGCGATGGCTGCCAGCCCGTGTGTCAGAGCACTGCCTCGCTGAGTCATTGTTGTCCTCTAGTGTTGGGTCATCTGGTTGATGCTGAAATGATGGGTGGACTCCTTGTGCCATTTTCTCAGCGTCTGGATAGAATGCAGTAGGCTTCATGCTGGGGCGGGGAGGTGGGCAGGGCGCAGTGGGAGGGGTGGGGCAGTGAATGGCAGACCAGGGAACCAGGCATTTTGTTACAGACCCACTGCTGGTGTGGTAGTGTGTAGCCTCTAGGGAAAACAGGTGGGCCAAGAGAGAGAGAGTGTGTGTGTGTGTGTGTGTGTGTGTGTGTGTGTGTGTGGTACTTGGGGTGGAACCCAAGGGCATTCTACCTCCAAGCTAAACCCCCAGCCCTATTTTTTATTTATTTTGAAACAGGGTCTCATTTAGTGGTAAAGGGCCTCACTAAGTAGCTGAGGCTGCTGCGAACCACAGTCCTGTCTCAGCCTCCCAAATACTGGGATTACAAGTGTGCACCAACACGTTCAGCTCCAAGACAGCTTTTAAAATAATTATTTAAATTGAGCCAGGTGTGTAGCCGGGCGTGGTGGCACACACTTGTAATCCCAGTGCTTGGGAGGCTGAGACAGGAGGATTGCACAGGTTCAAAGCCAACCTCAGCTACTTAGTGAGGCTCTCAGCAACTTAGACTCTGTTTCCAAATAAAATATAAAATAGGTCTGGGAGTATAGCCTGGAGGGAGAAAAGCCCCTGGGTTCCACCCCCAGTACCACAAAATAATAAATAAATTGAGCCAGGTATGATAGTGCATGCTTATAATCCCAGTATTTGAGAGGCTGAGACAGGAGGATTGCAGGTTTGTGGCCAGCCTTAGCTACTTAGTGAAGCCCTTTGCAACTTAGTCAGACCCTGTTTCCAATAAAGATTTTTTAAAAAATTGACTGAGGGTATAGCTTAGAGGTAGAATGCCCCTGGGTTCCATTTCCAGTACTGCAAAAAAAAAAAAAAAAAAAAAATTTAAATTGGTGTTCAAGCCGGGCTTGGTGGCGCCCAGCATTTGGAAGGCTGAGACCAGAGGATTGTGGTTCGCGGACAGCCTCAGCTACTTAATGAGGCCCTCTGCAACATAGTGAGACCCTGTTTCCAAATAAAGAATAAAAAATAGGGCAGGGGGTATAGCTCAGAGGTCAAATGCCCCGGATTCCATCCCCAGACCCGAAAAATAAAATAAATTGGTGTTCACAAGCCAAGTGTGGCTGGTCATACCTTAACCCCAGTACTTGGAAGGCTAAGACAGAGGATCATAGTTTGAAACCAGCCTTGACAACTTAGCAAGGCCCTCTGCAATTTAGCAAGACCCTAATTTTTATTTCAAAATAAAAATTAAATGGGCTGAGATGTAGCTCAGAGGTAGAATGCCCCTGGGTTCAGCAGGGTTCGCAGTTCTGGGTTGGAGCATGCCCAGTCTGCGAGGACCTGGCATGTGCCCGTCCTGGCAGGGGTCACCAGGCAGCGTGGCTGACTGGGTGTCTTACAAGGCAGCCATCCGGCAGCACCGTGCCGCCTGTGTCCCCGGGGTCAGCTGGGCTTTTGAACGCCTGGCTTGTCGTGCCCACGGCAGCGAAGGGAAGCGTGGCCTTTTCGGGACTGGCTCTGCCTTTGAGAATTCTGTCCGGTATCAAACTTATCCTTCCTAAACGTGCTTTTTATTCTGGCTTCACTCCCAATAAATTCTATTGGAAAGAACAGAGGCCCGTCCGTCTGGTGCGGGGCTGGGCGCGTGCCCGGGGCCTCGAGCGTGCGAGGCCAGCGCTGAGCCCTGCGCTCCGCCCGGTCCACGCGGAGCCCTCTTTGGCAGCTTCTGCTTCTCCACTGGCGGCCGGTCTGCAGTCTCTTCCACCCCCCAGAGGGTCTCACATGTGTCTGGTCCTCTCCTCCCCACCATGCCAGGGCTGGAGGCCTGCTCACAACTGGCAGGACCAGGCCCTCGGTCTGGCCATGTCAGGCCTGCCACTGCTCTGGCGTGGCTCCGGGCCGTGCTGGGCGCTGCTGCCCTGCTGCCTGCTCCTGGCTTCTCTTCTGCAGCCTGGATGTGCGCCCTGGGCGCGCCTTCCTTCACCGCTCCCTCTAGGACGCGTGGCCCTGAAGCAACTCAGTCAGGGTCTGCGGTGTTTCCTGAGCACCTGCTTCTGTTTCTGGGGCCCCTGGGTTCAGTCTGACTTAGTTATTTCGATTAGACCTTTGTCCTTGAAGAACACAGGAACTTTGCAGGCAGGAAACAACCAGGGTGTGTGTGTGTGTGTGTGTGTGGGTGTGTGTGTGTGTGTGTGTGTGGGTGTGTGTGTGTGTGTGTGTGTGTGTGTGTGCGTGTGTTATTGGGGGTTGAACCCAGGAGTGTTCTATATGAGTTACACTTCCAGACCTTTTTTTTTTTCCTGCCGAACTGGGGATGGAATCCAGGGCCATTTCACCTCTGAGCCACACCCCAGCCCTTATTTTTAGTCCTCTTATTTTTGTTTGGTTGGTTGGTTTTTGCAGGTCTGGGTATGGAACCCAAGGGCATTGGCCCTCCAAGCTACACCCCCTGCCCTACTCTTTATTCTTTATTTTGAAACGGGGTCTCACTAAGTAGCTGAGGCTGTCCGCAAACTGCGATCCTCCAGTCTCAGCCTCCCGAATGCTGGGATGGCAAGCAAGCACGCCCGGCTGGCCTCCAGCCCTTTTTATTTTGGAGCACCTTCTGACCAAGTTGCTCAGGGTCTAGTTGATTGCTGGGTCTGGCCTCAAACCTGCAACTCTCCCATCTCGGCCTCCTAAGCACTAGGCTTACAGAAGTGTGCCACCACGACCAAGTCAGCCTTGTGTTTTTTTTTTTTTTTTTTAATTTATTTTTTATTGGTGCAATGTATTCATACATCATAGTGGTATAAAGAAAATACCTTTGTAGACATACATGCACATCTCGCCCAGTTAGCCCCTACCACGATCCCCACCCCATTCCCTCCCCATCCCTCCTTCCCACGCTTGGCTTACTGGTTGACATCTAGTATTATAGCAATTTATACAATATTAACATTGATAATCTCACATAACAGTTTCATTTGTCTGGTACCAAACTTTTGATGACTTAAAGATAACATTTCAATATTTCTTTTTGCTTTCTTTCTTACCAGAGAATATTTTTTTCTTTTTTTTTTTTTAGGTGAAACTATCATACATTTATTTATTTATTTTTCAGAAAAGATCTATCCTGATATGGAATATGGACTCTAGATACCCAAAACAGTCTCAAAGAAGAACAAAGCTAGAAGATGTATATTTTCTGATTTCAAACCATATAAAGCTACAATAATTGAAACAGTGTAGTACTGTTCTAAAGGCAGATATATAAACCATTGGAGCTAAATAAAAGCCTAGAGATAAATTCTTCCATACATTGTCAAGTTATTTTTGACAAGGTTTCCATGAACTTTTGGTGGAGGAAATACTAGTCTTTTAACTAAATAGCCTTGTGTTTTTAATTTTGAGTTGGTCTTACTAAGTTGCTCAGTCTGAACTTGAACTTTCAATCCTCCCTCCTCAGCCTCTTCAGTAGCTAGGCTTACAGTATGTACCACAATGCCTAGCAGGCAGCGTTAGTTTGTTTGTTTTGTGGTACTGGGGATGGAACGCAGGGGCATTCTACCTCCAAGCTATACCCCCAACCCGATTTTTTATTCTTTATTTTGAAACAGGGCCTGACTGAGTTGCAGAGGGCCTCACTAAGTAGTAGCTGAGGCTGTCTGCGAACCGCGATCCTCCTGTCTCAGCCTCCCGAAGGCTGGGATTACAAGCGTGTGCCACCGTGGCCGGCTTTCAAGCAGTTTTATTTTTTATTACCAGTAATAAGGCCAAATACAGGATCAAATCTCATATCCCAAAGTCATTTAGAAATGGAGATGCAAATAAATAACTTTTTTTTTTTTTTTTTTTGGTGGTACTGGGGGTGGAACTCAGGGGCTTTTCTACCTCCAGGCTATACTCCCAGACCTATTTTATACTTTATTTATTTATTTATTTATTTATTTATTTATTTTTATTTTATTTTTTTGGTGGTACTGGGGTTCCTGGAAGCCCGTCTATCCCCGGGCTACACTCCCAGACCTATTTTATTTTTGGAAACAGGGTCTCCTAAGCCAGTGCGGCTGGCTTCGAACCTGCGTGATCCTCCTGTCTCTGCCTCCCAAGCGCGAGGATTACAAGCATGCGCCACCACGCCCGGCCCTATTTTATACTTTATTTGGAAACAGGGTCTCACTAAGTTGCTGAGAGCCTCACTAAGTAGCTGAGGCTGGCTTTGAACCTGCGTGATCCTCCCGTCTCAGCCTCCCAAGCACAGGGAATTACAAGCGTGTGCCACCACGCCCGGCTTAAATAACATTTTAAAATTCAACTGGAGCTGGGCGTGATGGCGCACACTTGTAATCCCAGCATTCGGGAGGCTGAGACCAGAGGATCGTGGTTTGCGGACAGCCTCAGCTACTTAGTGAGACCCTTTGCAACTCAGTGAGACCCTGTTTCAAAATAAAGAAGAAAAAATTGGACAGGGGTTGTAGCTCAGAGGTCAAATGCCTCTGAGGTCCATCCCAGACCCCCCCCCAAAAAAAATTTCAACTGGAAGTTACACGTGGTGGTGCATGCTGGAATCCCAGTACTTGGGAGGCTGAAATAGAAGAATCACAGATTCAAGGCCAGCACCAAGTAACCTAATGAGACCCTAAGCAATTTAGTGACACCTGTTTCAACATAAAAAATAAATCCAGGCATGGTGGTGTATTCTTATAATTCCAGTACTTGGGAGGCTGAGACAGGAGGATTGCGAGTGTGTATATAGCCCAAGGTACTTAGTGAGGCTCTTTGCAACTTAGTGAGACCCTGTTTCAAAATAAAGAATAAAAAATAGACCTGGAGGTGTAGCTTGGCTGTAGAATGTCCCTGGGTTCCACCCCCAGTACCGCAAAAATAAGTAAGTAAACAAATAGGCTGGGGGTATACTCGGAGGTAGAACGCACCCAGGTTCAATCCTCAGTCCAAAAATATTTAAAAAAAAATAAGTTGTACATGGTAATGCACACTTGTAATCCCAGTACTTGGAAGGCTGAGACAGAAAGACCGCGAGTTCAAGGACAGCCTCAGTAAGTAGTGAGATTCTCATCAACCTAGTGAGACTCTATTTCAAAATAAAAATAAAAAATAGGACTAGGGGCATGGCTCAGAGGTAGAATGCCCCTGGGTTTTCTTTTTTTTTTTTTTTTTTTTTCCAAAAATAAAAAATACAAGGGCTGGGGGTCTAGTTCAGTGGTAGAGTGCGTGGCTAGTATTTGTAAGGCTGTGGTTTTGAGCCCCAAATCACAATAAATAAGCAGAGTGCCTAACACCGGGAGCAGGCCGTCACCCCACGTGAGCGGTCCTTTGGCAGTAGGACCCCCGCGCTCTGCCCCTAGTGGCCGGCCGGCCCCGGGGACGGAGCAGAAGGGTCCAGTATGAAAGCTGTCCAGGGGCTGCGTGTGCCCTTCTCGGCAGCCCTGCTCTCCTTCCCACATATTCTGACACCGAAACCCAGGCCCCAGAGCACGTCTGCTGGTGCTGCCGCAGCAGGGAGCTGCCAGTAAGCTCTGCTCCTTGATGGCCTGTCGGCCCGAGCCAGCACCTGGTCACCGTGAGGTCTGGAGTGTCCGCAGTCTTCTCTAGTTACAGGGAGACATCTCTACTTTCTTCCCCATACAAATTACGAAGTCACTTGCTATTTTAAAATTAAATCAAGAGAGTCAGGCACAGTGGTGCATACTGTAATCCCAGGACCTGGGAGGCTGAGACAGGAGGATCGCAGGTTCGTGGCCAGCCTCAGCAATTTAGGCCCTCTGCAGCTTAGTGAGACTGTTTGGAAATAAAAACTAGAGCCGGTGTGATGGCGCACTCTTGTAATCCCAGCACTTGGGAGGCTGAGACAGGAGGACTGCACAGGTTCAAAGCCAGCCTCAGCAATTTAATGAGACCCTGTTTCCAAATAAAGTATAAGATAGGTCTGGGATGCCGGGCGTGGTGGTGCACGCTTATAATCCCCGCACTTGGGAGGCGAAGACAGGAGGATCGCGCAGGTTTGAAGCCAGCCGTGCTGGCATAAGAGACCCTGTTTCCAAATTTTAAAAAGTATAAAAATAGGTCTGGGATTGTAGCCCAGAGGTAGAAGGGCTTCCAGGAACCGCAGTACCACCCACCACACACACACACAAAAAAAAATAGGTCTGGGAGTATAGCCCAGAGGTAGAAAAACCCCTGGGTTCCACCCTCAGTACCACAAAAACAAATCAATAAAAGATGGATCCAAGCATGGTGGCGCACGCTTGTAATTCCAGCATTTGGGAGGCGGAGACAGGAGACTCACTGTTCACGGACAGCCTCAGCTACTTAGTGAGGCCCTCTGCTTCAATGAGACCCTGTTATCAAAAAGAATAAAAAATCGAGCTGGGGGTGTAGCTTGGAGGTAGAATGCTCCTGGCTTCCATCCCCAGTACCACAATAAATGAATGAATGAACGAATGAATGAAGAAATATATAAATAAATGAATCATAAAAAATAGGGCTAGGGGTATAGCTCAGAGGTAGAAAGCCCCTGGGTTTAATCCCCAGTACCTCTCTCCCCGAAAATAAGAGAATTCTGCCGGGCGTGGTGGCACATGCTTGTAATCCCAGTGCTTGGGAGGCTGAGACAAGAGGCTTGCACGGGTTCGAAGCCAGCCTTAGCTACTGAGTGAGGCTCTCAGCAACTTAGTGAGACCCTGTTTTCAAATAAAATATAAAATGGGTCTGGGAGTATAGCCAGAGGTAGAAAAGCCCCTGGGTTCCACCCCAGTACCACAGAAAAATAAAATAAGAGAATTCTTAGACTAAATGGCTTCCTACTGAAGCTAGTTGTAGGGACTGAATATGGAATTTTGTATTGATTTATTACAGTCCTGGTTTTTGGAAGAAAACATGCATAATTTAGCAGATATTTAAGATGCTAATAGCATTTTCCTTCCCAGCAGACATCAGTTTACATTGTGTCAGGGGCTGGACAGTTCGGCAAACTAAGGCACCTGTGGTTTAATTAATCTGGCCCCAGCATGTAATAAAGAAAATCTTCATGTCAGTTTATGCTTTTAAGTAACACAGTATTGCATTATGTGGTAATTTATATAGAAAAGTGTTTTACAAATAGTGAAACACCAAATATGCCACTTTTTATTCTAAGGTATACATTTAAAAAGTAATCCAGAAAGGAAAATGTCTGCTTTATTGAATAAAGTAATTTAAAACTTTTTTTTTTCGATTACAAGCGTGCGCCACCAAGCCCTGCTACTTCCATTCTCTTTTTATTTATTTATTTATTTATTTATTTTTTGGTATTACTGGGGTTCCTGGAAGCCCTTCTACCTCCGGGCTACACTCCCAGACCTAGTTTTATACTTTTTTTTTATTTAGAAACAGGGTCTCTTAAGCCAGCGTGGCTGGCTTCGAACCTGCGTGATCCTCCTGTCTCCGCCTTCCAAGCACCGGCATTACAACCGTGCGCCACCACGCCCGGCCTATTTTATATTCTTTATTTTGAAACAGGGTCTCACTGAGTTGCAAAGAGTCTCACTAAGTAGCTGAGGCTGGCCATAAACTGTGATCCTCCTGTCTCAGCCTCCCAAATGCTGGGATTACAAGTGTGTGCCACCACGCCCGGCTCTACTTTCTTTTATCTTACAGTTGATTTAACTAAGAAAAATAAATATAAAAAGAAAGATCCTTTAGAAAAATTAGTTAATCTTAATTTTTTTTGTGTGTGTGTGTGGTACTGGTGCTGGAACCCAGGGGCATTCTACCTCTGAGCTATGCCCCCAGCCCTATTTTTATTTTATTTATTTTTTTTAATTTAAATTTAAATTATTTTTTTTTATTTTTTATTTCTTTGTGGTACTGGGGGTGGAACCCAGAGGCTTTCTACCTCCGGGCTGTACTCCCAGACCTATTTTATATTTTATTTGGAAACAGGGTCTCACTAAGTTACTGAGAGCCTCACTAAGTAGCTGAGGCTGGCTTCGAACCTGCACGATCCTCCTGTCTCAGCCTCCCAAGTGCAGGATTACAAGGTGCGCCCCCATGCCCAACTCCTTTATTTATTTTTTTTGAAACAGGGTCTCACTGAGTTGTGAGGGCCTCGCTCAGTTGCTGAGGCCGTCTGTGAGCCGCGATCCTCCTGCCTCAGCCTCCCAAGTGCATGTGTCAGCACACTCATTTACCATTAATCATTCCATCTTGATTTCAATTGGGGCTTATAATTCCTGCAATTTCATTGATTTGGGAGGTACAGACCAGAGGATCTTAACTCCCAGGCCAGCCTGGGCAACCTAGCAAGATCATTTCTCAAAATAAAATAAACAAATAAAAGATCTGGGGATGTAGCTTAGTGGTAGGTAGCACCCCTGCCTTTAATCCCAACCACTAAAGAGAAAAAAAGATCATCTGGCCGGGCGTGGTGGCGCACGCTTGTAATCCCCGCGCTTGGGAGGCAGAGACAGGAGGATAGCGCAGGTTCGAAGCCAGCCGCGTGCACTAGCTTAGGAGACCCTGTTTCCAAATAAAAATGTAAAAAATAGGTCTGGGAGTGTAGCCCGGAGGTAGAAGGGCTTCCAGGAACCCCAGTACCACCACCAAAAAAAAAAAAAAAAAAAAAAAGATCATCTGTAAATATGGATTACCTCTCCCCACAGCCGCAGTTACTGACAGTAGTCACGTGAGGGTGAGACTGTTGACCGGCCCATGCTGAGCTCTTGCTTGCCACTCGGTGGCTCAGGGTACTGTGCTGGGCCGTGCGGTGCCCGGCTGGTGGCAGGGCACCTTCCTGACTCATGTTGTGGCCTCAAGCCTGGTCAGCGCCCACACCGCAGTTCAGCTCAAGTGCAGCCCCTCTCTTCCTTTGAAGTACAAGGTCAGAGTTCATGGGTTAAACGGAAGGCTAGGCAGGTCACAAAGTAATTATGGCGTGTGTGTTTTCCTTGTCTGCAGGAGCCGTAAAGCTGACGAGCTTGGCCTGTGGAAATCAGCACATCTGGGCCTGCGATTCCAGGGGTGGCGTTTACTTCCGTGTAGGAACCCAGCCTCTGAATCCCAGTCTGATGCTTCCAGCCTGGATCATGATAGAGCCACCTGTCCAGGTGAGCCAGGTCAGGTAGGCGCGTGCTCCTGGTCAGGCGCAGCTGATGAGAATGGGGGGCCTCTGCCAGGAAACAGCTGCCTGTCTCTCACACTGCTGCGGAGGAGGAGGCATTCCCAGGGTCGGAATTCTCTTGCTCAGAGGCATTCCAAGCTTGGAGTTTGATATTTGTAAAGTTTAGAGCAGAATTAAAGATTATCTGAAGTCAGACCTGGTGGTGCACACCTGTAATCCCAGTACGCGGGAGGCTGAGACAGGAGCATCATAGGTTCAAGGACAGCTTCAATAAGTAGTGAGACTCTCGTCAACCTAGCAAGATTCTATTTCAAAATAAAAATAAAATCAGGCGAGGGGTGGATCTTAAAGGTAGAATGCCTCTAGGCTCAATCCCCAGTTAGTCTCCCCACACACACACACAATCACAAATCTGATTTTAATGTATGATTTGGTGCCCCTGAGGCCTAATAGTCTTGGTTGCCATGCTAAGTCTGTTTCTGTTAAAATTCATGATTCAGGGGTGTGTCTGGGTGAGAATGACTTGCTCTGACTCCTGCTGTGACTGTTGGACTGCACCTGCGGGGCAGGCGTGGGACCTGGTGGGGTGGGCCTTTGGTTGAGACAGGAAAGAAATCAGGAGTGGAGTAAATGTCTCGGGAGTAAGGTGATGGAGGCTGAAGGAGAGGTGCAGGGCTGACCCTGGGCACGCCGTCCTGCCCGGGGGTCACTTGTTAGAGGATGTGGCCAGAGCGAGGCTCTGTGTCCTCGCTGGCGGGTCTTCCTCCTCCCAGGCTTGTGGGAGTGGGTACAAGGTCGTTGATGGTGCGCTTTGTGAATTCTAAAGCACAGTGAACAGAGGCGTGTAGAGTGGGTCTCAGCACACCCGAGTCCTCTGCCCACGCCAGTGTCCCGCGATGGCACAGTCCACCCAGCAGAGCGATAACTCCTCGCTGGCCTTGTCAGCAGTGCTGTGCGCCGGGATGAGGACAGCAAGCTGATGACCGGCGTGGGCGCCGCACCTGTGATCCCAGAGCCTGGGAGGCCGAGACGCAAGGGGCACAGGTTCAAGGCCAGCCTCAGCAAGTAGGGGGCTCTCGTCACCCTAGTGAGACCCTGTGTCATAATAAAAGAATAAAAAATAGAACTGGGGAATACTTGGGGGACAGAGCCAGGAGGATCGCAGGTTCGTGGGCAGCCTCAGCTACTTAGGCCCTCCACAACTTAGTGAGACCCTGTTTCAAAATTAAAAGAATGAAATAGGGCTGGGGCTGTAGCTTGAAGGCAGAACGTCCCTGAGCTGCACCCTCAGTACCACACACACTGTAAATGTATGTATCACTCTCTACACCAGGTGGGCTCCTGGGGACCTTTGTTTCCTCTTTTTTGCTTCTTTTCTAACAGCTTCATGTTGTTTTGTTTTGTTTTGTTTTCTTGTGGTACTTGGGATAGAACTCAAGGACCTTATTCCTCCAGGCTTCACCCCAGACCTGTTTTATTTTTTATTTGGAAACAGGGTCTCACTAAGTAGCTGAGGCTGTCCTCAAACCACAATCCTCCTGTCTTAGCCTCTCAAATGTTGGGATTACAAGCATGCGCCACCATGTCCGGCTTGTTATTTAAGAGTTTAATTTATCCTGTCATGGCAGCACGCATTTGTAATCCTAGTACTTGGGAGGCTTAGACAGGAAAAATACAGGTTTGAGGCTATCCTCAATCTTCAGCAATAGTGAGACTTCTTGGAGAGATCATATTCCAAAATAAAAAATAAAATGGGCTGGGGTTGTAGCTCGGACATTAAATGTCCCTGGATTCCATCCCTAGTCCAAAAAAAACAAGTTATAATTCAGATACCATCAAATTGGCCCTTTTATAGTTTACGGCCCAACGCAACAGTCACCAGTGTCGGTTCCAGAACATTTTCCTCACCCCAAAAAGAAACCCCTCATGCAACAGCAGCCACTCCATTTCCCCAGAACCCCACCCCACCTCAGGCCATCATAGTCACTGATCACACCTTTTTGGGGGGAGGGTTACTGGAGATTGAATCCAGAAGCCTTGTACCTTCGAGTTACACCCCCCATTCAATTTTATTTTTTTGTTTGAAATAGTCTTACAAACTTGCACACGAGCCTTGATAAAGTGCCAAGGCTGGCCTCAAACCTGTAATCCTCCTGTCTCAGCCTCCCAAGCCCTGGGATTACCAGAGGCCCACCATGCCTGGCTCTGTTTCCTATTTCTATGGACTTCCCTATTTTTATATTTCATATAAATGATATTATGTAATGTATGTCCTTTGTCTTTTTTTGTTGTTGTTGTTGTGGTACTGGGGTTCCTGGAAACCCTTCTACCTCCGGGCTACTCCCAGACTTATTTTATATTTTTTTATTTGGAAACAGGGTCTCTTTAGCCAGCAAGGCTGGCTTCAAACCTGCGCGATCCTCCTGCCTCCGCCTCTGCGGGGATTACAAGCGTGCGCCCGGCCTCTGCTTCCCTTTCTAGGGAATCGTTTTTTGGAGTCATGCCACCGGCGGCGGAGAGGAGGTGTACAGGGCTCCCACCCCCACAACGCTGCGCCCATGTTTATCCTGTTCACCCTTGTAGATATGCAGTCTGTTTCATTATGGTTTTTATTTGCATTTACCTAAGAACTAATGATATTAAACATCTCTTCATGTGTTTATCGGTCATTTACATACCGGCTGTAGCGGCGCACGCTTGTAATCCCAGCATTTGGGAGACTGAAACAGGAGGATCCTGGTTCTTGGACAGTCTCAGCTACTTAGGCCCTTTGCAACTCAGTGAGACCCTGTTTCAAAATAAAGAATAAAAAATAGGGCAGGGGGCATAACTCATAGGTACCATCCTCAGCACCAAAAAAAAAAAAAAGGAGTTGTGTATCTAAATACTTTTTTGGGTTTTGTTTGTTTTTGTTTTTGTTTTGGTGGTACTGGGGTTCCTGGAAGCCCTTCTACCTCCAGCTACACTCCCAGGCCTATTTTTACATTTTTATTTGGAAACAGGGTCTCCTAAGCCAGCGCGTGCGGCTGGCTTCGAACCTGCGCCATCCTCCTGTCTCTGCCTCCCAAGCGCGGGGATGACAAGCGTGCGCCACCACGCCCGGCCACTTGTTTTTGTTTTTGGTGCAGAGCATTGAACCCAAGGGCCATACCCCCAGCCCTATTTTTTTATTTTGAAACAGAGTCTCACTGAGTTGCAGAGGGCCTTACTAAGGAGCTGAGGCTAACCGCAAACCTCCATCCTCCGGTCTCAGCCAGCCTCCCCATGCTGGGATCGCAAGTGTGCGCCTACAAGCGTGCCCACCACTTCGCCAGCTCACTTGCTCATTTCTTAATTGGGTCTTTGTCTTTTTCTTTTGTGATCCTGGGAATTGAACCCAAGGGACTATTCTGCCTCCAAGCCACACCCAGCCCTGCTTGGTTTTATTCTGAGGCGGCCTGTCTTGCTAGGCCAGCAGCTGGCATTACAGGGGCGCCACCCGCTGCTTTCCTTTCCTTGCCTTGAGTGTGTGTGTTTGGTGTCTGGGTAATGCTGAACCCTAAAATGCATTTGAAAGGATGCTTCCTCTTTTGTTTCATAGAAAAGCTTGTGAAAGTTGACGCTGATTGGCTTTTAAACCTTTGTTAAAATTTATCAGATTAGCCCTTAGGCCGGCTTTTCTTGTGGGATGCTTTTGGGTTTTATTTGTTTTTAGTGACTGATTCCGTCTCTTTACTTATTCTAGGTCTCTTCTGAATTTTCTATTTCTTCTTGTTTCCATAAGAGCAATTTGGTTTTTTCTAGATTTTGTTCATCTATGTTGTCTAATGTATTGGTATCTAGTTGTAGTATTCTCACAGTCCTTCTTGTTTCTATGCAGTTGGTAGTAATGTCTCCGCGTTTCTTTCGGATTTTAATAACTTGTCCTGTTTTCTTATTCCAAATACAGAGTTTGTCAGTTTTGTAAATCTTTTCCCAAAAGCATCTTTTAGTTTGGCTGATATCTCATTTTTCGGCTTCATCTATTATTTATCATCTGCACATTTTTATGCACAGTACTTTGCTTGAAAGTGGTATTTCTCTGACAACTCCAAGCAATCTTGACAGGCTCGAGCATCTGCGGAAGACCCCTGGTGACAGTGGGCTGTGGTCTGTGGCCTGCAGAGCCACCCAGCGTGGTCGAGCCGGGTGTGCGGGTTGGTGAGAGGGTGGGAGTGTGCATGTAGCTTGCCGCACCCTTTCCCCAGCAAGCCGAAGGCCAGGATGGAAGAGGCTGGCCCCCACCCCTGCCCGGGTGCTCTCTGCAGCCAGGGAGCCACACGGACACCTGGCAGTGTCGTTACGGTGAGCACTGTGTCAAAACACAAATTTCTGCCTAGAGTGATGGCACACACTTGTAATCCCAATTACCTGGGGCGCCTGAGACAGGAGGATCGCAGGTTCACAGCCAGCCTCAGCAACCCAGGAAGGCCCTCGGCAACTTAGACCGTTTCAAAAGAAAAATAAAAAATAGGGCTGAAGCCAGGCATGGTGGTGCACGCTTATAATCCCAGCGCTTGGGAGGCTGAGACAGGAGGATCGCACAGGTTCGAAGCCAGCCTCAGCTACTTAGGCTTTGAGCAATTTAGTGAGACCCTGTTTCCAAATAAATTATAAAATAGGGCTGTGGGTGTAGCCGGGAGGTAGAACACCCCTGGGTTCCATCCCCAGTACTGCCAAAAAAAAAAAAAAAAAATAGGGCTGAAGGTATAGCTCAGAGGTAGAATGCTCTTGAGTTCAATCCCCAATATCCTCCCCCCCGCCAAAAAAAAAACCCTCACATTTTCAGGTCAGAGGTTGGGCTGTATGGGGCCCTGCCACCATGGGGGCTCGGGGCTGTGAGCGCGCCATCCTGCCAGTCCTCAGGACCGCTCAGTGGCTCCTCCCAACCCTGCTCCACAGAGCATGTTCAGAAAGTGGCTGCGGCCTCATTGCTAGCAGGTGTCGGGCTGGGACCAGCCCCAGGCGTGTGAGATCTGACTTGCTTCCCTCCTGAGGCCCGAGGCCGTCACCAGGACGCTGGCTACGGTGGGCAGGAGGGATGTCCCAGTGGCACGCCCCAGACCCACTTCCTCACAGCTGGTATTTTATTATATTTATTTATTTACTTATTTATTTATTTATTTATTTATTTTATTTATTTATTTATTGGTGGTACTGGGGTTCCTGGAAGCCCTTCTACCTCTGGGCTACCCTCCCAGACCTATTTTATACTTTGTTTTTTTTGGTGGTACTGGGGGTGGAACCCAGAGGCTTTCTACCTCCAGGCTACCCTCCCAGACCTATTTTATATTTTATTTGGAAACAGGGTCCACTAAGTTGCTGAGAGCCTCACTAAGTAGCTGAGGCTGGCTTCGAACCTGCGCGATCCTCCTGTCTCAGCCTCCCAAGCGCGGGGATTACAAGCGTGTGCCACCACGCCCGGCACACAGCTGGTATTTTAGAGCGAAACCCATGGGAATCTTTGTGCAGAGGGTCCTCAGAAGGCGAGTCCAGGAGCGAGAGGCATGCTGGGTGCCAGGCGCACGGCTCAGTGAGGCACGCACTGAGTACAGGGAGGCCCCCTCGTGCCCAGCACCAGGGTTGCAGTCATGGGGTCTGTGGAGAATGTCCAAGCGTTAGGAGACAAACAGCTTCAGCGTCTGCCGTGCCGCGCCGTGCCTGCCTGGTTGTGCGTGGTGTTGCCCGCTTGAGCTGCCCTCGAGTGTGCCCAGGACGCATCTGCGGGGTGAGCGAGGCCCTGAGAGCAGCGTCCGGAAGCCGGGCGAGGCGGCAGCCGCAAGGTCAGCGGCGGCTCTCCATCCTCGCTTCCCATTCTCTGGTACAACCGCCCTCTTGTAGTGGTTTTGGGGTGAGGTTTCAACAAAATACTGAAAACAAATGACTCAGTTTTCAGACTTGCTAACACTTGGAAGGATTTGGAGGAAATATTTATAGTTGTGTTTAGCATCTTACGAGATTGGAATTTTCTATTTCAGTGTGAGAATTTTCTGTCCATACTTGAGGCACCTCTACAGCCAGCAGTGTTGACAGTGTGATCCTTCACAACACCGTGGCCTGAATAAAGGCAGCCAGGCCTGGTGGTACGTCCTGGGACCCCAGCCACTCGGGAGGCTGAGGCAGGAGGATGACGAGTTCAAGGCAACTTAGCGAGACCCTATCCCCAGATAAAAATAAAGCATTAGATGTTCCAGGGCGCACATGTCGCATTATGAGCAGCGGGGACCAGGCTGACTAGGAAAGCGGCGTGGCCTCGCCGGGTGGTAGAACCTCTCGTCACCGCGGTCCCGGGTGTTACAGATAAGGAAGGGCTCCAGCGGCCACGTGGGCCGCGCGCAGTCCCCCTGCGGCTGCCCAGGCGGTGATTGGCCTCATCCTGGAGGGCCATCTGTCCCCACGGCTGCCTCAGGGTGAAGTGGGGTGTGCAGCCCAGGGCCCTGCCGCCATCATGCACCTCCTTTCCTGTGGGGTGCGTGCTGTTGGCCAGCGCTATGTCTCAGGTCTGGTGCCGATTTTGTAAAACAAAACAACAAAACTCCACTAAAACCCAGAAGAAACTGTAACAAATATTACTTTTTTTGTGTGGTACTGGGGATGGAACCTACGGGTATTCTACCTTCAAGCTACACCACCAGCCCAATTTTTTTATTCTTTTTTTTTTTTTTTTTTTTTGCGGGTCTGGGGATGGAACCCAGGGGATTTGACCTCCGAGCTATACCCCCTGCCCTACTTTTTATTCTTTATTTTGAAACCGGGTCTCACTGAGTTGCAGAGTGCCTCACTGAGTAGCTGAGGCTGTCCGCGAACCGCGATCCTTCTGTCTCAGCCTCCCTAATGCTGGGATTACAAGCATGTGACACCATGCCTGGCTAATTTTTTATTCTTTATTTTAAAACAGGGTCTCACTGAGAGTTGCAAAGGGCCCCACTAAGTAGCTGAGGCTGTCCTCAAACTGTGATCCTCCTGTCTAAGCCTCCCGAGTGCTGGGATTCCAAGTGTGTGCCACCATGCCCGGCTAAAATTACTTTTATTTTTTGATGGTGATACTGGGGATGGAACCCAGGGGCCTTCTACATCCAGGCTACACTCCCAGACCTATTTTATATTTTATTTGGAAACAGGGTCTCTTAAGCCAGCAGGACTGGCTTCGAACCTGCGCGATCCTCCTGTCTCAGCCTCACAAGTGCGGGGATTACAAGCATGCACCACCACACCTGGCTAAAATGACTACTTTTTGTTCAAGGATTACGAGTAATTAAAATACTCATTTCTATTCTCCATATTTTTCCATATTGGGCTGGGTTTTTTTAATTAGGGAAAAAAATATGCATGTTTTATAAAGGACTATTTTTTTTTTTTTTTTTTTGGTACTGGGGTTCCTGGAAGCCCTTCTACCTCCGGGCTACACACCCAGACCTACTTTTACATTTTTATTTGGAAACAGGGTCTCCTAAGCCAGCGCGCGCGGCTGGCTTCGAACCTGTGCGATCCTCCTGTCTCTGCCTCCCAAGCGCGGGGATTACAAGCGTGTGCCACCACGCCCGGCTATAAAGGACTATTTTTGAGTGTGTGTGTGGTCTTGGGCTTGACCCCAAGGTTCGGGCATGCTGGGCAAGCACTGTCCCTCTGAGCTGCGTCCCAGCCCTGGTGTTGGTGGAGTTAGGGTTTCTCTGTGTTCCCAGGCAGAGCTCAGACTCCTAGGCTCAAATGATTCTCCTGCCTCCCCAGGCTCCCCAGGAGCTGGGGTGAGGAGCCCACGGAGGCACTCCCGGCAGAGGACTCTGTTGGTCAGTGTACAGCCTGTCTGCTTTGGGCATCCGCTGCCCTCCCAGCCCTGGAAACCTGACTCCCTGCGCCATCCTTGCCCCAACGCTACATGCAGAATCCCTGAACTAGCAGCAGGCCTTAGGAACAAGGTGTCCATGGCATCTCTTCTGTAATGAGGAAAGCTGGCACTCTGGGTGCAGGTCCAGGACTGTGCCTGGCTCCTCCACCCTCACCCTCAGCCCGTTGCCAGTGACTCAAGAGCAGTCCACGGGATCCCTCCCGGGTACTCGTGGGGCTGGGCGGGAGTACTGCAGGGCCTGCGCGTGGCCAGAGGGCCGGGCACGTGGGGGTGAGAGACCAGAAGGCAAGTGCAGTGTGGCAGCGCAGAGCACACGAGGGTCCTTGACACCACGCAGGGGCCTGCTGAGGCTCCCAGGATTCCTGGGACCACCCACCAGACCTGGGGGTGGGGAGCCAGCTGAGCGAGGGGGAGCTGGGGCTGCGCAGCCGCAGCCAGTGGGGCCACTGCCAGAGCCATCCGCTCTGGGAAGGCACATCTGCTCTCTGTCCCGGGAGCACGTGCAAGGACATGAGAGCAGGAGCGCGTGGTCGTCCTGCTGAGGGCATGTGGAGAGGCGGTGGTGAGCGCCACACCCAGGCGGCTGCTGCGTGCTGGCAGCTGGAGGCCTAACTATCAAGTCCTGGTGAGTCGTGGGCAGAATCAGGTCTGATGATGTATTTTATTTAATCCAGTATATCCAAAATAGCTATCATTTCAACATGTAACCACAATAGTTTAACATTACCAAGAAGGGAACAGGGCATAGCCTGGCGACAGAGCAGTTGCCTTACATGAGAGGCCTTGGCTCCGGTTCTCAGCGTGCGCGCGCGCACACACACACACACGTCTCCTTTTACCTGTTTTCCTATTTTCGTACTAAGTCTTTGAAGTCCAGCCAGTGTGTGCCTTCCGCAGCCCGTGCTCAGCCGGGTGGGCTCCTGCCCCTCGGGAGCCCGCGCGGCCCATGCACTCACCGCATCCCCGGGGAGGCACACCCCAGGCATGCTGCAGCTCCGCGCACCTCTGCTCTCTGCCTCTCTGGCCTTGTCCTTAGTGACCCAGGGCAGGTGATGCTGAGGGCCCATCCTCCTGCGGCTTGGGGAAGAGACCAGCAGCCCTGGCCTGCTGGTTAGAGGCGGCATTTGGGATCTGCGCCTTGAGCCGGAGGGTGCAGGATCCCCTGGGTGCAGGACTGGGAAGCTACAGGTGTCAAGTTCCAAAAATGCCCACACCACCTCTCTTCCTAGGGAGGAAGGTTTTATGAGTCAGGCCTTGGCCAAGGCAGGAATGGAGGACAGGCCAGATAGACCAGATGCCAAGCAGCTGTGCTAGGAGGCGTTGGGGGCACGGCCGCAGGCCATCACACCAGCAGCCTGGGCCCTGCCGAGCTCCTGGAGGCCCATGGGTGCCGCTTAGCCCTCTGACCTCCCACCCTTGGTTCTGCGACTTAGGGACTGGTGGGGATGCAGTGCAGAAATAAAAACAGATGAGCCAGAAACAAAGAAACGAACACACTAGCGCGGTGAGTCCCACAGTGAGCAGCCTGAGGAGGCCGCTCCGAGCGTACCCTCCTGCATGGCCCCGTCATGTGAAATGCTAGAACCGCAAACGAAATGAGCTGCTGGTGTCAGCCCGATCCGGTTGCGAGGAAAGGGCGGCCCAGGAGCACAAGGCTGCTGCCAGAGGGTTTGCTAAAGCTCAGGGAATTGCGGGGTGTGGTGGCGCATGCTTAAAACCCAGGACTTAGGAGGCAGAGACAGGACCACAGATTCAAATACAGCCTGAGCTAGTAGTGAGACGCATCAGCCTGGTGAGACCTTGTTTCAAAATAAAAGTAAAACAGGGCTGGAGGTGCAGCTCAGGGGTAGTGCTCCAGTACCACTACCACCAAAAAACACAAAAACAAACAAACAAAAACTTGGAATGGCTTGCGATCCCAGCATTCGGGAGGCTGAGACAGGAGGATCGCAGTTCACAGACAGCCGCAACTACTTAGTGAGGCCCTTTGCAACTCAGTGAGACTCTGCTTCAAAAAAATAGAGAATAAGAAATAGAGCTGGGAGTGTAGCTTGGAGGTAGAATGCCCCTGGGTTCTATCCCTTAGTACCACAAAAAAAAAAAAAACCTTGAACAAATACTGTGCTCCAGTTAACAGTTAATAATTTGCATGTTGAAATATAGGGAAGGTTGCTGGTGTCTGTCACCACCGTGAAGTGCATCCAAAGAAGATGGGCTGATGGATGGGTAGACAGATGGACAGACACATGAGAACTCAAGGTCAGCCAGGTGCAAAGGTGCAGGCCTGCCATCCCAGCAACCGGGGAGGCTGAGGCAGGAGAGCCACAGGCTTGGGGCCAGCCTGGGCAACTTAGTGAGGCCCTGTCCCATAATTTAAAAGGGGGGGCCAGGCGACCTTGGGAATGACCTTGGGAATGTGGTGTAGGCTGCAGGCCCTTCACCCGCTCTAATCCACATTGGACCTCTGAGGAGCCATCAGCTCCTCAGAGACCCTTGTGAGACCCTTGGCCTCTGCCCCCTGAAGATAGGGCCCAGCAGCCAGCCCTCCCTCCAGCCTGGGCGTCTTGGGTTTTGCTATTACTGGAGCGCACAGGAAGCCAGGCCCTCTGGCTTGCTGACTGCACGGTGCTCCCTGCTGTGCACCCTAGCAAGTGAGTCCCCTCCCGGAGCAGAGCGCACTGACTCTTCTCCTACAGTGTGTAACCCCGGTGCTCTACCTCTGTGCTGCACCAGCCCTCTGCATCCTGTGTGTTTGGTCCTGGGGATTGAACCTAGGGGTGTTCCACCTCCAAGCTACACCCTCAACTCTATTTATTTATTTATTTATTTATTTATTTATTTATTTATTTATTTATTTGCAGTACTGGGGATGGAACCTGGGATATTCTACCTCCAACCTACACCCCAGACTTATTTTTATTTTACTTTTTTTTTTTTTTTTTTTTTTTTGGTGGTACTAGGGGTGGAACCCAGAGGCTTTCTACCTCCGGGCTATCCTCCCAGACCTATTTTTTTTTTATATATTTTATTTGGAAACAGGGTCTCACTAAGTTCCTAAGAGCCTCACTAAGTAGCTGAGGCTGGCTTTGAACCTGTGAGATCCTCCTGTCTCAGCCTCCCAACTGTAGGGATTACAGGCGTGAGCCACCACGCCTGTCTTTTATTCTTTATTTTGAAACAGGGTCTCACTGAATTGCAAAGGGCCTCAGTAAGTAGTTGAGGCTGTCCACAAACCGTGATCCTCCTGTCACAGCTTCCTGAATGCTGGGATTACAAGCATGCGCCACCACACCTGGCTTTATTTTATTTTTTGTTTTGAAACAGGGTCTCACTGAGTTATAGAGGACCTCACTAAGTAGCTGAGGCTGGCTTTGAACCTGTGAGATCCTCCTGTCTCAGCCTCCCAAATGCTGGGATTACAAGTGTGCGCCACCACACCTGGCTGGTTTTGTTTTTTGGGGGGGTTGATTTGGTTTTTGTTTTTTGTGGTACTGTGGGTGGAACCCAGGGGCTTTTCTACCTCTGGGCTATACTCCCAGACTTATTTTATACTTTATTTGGAAACAGGGTCTCACTAAGTTGCTGAGAGCCTCACTCAGTAGCTGAGGCTGGCTTCGAACCTGTGAGATCCTCCTGTCTCAGCCTCCCAGGCTCTGGCATTATGAGCATGTGCCACCACGCCCGGCTGGTTTTGTTTTGAAATAGAGTCTTGATAGGTTGCTACAAGTCTCACTGTTTCTGAGGCTGAACTCTAACCTGTGATCCTCCAGTCTCCGCCTCCCAAGGACCCTTTCTTTAGATACTGGCAGCCCCTTAGTTGTGAGAGGGAGGCGCCAGAGGGCTGGTCAGAAGCCCTGCAAAGCTGGGGGTGGAGCTCAGCGGTAGAGCGCTTGCACAGACACTGGGTTCCATCCCAGCAGCACAGAACACCCACAGGAAAGGAATGGCTGTCTTGCGCCCTGCTGGTACTTGCCGTGACCCTGGAGGGCCAGAGTCTGAAGGTCCCTGGGCCCATTGGCTTCTGGGCCCGTCTCCCTAGAAGGCCGGCCAGACCTGGAGTGGAGGGAGCGCTCCGTGAGGGCCTGGCGGGGCATTTGTCAGGGCACTGCCACGGGAGGGCAGGGCTGCACGCTCGCCACGCACGTCACCCCGGCTGGCGCCTTGGACAGCTCTGGAGAGGGGACAGAAGAGCAGTCATGGCTGGCTTTGCCACGCCTGCTCAGGAAGGGCAGAACAGCATGGCCACCGGCAGGCCGTTTCCAAGTGTTTTTCCTCAGCACATCCCCTGAAGGTTGCAAGTGCCTTTTCCTGTTGGCTTCTGAAGTCACACTTCAGACCCTGGGTCAAGGCCTAAGCAGCAGACTTTAATGACTTTGACTTTCTTTTCTTTTCCTTATTTTTTGGAGGGCACGAGAGATGATACTGAAGATTAGTCCCAGGAACTTTCTACCTCAGAGCTACACTCCCAGACCAATTTTATTTTTTCACTTGGAAACAGGGTTTCGCTAAGTTGCTGAGGGCCTCAGTACATGCTGAGGCTGTTCGCAAACCTTTGATCTCCTGCCTCAGCCTCCCAAGTACTGGCATTACAGGCATGCTCCACCATGCCTGGCTCTTTAATTGACTTATTATTTATTTATTTATTTTTCTTTTTCTGTAGTACTAGGGATTGACCCCAGGGGCATTCTACCTCTGGGCTACACCCAAGCCCTGTTTTTTATTCTTTATTTCGAAACAGGGCCTCACTAAGTAGTAACTGAGGCTGGCTTCAAACCGTGATCCTCCTGTCTCCGCTCCGCCTCCCAAGCACGGGGATTACAAGCGTGCATCACCACACCCGGCATATTTTTTTTTTTTTTTTTTTGGTGGTACTGGGGTTCCTGGAAGTCCTTCTACCTCCGCTGGTAAGAGGCATCTGGCCCCGGGCCTCCTCCCCACATCGTCATCTGAGGTTCCCAGGCCTTGCTCTCTGGCGCTCACTCTTTACCTCCAGGCTACACTCCCAGACCTATTTTTAAATTTTTATTTGGAAACAGGGTCTCCTAAGCCAGCACGTGCGGCTGGCTTCAAACCTGTGCAATCCTCCTGTCTCAGCCTCCCAAGCGCGGGGATTACAAGCGTGCGCCACCACGCCCGGCTTATATTTTGAAACAGAGTCTCACTAAGTATCTGAGGCTAGCCGAACCTGGGATCCACCTGTCTCAGCCTCCCAAGTTCTGGAATTACCAGTGAGCACCACCACGCCCAGCATTTTTTTTTTTTTTTTTTTTTTTTTGGCAAGGTCTGAGGGTGGAACCCAGGGGCATTCTACCTTCAAGCTATACCCCCTGCCCTATTATTTATTCTTTATTTTGAAACAGGGTCTCACTGAGTTGCAGAGGGCCTCACTAAGTAACTGAGGCTGGCTGCAAACTGTGATCCTCCAGTCTCAGCCTCCTGAATGCTGGGATTACAAGCGTGTGCCACCATGCCTGGTCTCATAAGTCGCTGAGGCTGGCCTTGTTTTGTTTGTTTTTGTTTGTTTGTGTGTTGTTAGTTTGTTTTGTTTGTTTGTTTGTTTGTTTGGGTGGTACTGGGGTTCCTGGAAGCCCTTCTACCTCCGGGCTACACTCCCAGACCTATTTTTATACTTTTTTATTTGGAAACAGGGTCTCCTAAGCCAGCACGCGTGGCTGGCTTCGAACCTGCGCGATCCTCCTGTCTCCGCCTCCCAAGCTCGGGGATGACAAGCGTGCGCCACCACACCCGACCTCGCCCTTGAATTTTTTATCCTCTTTCCTCAGCCTCCTAATCCCTAGGATTACAGGCGTGCACCACCATGCCTGGGGTGTGTCACACTTTAAACAAATTAAAGGTTGAAAGGATGGGGGGGCAACTTTAAAGGAAAAGAAGAGGTAGTCCAGAAAGCTCCACTGGCAGAGGTGCTCCCTGGGCAGAGGTGCTCCCTGGGCAGAGGTGCTCCCTGGGCAGAGGTGACCGGGCACTGCGGCCAAGCTGTGTGGTTCCTGCTGTGGCTCCGGTGCGCTCCTGCTGGGTGTCATCCAGCCCACTCTTGCCCAGAGCGATCTGTAACAACAGCCCTTTGCTGGGACGTATTTAGGGTTCTTGTCTTTTAGCCTGGGTTTGCTTACACATTCTGTCTGGGGGGAGTGTGCACGTGTGTATGTGCATGTGCACACGTGTGTGCTGCAGCTCCTTGTGGAAAGGCTCGACCTAGAGGTTTGGAGAACTTGGGTGTGAGCCCGAGACACTGGAGTAGTGGGCCCAGCTCTGGCCCACAGTCCCCACCACCCAACCATCAGTCTTGCCGGTTCTCTCGCCCGGATTATGAGGGAGTTGGGGTTCTGTCCAGCCCAAGTCTGTCTGTGAGTGCTGGGAACACTGTTAAGAGGCATCTGGCCCCGGGCCTCCTCCCCACATCGTTGTCTGAGGTTCCCAGGCCTTGCTCTCTGGCTCTCACTCTTGACATTTCTTGAGCTGTGAAAGCCCTGGCTTGGAGCTGAGGAGCAGTGATCTGCGGAGCACGGCCTGCCCACCCAGAGTCTGTGTAGTTGACGGCCTGCCTGCCCAGAGTCTGTGTAGTCCAGGGGGTCAGGGTCACCAGGCACAGTGGGTCCCGGGCCGCAGGAGGCTGCCGAGGGAGCCACAGGGGCGGGCAGGTGGTGTGGCAGCCTGGTAGCAGCCCTTGCAGCCTGTGGTCTTGTGGCGACAGGTAGGCAGTGGCCCCGTGGGCTGGGGGCTGGGACAGCACCAGGTGGAACCGCTGTCCACCAGGGAGGTGCCGAGGCCCCTGTGAGTAGAGGCAGCCGTCTTCCTGGGATCTGGAGTTGGCCGCCTTTTCCCAAGCTGTGCGGTCTCAGCGCGCTGATGGACCGGAACGCGGGAGTCAGAGGTAGCGAGTCCTGTGTATTCACTTACAAGCCAGCCTTCCCTGAGCCCAGAGCAGACCCTGCCCAGGCGGGGCTCCCCTCTGAATGAAACCGTGTAACACCGCCTGGGCTCAGACCTGAGCGCCTGCCCCGCCCGCCGCAGGGGGAGACCTGCCACGGACACAGTGCCCCTTCCCTTTATGACTACTCAAGATCTCAGCAGATTCTAGCTAGTCTCTCAACAGCGGGAAGGAGTAATGGCTTCTCCTGCAACGGGCTGCCTTGTGAGAAAGGACGCCTGGTCTACCTGCTTACCTAGTCCTGGGCTTGGCTGCTGGGGGCCGCGGGAGCACTGGTTTCCCCATGAGGTCTTGTTTAAAGGGAACTACAGCTGCCCGGCTACCCGCTGCCCCTTTGATCCATAAACATCTAAGCGGCTGAGGGCTCTAATTAAACACTGGCACTCCTGCCCCCACCCTTAACCTGTTTTTAGGGACACTTGAAAGCAAGCCCTGTCCTGCGGCCTCCCGCGGCTCACCGCCTCTCCACATACTTCTGAAGCTCCTTAACGCCACTTACAAATCGTACCCTTCATTCCTTTCTTCACTTCAGTGATTTCTAATATGAATAAGCCCAAACTTTAGCTGTACTTCTTTTTAATTGAAAATGTTATGAGATAATTAGGCTCATATGCATTTGTAAGAAATATGGAGATCCCAAGTGTCCTTGCCAGCTCTGTGGCAGCTCAGCCTCGGCGTAGCTGCTGCTTCCCTCTCTGTACTGGAGATGGCACCCTGAGCTACCCCAGCCCCGCCTTGGAGTCTGGCGTGTGCCTGCACAGGTACTGGAGGCAGAAACGAGGGTCATTCTGTCCCTGAAGTACAGCCTCAGCCTGTTGGATTTTGAAACAGACTCACTAAGTTGCTGAGGCTGGCGTTGAGCTCCCCTCCTGTCCTAGTCTCCCACGGACTAGGATTACAGGTGTGCGCCGCTGCGCCTGGCTCGCTCTTGCTCTTCCTCTTCCTCCCCCTCTCTCTCTCTCTCTCTCTCTCTCTCTCTCTCTCTCTCTCTCTCTCTCTCTCCCTTTCTTTCTTTCCTTCTTTCTCTTTCTTTCTTTCTTTTTTTGGTGGTACTGGGGTTCCTGGAAGCCCTTCTACCTCCGGGCTACACTCCCAGACCTATTTTATATTTTTATTTGGAAACAGGGTCTCCTAAGCCAGCGCGCCGGCTTCGAACCTGTGCGATCCTCCTGTCTCCGCCTCCCAAGCGCAGGGATTACAAGCGTGCGCCACCACGCTTTCTTTTTTTAATTGTGGTAAAATTCATGTAACATAAAGTTTGCTGTTAGTGACATTTAGTACATCCAGTGTCCCATCTGTGTATAGGACGCTCACGGTGTACATCACTATCTAACTCCAGGATATTTTCACCATTTCCAAAGGAAACCTCCTGCCCATTGGTGCTCGCTTCCCTGTCTCCAGGCTCCAAGCCCTGGAGACTGCACTCTCTCCTTGTCTCTGGGTCTCCCCTCTGGATGCTCCATGTGAATGGGGAAAGTCTGTGCAGAGGGGCCTGGTGTGTCTAGAATCTTCCAGGTATGTCTGGCATTTGTCCTTTTAAATGAGGGTTTACTTAACCCCAGACTTTTGATAGGTACCTGAGTCAGAGTGAGCTCCTCCCAAACTGGACCCTGCTAATAAACCAGGAAGAACAGAAGCTCCTGGCTGCCTTCTGAGAAGAGCCCCGGAAGCGTGTACACCAACCCTTTGGGTGGGGAGCCCACCCCTGAACTCTGAAAAATCAGCAAGTATCAGCCGGGCGTGGTGGCACACTCTTGTAATCCCAGTGCTCGGGAGGCTGAGACTGGAGGACTGCAGGTTCAGAGCCAGCCTCAGCAACTTAGCGAGGCCCTCTGCAACTTAGCAAGGCCCTGTATCAAGATAAAAATATGAGAGGCCTAGGGTGTAGCTCGGAGGTAGAATCCTCCTGGGTTCAATCCCCAGTACCAAAAATAAACAAACAATAAATACCTGGCGGCTCCTACCTCACTCAAATGAAACTGCTCTCCTTCAGTCAGCCTCAGCCCCACCTCCCTCACCCGGCTGCTGGGCTCCAGCGTCTGTCTGCTGGCGCCGCGCGCAGGCCCTGCCATAGTGGACCTATGGGCGCGCTCCTAGGTGTCCCGGGGCCTAGCACAGGGCGCGCCTGGGAGGACTGCTGGGCTCCAGACAGAGGTGTCCAGGGCCCAGCTGATGAGAACTCGGGCCCATGTGGCCCGGGCAGTCGGGGAGGAGTCCAGGGCGCGCAGGCAGGCAAGGCAGGACGTGTGGCTGTGAGGATGCACTGTACCCTGGGCCTGCCTGCAGGCCGTGCCCCTCCCTCTTCCTGAGGCCTCCCTGAGCCAGCTGCTGGCGGCAGGGACCTGGGCTGGTAGCACTGAAGCCTGCGAGCCCTGTGGCAGGGGCCTGGGCTGCCACTCACCTCTGCCCTGGTCTGGCCGGCCACTGCTTACACGGAGGTGGGGCCCAGGGAGGCCAGGAACCCCTGGTTCAGAGCCATTTCAGGGGACCGGGACAAGGCATAGTGCTGGGTCTGCCTGGCCACAGGCCATCCAGCTCCCCTCCAGCTCAGCAGTCCCTCTAGGTGGCTCCTCCCGCAGTACAGCCGGCATAACACACTGCCCCAAACTAGTGGCTTCCAGCAGCACTACTATTGCTCTGCCTGCAACGCTGGGTCAGGCCTGGCCGGGACCAGCATGTCTGCGGCCCTGGCAGGAAGACCTGGGGGGCCAGGCCTGGGCATGCCCTCGCCGCTCCTGCAGAGAGTCAGAGGGCACTCCTCGGACTCCTGCAGCAGATGGGCAGAGAGGAAGGAGCCATTCTCCGCACTGCTGAAAACAGAGCAGTCTCACAGGCATCCCGCTCCTTCCCAACCCGGCAGCTTGCTCTCCTTTCTCTAGAGGCGCCGAGCTTGTGGCGAGGTGGGCGGCTGCACCTGTCACAGCTGGTCCACATGGCCCTGCCCACAGAATGGGCAGCTCCGCCACCCTTCGCTGGAACCCCACCCTCTGCAGGTTTGGGGCTGGGCTCAGAGCAGCTCACCCTAACATCTGCACCTCTGGCCTCAGGCCTATGGGATGGAGCTAGGTTCATAGAAATCTATGAGCCGGGCGTGGTAGACAGGCTTGTAATCCTAGTAGCTGGGAGGCTGAGACAGGAGGATCACGGTTCGCGGCCAGCCTCAGCTACTTTGTCAGGGCTTCTGCAACTCAGACCCTGTTTCAAAATAAAAAATAAAATAGCGCTGAGGTTGTAGCTCAGAGGAATGCCCCTGGGTTCCATCCTCAGTGCCACACATGTAGGGGGAAAAAAGATCCAGGCATAATGGCACATGCTTGTGATCCCAGCACTGGGGAGGCTGAGACAGGCGGATCACAGTTCGAGGACACCCTCCGCTAATATTTAGTGAAGCCTTTGCAACTCAGTGAGACCCTGCTTCAAAATGATGAATAAAAAATAGGGCTGTGAGTGTAGCTCAGAGGTAGAATGCCCTGGGTTCCATCCCCGTACTGCAAAAAAAGTGTGTGTGTACATGCGCACCTGACGGGGCAGGCAGGGCGGAGAGCCCTCACTGGGCACGTTGTGATGGGCGTTCACGGGGTAGAGCGCAGCAGGCGTGGGCCGGTGCCCCCGGGCTGGCTGAGGCTGACCCAGCGCGCAGGCCCTGAGGCCACGGTGCAGCAGGGCCGACATCAAAGTGGGGACAGCCAGACCCTCAGGGCCCTGAGGACCCCCAGGCAGCCCCGTGCCGCGCAGGGGCTTACTCCTCTGCAGGGTGGGGCCCTGGGGTGGACAGTGCATGGCCCAGTGGAGGGACTTACTCTTGTCCTTGGAAGCGGCCAGGAGACAGCAGGTGCTGACGTGCGGGCCAGGCTGCCCCAGAGCAGGGCAGGCGGCCATGATGCGTGGCTGTCCTTGCCCTCCCCAAGGTCTAAGCAGCCGGGATGTGACCGTGGGCAGAGACAGGAGGCGGAGGAGCCAGAGGAGATCCTCTTGTTGGTCAGCAGGGCCCGAGCTGAGGTGACCAGGCGTGGTGCAGGTGCAGAGTGCCCACGAGAGCATCCACCCACCTCTACTGTCCCTGCGCCCCCCCCCCCGCAGTGCCGCTCCCCAGGTGCCTGGCTCCACCTGCACCTCCAGCAAAGCTTGGGTGGGGGGAGGTCTCTCCGTGTGTGTGTGTGTGTGTGTGTGTGTGTGTGTGTGTGTGTGTGTGTGTCAGACAGACAGACAGACACACTGAGACTGACTGGCTAGAACCCAGGGGCATTCTACCTCCAAGCTACACTTACACCTCCAGCCCCATTTTATTTGATTGTTTTTTATTTTTTGGTGGTACTAGAAATGCAACCCCGTGGCCTTCGACTTCCAGGCTATACTCCCAGACCTATTTATATTTTATTTGGAAACAGGGTCTCACTAAGTTGCTGAGAGCCTCCCTAAGTAGCTGAGGCTGGCTTCGAACCTGTGCGATCCTCCTGTCTCAGCCTCCTAAGTACTGAGAGATTACAAGCGTGCGCCGCCACGCCCGGCTTTCATTTTTATTTTGAAACCAGGTCTTCTAGGTTGATGAGAGTCTCGCTACTTGCTGAGGCTGTCCCCAAATCTGTGATCCTCCTGTCTCAACCTCCCAAGTACCAGGGTTGCAGTGTGCACCACCGCACCCAGCTTCACCTCAGCCCTTTTCATTATTTTGAAACAAGGTCTCACTAAGGTACTGAGGGTCTTACTACATTGCTGAGATTGGCCTCAAACCTGAGATCCTCCTGTCTTAGCCTCTCTTACTGGGATTATAGGTGTGCACCACCACACCCAGCTGCCCAGCCTCCTTCTTCCTGGAGGTGTGTTCACACCTGCTGCTCCACCCAGCCCCACAACCTGGGTCCCCAGATGTCCCACCCTCCTCTCCCCTTCCCTTCCTTCCTAACAACAGTCCCTCCCTGCTTCCAGCCTGCCGGAGTCACCCTGGTCAGCGTGCATTCCAGCCCCAATGACCAGATGCTGTGGGCGCTGGACAGCAGGTGGAACGTGCATGTCCGGACTGGGATCACCGAGGAGATGCCTGTGGGGACCGACTGGGAGCACGTGCCAGGTAGGAGGAGCCGGTGGCAGGGCCCGTGCCCTCACCCGGCATGGCGCAACGTCCTACTCCATTTCTGCTGTCCTCTGGGGCAGGACTAAGGGTCTGAGACGCTCCATTGGTGCACACAGGCCGTCTCGCTGGCGCTCCTGCGAATGAGTCTTTGCACTGTCCTTGGGTGCAGGCTAGGGTGGCTTGCCAGCCCTTCAGCGGGCACGCCTTCCCTCCACGCCTGCCTGCACAGTGCAACACCCCGTCCCCGCGGGAAGCTGGGGGAGGAGTGCAGCGTGCTGGGAGAGCGGCCAGAGGCTGAGAGGACGCCCGGTTTGCCTGCAGGGTTGCAGGCCTGCCAGCTGGCACTGAGCACCAGGACCGTGTGGGCCCGCTGTCCAAATGGTGACCTCGCCCGGCGCTATGGTGTCACCGACAAAAACCCTGCTGGGGACTACTGGAAGAAAATCCCCGGAAATGTGTCGTGTTTCACAGGCAGGTGCCCGGGCAGGGTGGGCTTGGGGTCCCCTGGGGTCCTCAGAGGGGCTGTTCCCAGCGGGCTCCGAGCCACATGAGGGAGGACACACGGGTTCTGCCAGTTCCTGGGCTAAGACAGGGTGCTGTGCCGCCCACTCTAAAGTTGCAGGGACGCAGCGCCCATCACAAAGTGGCCTGCCCGGGGCCTGGCAGGCAGCGCACGTACCCCGGCCCCTGGGCTGGCCGCGCAGTGACAGGCCTGTGGCCGGCTCTGCCCCTGCAGTGACTTCGTCGGATGAGCTGTGGGCAGTGGGGCCCCCTGGCTACCTCCTGCAGCGGCTGACGAGGACCTTCAGCCACTCGCGTGGCGCCCAGAAGAGCAGCCAGGCAGCCACCCCGCATCCCGAGGACGTGGAGGATGAATGGGAAGTCATCTGAGGCTGGCGGCTGCCCGCCCAGAAGGAACCACACACAGCGGGTTTCCAGGTCGCCCAGAACAGGCCCCATCGACCCTGGTCCTTCCAGACACTCTGGCACACTGGACACCCACCCTCCTTCCATCTCGCTCCAGAAGCCACCCTGAGTGAGGGCCCGGAACTGCGCAGTGGCAGCAGCCTTTGGCCTCTGTCCCCGCTCGAGCGAGGACAGGCAGGTCCAGGACAGCTCCAGGGCTTCGGGGACCCTGGCAGGGAGACAGCCAGCCAAGCAGCAGGCCTAGGCTGGACGGAGCCGCAGGCCAGCGCGCTCCAGCTGCAGTCCTGCTCCCCAGACACGCGGCTGCTCCCACCTGGCCTCACGCGGCAGGCTGGGAGTGCCCTCGGCATGGCGTTGGAAGCCGCCGAGTCCAAAAGCGGAAGCGGAGCGTCCTCAGGGGACGCTCTCTGGTTATTGCCTTTTTTGTTTATTACAGACCTGCATAAGATACCTCATTGAAATCACATCTTACAAGGTTAGAAGAGAAATGATCTTCTAAGATGGCGGAAGGCCTCGCGTCCCTTCCCGCAGCTCGTCCCAGGCCTGGCTCCGGGGTGGCCATGCCCAGCATGTCCTGCTGGAGCAGCCTGGCACTCAGGACACGCCCTGGCAGGTTGGCACCAGTGCCCGTCAGCTGCTGCTGTGGCCCGTCCGCCGTGGACACTGGGGTCAGCCGGCGCGCTCCCTCGGCGCTCCAGGACCAGGCTGCACCCATGCCCTGCCCAGCCCACTGCCCTCCCGGAGGGCTACAGTTGGGGCCGGAGTGGCAGGGAGTCCCGGCCACAGGAAGGGCTGGCCGGCCAGCGAGTGCGAGGCGCCCCCGGCTGTGCGTCACTTACTTTGTAAGAGCCTGGTGGCGGCGGCAGCCCGCCGCTCTCCGCGGCCGCTCTCCGCGTCGCTGTGCCTTGCTGGGCGCCCACCCAGGGACCTTCGTGCAATTAAACCCAGTCTAGTTGATACTTTTAAACTACTTTTAGCTTCAGTGCTTTGTACAGCTATCTCTCTGGTTTTAATTTTAGTTGTGCTTTGAGACTGTGCAATAAACCAGACTTTTTCAAACCTGGTCGGGTCTGATGCTTGAGCGGGAAGGCGCCATCCGCACTCTGAGGCCAAGCTGGGATGCGGCCAGGAGGCGCTGCCGCCTACCTCGTGCCCTGGCCCCGTCTGCGAGGGAGCCACTGCGGAGCCGGGTGCTCCGCACGAAGGCCCCGGATGGAAGGGCTTCCTGCAGTGACGAGGCACAGGGATGTCCCTCAGGGAGCCAAGGACAGGCTTTGGGGACCCAAATTCCTGGCCAACAAAACCCTCTCCCAGAAGTGCCCTACTGGAAACATTTGGGAAAAGACCACATCCAGCGTCCCGGGAAGCTACCTGAGCAAGAAGTGTCAACCCGAGTCAAGGAACAGCCGGGCACGCCTGAAACCCCAGCACGCGGGAGGAGCTATACATTGAGGACCTATACATTTCAGGTATAGCTCCTGGTCAGAACCCCCTCTGGGAGGGTTTTTCTTGTGGAGACTCAGGGTGTGCCCCCAAGCCCAGAGCTTAGCCCACAGCTTCACTCAGCCAATGGGGAGGGCGTGCCCACGCCAGGCTCGGGGGAGACCAAGCCCGCTCCTCCTGGTCACAGGGCGCGGCCTTGCCGGTTTGCACCACTCACAAGCAGGTGAGAACTGGCTGGCGCTGAGAGCCGGCCTGGGAGGTGGCGTGAGGTGCAGACTGGGCGGGAGGGCTCTCCCAGCCACCCTGGGCAAAATAACAGCGAGTGGGTTAAAGAAACTAAACTGGTGGACCTTGGACTTGTGGATGGCAAGGGCCTCTGAAGTGATGGGAAGAGCCGCCAAACAAAATCCAGAGATAGGAGTCTCAGCGGAGCGTCTGCAAAGCAAAGATCCTGCCAGGCATGGGAGACAAACAGGAGGATCACCGGTTCGAGAACAGCCTCATCAAGTACTGAGACTGCCGTCAATTGAGCAAGACAACATTTCAAAATAATAGAGCCGGGCGTGGTGGCACATGCGTGTAATCCCAGCATTTGGGAGGCTGAGACTGGAGGATCGTGGTTTGCGGCCAGCCTCAGCTTTTAGGCCCTCTGCAACTCAGTGAGACCCTGTTCCAAAATAAAGAATATAAAATAGGGCTGGGGGTGTAACTTGGAGGTAGAATGCCCCTGGGTTCAATTCCGAGTACTACAAAAAAAAAAAAAAAAAAAAAAAATCCCACCCAGGGCTGGGGTTGCAGCTCAGTGGTGGAGCACTTGTCTAGCACGTGCAGGGCCCTGGGGTCCGTTCTCGGCACCCAAAACAAACCAACCCGCTACAGAGAGTCATAATGAGAAGCACTGCTACCGTGACACTGGAAGGACTGGGCCAAACAGTAGGAAGGAGGGAGACGGCGGAGCAGGAAGGGCCTGCCCAGGAGCATTCCAGTGCTGGGCGCTCCCCAGGCTGGCAGTCACTCCACCCGGGAAACGCGCCCGCACCTGGGAAGGAACCACCCGCGGGGCGGGGCGCCCACCCGGGACTCCAGTCAGTCCCTGGAAGGCTCGCAACAGCATGGCGCTGAGGAGAGCACAGAGGGAAGTAATGCCACTCTGGGCTCAAGGGCAGAAACAAGTTCTCCATGTGGGCCAAGAAGCCAGTCACAGAGGTTGCTTCGTAAGCATTTTTGTATCTTTTTAATTTTGAGCCATGTAAATATATATTCCAAAATAAATAAAATTTATACTTTAAAACTTCAGTTCTAGTATTAACTCTTTATGGTATCAATGTCAGTTGAGTCAAAGATCACAGAGTGAACACCAAAGACTTCCTAAAAATTATATTTACAAGCCAGGTGTGGTACTGGGAGGCTGAGACAGGAGAATCCCAGGTTTGAGGCCAGCCTCAGCTACTTAGGCCCTTTGCAACTCAGTTGAGACCCTGTTTCAAAATAAAGAATAGAGCGGGGCGTGGTGGCACTAGCTTGTAATCCTAGCATTCGGGAAGCTGAGACAGGAGGATCGCGGTTTTCAGACAGCAGTGAGGCCCTCTGCAACTCAGTGAGACCTGGTTTCAAAATAAATAAAAAATCGGGCAGGGGGTGTAGCTCGGAGGTGGAATGCCCCTGGGTTCCATCCCCAGACCCGAAATAAAAATTAATAAAGAACAAAAATAGGGCCAGGCGTGTTGGCGCTCACTTGTTAATCCCTGCGCTTGGGAGGAGGAGACAGGAGGATCACACAGGTTCGAAGCCAGACACGCTGGCTTAAGAGACCCTGTTTCCAAATAAAAATATAAAACAGGTCTGGGAGTATAGCCCAGAGGTAGAAGGGCTTCCAGAAACCCCAGTACCACCAAAAAAAAAAAAAAAAAAAAAAAAAAAATAGGGCTGGGGGTGTAGCTCAGAGGTAGGATGCCCCTGGGTTCCATCCCCAGTATGGCGTCCAGCGTTAAAAAATTAAAGAAATAAAAATAATAGAGCTGGGCGTGGTGGCGCACGCTTGTAATCCCAGCATTCGGGAGGCTGAGAAAGGAGGATCGCTGTTCGCAGACAGCCTCAGCTACTTACTGAGGCCCTCTACAACCCAGTGAGATCCTGTTTTAAAAATAAAGATTAAAAATAGGGGTGGGGGTGTAGCTTGGAGGTAGAATGTCCCTGGGTTCCATCCCCAGCAAAAATAAATAAAAATAATATAATTGGCCTGGGGGTGTATCTTAAGAGATATAATGCCCCTGGGTTCAACCCTCAGAACCACTAAATTAATAAAAATTTAAAGTAAAATAGGGTTGGGGGTAGCTGAGAGGTAGAACGCCCTTGGGTTAAGCCCCAGCTCCAAAATCTCAGCCTCTGGTTTGGGTGGTGGTTACCACACGTACCTGCTCGCCCTAACTCTCCATTCAGCTGCACACGTGGAGTCCTTGGGCTTTATTATATGTAAGTCATGCGGCTTCTGGGGCGGGGCCGCGGCTGCCAGGTGCCGCTGGAGGCTGAGGTGGTAGCCGGTGCCCCTTCCTGAATGCAGGCGGTGTCCCTGCCCACAGCAGCATCCCAGGGCTCCCGGCAGAATCTTAAAGCTGGCGACACGGGAAAGGAGAATCACCGCAGGAGCCAGGGTGACAGCCAGCTGTGGGGCCTGGCCTCGGAGACTGACCTGCAAAGTCCCTTCCCTCCGAGGCGGGCCCGCATACCTTGGGGAGGTGGGCAGTGCCATCTGGCTCCTGAGTGGTGCCAGCCTTCCTCACCCTCCCTACCTGGTGTCAAGGTGCAGACTCTGGGCCCTGAACTCCTAACGGGAACACTGGGCGCCTGGGCAGGCATGGCAGGAGAACGAAGGGAGAGCTGCAAACCGAACAAATGACCCAGCATGCTTCCCCGGGAAGAATGAGGCTGGTGCTGGGTGGTGATTGCCTTCAGGAAGCCATCAGAGTCACCTGCTGTGTGCCAAGGACACAGGCACCAGGCCCTGGGTCCCGCAAGCTCAGTGAAGACGATAACAGCGACATGGGGTGGCACCACGGCCTTACAGCCCTTCCCGGGGTCAGCGGGCTTCGCCCCGATAAGCCAAGCCTGCCCCCCCACGATGCCCAGCAGCAGCCAGATCCCAGGCCTGCTTATCTGCCTGCACCACTCCACCCTCCAGGGACACAGCCCAGTGACGGGTGTCCCCACCCCATCACCCTGAACCAAACCCCCTTGGGCTCCAGGCCTCCCTCTCCCCCCACACCCTCCTCCAGCTGGGACCTCCTGCCAAGGGCTGCAACTCCTCCAGCGGGACCCTGTGCCCATCCTCTCCTGGTTGCCCAGCATTCTGTGGGTGCCCCCACCCCAAACCCCCCAACACACAGGCAGGAAGCTCTCACCCCCAGGCCAGGGAGCTCAGGGAAGGCTGTCACCAAGGAGCAGCTATACTTCCAGAGGGAAAGGCTGGCCTCAGAGGGTGGGGAGACATGGGGGGGGGGTGTGTACCCCAGCAGGCGTCCCGCTTTCCAAAGCTGCTGAGCCCAACAGGCCAGCGCCCCCTCAGTCAGCTTCCTGCGTCCTTCCTGGGCAGGACCCCTACCCCACCCCGGCATCCTTAATCTGAGAACTGGGACTTTCTAGAGAAAGGGGGCGGCTTCTGACCTAAAAGCTTGAGACTGGGGAAGATGCTGGAACCCACTGCCCAAGGGCAAGGGCCCAGGGAGGCTATTGAACTGGCCCAGGACGCAGGAGGGACGCACAGCTTCATTCCAGCGGGATCTAGGATCAGCCCGAGGTGTGCTCCCTCCACTTCCCTCCCTGTCACCAAGGTTGAGCACCCACCCTCCCACGAGGCAGAGTGCATCAAGGTGGGCCCAAGCCCCTTGAAGACAGATGGGAAAATCAGGCCCCGAGGTGGAAGTCTGTCCAAGGTCACCCTGAAAGTGGGTGTCAGGTCCAGACTCTCCCCACCCTCCTGCCAGCTTCCTCAGAACTCGAGGTGCTAATGGGCAGAGGGCACCTGCCAGGCTGGCAGCCTATGCATACCTCTAGCCCCCAGCCCAGGATCCCCACGGGACCCCGGCCATCCCCGTCCTGATGTAGCTGTGGGGAGCCAGTGACCTGCAGGCCTCGAGCCGCTTGTCCTCCCTGGGCGGGGGTGGAGTCCCTGCCCGAAGTGCTGACCAGGCAGGAGGCCTCCTGTCAATCCCACAGGGCTGGCCTCTTGATCTCCGGACATTCTGTCCCTGGCATGGACACGCCGGTCCCCACCCCGCGCCTGCCCAGCTCAGCTGCCACCCTCCTGGGACACCTGCGGAGGCTCTCCAGCCAAGCCTTTCCGAGGCTGGGCAGTGAGGGGCGTGCAAGGGTCCTCGGCCCATTCAAAGCCATGGGGCGCTGAGCCCCGTCACCCCCCGAAACCTGCCGCTTGGTGCCTGACGTCCAGGCGCAGCCGCTGCTGCCCACGACAGACGAGGCGGACTCTTCTGTACGGAGACCAGTATATGTAAAGTGCCAGGTACAATGCTCAGCAAGAGTTCTGTCCCCAGGTGCGGCGCCCCCGGGCCGGGGCCAGGCCTAGCCCTGGCCCGTGAGGTCCAGGGGCTGCAGGAAGGGCGGGAGCGGCAGCTCGTCCAGGGCCTCGGGGAAGCGGCCGGGCGAGATGGCGGTGACCAGCACCTGCATGGCGCGAGCGAAGAGCGACGGCGGCGCCAGGCCCGCCAGCCACTGGAACTTGTCCTCGCCCAGCAGCCGCTGCCAGCGCGGCCGGTCGTCCAGCAGCTGGCGGCGGGCAGGCCCCGCGGCGGCCGCGGGCGTGTAGAGCGCCAGCAGGTCGAGCAGCAGCAGCCGGCGCTGGCGCGGCCCGGCGGCGGTCCCGGCGGCGGTCCCGGCGGGGGTCCCGGCGGCGGTCCCGGCGGCGGTCCCGGCGGCGGTCCCGGCGGCGGTCCCGGCGGCGGGCTCGGCGGGGCCGGGGTCGTCGCGGCCCAGCTGGCGCAGCAGCAGCTCGAGCGGCGTGAGGCCGCGGCCGTCGCGCAGGCCGGGCGAGGCGCCGTGGCCCAGCAGCAGGAAGAGGCACTCGGGGCGCGCCAGCTCGCAGGCCAGGTGCAGCGCCGTGCCGCCGCCCTCCACGCGGCCGCAGCCGCGCCGGTCCAGCAGGCGCGCGCGCTCGTCGGCCGGGAGGTCGCGCGCGGCGCGCAGGATGCGGCGCAGGATGGCCACGCGGCCGTAGCGCACGGCCAGCGCCACGTGCGGCCCGGGCGCCGCGCAGCAGCGGAAGCCGGCGCCGGGGGCGGCGAGCGCGCGGCGCGGGCCGGCGGCCAGCAGGTGGCCGGCGTAGGCGCGGTGGTCGTGCACCAGCGCGTAGAGCAGCGCCTCGGCCGGCGAGAAGGCGGCGGCGCGCCCGCGCTCGTCCCAGTGGAAGGCCTCGCTGGCGCGCATGTCCTCCAGCAGCCACACGGGCCGCCGGTCGCGCACGGCCTGGTAGAAGGCGAACGCCGACCGCCGGCACTGCTTCTGCGCCCGGGAGCGCGCCGCGCCCGCGCCCTCGGGCCCGCCGTCCGCGCCCGCGCCGGCCCACGGCATGGCGGCCCGCGGGGAGCGCGCGGTCGGCCCCGGCCGCCCGCCCGTGCCGCCCGCGAAGCCCCCGCCCGGCCGGCCGGCGTCCGCGTCCGCGTCCGCGAGGGAGGCAGGGCTGGCGCGGCCGGCCGCCCCAGGTCAGCGGCGTCCGCGCCGGGCGGGGCCGCCCTCCGCCCTCGCGGGCCGGGCGCTGACGTGCGGGCGGGCGGCGGGCGAGCCGGGGCGCCGTGCGGCCATTGGCCCGCGCCGCCATTGGCCCGCGCGCTGCGCCACCGCGGCGTCACGCGGCCGCCGGGCGGGCGGGCCGAGCCCAGACTTCGGGGAGACTCGGGGCCCGCGCCGCCCTCCCGCCGGGCCGCCCTCCCGCGGGAAGCCCGGGTGGGCTCGGGGGCGGGGCCGGCGCGCTCCCTCCCGCCGTGACCCCCGCCCGCCGCCCGCGGAGCTCCCTGCGCGGAGGGAGGCCCCCCAGAGGGGCCCGAGGGCGCCGCCGAGTCAGGCCCCGCACGGCCCGCACCAGGGCTCGGTTCCGAGGCGCCGCTCCTGCCCCCACGCCCAGCCCCGAGGCCGGAGGTCGGACTGCTCCCAGAGGCAGAATGAGCGGGTGCCAGGATGCGCAGGACCTGACGTTCTTACAGTTTGGGGAGCTGGGGAGAGTGGGGAGGGAGAGACAGAAGGGGAAAGAACTCATTCTTTACCCTACTTTAGTTTATTTATTTGGGGGGGGGTGGGTACTGGAAATCGAACACCCCATGCCCCCATTGTATTGCTTATTTGAAGACAGGGTCTCTCCACATTGCTAAGAGCCTAAATTGCCAAGGCTGGTACGCAATCTCCCATCCTCCTGTGTCAGCCTCCCAAACACTGAGATTACAAGCATGCACCACCGCGCCTGGCTTATTTCACTTTATTAGTGGTGAGGTTTGAACTCAGAGGCATTCTACCCCTGAGTTACACCGGAGCAGGGGCACTGGAAGAAGGGATTAGGTCATGAGGGTTGGCCCTTGAAGCAGCCTCAGCCCTTAGCTTGGGAGGCGGCCCCTGATCAAAGGGTACCTTCTAAAGCCAGGACTGGTGGCCCACACCTGCAACCCCAGAACTTGGGAGGCTGAGACGGGAGGATCGCAGGCCCACAGCCAGCCTCAGCAGTTTAAGAGGCTCTCGGCAACTTCGTGAGCCCCTGTTTCTAAATAAGGTGGAAGTATAACTCGGACATGGAATGCCCCTGGTCCCACCTTCAAAAAGGAAAAAAAAAAAAAAAAACAGTAAAATGAAATAGGGCTAGAAGCTGGGGGTGGGTGGTGGCACACGCTTGTAATCCCCATGCTTGGGAGGCTGAGACAGGAGGATCCCACAGGTTCGAAGCCAACCTCAGCTACTGAGTGAGGCTCTCAGCAACTTAGTGAGACCCTGTTTCCAAATAAAATATAAAATAGGTCTGGGAGTATAGCTCCGAGGTAGAAAGCCTCTGGGTTCCGCTCCCAGTACCACCAAAAATAAATAAAATAGGGCTGAAGGTGTCACTCGGGTAGAATGCCCCTGCATTCAATCTCCAGTACCAAAAAGTAAAAATAAAAGGATGCATTCTGTCCGCTCTGTGTCTCCCACCTTCCCTCCCTCCAGGCTCTTCCCGGCATCCAGAACTGTAAGAGCAGCTCTGGTCCTCACAGCACATCTGTTGGAGCAGCGCATCCTCATTGCACCTGCACCCTGGCTGGGCCGCACAGTCTTGCAGGAAAGCTGCTGTGCCCAGGTATGGGTGGGGTCCCCTGGCACTGCTGAGGCTGCGGCTGCGTCTCCACTGGGGACGGCAGTGCCCAGACAGGCCCTGCGCCTGTACAGCAGTGCATAGCGCGGCACGGCCCTCCAAGGCTGACCAGGGGACGGTGGACTGCCCGGAGCCGGCAGGTTCCTGGGGACACCGGATGGCCTCTGGGGCATTACGGGTGGCTGAGGCATGGGGGATGGGGTGGAGGAGATTCCCAAAGAGGCCGAGGAGGCCTCAAGTAGGGGCAGAAAGTCTTGCCATCCAGGCTAGGATTTGACTTTTGACCTCTCCCCACCCCTGTCTGCTGCCAGGCTCTGACCCAAGACCCTGTCCCCGCCCTCCCTCCTGGAGAGCTCGTCCCTCCAGGGAGGGTAAAGGTTTGTGTGCGCCTGGCCGGGAGGCTGCGGGGGAGGGTTGCAGATCCTCTGGGGAACCCAGGACCTGCCAATCAGTGCCGCCCAGGACCCAAGGCCCGGGTGGGCAGTGAGGGGTGGGGCGCAGGGGCGGCCTGGGTGGAGGGAACCCCGCCTTCTGCTTGGATTCCGCTGGTCCTGCCAGCCTGGGTGTGGGTGGAAGGCAGCACTGGGGAGCCCGGGGCTTCAGGCTCAGGACCTGGAAGTCGGGGAGGAGCCAAGATCGGAAGAGGTGTCCATGGCACTGCAGGTTGGCAGGAGCTGCCTGGCTGTCGGGGTCCGGGGTCTAAAGGTGTTCAGCTGGGTGTGGTGGCGCTCCTCTGTAATCCCTGGAGGATGGGTCCCACGTTCAGGACAGCTTTGGCAAAGACTCCTCAGCCATTATAATGAGAACCTGGTTTTTTGTTTTGTTTGTTTTGTTTTTCTGTTTGTTTGTTCTGGGGTTCCTGGAAACCCTTCTACCTTCAGGCTACACTCCCAGGCTGTATAATATAAATAAATAAATAAATAAATATATATATATATATATATATATATATTTTTTTTTTTTTTTAATTTGGTAACAGGGTCTCTCAAGCCAGAGAGGCTGGCTTCAAACCTGCACGATCCTGTCTCCGCTTTCCAAGCGTGGGGATTACAAGCGTGCACACCGGGCAAATGAGAACCTGTTTAAAAAAAAAAAAAAGCTGGGTGTGGTGGTGCATGCTTGTAATCCCCTTGCTTGGGAGGCGGAGACAGGAGGATCTTGCTGGTTTGAAGCCAGCTGCACTGGCTTATGAGACTTTGTTTCCAAAAATAAAAAAGTATAAAATAGGTCTGGGAGTGTAGCCCGAGGTAGAAGGGCTTCCAAGAATCCCAGTACCAAAAAAAAAAAAAAAAAGCCAGGCATGGTGGCACAGGCTTGTAATCCCAGTACTTGGGGGGCCAAGACAGGAGGATCGGAGATTTGTGGCCAGCCTCAGCTCCTTAGACCCTCTGCAACTCAATGAGATACGGTTTCAAAGTAAATAATTTTTTAAAAGGGCTGGTGCCATAGCTCAAAAAAGAGAGTGCCCCTGGGTTCAATCCCAAATTCTGGGGGGGGGGGGGACTGAGTGTGGTGGCACATGCTTGTAATCCCAGCATTTAGGAGGCTGAGACAAGAGGATCACAGTTCACCAGTTCATGGACAGCCTTAGCTACTTAATGAGGCCCTTTACAACTCAGTGAGACCCTGTTTCAAAATAAAGGACAAAAATAGGGCTGGGGGTATAGCTCAGAGGTAGAATGCCCCTGGGTTTGGTCCCAGTACCACAAAATAAGTAAGTAAACAAATAAATAAATAAATAAATAACACGAGTGTGGTGGCACAAGTTTGTAATCCCAGTACTGGGGAGGCTGAGACAGGAGGATCTCAGGTTTGCAGCCAGCCTCAGCTACTTAGTGAGGCCCTCCACAACTCAGTGAGCCGCTGTTTCAAAATAAAGAATAGCCGGGTGCAATGGCACATGCTTGTAATCCAAGAAATGCAGGGATTTGGGAGGCTGAGCTACGTAGGCCCTTTGCAACTCAGTGAGACCCTGTTTCAAAATTAAAAAATTAGAGCTTGGCATGGTGGCACACACTTGTAATCCCAGCATTTGGAAGGTTGAGGATTGCGCAGGTTCGAAGCCAGCCTCAGCTACCTAGTGAGGCTCTCGGCAACGTAGTGAGACCCTGTTTTCAAATAAAGTATAAAATAGGTCTGGGAGTATATCCCCGAGGTAGAAAAGACCCTGGGTTCCACCCCCAGTATCACTAAATAAATAAATAGGGCTGGGGTGTAGCCTGGGTGTAGAATGCCCTTGAGATTGAACCCTCCAGTACCATAAAAAGGTGTTGAAAGCAGGGAACAGCAAGGAGATGCAGGAGGCTGGCACGTCAGAGAGGAGTTCGTTCTGAACTCCTAAGGCGGGAGGGAGTGGCCATCAGGCCTGGAGGGCTCACCACAGGCAGGTGAGTGGCCCTCCCTGGAAGGCCGGGTGGAGGCCCTCCTTGGAGAGGGCCCAGGGGTGGTGGAGCCCTGGCAGCCAGAGGGCAAGTGGCAGGAAGGGGTCAGAGTGCGTGTGCAGAGAGTGCCCCAGCGCACAAACGCTCGGGCCCTGAGCTTGGAGCACGGCTCGCCCCATCCTGCAGGAGCGCTGGGGAGTGCGCGCTGGCACAGCCAGGACCCGAGAGAGCCTGCACCGCCATGGCAGCCTCACCCAGGGGGCGCAGACGGGTGAGGACCCCAGAAAGCTGAATCTACCGCCTTGGGTTCTTTGTTCCAGGACATCCGCTGAGAGTGGGGGCTGGAGAGAGGCATTCCTTAGCAGAGGGGAGGGAGGGAGGGAGGGAGGGAGGGAGGCGGAGGGAGGGCGGGCCCAGGCCCAGGGTGGATCCTGTCACAACACCAGCTGCTTATCTGTGACATGAGTCAGGCCGACTTTCAGAAGTCAGAAGGTGCCGGGCGTGGTGGCACAGGCTTGGAATCCCAGTACTTGGGAGGCTGAGAAAGGAGGATCACTGCCAACCTCAGCAATTTATGCCCTCCGAAACTTAGTGAGACCTTGTTTCAAAATAAAGAATAAAGCTGGACAAGAGGATCGCAGGTTCAAGGCCAGCCTCAGCAACTTAGGGAGGCTCTCAGCAACCTAGTGAGACCCAGTTTCCAAATAAGAAATAAAATTGGGCTGGGGTAAAGCTCGGAGGTAGAATGCCTCTGAGTTCAATTCCTAATACTAAATAAATAAGTAAGATCACTCTGCGGCTTCCCCTGCCCCTCTGCCAGGCCTGCTGAACACTGTGTTGAGCCGGAAGCTGAGGACACCTCCCTGGTGGGCTCAGACTGCAGCCCACAGCTTGAGAAGGTCTTCATGGCCTCTGTCTCCGAGTCCTTACAGGGTCCCTGGATCCCGCCATGCCTGAGCTCCTGGGCTTATCACGAGTTGGTAGATTGTTTTTGTTGCTTAGGCTACTGGGAATCTTGTCAGAGTCCAAGCTCACTGCAGGGATTTGCGGGACGATCCTGTCAGGGAGCACGCTGGCGATAGTGCTCCCTGGTTCTCTCTCCAGGTCTTGATTTAGAAGGAGACTCAGCACCGACCACCTACTGTGGGGCCCAGGCAGGAAGGAGCCCAGAGCGGCCCTGTCCCTCATCTGTCAGGTGGAGATAGGGCGATTCCTGCAGAGCTCTGTCCTCCACCCGCCCGAGCTCGCCCAACTGAGCTGCTAGGAATGTTTCATGTTTCAACAAACATATTAAAAAGAAAATCAGATGGGTGTACTGCCTGTAATCCCAGTACTTGGGAGGCTGAGACAGGAGGATCGCAGTTTGCAGCCAGCCTCAGCTACTTGGTGAGGACTTCTGCAACTTAGTGAGACCCTGTTTCAAAATAAAATATAGCACTCCTGTCATCCCAGCATTCGGGAGGCTGAGACTGGAGGATCGCGGTTCACGGACAGCCTCAGCTACTTAGTGAGGTCCTTTGCAACATAGTGAGACCCGGTTTCAAAATAAAGAAAAAAAATAGGGCAGGGGGTGTAGCTCAGAGGTCGATTGCCCCTGGGTTCCATCCCCAGACACATAAATAAATAAATTAATAATAATAAAATATAAAAAAATAGGTCTGGGAGTGTGACTCCAAAGTAGACGCACTGAAGGCGAGGTGTTTCTGTTTCGTTGGTTTGGGTCCTGGGAATGGGAGGAGCCATTCCTCCAAGCTAGACTCCCAGTCCTATCTGTTTTTTTTTTTTCTTCGTGGTTCTGGGGATGGAACCCAGGGGCCTTCTACCTCTGAGCTACATCCTCAGCCCTATTTTTATTCTTTATTTTGAAACAGGGCCTAGGTAGCTGAGGCTGGAACCTGCCTTCTTCCTGCCTTTGCCTCCCAAGTCCTGGGATTACAAGGGTAACCACAACACCCTTCTTAAAGGCAAGTTCTTAAAGGGGCAGGCCCCACTGGCAAGATGTTTTCTCACAGAAATTACCTCCTTGACTGCCCATGAGCTCCTTCCGATTGTCAGCCCCACTTTACCAGTAGGGAAACTGCGGCTCAGAAAAGGGCCAGGACTCTCCAAGAGGCAGAACCATCCTACCGCGGGCGGAAAGGAAGGCTTTGGTCCTGTGCACTCCTGATCACCCCCTTGGGGCCCTGCTCTAGGAGAAAGCTGGTAAGAGGCGGGCCCCTGCCCTGGGAGGCCCCCTGGGAGATGGGGTGGCGGATAAGGTGAGGTGGCGGGCTCCCCCATCCCTGACCTGGGGAGCAGCTTCCTGGTGATCTGTGGCCATGGCCGTGGGCCAGCCCTTGCTGCCACACCCTGGTCAGAACTCTCCTCCCACCCGCAGACCCTCAGCCACTGTGCCCTGGCTGGAGTTCTGGTCACCGTGAGTGCCCCTCCTGCAAGGGTCTCTGGAACCTGCCAGCCCCAAGATGTTGGGGTGACGACTCCATTCCTCAACTCAGGAACTCAAGATGAGTTGGCTAAGGTGACAGAAAAGAACTCCAGCAGGTGCCAGTCACACAGAGAGGTTTATTTAGCAAGCAGGGCTCCCTTCTTACAGGACTTTGGAGGCGCAGGTGAGGATGACCTCTGTCCCCAGGCCCCAGGCAGTTTTAGTTTCTGGTGGCCTGGTCATCCTTAGGGTCCGTAGGCTGATCAAGGTCTTCATTATCTGATGGACAGAAGCTGGAGAGTGTCCAAGATTATATGTCTTCAAGGTATCATCATATCTGTCTTGTTAATGCGCAGAGCAATTTCAGTTTTTTTCTTTTTTTTTTTTTTTTGCGGGTCTGGGGATGGATCCCAGGGGTGTCCTACCTCCGAGCTATACCCCCTGCCCTATGTTTTATTCTTTATTTTGAAACCGGGTCTCACTGAGTTGCAGAGGGCCTCACTAAGTAGCTGAGGCTGTCCACGAACCCCAGTCCTCCTGTCTCGGCCTCCTGAATGCTGAGATTACAAGCGTGCCGCATCACGCCCGGCTTCAATTTTAGTTTCTCTAACTCTGGGATCTACAGACTTCCCAGGAACTCAGGAGAGACAAGCCTGGGAACGGGAGCTGGTTGGGGAGGAAAGGCCGCTCCAGGTTCTTCCTTAACGCCCCGGTTCCTGTCTCCTTCCTACCTGTTTAATTGGGGCTCCCTAAGGCACCCAGGGGGGCCCGCCGGTCAGCCCAGGGTGGGGCTGGAGGAGAGTCTGTCAGGCAGGTGGCGGGGCCGGCGGCCGGGGTGGGGGGAGGGAGGAAGCGGACCCTGGCCCCTGACCGGCCAGCCTGGCCTCTCCCCGGGGTTCACGCCTGGCCGCCTTGCGGTTGGGGTTGTCAGGAGCGGAGCGGGGCCTCCGAGTCCCGAGTAGCCTGGCTTCGCAGGAGCAGAGCCGCTCCTCCGGCCTCGGGATGGGGATGGGGCGGGCGGGGTGGTGGCAGCGCCTCCTCTCTGGCCCGCAGCCAGCCCGCCTCCTCGGTGTCCTCCTCCCCGCCGCCCCTCTGGGTGCGGCTTGCTGTAAAGTGACTGAAGAGGGGAAACTGAGGCCAGAGCGCCAGGCTTGGCCCTACACAACTCAGACAAGTCCTAGGCCAGCGACCCCGCTCGGGGGCCAACAAGGCAGATCTGAACACACCCCAAAAACCAAATGAAGTAATAATGAAGCCAGCTGCACACCTGTAATCACAGTGTCTGGGAGGCTGAGGCAGAGGATCACAGGTTCAAAACCAGCCTCGAGCAGGCGTGGTGGTACAGGTTTATAATCTCAGTATTTGGAGGCCGAGACAGGAGGATCGCAGGTTCCCGGTCAGCCTCAGCCTCTTAGTGAGGCCCTCCACAACTTGGTAAGACCCTGTTTCAAATAAAGAATAGAGCTGGACATGGTGGCGCACGCTTGTAATCCCCGCGCTTGGGAGGCGGAGACAGGAGGATCGCACAGGTTCGAAGCCAGCCTCAGCTACTAGTGAGGGTCTCAGCAACTTGGTGAGACCCTGTTTCCAAATAAAGTATTTAAAAGGTCTGGGAGCCTAGCCTAAATAACTAAGTGAATGAATAAAAATAATAGTGAAAAGCAGGAAAGGAGATTGCCTTGCCACCGCAGGAATGCCCGGCCCGCCTGGCCCGCCTTTGGTCTGCGGGCAGGGGCAGAGGTCTGGTATTCCAGCGCTGGGCGGCGGGTCTGCTCGGCGCCCGCCCCGTCAGCCAGGGAGCCCAGGGCGCGGTGCAGGCAGAGGTGTGGGGTCTTCCTCTGCTCCGAGTTTGGCCCGGCCCGCAGCGCCCCCTGGCGGCCATAGCCGCAGCCGCAGCCCAGGCGCCGGGGGGAGCTGGCGGGGACCCGGCGGGGCGGAGGGCTGATGGAGCCGCAGAGGCCCGCCGCCTCTGCTTCGCTTTTGTTTTGGGGGATACTGGGGAGGAACCCAGAGGTGCCTCTGGCTACACCCAGCTCCTATTTTACCTGTGTGGGTACTGGGGGATTGAACCTGGTGGGGATTCCACCTCTGAGCAACACTCCAGCCTTATTTATTTTTAAATTTTATTTATCTTGTGGTGCTGGGGGTGGAACCCAGGGGCTTTCCTACCTCCGGGCTACACTCCCAGGCCTACTTTATGCTTTATTTGGAAACAGGGTCTCACTAAGTTGCTTAGAGCCACATTAAGTAGCCGAGGCTGGCTTCGAACCTGCGTGATCCTCCTGTCGCAGCGTACCGAGCGCTGGGATTACAAGTGAACGACACCGCCCAGCTTTTATTTGTTTTTTTAAGTTTTGAAACAGTCTCTCTAAGTCGAGAGGCTGACCTCAAACCAGAGATCCTCCTGTCCCAGCCTCCCAAGTGCTGGGATTACAGGCATGACCACCAAGCCGGGTAGTCTTTTGGGAGGAGCCGCCTCAGCCCGGCTCCTTCCCACCCGGAGCAGGACCGCTGCTGCTCCCCTGTTGACCCCTGGGGGGCCTGGAAAGGGCTTCGCAGAACAGTTGGGGGGCTGCCGCCTTAGGGGCCCACACCTGCAACCCCTGTCAGTGGGGGTTGTGATGCAGGAGGATCACAAGTTCAAGGTCAGCCGGGCAATTTAGGCAGACCTTGTCTCAAAATTTAAAAAATAGCTGGGCCGGGCGTGGTGGCGTGGTGGCACACGCTTGCAATCCCCGCGCTTGGGAGGCAGAGACAGGAGGATCGCGCAGGTTCGAAGCCAGCCACGTGCACTGGCTTAGGAGACCCTGTTTCCAAATAAAAATATAACATAGATCTGGGAGTGTAGCCCGGAGGTAGAAGGGCTTCTTAGGAACCCCAGTACCACCAAAAAATTAAAAATTAAATAGCCGGGCATGGTGTTGCGAGCTTGTAATCCCAATGCTTTGGCGCCTGGGACAAGGGGATCACAGGTTCAAGGACAACCTCAGCAGGTAGTGAGGTGCTCAGCAACCTCGTGAGTCCCTCTTTCAAAACACAAACTAAAGGCTAGGGGTATAACTTGAAGATAAAATGCCCCTGAGTTCAATCCCCAGTACCAACACACAAACACACACACACTAAAAAGGGCTGGAAGTGTGGCTTGGAGGTAAAATTCTCCTGAGTTCAGTACTGAAATAAATAACAAATAAACAAATAGAATTGGGTACAGTGAGTTATGCCTGTAATCCCAGTACTTGAGAGTCTGAGACAGGAGGATTGGAGATTGGAGGCCAACCTCAACAATTTAATGAGATGCTGTTTCAAAATAAAAAATAAAATAGGGCTGGAGGATATATAGATGTGTAGCTCAGAGGTAGAAAGCCCTGGGTTAATCCCCAGTACGGCAAAGATAAATAAATAAATAAAAATAAAACATACCACCTGCTGACAGGTAACTCATTCACTGCTGGTCGTGAGTTTGTGCACTGAGCCCAGGAGCACTTCACTACCGAGCTACATCCCCAGCTCTTTTTTATTTTTATTAATTAATTAATTTATTTTCAGGACTGGGGATGGAACCCAGGAGCATTCTACCTCCAAGCTATACCCCCAGCCCCCTTTTTTTTTATTCTTTATTTTGAAACAGGGTCTTGCTGAGTTGCAAAGGGCCTCATAAGTAGCTGAGGCTGTCCACGAACCACTATCCTCCTGTCTCAGCCTCCCGAATGCCGGGATTACAAGCGCGCGCCACCACGCCCGGCTTATTTTTTATTTTGAGACAGAATCTAGCCACGTTGCCCAGGCTGACCTGGAGCTTGTGATCCTCCCATCTCAGCCTCCAACATCAGTGGGATCACAGGTGTGCGCCACCATGCCTGGCTAAATAATACAGCTGAGGACTGTTCATAGACAAGACTGAAAAGACATTCTCGTTTCTCTTGAGTGGTGCCTGGGAGTGGAATTGCTGGGCCGTGTGGAAGGCTAAGCAACGGCCACACTTGCCGGGCGCAGTGGCATTTCCTGTGATCCTAAGACTTGGGAGGCCTAGTAGTGAGACAAGATAGGAAGATTGCAGATTCAGGGTCGGCCTCAGCAATTTAGTGAGCCCCTGCTTCAGAATAAAAATAAAAGGCTGGGGTGCTGCTCAGAGGTACGAGCCCCTGGTTGAATTCCTGGTACCCCCTCCACACACACACAAAGGCGCTTTTACTTATAATGTCCCCAAGAGGGAATAACTGGTCACCAGATGAACACATTGCGGTGTCTCCATAAGGTGGAAATGTGTGCCACAGAGTGGCCTCGCCCCAGGCAGCGAGAGGTGCCACATCTTATACGAGTTATAGTAGTAGTAGTAGTAGTAGTAGTAGTAGTAGTGTAGTAGTAGTATTTTTCAGTACTGGGGATGCAACCCAGGGGCATTCTACCTCAAAGCTATATCGCCAGCCTTATTTTTTATTCTTTATTTTGAAGCAGGGTCTCACTGAGTTGCGGAGGGCCTCACTAAGCAGCTGAGGCTGTCGGCGAACCTCGATCCTCAGTCTCAGCCTCCCGAATGCTGGGATTCCAGCGTGCGCACCACGCCCGGCTCGCAATATAAATTAGACCTCAATACAACTCCTGAAAGGAAAAGGGCGAGCTGGGACGAGGCCTTCCTGGGCTGCGGCTCAGCGGCTGCGCCAGCCCCAGGGAGCCTGTGCCTGGTGAGGTCTCTGTCAGCCAACACCTCTTCTTTAAGCCAGGAATCCCCGGGGAGAAGGGAGACCCGTGAGTTGTTTACAGAAACTCCAGAGGGATGTGATGGCTTGAATGCTAAATCCAGGCCCGAGGGCGTCCCCAAGCCTGAATTTTCCCAAAACAGAATTAGCCCACTTCGCATAACAAGCTCCTGGCCCCAGGAGGGGCGGCCCCTCGGGGCTCTGGCAATTGGCCTGGGGCAATTAGAGCCCCCTCCGCCTGGGGCCTAGAGCCGACGGGCAGGGCTTGGTGTCTGCCTGGTTTGTGGCTGGTTTTCTGGCTGGTTTTCTTTTTTGTTATTGGGGTGTTTGTGCTGAGGATTGAACCCAGCTACCTCTGAGCTATACTCCTCCCCTGTTATATTTATTTTTTATTTTATTTATTTATTTATTTATTTTGTGGTACTAGGGGTGGAACCCAGAGGCTTTCTACCTCAGAGCTTTACTCCCTGACCTATTTTATATTTTATTGCAAACAGGGTCTCGCTGAGTTGCCGACAGCCTCACTAAGTAGCTGAGGCTGGCTGTGCACCTGTGCGATCATCCTGTCGCAGCCTCCCAAGCGCTGGGATTACAAACATGCGCTACCATGCCCGGCTACCTTTTATATGTTTATTTTCTTAACTTTTGAGGGGGCTGAGCCCAGACATGCTCTACCCCTACCTCTGAACTACACTCAGCCTTTGTTTTGGGGGGGGGACTAGGGATTAAACCTAGAGGCACCCTGCCTCTGAGCTACACCCCAGCTCTATCTATCTATTTGTTTTGTGGTACTGAAGATTGAACCCAGGAGCATTCTACCTCCTAGCCACACCCCAGCACCCTTTTTCTTTTTCTTTTCTTTTTTCTTTCTTTCGGGGTGTGTGTGTGTGTGTGTGTGTGTGTGTGTGTGTATTGGACTCAGAGGCATTCTACCTCTGAGCTCTATTTTGTATTATTTTATTTGGAAACAGGGTCTTACTGAGTTGCAACTTAGTGAGGCCCTGTTTCAAAAATAAAGAATAAAAAATACTCCAGAGAGTGTAGCTCAGAGATCACTGAGTTGCAAAGCGCCTCACTAAGTAGCTGAGGCTGACTGTGAACCATGATTCTCCTGTCTCAGCCTCCCTAATGCTGGGATTACAAACATGCACCACCACGCCTGGCTTCTATTTTTTATTTTTATTTTTTATTTATTTTACTTATTATTATTATTTTTTATTTTATGTTATTATTTTGGTGGTACTGGGGTAGAACCCAGGAGCTTCCTACCTCCGAGCTACACTCCCAGCCCTATTTTATATTTTATTTGGAAACAGGGTCTCACTAGGTTGCCGAGAGCCTCACTAAGTAGCTGAGGCTGGCTTCGAACCTGCGCGATCCTCCTGTCTCAGCCTCCCAAGTGCCAGGAGGGATTACAAACGTGCGCCACCACGCCCGGCCTCTATTTTTTATTTTGAAACAGGGTCTTGCTAAGTTGCTGAGGCTGGCCGGGAACCTGTGGCCATCTCATCCTCCGCACTCTGTGACTACAGGCATGTGCAGGGTTCTCTTGTTTCTGCAGCCTGCAGAGCCTGCCAGTCAGTTTCCGATGGCCACCGTGCCCGGGCGTGCCCTCCCGAGCCCTCTTTGGCAACACGGGCCTAGCCTGGTGCGGTGCGCCAGGGCGACGCCGGGCTGGCGGCAAGCGTCGGTGTGGCGTCCACGGCCACCACGGCGCAGGAAGCGGTGCGGAAGACATCCCACCTGCGTCCGCTGGAGAAGGCCGGGCGCCCGGCCACAGGCTCGGTGACTCGCGGACGGAGGGCGCGGGGCGGGGGAGGAGCCCGCAGAGGCCCCGCCCCTCCCAGGCCCCGCCCCTGTAGGAAGCAGTAGCTCCTGCTGAGGGCGGCGTCCTGGGAAGGGCCGGGGCGCGGGACAATCCCGGCTCCCCGCGCTCCTCTGAAAGCGTTGGGTCCTGACCCTCAGGGCCGGCTGGCCCAGGCCTCTGGTTTCCTTCTGCCTCCCTAGAGAAGACACCTGGAGAACAGCGGGGCCCCAGCCACGGCAGAGCCTGACCTGCCTGGCTCGGACTAGGGGGACACTGCTGCGGGTGCCGGCCCGTGTGTCCTGGTGTCGGGGAGCCGGGCTCCTGCACTGGCTCTGCCGTGCCACAGGTCACTCTGTGGACCTGGGCATGGTGGCACACGCTTGTAATCCCACTACTTGGGAGGCCAAGATAGGCGTGCAAGTTCAAGGTCAGCCTCAGCAATTTAGTGAAACTGTTTAAAAACAAGAAATAAACCGGGCGTGGTGGGCACGCTTGTAATCCCAGCATTCTGGAGGCTGAGACAGGGGGATCGCGGTTCAAGGCCAGCCTCAGCTACTTAGTGAAGCCCTCTGCAACTCAGTGAGACCTGATTTCAAAATAAAGAATAAAAAATAGGGCAGGGGGTGTAGCCCAGAGGTCGAATGCCCCAGGGTTCCATTCCCAGACCCGCCAAATAATAATAATAATAATAATAATAATAATAATTAATAATAATAAGCCAAGTGTGGTGGCGTATGCTTGTAATCTCAGTACTTAGGAGACTGAGACAGGAGGATCCAGGTTTGTGGCCAGCCTCAACTACTTAGTGAGGTCCTCTGCAACTTAGTGAGACCCTGTTTTAAAATAAAGAATAAAATTGGTCTGGGGGTGTAGCTCAGAGGTAGGATGCCCTAGATTCAATTCCCAACACCACACATACACAAAAAAAAACCCCAGTAAGTAAGTAAATAAATAAATAAAGCCGGGCGTGGCAGCACATACTTGTAATCCTAGTACTTGGGAGGTTGAGACAGGAGGATCCCAAGTTTGAGGACAACCTCAGCAAGTAGTGAGACTCTCATCAACCTAGCAAGAACCTGTTTCCAGGTAAGAAATAAAGTCGGTCTGCAGGTATAGCTTGAAGGTAGAATGCATCTGGGTTCAATCCCCAGTACCAATAGATGGATGGATGGATGGATCAATGGATGGACTGGGGGTATAGCTTGAAGGTAGAATGCATCTGGGTTCAATCCCCATCCCCAGTACCAGTAAATGGATGGATGGATGATCGATGGATGGATTGGGGGTATAGCTGAGGGGTAGAATGCCCCGGGGTTCAATCCCCAGTACCAAAAGCAAAAACACCTTGTAGTTGAAAGCTGCTGAGGGCCTCTCTCCTTAGACTCAGCCAGCTTGGTACCCATTGTCTGGGGTAATAATCCTCAGTAGATTCGCTCTGTGGGCTCAGATTCTAGGTGCTCCGTTGAAGGCAGGGATCCAGCAGGGAGGGCAGGCTGAGGCAGGACCCCGCTGGCCGTCTGGGGAGGGTGCTGGGCTTCACCAGAGCCTGGGAAAGGTGGACCAGCAGCAGCCTCTTCAGCACCCTGGGGGAGGCTGCTGGGCTCTTCCTGAGCGGGTTCCTTCCCACTCTGCGTGTGCTAGAGCGCCCCGCGCACTATTTCACCTTTCGAGTGTGTTAACCACAGGACCTTGGCCCTATAGCTGCTCCCTGGCCGAGGCCTTCATGACTGATTCAGTCGCCTGCTGTCTCTCCTGCACCCGCCCAGGATGTGACCAGGATGAGACCAGGCAAGGGAGGAGACTGGGAAGATGAACCCCATGCGTGAGGTAAGACGCATTCCGCTCAGAGGACATCTCGCTCCAGGCCTGGACTGCGCCCAGGAGCAGCAGCAGATGTGGAGGCCGGGGCCTGGCAGGAGGGTTTGCTGGCTTGTCCTGCAGGGCTCGGGCCTCCCCACTCTGGGCCAGCCTGGCCAGCCCGAGCCCCTCTGCTCTGCACTGCCCTGTCCTCTGTGGAGGACTGACTTTCTGCCTCTGAGTCTGGGGAGAAAGAAACTGCGCCGCGCCCAGGGCGCTGCCGGGGAAGTCACAGCTCAGATCCCGAGACTGGCTGCACTCCCTGGTTCTTCTCCAGGCGCCAGGAAGCCCCCAGGGGAACCTGGACTTATTGTGGGTGTGAGGGACCCAGGAAGGACGCCATTCTCCCCACAGTGAGATGGGGGCTTCTGCTGCTTAGCACAGCACGTGAGGCCCTGTGATGAGGACAAGGGTCTCGGGTCAGGTGGCTTGGGTTCAAATCCCAGTTCCTGTGGACATCAGCTGTGTGATCACAGATGCGTTACCTAACCTCTCTGTGCTTCACTTCCCTCATCTGCAAAACCAGGGGACACAGGCATCAAGCGGGGTCCCGTGTCAGCCCTCGGAGCAGCGAACCGGTGTTGGGCGGGTGACCAGTACCAGGCGTGCCTGGGACCCGCTGCAGGCCTCCGTTCCCAGGCAAGGTCTGTGCAGGCCCCGGTCAGGGGAAACCTGTGCTGGGATCTGTCCCGTCTCGTGGGTGTAGAGAAGAAGCACCCTAGGGACCCCCGGGATGGGGAAAGGTGCTTGGACCTGCTGGCCTCATGCTGGGCTGCAGTCCTGGGGGACAGTGGAGTGTCCCCAGGACCCTGCCGGCATGAGCACTCTGGCCCAGGCTTCTGGGTCCAGGGATCATAGTCCAGGACTCCAGGGTCGGTGCTTCGAGGACTTAGGTATCGGGGTCTAGGGGCCAAAGCCTAGCTTTCCCCAGGGGAAGGAGCGCAGGAAGTGGGGGCAGAGGGGCCTCCAAAGTTCTGTAGAGCCGAAGCACCCCATACCCCAGCTGGCTCGGGCAGCAGCAGGCGAGGCAGGCCCCATGGTGATGTGCCGAGGACCCGACCAGGGCCTCCCGCATGCTACGCAGGTGTTCCACCGCCAAGCCACACCCAGGCCAAGCCCCTCATTTAATTTTTATTTTTTAGTTTTTTGGGGGTTCTAAGGATTGAATTTAGGGGCATTTTACCTCCAAGCTACACCCCCAGCCCTTTTTATTTGGAGACAGGGTCTTGCTAAGTTGCTGAAGCTGGCCTCGAACCTGAAGTCCTCCTGTTTCCACTTGCCAAGTGCTGAGATTATAGGTATGTGCTTCCACCCCTGGCTCAAGCCCTCGTTTTATAGAAATAGAGGTTGAAGCCAGGCACAGTGGGGCACACCTGTAATTCCAACTCTTGGGAGGCAGAGACAGGAAGATCACAGATTTGAGGCCAGCATATGGTAACAACAAGACCCTGTTTCAAAATAAAAAAAGGGCCAGGAGCTGAGCATGGTGGCACATGCTTGTAATCCCAGTACTTGTGAGGCTTACAGAGGAGCATCGCAGGTTCGAAGCCAGCCGCAACAATCTAGTGAGACCCTGTTTCCAAATAAGAAATAGAACTGGGCTGAGGGTTTAACTCAGAAGTAGAATGCCCCTGGGTTCAATCCCCAGTCACACACACACACACACACACACACACACACACACACAGGGCCAGGGGTGTAGTCAGAGGTAAAGTGCCCCTGGGTTCAATCCCCGGTCACACACACACACACACACACACACACACACACACACACGGCCAGGGGTGTAGTCAGAGGTAAAGTGCCCCTGGGTTCGATCCCTAGTACAAAAAGCCATTTGTGAGCCGGGCGTGGTGGCACACGCTTGTAATCCCAGCATTCAAGAGGCTGAGACCTGAGGATCGGGGTTCGCGGACAGCCTCAGCTACTTAGAGAGGCCCTCTGCAACTCAGTGAGACCCTGTCTCAAAGTAAAGAATACAAATAGGGCAGAGGGTGTAGCTTGGACGTAGAATGCCCCTGAGTTCCATCACCAGACCCACACACACACAAAAATAAGGCTGAGGGTGTAGCTCAGAGGTCGAATGCCCCTGGATTCCATCCCCAGTACCGGAAAAAAACAAAACGCCATTCGTGGCGGCACATACTTATGATCCCAGTACTTGGGAGGCTGAAAGGTTTGAGGCTAGATCAGCAACGTAGTGAGGCTCTCAACAACCTAGCAAGACCCAGCTTCAAAAGAAGAAAGAAGCCGAGCATGGTGGCACACGCTTGTAATCCCAGCATTCAGGAGGCTAAAACAGGAGGATTGCACTTCGCAGCCAGCCTCAGGTTCCTAGTGAGGCCCTCTGCAACTCAGTGAGACCCTGTTTCAAAATAAAGAAAAAAAACAGGGATGAGGGTGCAGCTTGGAGGTAGAATGCCCCTGGGTTCCATCCCCAGTACCACAAAAAGCAAGCAAGCAAGCAAGCAAGAAAAGAAGAAAAAGCTCAGAGGTAGAATGCCCCTGGGTTCCATCCCCAGTAACACACACACACACACACACACACACACACACACACACACACACACACAATATAGGGCTTGGTGTGTAATTCAGAGGTAGAGAGCTCCCGAATTCAATCCTCAATAACACATACACACGGAGAAAAAAGAAAAGAAAGAAACGAAGACCAGCGGCCAGAGCTCCGCCCAGCTGCAGGAGACGGGTGTGGGCTGGCCCCCAGGGCTGCACCCCCCATCCCACTCCTTCCCAGAGCCATGATGGCTGGCGTCCAGTGCTAGGGCCTGCGGCTGTGCAGCTTCAGGGCGCTGCTTCCTGCCCCTCCGCTCCCCTCCTCCCAGCCTCCTGCCAAGGAGGCCCACGGCCAGCCAGGCTGGGAGGGGGGACCTCACAGGTCCCTTGGGCTCTGGGCTTCTAGGGTGAGGCCCAGAAGGATCCAGGCCCCTGAGGCCCCCAGTTTCCAGACACACTTGGAGGCTTCCCCGATGCCCCCCACCTTTTCAGCCAGGAGAAGGCAGGCTGCCCAGCCTGGAGCCATGGCCACGTGGGGGTGGGGAGTTGGCAGGGGTCCTAGCAAGAGGCCTACCAGGGAGCCAGACCCTCTGGGGGGCCTCCTCCTCCACAATCAGGGGCATTCTACCATCAGGCTGCACCCCCAGCTGTATGTGATTCTTTTAATTTGAAACAGTCTCACTAAATTGCAGGGGGCCTCAGTAGGTTGCTGAGGCTGTCTGTGAACCTGCGACCCTCCTGTCTCAGCCTCCCAAATGCTGGGATTACAGGTGTACATCACCACGCCCAGTCTCGGGCTCCCTTTCGATGCCCATTCACCCCGGAGTCAGTACAGCAGCCCAGGGCTGCCCATCACAGCTGCCCACGGAGCCCTCTCCACTGCAGCAGCCCCCACCCCACACAGGAGGTCCTGAGGGCACCAGGGCTCAGGGCTGGGCACTGCCTCTGCCCTCTGCTGTTTCCCTGCGCTCTGGGCCAGGGGACCCCGTGTCTGAATTCAGAATGGAGGCAGCCAGAACCAGAACGAGAACCCTGAGGCATTTGTCCATCACCTGCTGTGGATCTGCGACTGGTCAGGTAGGTGCAGGTGCGCGCACCTGGGCCCCGAGCGTTGCTGGGTAGGGGGTGGGGACGAGGGTCCTCAGCCACACTCACACTGAGACAAGCACTCAGCTTGCCCTACCCAAGCGCTGCCCCTCAGTCGCCTCGCTGAGTCTCTGTCCCAGCACCTCCTGGGCCAGCTCTCCCTAAGATGGAGGAGCCGCTGTGTCGAGGGCGTTGAGGACCTAGGCGGCGCTCTGCCCCCCCCTCCCTCGGCCCCCACGCCCGAAGGCAGGCGACCGTGCTGCGCCTCCGGGTGCCCTGCCAGCTCCGGAGCAGCCTGCTGGGGGCGCAGCGAGGACCGCGGCAGCCCGGTCCCCTCCAGCGGCTCCAGCCCCGAGCTCTCCGGGACGGGAGGGTCTGCAAAGGCTTCTCCACTTTTCCTGTCCAGGAGGCGCCACGGTCTGGCCAGTCCTGCGCCCTCTTCCCGGTTGACCCCTTGAAGCCAAGGGAGGCCTGGCCCTGGCCCGCCTCCTCCAGCCGGTCCCCAGGCCAGGTGCCAGTGACCACCAGCCCGCCGCTGAGATGAGGCAGGCACACAGGCCTGTGCCCACGGCGTCCGAGCAGCTGCGCCCGCTTTAAGGAAACTGAGGCTAGGCAGCTGATTGGACCCAGGGGCATTCTACCTCTGGGCTACATGCTTATGGCCCGTGTGTGTGTGTGTGTGTGTGTGTGTGTGTGTGTGTGTGTGTGTGTATGAGAGACAGACAGACAGACACTGGGATGGAACTCAGGGGCATTCTACCTCCAAGCTACACCTCCAGCCCTATTTTATTCTCAATTTGTTATTTTTTGTTGTTATTTTCTTTCTTTCTTTTTTTTATTGTGGTACTGGGGTTCCTGGAAGCTCTTCTACCTCCGGCCTACACTCCCAGACCTATTTTATATTTTTTTATTTGGAAACAGGGTCTCTTAAACCAGCATGGCTGGCTTCGAACCTGTGCGATCCTCCTGTCTCCACCTCCCAAGCGCACGCGCGGGGGAGGGGGGATTACAAGCCTGCGCCACCACGCCTGGCTTTATTCTCAATTTGAACAGTTTTGCTAGGTTAATAACAATCTCATTATTAGCAGGGAGTGATGGCACAGGCTTGTAATACCAGTACTTGGGAGGCTGAGACGGGGGATTCCGCAGGTTCGAAGCCAGCCTCAGCTACTTAGGCTCTCAGCAACCAAGAGAGACCTTCCCCCGGGGGCCAGGTGCGCACGGAGCCCGCCAGGTGGGGCGTCTCGGCCGCGCTCCCCCAGCAGCGGCCGGGCCGGGAGAACCCCTGCGCGGAGCTGGGTGGGGGCCGGGAAGGCGGAGGCGCGGCAGAGGGGGCCGGCCCCCGGGGAAGCCACACCCAAAGATGACCGCGGCCTCGGCTCCCAGGGGCCGGCGCCCCCCACCCCCGCCCGTGCACTGGGGGCTGCGAGGAGACCCGAGCCGGACCCCGCCGTCCCCGCGCGGGCTCCACCGTACCCCTGCTCACCGCCCTGCCTCGGGTGGGCCGTGCCCAGGCTGTGCGCTCCCCTGATGCCCCGGGAGCGTCTCTTCCCTCCCCTGGAGAGATTAAGGGGGGCTTTGAACCCCATCGCGGCCCACCGGGAGGATCAGTCCTGCTGCTTTTCCAGTCCCGCCCTCAGCCCGCTGGCCTTATGGGGAGGGGGCCTCACGACTCAGAAAATGGGGTCAAGTGGTAATTTTTGTGTGGGGGGCTTCTGTAGATGGAACCCAGGGCCCTTCTACCTCGGGCTACACCCCCAGACCTATTTTATTTTGTTTGGAAACAGTCTTACTAATTGAGAGCCTCACTAAATTACTGGCGCTGGCCTTGAATCCTCCAGGTGATCCCGGCTGCAGCAGCCCAGGGCAGGTGAGCCAGGGCCAGGCTCCGACTCCCTTTCCTGTGCACAGGGCCCTCTCTGCAGGGCCCACCTTTCCCCGGAAGCCTTCTCTCCGCCCTGGGACCTGCCAGCTGCCCCCAGTGGGTCCTGCAGGGAGGCTCGAGGACGTCTTCTCTCCCTGCCTGCCTCCCAGCCTGCACCTAGACTGGACCTCGGTGGGGCTCGGAGCAAGGCCAGCCTGGCCTGGCGCCTCTGCTGGGGGCGCCTGAGGCACTGGCCAGCCCCCTCCCGTAGGAGCGCTGAGGTCCTCGGCCCACCCAGCCACCCTGCCTGCCTGGCGCAGGCTGCTCTCCCAGCTCTGGGCAGCAGGACCAGACCCGCAGGGGAGGGGCTGCCTCAGGAGCCAGTCCAGGTGGGAGGGGGCCAGGAGGCCCAGGCTAAGGCTGCACCTGCGGGCCTCTGCCCTTCCCTTCAGCTGCATGAGTGAGCTCGCGGCCTCTGGACTCCAAGTACCTCCTGGGCTGGGTGTGTCTTGCTTATCCAGCCCTCCAGTTTGTCTCTCTCTGATTTACTGGGGATTGAATCCAGGGGCATTCTACCCTGAGCCCCCCCCCCCAGCCCTATTTTATTTCTTATTTTGATACAGGATCTCACTAGGTTGATACTGTCACTACTTGCTGAGGCTGTCCTGGAACCTGCAAGCGAGTGCACCGCTGCACCCAGCTCTGTTTCCCTTCTTTCATCTTGTGCCTTCCCGCCTTCCTTCCTTCCTTCTTCCCTTCCTTCTTTCTTTATATTTGTGGTACTGAGACTTGAACCCAGGCACGTTCTATCTCTGTTCTGTTGGGGATGGAGCCAGAGCATTCTACCTCTGAGCTACTCTTTTTTTTTTTTGCAGGTCTGGGGCTGGAACCCAGGGGCATTTGATCTCTGAGCCACACCCCCTGCCCTGTTTTTGATTGTTTATTTATTTATTTATTTATTTATTTATTTATTTTTGTGGTACTGGGGTTTCTGGAAGCCCTTCTACCTCTGGGCTACACTCCCAGACCTATTTTTTATATTTTTATTTGGAAACAGGGTCTCTTAAGCCAGCACGGCTGGCTTCGAACCTGCGCACTCCTCCTGTCTCTGCCTCCTAAGCGCAGGGATTACAAGCGTGGGCCACCACGCCCGGCTTTTATTGTTTATTTTGAAATAGAGTCTCACTAATTTGTGGAGGGCCTCACTAAGTAGCTGAGGCTGTCTTTGAACCGAGATCCTCCAGTCTCAGCCTCCCAAGTACTGGGATTACAAGTGTGTGCCACCACGCCCGGTTTTTGTTTTGAAACAGGGCCTCATTAAGTCGCAGAGGCCTCTCGAGGTTGAGGTTGCCGAGGCTGGCTTTGAACCTGCAATCCTCTTGCACCACCATGCCTGGCCTGTGTTTTTGCAGGTGCTGTCTGAGCCGGGGTTCCTCTCAATTGAGCGACCCAGGCCCGCCCCATGGTGGGAGGAGGGATCCCACGGCCTGGGGGCACACAAGGGTGATCTGCACTCCAGCAGAAGGGGAAGGGGCGCCCCGGGGAGGAGGAATCCGGAGACCAGAAGGGTTTATCTGGGCAGGACTGGGGCCGGGACGGGGTAGAAAGCGCTGGAGGTGGGCGAGACAAGGGTCCCGGCTCCCCCGAAGGAGGCGGTGGGTGGGTGGGAGCAGGGCTGCGTCCAGGCTTGGACCCGCGCAGCCTTCGGATCGCAGCCCAGAGGCGCCGAGGGCCCGGGGCCGGGGCGGCCTGGGGTACGGGTTGTGTCTGGCGGCCGAGGGGCCGTGCTCCCGGGCGCTGCCAGCCCGCGTGGTGGTGCGCGCCCTGCCTCACGCCCGCCGCGGCCCCGAGGGTCAGTGGGTGCACAGGGCTGGGCGCTGGGCCGTCTGCAGATGTCTGCAGGATCCGCTCCACCCTGGCGGTGCCCAGCTCTGGGGCGCCGCGGCGGGCAGGCTGCGCAGGAGGTGGTCGGGCGAGGGGCAGCTCAGAGGCGAGGAGGCAGGACAAGGGGCAGTCTCTTCTTTCCATTCTAGGCCGCTGAGGGGAGGCTGTCCAGGGGAGGCTGTCTAGGGGAGGCTGTCCAGGGGGGGCCTCAGAGGCCCTGTGCTTGGGGCCTATAGAGGGAGGAAGCGCAGGGAAGGGAAGATCACATCAAAACCAAGACTTGTCTAGCTGGATGTGATGGTGCATGCTTGTAGTCCCAGTACTTGGGAGTCTGAGAGGGGAGAGTTGCAGGTTCAAGACCAGCCTCAGGCCCAGGCGTGGTGGCACACCATTGGGGAGGCTGAGACAGGAGGATCGCGGTTCGCGGACAGCCTCAGCTACTCAGTGAGGCCCTCTGCAACTCAGGAGACCCGGTTTCAAAATAAAGAATAAGAAATAGGGCAGGGGGTGTAGCTCAGAGGTAGAATGACCCTGGGTTCCATTCCCAGTACTGAGAAAAGAAAAAACAATACCAGCCTCAACAACATAAGGAGGCCCTCAGTGACTTAGCTAGACCCTGTTTCAAAACAAAAAATAAAAAGGCAGGGGCAGGGGGTAAAGGTCAGAGGTAGGTGGTCCCTGGGTTCAGTGCCCAGTACTACACATACACACAGGCGTGCGTGCACACGCGCACACACACACACCCACCTGTGAGAAGAGGGAGGCTTAGTGGTGTCAGAGGGAAAGTTTGTTAAACAAGAAAAAAACATTATACTGGAAGCTGCATGGAAACAGAATTAAAGCACTAAATACGAGCAGGAAGACGACCTCAGATGAGAGGCCCGACACATTTCATTTATTTATTTATTCATCATTTATTATTTATTTATTTTGCGATACTGAGGATGGAACCCAGGGCATTCTACCTCTGAGCTACACACTCAGTCTGGTTTATTTTTATTTTTATTTATTTATTTATTTATTTATTTATTTATTTATTTATTTTGAGGTACTAGGGATAGAAGCCAGGGATATTCTACCTCCGAGCTACACTCCCAGCCCTATTTTTTATTCTTTTTTTTTTGGGGGGGGGGGGTTTGGGGATGGAACCCTGGGGCATTTGACCTCTGAGCTACACCCCTGCCCTATTTTTTATTCTTTATTTTGAAACAGGATCTCACTAAGTTGCAGAGGGCCTCACTAAGTAGCTGAGGCTGCCTGCGAACCTCGATCTTCCGGTCTCAGCCTCCCGAAAGCTGGGATTACAAGCGTGTGCCACCACACCCAGTTTATTCTTTCTTTCTTTCATTCATTTTTTTGCGGTTTTGGGGATGGAACCCAGGGGCATTTGACCTCTGAGCTACACCCCCAGCCCTATTTTTTATTCTTCATTTTGAAACTGGGTCTCACAGAGTTGCAGAGGGCCTCACTTAGTAGCTGAGGCTGTCTGCGAACCGCGATCCTCTGGTCTCAGCCTCCCAAATGCTGGGATTACAAGCGTACGCCACCACGCCCAGCTTCCAACACATTTTAGAACAATAAAAACTGACAGGACTCAGCAGAGGAGTGGAGCACCGCCAGGTGCCAGCGCTGCAGGCCCGGTGGGCTGCGCTGAGGCCTGGTGCTGAGAGGGCTGGGCTGCGGCCTCCTCACAGGAGGGTTACGGGTGCTCAGCCACATTCTGAAGCTCATGCTGTGGCCTCGGATCCCCTGAGGGAGACAAGACCTCTCCAATAAGAACATGGCTGGGGGGGCCAGGCGTGGTGGCCCACACCTGTAGCTCTAGTATTTGAGGAGCTGAGACAGGAGGGTCGCAGGTTCAAGATCAGCCTGCAGTAACTTAGCAGGACCCTATTTCAAAAGAAGGAGAAGCCGGACGTGGTGGCGCACACTTGTAATTCCAGCATGGGAGGCTGGGACCGGAGGATCACGGTTCGCGGACAGCCTCAGCTACTTAGTGAGACCCGGTTTCAAAATAAAGAATAAGAAATAGGGCAGGGGCTGTACCTCCGATGTCGAATGCCCCTGGGTTCCATCCCCAGACCCGCAAAAAAAAAAAACAAAAAAAACAGGCAGAGTGTGTTAGTGCATGCCTGCAATCTTGGCACTTGGGAGGCCGAGACAGGAGAATCACAGGTTTGAGGCCACTCTCAGCAATTTAGTCCTTGTTTTATTGAACTTGAGCTCAATGCCCAGTGCCTACACACACACACACACACACACACACACACACACACACACACACAAATAAAGCTGGGTGTGGTGGTGCCTTTGATCCCAGTACTTGGGAGGTTGAAACTGGAGGATTGCAGGTTCGAGACCAACCACAGTAATTTAGTGAGAATATCAGCAACCTAGCAAGACCGTGTTTCAAAACATAGAAAAGGAAAATTGACAAGGGCTTGGGGGTGTAGCTCAGAAGCAGAATGCCCTGGGTTCAATCCCCAGCACTACTAGATAAGTGAATAAGTAACGGGGTGACTCAGAACAGAGGGTCCAAACAATGGTTCTTCTGTCTCCAGTCTACCCAACAGGAACCCGAGGCCGCTGTGGTGGGGCGGGACACTTTTGGTCTCCTCTGAGCAAAAGCTTTACATGTGCCTGTCTAGGGCGGTCACCTGGGGTGGGAGGAAGTAGGAGACGGGTGTACCGGATAGTGAAATTGACCATATGCATCTTGCTGGGCTCAGTGGCACATGCCTGTGATCCTTCTACGTGGGAGGCTGAGATGGGAGGCTCTCAGGCCCACAGCCAGCCTCAGGAACTTGGTAAGATGCTATTTTGAAATGAAAATAAAATAGGGCTGGTGGTATAACTTGGAGGTAGAATATCCCTGGATTAAATCCCCAGTAAAACACACACACACACACACACACACACACACACACACACATTAAGCTTCACAATTAAAATTAAAAATTAGCTTGTAAGCGGGGCGTGGTGGCGCACACTTGTAATCCCCGCGCTTGGGAGGCAGAGACAGGAGGATCGCACAGGTTTGAAGCCACCCTCTCTGGCTTAAGAGACCCTGTTTCTAAATAAAAATTATAAAATAGGTCTAGGAGTGTAGCCTGGAGGTAAAAGGCCCCTGCGTTCCATCCCCAGTACCACCAATAAATAAATTTTAAAAATTTAAAAAGAATAAAATTGGGCTGGGAGTATGGCTCAGAGGTAGAATGCCCCGGGGTTCTATCCCCAGTAAAACACACACATACACGGGACAGAAAGAGAGAAAGAGAAAATCAGAAAGGGATGGATGGAGCCTCGGGCCAGACAGGCCTCCCATCGGGTCAGCCATCACCTGTGGCTGTTCTGCCTGGTGGTTAGAGAAGCAGGTGGACTGGGTGGAGCCGGACCTAAGCCTCTGAGGGGAGGATTTAGACATTCCTTTTAAATGAAAATGGCGTGCTTAAAAGAACTAGGCTAGAGTTCTAAGTCTAAACCCCTGCAGGGCCTCGCTTAGACCCCTGGAGAAAGTCCCTGGAAGGCAAAAGCAGCTGGAGGACTCTCCAAACTGTGGCCCGAAGAGGTCGGACCCCCAAGTGCACAGGCTTTGGGAGAGAGGCCTCTGGCCGGTAAAATGCGCCCCTGGAAGCCTGATCCACACCCTGTCTCTGAGCAAGTGCCAGCCACCATTCCTCACTCAGAGCCGCTGCCTGCTCTGTGGCTATGGTCGCGCTCTCTCTCTCTCTCTCTCTCTCTCTCTCTCTCTCTCTCTCTCTCCCCCTCCCTCCCTCCCCCCCACAGCCCCCTATTCTCTCCCCCCCCCCCTCACACACACACATACCCTCTCTGGAAGGTAACTGTCTTTCTCTCTTTTTGCGGGTCTGGGGATGGAACCCAGGGGTGTTCTACCTCAGAGCTACACCCCCAGCCCTATTTTTTATTCTTTATTTTGAAACCGGGTCTCACTGAGTTGCAGAGGGCCCCACTAAGTAGCTGAGGCTGTCCCCAAACCGAGATCTCCAGTCTCAGCCTCCCGAATGCTGGGATTACAAGCGTGGGCCACCATGCCAGGCCTTTTTTTTTTTTTTTTTAAACTGTGCCTCCACTTTCTAAAGAAACCTCTTATATTCCCTATCTGTGTTTTCTGTTTGAAATTGTTCTCTCAGAAAGCAAGAACTAGCCGGGCGTGGTGGTACAAGCCTGTGACCCTAGTGCTGGAAGGCTGAGACAGGAGGATTGTGCAGGTTAGTGGCCAGCCTCAGCAAGCAATAAGACCCATCAACCTAGCAAGACCTTGTTTCCAAATAAATAAAATTGGGCTGGGGGTGCATCTACAAGGTAGAAGACCTCTGGGTTCAATCCCCAGTGTCACCACACACACACACACACACACACACACACACACACACTGCAAGAACTAACCCTCCTTGGTGGCATACCCATGGAATCCTAGTACTTGGGAGGCTGAGACAGGAGGATTCCAGGTTTGAGAACAACTTCAGCAAACAGTGATTCTCTCATCAACCTAGCAAGACCCACTTTCTAAATAAAAATGAAAAAAGGGAGCCGGGCGTGGTGGTGCACACTTGTAATCCCAGCATTCGGGAGGCTGAGACAGGAGGATCGCAGTTCGTGGACAGCCTCAGCTACTTAGGCCCTTTGCAACTCAGTGAGACCCTGTTTCAAGATAAAAGAATTTAAAAAATAGGGCTGGGGGTGTAGCTTGGAGGTAGAATGCCTCTGGGGTTCTATCCACAGTAACACACACACACACACACACACACACACACAATTATCTTAAAAAACTGAGGGAGAGAGATTACTACTGCCCCATCATATTCAGTTCTTTTTGGATTGAATATAAATGGCTCCCAGCTTCTTGGGAGCCATTTTTGAAGCAGGTCGTCACACTAAGCAACCAAAAGCAGAGACGATGATTAACTTCGTGAAAAGTAAAAGTCACAGGGCAAGATGGTGCAGCCTGTAATCCCAGTACTTGGGAGGCTGAGACAGGAGGGTCGCAGGTTCGACAAGAGCCTCAGCAACATAGAAAGACTCAGCAACCTGTCGCAAAATAAAAAGGGCTGAGAGTATAACTCAAAGGTCAAATGCCCTTAGGTTGGCTCCATAGAAAACAATGTTTATTTATTTATTTTTGCAGGTCTGGGGATGGAACCCAGAGGCATTCTACCTCCGAGCTACACCCCCTGCCCTATTTTTTATTCTTTATTTAGAAACAGGGTCTCACTATGTTGCAGAGGGCCTCGCTAAGTAGCTGAGGCTGTCCGTGAACCGCGATCCTCTGGTCTCAGCCTCCCGAATGCTGGGATTATAAGCGCGCACCACCAAGCCCGGCTTGCAAACAGTGTTTATATAATCATTGTGATGAGACTATGGAATGTTTGTTTAACCACAGTTGTTATATATTTATAATAAAAATTAAGACAGTAGCCATGTGTGATGGTACACGCCTATAATCTTAGTACTTGGGAGGCCAAGCAGGATCACAAGTTCAAGGCCAGCCTCAGCAATTTGGTGAGGACCTCAACAATTTAGCAAGACCTTATTTAAAGAGAGAGAGAAAGAGAGAGAGAGAGAGAGAGAGAGAGAGAGAGAGAGAGAGAGAGAGAGAGAGAAAGAGAATGGCCCTGGGTTCAGACCCCAATGCCACAGAAACAATACAAAACAAAAAGGTGGCCTATAATTTCAGTGACACAAGAGGCTGCGGCAGGAGGATCCCAAGTTCAAGGCTAGCCTGGGCAGAGAGACCCCGTTTCAAAATAAAATAAAAAGGCACGCTTGTAATCCTAGCATTTGGGAGGCTGAGACAGGAGGGTCCGAGTTTGTGGCCAGCCTCAGCTACTTAGTGAGGCCCTTTGCAACTCAGTAAGGTCCTGTTTCAAAATAAAGAATAAAAAATAGGGCTGGGGGTGGAGCTCGAAGGTAGAATGCCCCTGGGTTCCACCCCCAGCACTGCAAAAATAAAATAAAAAGGGCTGGGAATGTAGCTTAGTAGTAGAACGCCCCTGGGTTCAGTCCCCAGTACCCAGAAGAGGGGGAGCCCAGAAACAAAAATAGAAGAAGCCAAGTTGAAGGGAGGTCTCTGGGAGGTCCTGAGGTGGGAGGTCACGCCTTCCATTGTCAGCTGCGGCCTTTTAAAATCTGTGCACATCACACACATTCTTTATGCCCTCGTTTTCCTCGGAGAAGCTCACACTGATTAACAGAGGAAGCCATAGGAGGAGGAGACCCATCCCTGGAGGGGGAATAGTGAGTCCCTGGGACTGAACCTGGGGGGGGGGGCTCCCGGGAGGAAGGGCTCAGGAGGAGGGTCCCCCAGGAACCTCACTGGTGGCTGCACCTGGAGGAGACAGTTAACTGCTGGGTGCCAGGAGGCTGCAGGCTCCTGGGGCTATTTTTTTTTTTTTTTTTTTTTTTTTTTTTTTTACTTTTTTATTTGGAAACAGGGCCTCTTAAGCCAGTATGGCTGGCTTCAAACTTGCGCGATCCTCCTGTCTCCGCCTCCCAAGCGTGGGGATTACAAGCGTGCACCACCATGCCCGGCGCTATTTTTAAAAATTTTAAATTTAATTTAATTTAATTTTTGTGGTACTGGGGATGGAACCCAGGACATTCTACCTCCGGGTTATACTGCCACACCTATTTTTATATTTTATTTAGAAAACAGGGTCTCAACTACATTGCTAAGAACCTCACAAAATAGTTGAGGCTGGCTTCCAACCTGTGCGATCCTCCTGTCTCAGCCTCCCACGTACTGGGATTACAAGTGTTCACCATCACGCCCAGCTTTTTCTTTTATATTGAAATAGGATCTCACTGCCGGGCGTGGTGGCGCACGCTTGTAATCCCAGAATTTGAAAGGCTGATACCAGTGGATCGCAGTTCGAGGACAGCCTCAGCTACTTAGTGAGGTCCTCCTCAACTTAGTGTGACCCTCTTTTAAAATAAAGAATAAAAAACAGGGATGAGGGTGCAGCTTGGAGGTTGAATGCCCCTGGGTTCCATCCCAGACCCAGAAAGAAAGAAAGAAAGAAAGAAAGAAAGAAAGAGAGAAAGAAAGAGAGAAAGAAAGAAAGAAAGAAAGAACTCACTAAGTTGCTGAGAGCCTTGCTAAATTACTGAGGCTGTCCTCGAACCCGTGACCCCTCCATTTCAGGCTCCTAAGCACTGGGATCACAGGCATTGGCCAATAGGGCTGGCCCAGCTATTCCCACTTAAAGAGCCTGTTAAGCTGGGCATGGTGTTGCTTGCTTGTAATCGCAGCATTCGGGAGGCTGATACAGGAGGATCACAGGTTAGTAGCCAGCCTTAGCTACTTAGTGGGGCCCTCTGCAACTTAGTGAGACTTTGTTTCAAAATAAAGAATAAAAAATAAATAGGGCTGGGGTGTAGCTCAGAGGTAGAATGCCCCTGGGTTCCATCCCCAGTGCTGAAAAATAAATCCATAAATAAAATAATAAAAAGCTTGTTCCACCTCTTCCTCCAGTTACTTCAGGCTCCTTGGCAGTTTAGCCCCTCTGCGGACCTCTAAGCGCTCAGCAGAGGAAGCCGCCCTGGGGGCTGGGCTCCTGGAGGACGGGCCGGCCTCTGACGGAGGGCAGGATCTGAGCTCCAGGCCTGGGAGCAGAGTCTCCGTCCACCCGCAGACACCTGGCCTGGTCCCTGGTGTCCAGGGCAAGATGGAAAGATCTCTCTAAGAATGGACACCCTCCCACTCCCAGACTTGCTCAAAGCAAGGCTGGCAGAGTCCTAGTGCGGCCTCCCTTCTGCTACAACCAGTCGTGGGCCCCGGCCGCCCGGAGCGAGGCCTCCTGAGCTGGGCTTTTCCCAGAAGCCACAGGAAGTTTTCGCAACGAATGCTGCTCAACTATACGCTTCAGAATGGTAAAAATGGTAAATTTGGGGTTACGGTTAGGCTTTTTTTTTTTCGGTACTGGGGATGGAACCCAGGGCATTCTACCTCTGAGCTACACCCCCAGCACTATTTTGTATTTTTTATAAGCAGGGTCTCACTGAGTTGCGGAGGGCCTCACTAAGTAGCTGAGGCTGGACGCGAACCAGGATCCTCCGGTCTCAGCCTCCCGAATGCTGGGATTGCAAGCGTGCACCACTACATCTGGCTCACTTTTACTAATATATCACATCTTTTTATATCATATGTCACTTTTTTTTGCAGTACTGGGGATGGAACCCAAGGATATTGTACCTCGGAGCTACATCCCCAGCCCAATTTTTATTCTTTATTTTGAAACAGAGTGTCACTGACTTGCAAAAGGCTTCAAGAAGTAGCTGAGGCTGTCCTTGGACTTCTATCCTCCTGTCTCAAGTTGTTGAAATAAAACATTTTCTAAAGTCGGGCGTGGTGGCACACACTTGTAATCCCAGCATTCGGGAGGCTGAGACAGGAGGATCGGGGTTCGCGGACAGCCTCAGCTACTTAGTGAGGCCCTCTGCAACTCAGTGAGACCCGGTTTCAAAATAAAGAATAAAAAATAGGGCAGGGGGTGTAGCTCAGACGTTGAATGCCCCTGGGTTCCATCCCCCGCAAAAACAAACAAACAAACAAAAGAATTGGGATCTTGCTGCCAGGCATATTGGTGCATGCCTGTGATCCCAGTAAGTACAGGAGGATGGAATTTAAGGACAGCTTCAGCAAGTAGCAGGACTTTAAGCAGCTGCAAAACTCTTTCAAAGCAAAAAGTAAAATCGGGCCGGGGGAGAATGCTTCTGGGTTCAGTCTAGTATCACACACAGACGCACACGCACACGCAGGAGATGGAGTCGTGTTAGTTGCTGAGGCTGTCTTGAACCTGCCGTCTCCCGTCAGCACTGAGATACACGTGCCACCACACCCAGCAATGTGTCTCTTGATCGGAGGATCACAGCCATCTAGATTCAAAGCAATGCTGTTTGTTTGGTGTGTGTGTTGCTGGTTTTTTTTAGCATGACATTTAATTATCTTTCTCATTTTCCTTTTGCAAATGATTACTATGGGAATATATATGTATGAATATACATATATTTGCGGTACTGAAGGGCATTCTACCTCTGAGCTATACACCTGCCCTATTTTTTATTCTATTTATTTATTTATTTATTATTTATTTTTGGTGGTACTGGGGTTCCTGGAAGCCCTTCTACCTCCGGGCTACACTCCCAGACCTATTTTATATTTTATTTTTGAAAACAGGGTCTCTTAAGCCAGCGCGGCTGGCTTTGAACCTGCGCGATCCTCCTGTCTCCGCCTCCCAAGCGTGGGGATTACAAGCGTGCGCCACCATGCCCGGCTTATTCTATTTCTATTTTGAAACAGGGTCTCATTAAGTTGCAGAGGGCCTCACTAAGTAGCTGAGGCTGGCTGTGAACCTATGATCCTCCTGTCTCAGCCTCCCACATACTGGGATCACAGGTGTATGCAACCATGCCCAGCCTATGGGGTTATATCTAACATCCTAAAGTTATGACGCTCTAATTTAAATTTATACTAGCTTAATTTTAATATTTACACCAAACCTCTTTTCCTTCACAGCTCTAATCCCACATCTTCACAGAAGTACATCTTTATTTATTAATTTTTGTGGTACTGGGGATGGAACCTGCGGCATTTGACCTCTGATCTATGCCCCAGCCCTATTTTTTATTCTTTATTTTATTTTATTAAATTTTTATTTTTTGCAGGTCTGGGGATGGTACCCAGGGGCATTCGACCTCTGAGGTACACCCCCTGCCCAATTTTTTATTCTTTATTTTGAAGCAGGGTCTCACTGAGTTGCAGAGGCCACTAAGTAGCTGAGGCTGTCCGCGAACCTCAATCCTCCAGTCTCAGCCTCCCGAATGCTGGGATTACAAGCGTGCGTCACCACATCCCGTTATTTTTTATTTTGAAACAAGGTCTCACTGAATTGTAAAGGACTTCACTAAATAGTAGCTGAGGCTGTCTGCAAACTGCGATCCTCCTGTCTTAGCCTCCCAAATGCTGAGATTATAAGCATGTGCCACGCACCACGCCACCACACCCGGCTTCTATTTTGTGTTTTTATTTTGAAACAGGGTCTCACTAAATTGATGAGAGCCTCACTAAGTTACTGAGTCTGGCTGTGAACTTGTGATCCTCCAGTCTCAGCCTCCTAGTACTGGGATTATGGGTGTACATCACCACACCCAGCTCTAGAATAAAAAAAATTTTTTTGGGGGGGTCTGGGGTTGGAACCCAGGGGCATTCAACCTCTGAGCTACACCCCCTGCCCTATTTTTTATTTTTTATCTTGAAACAGGGTCTCACAAAGTTCCGGAGGGCCTCACTAAATAGCTGAGACTGTCCTCGAACCGAGATCCTCCGGGCTCAGCCTCCCAAATGATGGGATTACAAGCGTGCGACACCACGCCCCCGGCTTTAGAAAATGTTTTATTTCAATGACCCTCCCACCTCAGCCTCCCAAGTGCTGGAACTACAGGCGGATACCACTGCATCGGGGTGAATTTCCTCATCTTTAGTGTCAGCCTTCCAAAACGGGAAAAAGAACCGGGCGTGGTGGCACATCCTTGTAACCCCAGCATTCGGGAGGCTGACACGGGAGGATCACAGTTCGCGGACAGCCTCAGCTACTTAGTGAGGCCCTCTGCAACTCAGTGAGAACCTGATTCAAAATAAAGAATAAAAAATAGGGCAGTGGGTGTAGCTCGGAGGTCAAATGCCCCTGGGTTCCATCCCCACATCCCCAGACATGCAAAAAAAAAAAAAAAAAAAAGGAAATGTAAGAGGGAAGTCATTTTCCTGGGCCTGTGCGGGGAGCTTTTAACAACCGGAAGGTGCACGGCTGTGTCCTTTGCTCCTTTGAGAGCAGAGTATCGGCCAGCGTGGGAAGTACAGACCTACCTGTGAAGGACAGGGTGCTGTTTCCCACCCGGCTCCTGCCAGCTGCCCGAAGCAGCCCCTGCACCCAGCAGCCACGCCTGGCCCTGGGGTGCGTGCCCTAGACAGCGGGGTTCCCAAACAGGCACCTTGCCGATTCTGCCAGTGTTGTGGTCTAGGCTGGGCCAGAGAATCCCAGCACTATTGCACTGTCTTCCTTGATATTTTCTAAAAAGTTTTATTTATTTATTTATTTATTTATTTATTTAGTGGTCCTGGGGATGGAACCCAGGGGCATTCTACCTCCAAGCTACTTTCCCAGCCTTTTTTTTTTTTTTTAATTCTTTATATTGAAACAGAGTCTCACTGAGCTGCAGAGAGCCTCACTAAGTAGCTGAGGCTGGCCACAAACTGTAATTCTCTTTCCTCAGCCTCCCAAATGCTGGGAGTACAAGTGTGCACCACCACACCTGGCTCTGATATTTTATTTTATTTTTTAATTTATTTATTTTTTTTTTGGCGGGACTGGGGATGAAACCCAGGAGCATCCGACCTCCGAGCTACACCCCCTGCCCGATTTTTTATTCTTTATTCTGAAACCAGGTTTCACTGTGTTGCAGAGGGCCTCACTAAGTAGCTGAGGCTGTCCGCGAACTGTGATCCTCTGGTCTCTGCCTCCCGCATGCTGGGATTACAAGCGTGCGCCACCACACCCGGCTTGATATTTTATTTTGTAGAACAGGAGTTTTTATTTTTAGTGAAGTTAAGCTTATCAATTCTTTTTTGAGGGGCAGTACTGTGTTTAAAGCCCAGGAACATTCTACCTCCAAGCTATGCCCCAGCCCTATTTTTTATTCTTTATTTTGAATTCTTATTTTATTCTTTTCTTTTCTTTTCTTTTTTTTGTGGTACTGGGGGTGGAACCCAGAGGCTTTCTACCTCCGGGCTATGCTCCCAGACCTATTTTATATTTTATTTTGAAACAGGGTCTCACTGAGTTGCTGAAAGCCTCGCTAAGTAGCTGAGGCTGGCTTCGAACCTGTGTTATCCTCCTGTCTAAGCCTCCCAAGTGCGGGGATTACAAGTGTGCGCCACCATGCCCGGCTTATTATTTTAGTTTGAAATAGAGTCTCACTGGTTGCAAAGGGCCTCACTAAGTAGTAGCTGAGGCTATCTGCGAACTGTGATTCTCCTGTCTCAGCCTCCCGAATGCTGTGATTACAAGCATGTGCCACCACACTCGGCTAATTTATCAATTATTTCCTTTTTTTTCTTTTTTTCTTTTTTTTTTTTTTTTTTTTGGTGGTACTGGGGGTGGAACCCAGAGGCTTTCTACCTCCGGACTATACTCCCAGACCTTTTTTTATATTTTATTTGGAAACAGGGTCTCACTAAATTGCTGAGAGCCTCACTAAGTAGCTGAGGCTGGCTTCAAACCTGTGCGATCCTCCTGTCTCAGCCTCCCAAGCGCGGGGATTACAAGCGTGTGCCATCACGCCCAGCTTTAATTATTTCTTTTAGCAAAATATTTTGAGTTAGCTGGGCACCGTGGCACATGCTTACAATCCCAGTACTTGGGAGGCTGAGACAGGAAGATTGCAGGTTTGTGGTCAGCGTCAGCAACTTGGTGAGACCCTTTTCAAAATAAAGAGTAAAAAATGGGGTGGGGGTGTAGCTCAGAGGTAGAATGCCCCTGGGTTTAATCCCCAGTGTAGAAAGAAAGAAAGAAAGAAGGAAAGAAAGAAAGAAAGAAAGAAAGAAAGAAAGAAAGAGGGCTGGGGTATAGCTCAGAGGTAGAATGCCCCTCAGTTCAATCACCAGTACCTCAAAAATTTTTTTTGAGTCATCAATGTTTTTATTGCATTTATTTTTATAGCTCAATGATATTCTATCGTATGAATAGACTACGTTTTGCTCAACCATTAATCAAATGATGGATGCTAAGCTGTTTCTAGATTTTTGTAGATTTTGCCTAATGTGAATAATGCTGTGAACACTTGTGTACAGGGTTTATGTATTGATTTATGTATTTATTTATTTTCTTTTGGTATTAGGGATTGAACCCAGAAGCATTTTACCTCCAAGTTACGTCCTCAACCTTATTTATTTGTTTATTTATTTATTGCGGTAATGGGGATGGAACCCAGGGGCATTCTGCTTCCAAGCCACACCCCCTGCCCTATTTTTTACTCTTTATTTTGAAACCGGGTCTCACTGAATTGCAGAGGGCCTCACTAAGTAGCTGAGGCTGTCCACGAACCGCGATCCTCGGGTCTCAGCCTCCCGATTGCTGGGTTACAAGTGTGCACCACCACGCCCAGCCTCAACTGTATGTATTCATTTATTTTTGGTGGTGCTGATTGAACCCAGGAGCATTTTACCTCCAAGGTACACCCCAGTCTTTTTTTTTTTTTTTTGGTGGTACTGGGAGTGTAACCCAGAGGCTTTCTACCTCCGGGCTATATTCCCAGACCTATTTTATATTTTATTTGGAAACAGGGTCTCACTAAGTTGCTGAGAGCCTCACTAAGTAGCTGAGGCTGGCTTTGAACCCGTGCGATCCTCCTGTCTCAGCCTCCCAAGCGTGGGGATTACAGACATGCGCCACCACGCCCGGCATCACCCCAGTCTTTTTTATTTTTTATTTTGAAACAGGGTTTGGCTTCATTGCCAAGAGTCTTGCTAAGTTGCTTATGTTGATCCTACAATCCTGTCCCAGCCTCCTAAGTACTGTCATTGCAGACGTGCACACTGGCCCCGCTTGTGGGCAAGGTTGTAGTGGACATGCATTACGGTTTTTTTCTTTCCCTCCCTCCCTCCCTCCCTCCCTCCCTCCCTTCTCCCTGCCTTCAGCTGAACCCCGGGCTCTCCGCTGAGCACTGAGCTCCCCACCCAGCCGCAGCAATTCTCATCCGTGTCCCCTCTCGCCAAGGCCTGGGCCGGTGGAGCTTCTCCGTGGCAGGAGACAGGAAGGAGAGCGGCCCGTCACCCACGGGCTCTTCGGGCTCTCGCGGAGCCCCGCGGGCTCACTCAGGTCGGCAGCGAGGCCTCACCACGCTTCCCGGTGCTTCTCCATCACCGAGGGAGAGGGTCTGCCTCGCTGCGCCTCCCACGGGCTCTGGGGGGAGTGGGAGGCAGCAGATGGAGCCGCCAAACAACTGTGCTGGGAAACCTCTTCTAGGGCACCTCATGGGAGTCCTGTCCCCAACCACCATCCCCTTTGGGGACCCACGGGCCGGCTGGTGATCCTCCAGGAGGAGGGCTGGCAAACGTCCGTGGAAAGAGCCAGAAGGTACATATTTTGGACTTTTCGGACCATATGGACCAGCTACTGAACTCTGCGGTTGTGAAAAGCAGCCGTGTGTAATATGCAAATGAACGGCCATGGCTGTGTTCCAATACAATCTTATTTCTAGATACTGAAATTTGAGTTTTTTTGTGGTACTTGGGATGGAACCCAGGGACATTCTACCTCTGAGAGACACCTCCAGTCCTATTTTTTGTTCTTTATTTTGAAACAGGGTCTCACTGAGTTGCAAAGGGCCTCACTAAGTAGCTGAGGCTGGCCATGAACCGTGATCCTCCTGTCTCAACCTCCCAGAAGCTGGGATTACAAGTGTGCGCCAACATTCCTGACTTGAAATTTGAATTTTTATAATTTTTTGGTGTCACAAAATATTACTCTTATTTTAATCGTTTAAAAAATGTGAGGCCGGGCGCGGTGGCGCACGCTTGGAATCCCAGCATTTGGGAGGCTGAGACAGGAGGATCGCGGTTCGCAGACAGCCCAACTACTACTTAGTGAGGCCCTCTGCAACTCAGTGAGACCCTGTTTCAAACAAAGGATAAAAAATAGGGCTGGGGGTGTAGCTCGGAGGTAGAATGACCCTGGGTTCCATCTCCAGTACTGCAAATAAATAAATAAATAAATAAAGTGAAAATTAGCCAGGTGTGGTGGCGCATGCTTGTAATCCCAGCATCTAGGTGGCTGAGACAGGAGGATCATGGTTCACTGAAAGCCTCGTCTACTCAGTGAAGTCCTTTGCAACTCAGTGAGATCCTGTTTTGAAATAAAGAATGAAATAGGTCTGGGAGTATAGCCTGGAGATAGAAAAGCCCCTGAGTTCCACCCCTAGTACCCCCACCACACACACACACACAGTGAAAATTCCGCCAGACAGAGCCACAGGCTTGTAATCCCAGTACCTGGGAGGCTGAGACAGGAGGAGCGCAGGTCTGTGGACAGCCTCAGCTACTTAGCAAGATCCTGTTTGAAGATAAAAATAAAAAGGGCTGGGGTGTAGCTCAGAGGTAGATTCCCTTGGGTTCAATCTATGGCATTACAGACACATAAACCCACCGAGAGAATAAAAACCGTGCTTAGCCTCTGTGCTAAAACAGGTGCTTGTGTACAAAAGCAGGTGGGGGGTGGGTTGGGCTGCGATCTGTGGTCTGCTCCCCCTAATCCTAGTGAAGCCCTGGGACCTCGGCCCACCACAGCGGCCCTCCCTCCCTCCTGGCTCCAGTCTATCTGCTACCATGTCTCCCAGGTGTCCAAGCTGGGGGCAGCATGGATGTTTCCAGGAAGAAATCACACTTTCAGCCCCGGGCCTGCCTACGCTGGTCCATCTGGGGGGTGTGTGTGTGTTGCTGGGATTGAACCCAGGGGCATTCGACCTCTGAGCTACACTATTCCCAGCCCTTTTGATTTGATTTGATTTTCCAATGGGATTGAACTCGGGACGCTCTACCTCTGAATTACTCCCCTCCCGCCCTATTTGTTCTTGTTTTCAGTCCTGCAGGATTGATGAGTCTCACTCTTTGCTATTTGCTGAGTTATTTTTTGTTTTGCAACAGAATTTTGTTAGGTTGCTGAGAGTGTGTGTGTGTGTGTGTGTGTGTGTGTGTGTGTGTGTTACTAGGAATTGAGGCCAGGGGCATTCTACCTCCAAGCTATACCCCCAGCTCTATTTTTATTTTTATTTTTTTAATTTTAAAAAAGGGCCTCACTGAGTTGCTGAGGCTGTCCTTGAACACGGGATCCTTCTGTCTCAGCCTCCCAAATACTGGGATTAGAAGTGTGCACTACTGTGCCTGGCTCACGATAGTTTGAGTGTGCCAAGGCACCTGTAGAAAATTTAAAGGTGCCAGCATCAGTGTGGGGCCCAGGGAGACCCCGCTGTTCTCAGGAGAACGGCTTCCTGGGCGGGAGTGGGTCCACTACCAAAGGCAACTCCATCTGTCTCCCTCCCCTCCTGCCTCCCATCTTCTACCGACGACGCAGCAACGGAGGCCCTGGGCCAGGCGGCCCAACCTCGGCCTGCGCAGCCTGCAGGACTACAAGAAGAGCTTTGCTTCTTATTTTATTTTATTTTTTTGTGGTACTAGGGATTGAACCCCCAGAGGCATTCCACCTCTGAACTACGCTCCCACTCCTATTTTATTCTTAATTGTGAAACAAGGTCTCTTTTTTTTTTTTTTTTTTGCGGTACTGGGGATGGAACCTACGGGCATTCTACCTTCGAGCTACACCCACAGCCCCATTTTTAACTTTTTATTTTGAAACAGGGTCTCACTGAGTTGCAAAGGGCCTCACTAAGTAGCTAAGGCTGTCTGTGAACCCAGGTCCTCCTGTCTCAGCCTCCAAAATGCTAGGATTAAGCCGGGTTTGGTGGCGCATGCTTGTAATCCCCGCGCTTGGGAGGCTGAGACAGGAGGATCACACAGGTTTGAAGCCAGCCTCAGTTACTTAGTGAGGCTCTCAGCAACTTAGACCCTGTTTCCAAATAATGTATAAAATAGGTCTGGGAGTATAGCCTCTGGGTTCCACCCCAGTACCACCAAAAAAAAAAAAAAAAAGCTAGGATTACAAGTGTGCACCACCACACCTGGCTGAAACAGGGTCTCATTAAGTTGCAGAGGGCCTCATAAGCTGCTGAGGCTGGCCTTGAACCTGTGATTCTCCTGTCTCTGCCCCCCAAGTGCTGGATCACAACCTGCTCCACCATGTCTGACTCTTTTTTTTTTATACTGGGGATTGAACCCAGGGGCATACTACCTTCCATCTACACCCCCTTCCCTTTTTATTTTTAAACAGGTTTGCAGACCTCAACCCTGTGAACAAGCTCTTGTCTGAGCCTCCCTAGTATTAGGATTGCGGGTGTGCGGGCACCCCACACCTGGCTAGATGTTTCTGTTCTTTTTTTTTTTTTCTTATAAAAATAAAAATAAATAAAAAGAGCCGGTCGTGGTGGCGCTGGAAGCCCTTCTACCTCCGGGCTACACTCCCAGACCTATATTTTTACATTTTTTATTTGGAAACAGGGTCTCCTAAGCCAGTGTGCGCAGCTGGCTTCGAACCTGCGCAATCCTCCTATCTCTGCCTCCCAAGCGCGGGGATTACAAGCGTGCACCACCACACCCGGCTAGGTGTTTCTGTTCTTATAACTCACCCATTCTCAGGTGGCCGGAGACAGCTGCAGAAGTGGACTTGGACAGAGGCGGCGTACTGGGCCAGGGAGACCTTGCCAGGCACATGGGTGGCTGGGAGGGAAGGAGCTGGCCGCAGGTAGGCAGTGCCCTAGGGAGGACGCGGGCCTCAGGTGGGCATGAGTTTTGAGTTACGGGAGAGACTCCAGGTCTGCTGGGACCGGGTGAAAAATGTTCAGAGGCCGCAGGACGTGCGAGGGCGGTGGGCATGGCAGAGCTGAGCGCTCTGGAGCACAGGGGGTTGTGCGTAGGTGTGGGGGTACCAGGGACTGAACCCAGGGGCATTCTACCTCCAAACTACACCCCAGCCCTTTTTATTTTAATTTTTTCTTTCTTTTTCTTTTCTTTTCTTTTTTTTCCTTTTTTTGGTGGTACTGGGGTTCCTGGAAACCCTTCTGCCTCCGGGCTACATTCCCAGACCTATTTTTATATATATATATATTTTTGGAAACAGGGTCTCTTATGCCAGTACAGCTGACTTCTATTCTCCTATCTCTACCTTCCAAGCACGGGGATTACAAGTGTGCGCCACCACAACCGGCTCTTTTTATTTATTTTTATTTTTATTTTATTTTATTTTATCTTATTTTTTGCAGGTCTGGGGATGGAACCCAGGGGCATTCGACCTCCAAGCTACACCCCCTGCCCTATTTTTTATTCTTTATTTTGAAACAGGGTTTCACTAAGTTGCAGAGGGCCACACTAAGTAGTAGCTGAGGCTGTCCGCGAACCATGATACTCCGGTCTCAGCCTTCCAAAACCTGGGATTACAAGCATGTGCCACCACGCCCGGCTGTCTTTTTTTTTTTTTTAAACACAGTCCCACTAGGTTGCTGAAAGCCTCACCACTTTTTGAGGCTATCCTCAACCCTGCAATCCTTCTGTTTCAGCCTCCCAAGTACTGAGATCACGAGCATGTGCCACCATGCCCAGCCTTAGGGGATTCTTTTTCTTTCTTTTTTTTTTTTTTTTTTTTTGTGGTACTAGGGATGGAACCTGGGGGGGATTATACCTCCGAGCTACAACTCCAGTCCTATTTTTTATTTTTTCTTCTTTCTTTCTTTCTTTCTTTCTTTCTTTCTTTCTTTCTTTCTTTCTTTCTTTCTTCTTTCTTTCTTTCTTTCTGCAATACTGGGGATGGACCCCAGGGGAATTCTACCTCTGAGCTATACTCTCAGCCCTATTTTTTAGTGTGTGTGTGTGTGTGTGTGTGTGTGTGTGGTACTGGGGGTGGAATCCAGGGGCTTTTCTACCTCCAGGCTATACTCCCAGATCTATTTTATATTTTATTTGGAAACAGGGTCTCACTAAGTTGCTGAGAGCCTCACTAAGTAGCTGAGGCTGGCTTTGAACCTGTGCGATCCTCCTGTCTCAGCCTCCCAAGTGCGGGGATTACAAGCATGCGCCACCACGTCCGGCTAGGGGGTCTTAAGGCTGATGTTTTTGGGAGAGGTCTCTTGGAATGACCCAGCTCCCGCGTTTTATTCTGGCCGGATCCGACCCCTGCTGCCATTCTCCACGGACCCTGGGCCTGGGGGAATCCCGCAGCTCCTGTGCTGGGGCTGGGCTCGAGCATCTGGGGTGGAGATGGACGGCCCCACCGAGGCATTCTTTGGACGTGTCCAAGCGAGAGTGCTGAACCAACTGCCAGAGGCCAGGTTCCAGGTCTGGTTCTGCCCGTCTGATTTCCTGTAGGACCTGGGAAAAGTCACCACCCTTCTGGGGCCTGCGTTTCCACAAGTGTCAAACGCGAATGATGAGCCCAGCCCTGGAAGCCTCCTGAGGGGGATGCAAGCCAAGGCCCGGCCAAAGCAGCTGGCCCTGAGGCCTGAGGGCCCACGCCTTTTGCAGGGGCGAGGGAGCAGAGGGGCAGGAAGCCCACCCAGGCCCTGCCAGACAGGAGGGTGTGGGTCAGCGACCTGAAATCCTGCTGCTGTGTCCCCAGTACCTGGCACAGGAAGAGCACTGGGGCCTTGGAGGTGGAGGAAGTCCCATGCAGGTCCACATGAATGCGGCCCAAGCCTCTGCGAGTACCAGATTGCTCAGAAGGAATCATATTCAAACCCCACACCTGAAGCCGGGCGTGGTGGCACATGCTTGTAATCCCAGCATTTGGGAGGCTGAGACATGAAGGTCACAGTTCATGGACAGCCTCCGCTACTACTTAGTGAGACTCTTTGCAACTCAGTGAGACCCTGTTTCAAAAATAAAGAATAAGAAGCCGGGCGTGGTGGTGCACGCTTGTAATCCCAGCATTCGGGAGGCTGAGACCGGAGGATCGCACAGGTTCGAAGCCAGCCTCCCTGGCTTAAGATAACCTGTTTCCAAAAATATATATATAAAATAGGTCTGGGAGTGTAGCCCTGAGCTAGAAGGGTTTCCAGGAACTCCAGTAACACCAAACAAACAAAAAAAGGATTCCAGGTTCAAGGACAGCCTCAGCAATTTAAGGAGACTCGGCAACCTAGGGAGACCCTGTTTCAAAATGGAAAAAACAAACAAACAAACAAAGAGCCAGGTATGGTGGCGCATGCTTATAATCCCAGCACTTGGGAAGCTGAGACAGGAGGATCCCAGGTTCAAGGCCAGCCTCAGCTACTTAGTGAGACCCTGTTTCTTTTCTTTTCTTTTCTTTTCTTTTCTTTTCTTTTCTTTTCTTTTCTTTTCTTTTTTGGTGGTACTGGGGTTCCTGGAAGCCCTTCTACCTCCGGGCTACACTCCCAGACTTATTTTATATTTTTGAAACAGGGCCTCTTACGCCAGCGCAGCTGGCTTCAAACCTGCGCGATCCTCCTGTCTCCGCCTCCCAAGAGCGGTGATTACAAGCGTCCCCACCACGCCCGGTGTAGAGACCCTATTTCTTTTCTTTCTTTCTTTCTTTCTTTCTTTCTTTCTTTCTTTCTTTCTTTCTTTTCTTTCTTTCTTTCTTATTTTTTTTGTGGTACTGGGGTTCCTGGAAGCCCTTCTACCTCCGGGCTACACTCCCAGACCTATTTTTACATTTTTATTTGGAAACAGGGTCTCCTAAACCAGTGCACGCGCGGCTGGCTTCGAACCTGCGCGATCCTCCTGTCTCTGCCCCTCAAGCGCGGGGATTACAAGCGTGCGCCACCACGCCCGGCCAAGAGACCCTATTTCTAAATTAAAAAAAAATATATAGGGCTGGGAGTGTAGTTCAGAGGTAGAATGCCTCTGGGTTCAATCCCCAGTGCTACTATATATATACATAAAATGGAAAGGGCTGGGGTGTAGCTCAGAGGTAGAACAACCATGGGTAAAATCCCCAGAACCAAAAATTATATAAGTAAATAACAAAAGCCAAGCCTGGTGGTGCACGCTGTGATCCCAGCATTTGGGAGGCTGAGACAGGAGGATCGCTGTTCACCAACCACCTCAGCTACTTAGGCCCTTTGCAACTCACTGAGACCCTTTTTCAAAATTAAGAATAAAAAATAGGGCTGGGGAATGTAGCTTGGAGGTAGAATGCCTCTGAGTTCATTCCCTAGTAGGAAAAAAAAAAAAAAAAAAACATGTCCCTGGGTTCCACCCCCAGTACCACAAAAATAAATAAATAAATAAATAAATAAATAAATAAATAAATAAATTAAATAAAAATAGGGCTGGCGTGTAGCTTGGAGGTAGAATGCTCCTGGGTTCGATCCCAGTGCCACAAAAATAAAATAACAAGGTCTGGCAGTATAGCTGAGTGGCCGGGCACTCCTGGGTTCAGTCCCCAGTATCACAATAAATAAACAAATCCAAACCCTTCCCTGTGCATGGCATAGCGCTGTCTTCCAGCAGCTGAGCCTGAGCCTTCCCGCAGCAGATACAGTTTGGCTGTGGATTGGAAGCCCAGGCCTCTTCATTTGACTGATGAGGATGCTGAGCCCCTGAGAGCCAGAGGCGGAGCCCGACGTGGCCCAGGGCGGAGTCCCGGGTCCTGTCCTCTCTGGACCAGGGGAGGCCCAGCTGTCTCCCCGGAGGCCGAGGTGCTGGGATGTGCAGGGAGCTGGCGCCGTCGCAGGCCGCCAGATGCCAGCGCCTGCTAGTTCATCATATTGAGCTTTTTTGGCATCTCAGAGGACCTCAGGGCACTGGAGAATGTCATTCTCAAAGTAATTTTGAATATTTGCCTTCTCAGCAAAAAGAGGCTCCGAGAACACTCACTCAGCCTCCCACAGGGGGATACTAACGAAAATAACAGCAGGCCCGGGCACTGTGGCGCATGCCCAGTCCCAGGGGCTCTGGAGGCTGAGGCAGGATGATCGTAAGTTCCAGGCCTGCCCGCGCAACTTAGCAAGGCCCCGCCTGAAAATAAAAATAAAAAGGGCTGGGGATGTTACTCAGAGGTAGAGCACCCATGGATTCAGTCTGCAGTAATACAAAATAAAATAAAATAAAAACTAAATAAATTAAGCAACTAGGGATGGACTCAGTGGTAGAGGAATTGTCTGTTAGGGTCAAGGCCCTCGGTTTGATCGCCAGTACCACACATAAAGAAAGAAGGGCTGGGTGTACATGCCTGTAATCCCAGGATTGGTGAAGCTGAGACAGGAGGAGTGTTTGTTGTTTCTGGATCAGCCTCAGCAACCTAGTGAGACCCTGTTTCAAAATAAATACAGCTGGGCGCGGTGGCGCACGCTTGTCACCCCAGCGTTCGGGAGGCTGAGACTGGAGGATCGCGGTTTGCGGACAGCCTCAGCTGCTCAGTGGGGCCCTCGGCAACCCAGTGAGACCCTGTTTCAAAAGAAAGAATAAAAAATTGGGCAGGGGTGTGACAAGTCAGGTACCTCCCGTGCCTTTTACTTCCCGCGTGCACCGAACAGGGTGCAGCTCGGAGGTCAAATAATCTGGGTTCCATTCCCAGACCCGCAAAATAAATAAATAAATAAATAAATCAAAATAAATACATAGCCAGGCATGGTGGTGCACACTTGTGATCCCAGCATTTGGGAGGCTAAGACGAGAGAATTGTGGTTCACAGACAGCCTCAGCTACTTAGTGAGACCCTCTGCAACACAGTGAGACCCTGCCTCAAAGAATAAAAATAGGTCTGGGGGTGTAGCTAGGAAGTTGAATGCCCCTGGGTACCATCCCTAGTACTGCAAAAATAATAATAAAATAAATAAATAAAATAAAAGCTGGGCGTGGTGGCACACGCTTGTAATCCCTGCGCTTGGGAGGCGAAGACACGAGGATCACACGGGTTCAAAGCCAGCCGCTCTGGCTTAAGAGACCCTATTTCAAAAAAAAAAAAGTATAAAAATAGGTCCGGGAGTGTAACCCGGAGGTAGAAGGGCTTCCAGGAACCCCAGTAGCACAAATAAATAAATAAATAAATAAATAAGGGTTAGGGAAGCCAGGTGTGGTGGCACACATCTGTAATCCCAGTACATGGGAGGCTAAGACAGAAGGAACACAGGTTCAAGGCCAGCCTCAGCAACTTAGGCCCTCCACAATTTTGTGAAACTGTTTCAAAACAAATAAATAAATAAAATAGGGCTGGGGGAGGCCGGCACAGTGGCGCAAGACTAAAAAATAGGGCAGGGTGTATAGTTGAGAGGTAGAATGCCCTTGGGTTCCACCTCCAGTACTGCAAAAAAAATATATATATATGTGTGTGTGTGTGTGTGTGTGTGTGTGTGTGTGTGTGTGTGTATCTGGGGGTATCACTTGGGAGTAGAATGCCCCTGGGTTCAAAAAAAAGGGAGAAAGGGAAATAGGGAAAGAAAATGAAGGGAAAGGCAGAGGGTACCCGCTGAGCTGGAGGCCAGGGCCGGGCAAGGCCCAGAGAGACCGGCAGGCCGCACGCGGGCTCTGCCCTGGGCCTCAGAGTCCTCCTGCCAAAGGCCTGCTCCTTTTTCTTTCTATCTTTGTTTTTTTGCAGTGTTGGGGATGGAACCCAGGGGCATTCTACCTCCGAATACACCCCCAGCCCTATTTTTTATTCTTTATTTTGTTTTGTTTTTGTGGTACTAAGGGTAGAATCCAGGGGCTTTCTACCTCCGGGCTATACTCCCAGACCTATTTTATATTTTATTTGGAAACAGGGTCTCACTAAGTTGCGGAGAGCCTCACTCAGTAGCTGAGGCTGGCTTTTTTTTTTTTTTTTTTGGGTGGTACTGGGGTTCCTGGAAGCCCTTCTACCTCCGGGCTACACTCCCACGGGCTATACTCCCAGACCTATTTTTTTTTTTTTAACATTTTTATGTGGAAACAGAGTCTCTTAAACCAGCGAGGCTGGCTTTGAACCTGTGTGATCCTCCTGTCTCAGCCTCCCAAGCGTGGGGATTACAGGCCTGCGCAACCACACCTGGCTGTCTTTTTATTTTTAAAACAGGGTATCACCAAGTTGTGAAGGGCCTCACTAAGTAGCTGAGGTTTCTGCGAACCCAGATCCTCGATCTTCCGGTCTCAGCCTCCTAAATGCTGGGATTACAAGCGTATGCTGCCACGCCAGGCTTTATTTTTTATTTATTTATTTTTTTGGTGGTACTGGGGTTCCTGGAAACCCTTCTACCTCCGGGCTACACTCCCAGACCCATTTTATACTTTCATTTGGAAACAGGGTCTCTAAGCCAATGTGGCTGGCTTCGAACCTCCTGTCTCCACCTTCCAAGTGCAGGGATTACAAGCGTGTACCACCATGCCCGGCTATTTTTTATTTTGAAATGGGTTCTCACTAAGTTGCTGAGGCCGGCTGTGAATTTGCCATCCTCCTGTCCCCCACCCCCCCAAATGCTGGGATTACAGGCCTGCACCACCATTCCTGGCTTGGTTTCTGCTTTTTGGCGATTGAACCCAGGGGCATTTTACCTTTGAGCTACCTAACCCCCCCGCTTTTAAATTTTTTTGCGGGTCTGGGATGGAACCCAGGGGCATTTGACCTCCAAGCTACACCCCCTGCCCTATTTTTATTCTTTATTTTGAAACAGGGTCTCACTGATTTGCAAGGACCTCGCTAAGTACCTGAGGCTGTCTGTGAACCAAGATCCTCCAGTCTCAGCCTCCCGAATGCTGGGATTACAAGAGTGCGCCACCATGACCGACCTGTTTTTTGGTTTTGAAACAGGGTCTCACTAGGTTGCTGAGTCTGGCTGTGTAGCTGAGGCCTTCAACCTGCGATCCTCCTGTACCTCCCAAGTGCTGGCATACACCACCACACCCAGTTTTATCTTTAGTTTTGAAAGTGTCTTACTGGGGTGCTGAGACTCTTGCTAAACTAATGTGGCTGACCTGGAACCTGCGATCCTCCTGTCTCAGCCTCCCTCCCAAGCATTAGGATTACAGGTTTGTGCCACCACATCCTGCTTGTGTGTGTGTGTGTGTGTGTGTGTGTGTGTGTGTGTGTGTGGTGTGGTGTGGTACTGGGGATTGAACCCTGGGGCATTCTACCTCTGTGCTACACCCCCAGTCCTACTTTATTCTTTTTATTTATTTATTTATTTAGTAGTACTGGGGATGGAACCCAGAGACTTTTTACCTCCAGGCTATACTCCCAGACCTATTTTATATTTTATTTGGAAACAGGGTCTCACTAAGTAGCTGAGGCTGTGAGATCTTCCTGTCTAAGCCTCCCAAGTACTGGGATTACAAGCGTGCACCACCACACCCAGTTCTCTTTGTATTTTTTACTGTGAGACAGGATCTCTTTAAATTGCCCAGAGCCTGACATGTTGGCGCACACTTTGGCACACACTTTTCTGGAGACTGAACCCAGAGGATTGCAGTTCGGGGACAGCCTCAGCTACTTAGTGAAGCCCTCTGCAATTTAGTGAGACCCTGTTTCCAAATAAAGGATAAAGCTGGGTGTGGTGGCGCACGCTTGTGATCCCAGCACTCAGGAGGCTGAGACTGGAGGATCGTGGTTCGCGGACAGCCTCAGCAACTTAGTGAGACCCTCTGCAACTCAGTGAGACCCAGTTTCAAAATAAAGAGTAAAAAATAGGGCAGGGGGTGTAGCTTGGAAGTTGAATGCCCCTGAACTTCTTCATCCCCACACCCGCCAAAAAAAGAAAAGGGCAGGGTTTGTAGCTCAGAGGTTGAATGCCCCTGGGTTCCATCCCCGGACCTGCAAAAAAAAAAAAAAAAAAAAAATTGCCCAGGCTGGCTTCCAACTTGGGATCGTCTAGGCCCAGCCTCCTTGAGTCACTATTGGTCACCCCTGCCCCTGGTATGGCAGGCTTGGGGCTGCCCACCTGCCCCTTCCCCTTCATCACTGGCCACCCCGAGGAGGTTGGACAGCCTCCCAGTCCACTGGGCTGTCATGATTCCTAAGCACTCTGGGAAGGACCCCTGGGGCAGGGTGCTGGCAGCTGGGTGTCCCACTCCATTGGGTGGCCAGCCGGCCATCAGGATTTTGTTGCTGTCTTTCCTGCTGTCTCGGTTCCTGTATTTCCGCTGCGGTGGAGCAGTTCAGGATTCACAGAAGGAAATGCAAGGACTCCATCCTGGCTTCCATTCTTCCAAGGGCTTCTGAAACTTCCTCTGCAGCTCTGGACAGGCTCCACCCCTTCCTTGAGGAGCAAGTCCAGCAGGAAGCCAGGAGGCCCCGCAAAGGCCCCGCCCGGTGGTGAGTGGGGCTGCCTGCCCAGGGCCCTGGAGGTGAGCCAGGCATGGTGGCCTGCGGTCCTTGTGCTTGGGAGGCTGAGACCGGAGGATCGCAGGTTCCAGGCCAGACTCTGGAATTTGGTGATTCCAAATAAAAAGCCAGAAGGGCTGGGGGTGTTGCTTGGAGGGAGAATGTTCGTGAATTCTATCCCTAGTACTTAATAAATAAAAGGGCTGGGGTGTAGCTTGCAGGTAGAATGCTCCTGGGTTCAAGTCCCAGTACAAAAAAAAAAAAGAAAGAAAAGAAAAAGAAAGAAAGAAAGAAAGAAAGAAAGAAAGAAAGAAAGAAGAGAAAATAGGGACGCTTAGTAAAGGAGCCAGAGGCTCACGCTGTCACTCCCTCCCTCCCCGGGGCCAGGCCGAGGCAGGGCTACTAGCAGGAGAGGTTTAGGTGGTGGTGAGAGACCCAGGGAGACCCGGGCTCTAGTGGGGGAGCGATATCCAACCAGAACCACAGCTCACAGAATGGTAGTAGAGATAAGGCTGACAATGGGAAAGGGGTGAGGGTGGGGAGTGAAGGAGGATAGGGAGAGGAGGGGGGAGAAGGACTGGGGGGGTGAGGAGGGGGAGGGGAAGGAGGGGGAGGATGGTCAGGAGGAGTAGGAAGGGGAGGAGGACAAGGAGAAGGGGGAGGAGGAGGAGGGGAGGGGGAGGAGAAGACAGCTGGCCTGGAAGGTATGGGGAAAAGTGTCCCAGGCCAGAGGTCAGCACGTGGGGTCAAGCTGGGGAAAGGGCCTGGAGTTTTCCTCCCTGGCGCAGCAGAAAGTCCAGGCGTGTAGAATCAAGGAAGGACCTGGTCCAGGCTGTTGAAAGATAATGTCTGCCCAGGCATGGTGGCCCACACCCATACTTGGGAGACTGAGACAGGGCATCGCAGGTTCCAGACCAGCCTCAGCAACATAGCGAGATCCTGTTTCAAAATAAAAAGGACTGGGGGAGCCGGGCGTGGTTGCCACGCTTGTAATCCCAGCATTCGGGAGGCTGAGACCAGAGGATCATCGCAGTTTGCGGACAGCCTCAGCTACTACTTAGTGAGGCCCTCTGTAACTTAGTGAGACCCTATTTCAAAATAAAGAATAAGAAACAGGGCTGGGGGTGTAGCTCAGAGGTAGAATGCACCTGGGTTCCATCCCCAGTATGCAAGAAAAACAAAACAAAACGGACTGGGGGTGTAGCTGAGAGGTGGAATGCCCCTGGGTTCAATTCCCAGAGCTCCCCCACATAATGATTGTGGAGAAGAGAGGTGGGAGGGAATGGAGACAGCCTGGCACCCACCTCTAGGGCGTCCCCTTGTTCCCGGACCCTCAGGAAGGGCTCAAATAGCTCCCCAGAGCTACCTGTGGGCAAGAGGAGCTCATCTAGCTGGGCCACCTGGCCATGCTCAGTCCTGAATGAGAGCTAGGCCTGCCTGCCTGCCTGCCTGCGCCGGCGGCTGCGCTAGTGGACCAGGGCCAGGTCTCCAGACAGGAAACCACGTGGAGCCAGGCCGTTCCTCTTCCTTTTTTTCTTTTCTTTTTTGGTACTGAGGATTGAACCCCAGGGGCATTTTACCTCCAAGCTATATCCCCAACACCTTTTTATTTTTCTTTTTATTTAGTTAGTGTGTGTGTATGTGTGTGTGTGTGTGTGTGTTACTGGGGATTGAACTCAGGGGCATTCCACCCCCAGCTCAATATTTAAATTGTTTTCTATTATCTTTTTTTTTTGGGGGGGGTGGCACTAAGGGTGGAACCCAGAGGCTTTACTCCCAGACCTATTTTATATTTTATTGAAACAGGGTCTCACTAAATTGCTAAGAGCCTCACTAAGTAGCTGAGGCTGCCTTCGAACCTGTGCGATCCTCCTGTCTCAGCCGCCCAAGCGCGGGGATTACAAGTGTGCGTCACCACGCCCGGCTTCTATTATCTTTTATTGCAGTATTCTACCTCTGAGCTACACGCCCTGCCCTATTTATTTATTTATTTATTTATTTATTTATTTATTTATTTATTTTGCAGATCTGGGGATGGAACCCAGAGGCATTTGACCTCCGAGCTATACCCCCTGCCCAATCCTTTATTCTTTTATTTTGAAACAGGGTCTCACTGAGTTGCAAAAGGCCTCACTAAGTAACTGAGGGTGTCTGGGAACTGTAATCCTCCCCTCTCAGCCTCCCAAGTACTGGGATTATAGGTGTGCGCCACCACACACAACTCTTTATATTTATTTATTTATTTATTTATTTATTTATTTATTTGCTTATTTTGCGGTACTGGGGGTGGAACCCAGAGGCACTCTACCTCCGAACTACACCCCCAGCCCGATTTTTTATTCTTTATTTTGAAACCGGGTCTTACTAAGTTGCAAGGGGCCTAAGTAGCTGAGGTTGGCCATGGGTCCCGTTCCTTTGGTCTCAGCCTCCCAAATTTCTGGGATTACAAGTGTGCACCTGCACACCCCACTCCAACTCTATTTTTATTGTGAAACAGGGTCTCACTGAGTTGCAGAGGGCCTTGATAAGTTGCTGAGGCTGCCCTTGAGCCTGTGATCCTGTCTCAGCCTCCCAAGTACTGGAATTATCAGTGTGTGCCCTGCGCAGGGCTGGGAGGCTATCTGGATGGATCAGGGCAGCCCTGTCCGGGGGCTGCAGTCTGGTGCAGCAGCCTGGTGAGGACCGGCTGCTGGGAGCCAGAGCTACTCAGCATTTACTTCCTGGTAGTATGTTTATGCTCTCGACCAGTATAAATGTCCCAGCCTGACCCTTAGACAAGTCCGCAATGGGGACGCAGTAGGCCTGCTGTGTGCGGTATGGTGCTGAGCCCCAGGGATCTGGCACTGCGGAGGGGAGAAGGACCACTCAGCCTGTGCAGGGGTCTTTGAGGCCCGCCTGAGGCGTCCGAGGGAGGATGGTGGGGCACAGGGCACTCCGGCTTCTCCAGGACATGCCCGTGAGCTGAGCCATGAGGGAGGAGTGAGTACAGCGGGGCCTGATGGGAGCAGTACCCCAGGCCTGGTCCTCTCCCTCTCTGCACAGACTCCCCGCCGCCTTTGAGGCTTGGGCTGGGTCCTGCTCCAGATGGTCCTCCCACATCCTGTGGCCCCTGAAGGGAGTCACCCAGGAGGCCCCACAAACCTGCATCCAGGCTGACTGCCGTCTCCCCAGATGCTCCTGACGGCCGGGCCTGGCGGCACACACTTGGAATCCCAATACTTGGAAGGCTGAGACAGGAGGACCTCAGGTTTGAGGACAGCCTCAGCAAACAGTGGCAAGACCCTGGTTCAGAATAAAAAAGACTAAACTAGAGGATGTAGCTGGGAGGTAAAACGCCCCTGGGTTCAATCCCAGTGCCCCCCACACACAACAGACTGGGGGTGTAGCTCATTTGGGTAGCAACACCCCTGGATTCAACCCCAATTAAGCTACATAAATAAATGGATAGATACAGTAAGGAGCTGGCCAAAGTGTCACCTGTGGGATGCGGACGCCCTTCCCGTGGGAGCGGAGGTCAGCGCGCTGGCCTGGCCCCGCGAGTCAGCTTCAGCAGCAGCCGCTGAGCAGGCCGGTGAGGGGACCGGCCTGAAGTCAAGGGGAGCGCAGAGGCCCGCCCCACCCGTGCAGTGAGGGCGCAAAGGAAGTAAGACGAGAAACATAAAGCCCATCTCTTTTGTTATTTAATTCTCGTTCATTCTCTCTCTACCACTGAGCTGCACCCACATCGATTTTGGTTTTGTCTTCAGGTCGGGCACTGCTGAACTGCTGAGGCTGGCCTTGGAGGTACAATTTCTTACTTCCAGAGTAGCTGAGATTACAGGCAAGGACCACTGCCCGAGCTCACCCCCACCCCTCTCTTTCCCTTTTTTCCATGTTACTGGGGATGGAACCCAGGGGCATCCTACCTCTGAGCGACACCCCCAGCCCTATTTTTTTTTTTATTCTTTATTTTGAAACAGGGCCTCACTGAGTTTAAAAGGACCTCACTAAGTAACTGAGGCTGTCCACAAATCAAGATCCTCTGGTCTCAGCCTCCCAAACGCTGGGATTACAAGCGTGTGCCATCATGCCCGGCTTCTTTCTTTTCTCTTCTTTTCTTTCTTTCTTTCTTTCTTTCTTTCTTTCTTTCTTTCTTTCTTTCTTTCTTTCTTTCTTTCTTTTCATTTGTGATATTGGAGATGGAACCCAGGGGCATTCTATCTCCAAGCTACACCCCCAGCCCTATTTTATTTTTTGTTTTGAAATGGTTTTACTAAAATGGGCATGGAGGCACACATCTGTAATCCCAGTATTTGGGAGGCTGAGACTGGAGGATTGCAGGTTCAAGGATAGCCTCAGCAAGTAGTGAGACTCTCATCAACCTAGTGAGACTCTGTTTCCAAATGAATAAAATTGCATCTGAGCACAGTGGTGCACATCTGTGACCTCAGTACTTGAAGGCTGAGATGGGAGTATCATATGCAGGTTCGCTGCCAGCCTCAGAAACCTGTGAGGCCCTCCACAATTTACTGAGACACTGTTTCGAAATAAAGAATAAAAAACAGGAGCATTCTATCTCCAAGCTACACTCCCAGGCCTATTTTTTATTCCTTAGTTTGAAACAGAGTCTCACTGAGTTGCAAAAGGCTCCTGTCTCAGCCTCTCAAGCTGTGATTACAAGCGTGGGTGCTTTTTATTCTTTATTTTGAAACAGGGCCTCATAAGTAGGTGAGGTTGGCCGAGAACTGCGATCCTCCTGTCTCAGCCTCCCAAATATTGGAAGTACAGGTGTGCATCACCATGGCCCATTTATTTTTGTGTGTGTGTGTTACTAGCGATTGAACCCAGGGGTCTTCTACCTCCAAGCTGCACCTCCAGCCCCTTCTTACTTTTTGTTTTGAAACAGGGTCACACTAAGTTGCTGGGGCTGGCCGCCAGTCTTTCATCTTCTGGTCTCAGCCTCCCGGGCGTGTGCCACCACACCTGATTTAGGGTAGGTAGTCAGTCTTACCTATAATGCCTAAAGCAGATGGGCGTGCTAGCACAGGCCTGTGATTCTAGCTGCTTCAAGACTGAGGAAAGTTGGAGCGACTTAGCAAGAAGCTTTCTCAAAAGTTTAAAAAAAGCCAGGCGTGGTGGCGCACGCTTGGAATCCCAGCATTCAAAGGCTGAGACTGGAGGATCGCTGTTCGCGGACAGCCTCAGCTACTTAGTGAGGCCCTCTGCAACTCAGTGAGACCCGGTTTCAAAATAAAGAATAAAAAATAGGGCAGGAGGTGTAGCTCGGAGGTCAAATGCCTCTGGGTTCCATCCCCAGGCCTGCCCCCCCCCAAAAAAAAAAGTTTAAAAAAGTATGCAAGGGGTTGGGGATGGAAGCTCAGTGGAAGAGCGCTAGCCTCACAAATGTGAGGCCCTGCATTCAAGCACCAGCACTGCAAAAAAAAAAAAAAAAATTCAATTTAAACTTGTTCTGCAAATGACACTTTCAGAAACTGAAAAGAGCCAGGCATGGTGGCGCACACCTGTAATCCTAGTACTTAGAGGCTGAGATAGGAGGATCCCAGGTTTGTAGCAGTCCTTGGCAATTTAGCGAGGCCCTCAGCAACGTAGTGAGACCGTTTCAAAACAAGAAATAAAAAGGGCTGGGAGTGTAGCTTATGGGTAGAATGTCCCAGGGTTCAATCTTTGGTTAAAAAAAAAAATGGCCCATGATTCATTTTATTTGTTGGGTTATTAGCATATTAAGTAACGAGATAGCGGGGGTCTGGTGTCTCCTGTGGCTCTGAGATGAGTGTGAGCGCTGTTCCGAGATGACTCCAGCTGTAATCGAGGAGACAGTATCATAGGCGACAGTGTCGAAGGCGCTGCTAATACCGCCTACTGTCGTAATTGAAGAAAATGCTCGATTTCAGTTAAAGGTTAATTTAAAGAAAGCTGTAATTACCCAGATTGGTGGATTTCAGGTTAAGAATTCCTGGGGTGGCTAATGTTCCTGCTGAAGTCTCAGCTTCTGAATACTCTCTGGGGACTCGGCCCCTCCGACTGCCCCCCCCCCCCCCCCGCTGCCTCGTTCCTTGGGGAAGGTACTCCTCACCCACCATTAGTTTCTAACAAGCCACCTGATATACGACTAATAAATAGCAGCAGGAATTTCCCACCCTGTCCCTTTAGAGTCCGGTAAGGCCTGTGCACGTCCCGCCCTGGGCGCCCCGGGTCCTGGGCCTGGCTCTGGGTGGAGCGGGCCGCGTAGCTTGGTGGCTTAGGCGTATCCTCCTTCCTCCACCCACCAACTTCGGAAAGCTCCTGCACCCCAGGTGCCTCGAGTTGCTTATCTGTGTGGCAGAGATGATGGCATAATTGTATTTACTAGTGGCCTTATTCAAAGCACTCTCAACTTTAACGCCAAGGGCACACAGTCAAGACCTTAGTGGAGACCAGGCCTTTCCAGGTGGGGGAGCCGTGTGCTCTGTGCCAGGCGGACGCCTCCATTTGCTGTTCGTCTTGTTCAGAACGCCTTTCTTTTTAATGATTGAACCCAGGGGCATTCTACCTCTGAGTCACACCCAAGCCTCCTCCCTTCCTTCCTTCTCCTTCCTTTCTGCGGTGCTGGGGATGAAATCCAGGGGAATTCTACCTCTGAGCTACACCCCCAGGCCTATTTTATTTGAAAACAGGGTCTCGCTAAGTTGCTGAGGCTGGACGAATCTGTGAGCCTCCTGTTTCAGCCTCCCAAGTACTGAGATTATAGGCATGTACCACCATGCCCAGCTTTTATTTTTTGTGTGGACTAGGGACAGAATCCAGGGGGCATTCTACCTCTGAACCAAACCTCCAGCCCCATTTTATTGTTATTCCTTTTGTGTGTGTGTGAGGTACTGGGGGTGGAATCCAGAGGCTTTCTACCTCTGGGCTATACTCCCTGCCCTATTTATTTATTTTTAATATATTTTATTTGGAAACAGGGTCTCACTAAGTTGCTGAGAGCCTCACTAAGTACCTAAGGCTGGCTTCAAACCTGTGGGATCCTCCTGTCTCAGCCTTCCAAGCCTGGGGATTACAAGCAGGCGCCACCACGCCCGGCTATTTTTGTTCTTTGAAACAGGGTCTCAGTTGCTGAGGATGTCGGGTATAAGCTTCTCAGGGACTAAGTTGCTGAGAGCCTCGCAAAAGTGCTAAGGCTGACCTCAAACCTATAATGCTCCTGCTCAGCCTCCCAGGTACTGGGATTACAAACATATGCCACCACACTGGACTATTATTTATTTATTCATTTATTTTTATGATACTGGGGATTGAAACCAAGGGGCATTCTACCTCTGAGCTACACCCCCAGCCCTATTTTAGTTTTTTTTTGGTGGTACTGGGTATAGAACTCAGGGGCTTTCTACATCCAGGCTACACTCCCAGACCTATTTTGTATTTTATTTGGAAACAGGGTCTCACTAAGTTGCTGAGAGCCTCACCAAGTAGCTGAGGCTGGCTTTGAACCTGTGAGATCCTCCTGTCTCAGCCTCCCAAGCGCTGGGATTACAAGCGTGCGCCACTACACCTGTCCTATTTTAGTTTTTATATGGAAACAAACAGGGTCTAGGTAAGTTGCTGAGAGCCTCACTAAATTGCTGAGGCTGGCTTCAAACCTGTGATCCTCCTGTCTCAGCCTCCCAAATGCAGGGATTATAGGCATATGCCACCATGCCCGACCTTTTTTTGTGTGTGGTGCTGGAGATTGAACCCAGGGGCATTCTATCTCTGAGCTACACCCCCACCCCGGAGGGCCTCACTAAGCAGCTGAGATGGCCATGAACCTGTGATCCTCCTCCTGTCTCAGCCTCCCAAGTGTTGGGATTACAAGTGTGTGCCACCACACCGGGCTCCAACTTAATTTTTATTTTGAAATAGGGCCTTGCTAGGTTGCTAAGGGCCTTTCTAAAATTGCTGAGGCAGGCCTCGAACCTGTGATCCTCCTGTCTCCATCTTCAAAGCACAGGTGTGTGCCACCACGTTGGGCTTTGGGCAGGACTCTGCGTTGACCTACTTAGAGGTCAGGTTTCTGGCCTGGTTTCTGGGGTGGGAGAGGGAGGGGCGAAAGTTGGAATGAGCCTATCAGGTCTCAGCCTCTTTCTTCTCCACCTGGCCCTTCTGTTTTTACAGGCTGGTGAGTGGGGGCCGGCTGGTGAGTTGAGGTTCTCTGGGGTTCTGCCTGCAGGCTGTAGACGCCCCTGCTCCTTTGGTTAGATCAGAAAGGAAGAGTTGCTTTTGAGAGTTCCAGAAAATGCTTCAGAGAGGGCCTTGATCGGCCTGGCTAGGTCAGGCTTCGACCTGAGTCAACGGTGCAGACAGGCTCTGATGGGCCAAGCCTGGCTCGCGTGCTGGTCAGGAAGGGGGCCTCCAGAAGCCCACCACCCCCGCGGGAGGGAAAGGGTGCTGGGCTGAAGGACTGCAGGCGCCCACACAACGGATCTGGTGTCTGCTGGAGGTCACTTGTTCCAGGGCGTCCGCACACACAGGAGGCTGTGGCCCACCATCTGCTAACTGGTCCAAGGAACACTTAATGACTACGCCCCGCGCAGAGGGGGAGAGGCTGAGCCGCAGCCCAGCGATTACGGGGTGGATGGGGGTGGGCGGGGAGGTGGGGGCCGTGGCTGGGGAGGAGGAGGACGGGTGGCCTGAGGTTCAGAGAACGGGGCGAGTTCGTGGAGGAGCTGTGAGCGCACTTGCCCCAGATGCTGAGACTGAGAGGCAGTGTCCCCAGCGGAGGCTGAGGGTGAGTGACCTCAGCAGGAGGTGGCGGGGCACAGCTCTGGGGTAGGAAGAGCTGGGGTGGAGGGCGTGGAGAGGCGGGTGGAGGGCCTCTGGAGGACTGTCTACAGGGCAGAGAGCAAGGAGGAAGGGGGCTTGAGTGCAAGGGAATAGCCCCCCTTTTTGTGGTACCGGGACGGGACCCAGGGGCATTCTGGTTTACCTCGAGCTACACCGCCAGCCCTGTGCGATTTTTTATTTGGAAAGGGCCTAAGTTGTGAGGGCCTGTTAAGTTGCCCAGGTGCCTTCAAGTCTGCAATTCTCATGTCTCCGCTTCCCAAGTACTGGGATTTGAGGTGTTCACCACCGCACCGGCTCACCCCACCCCTTTTTTGTCATACTAGGGGCGGAACCCAGGGGCTTTCTACGTCCAGGCTACACTCCCAGACCTATTTTATAATTTGGAAACAGGGTCTCATTAATTACTGAGAGCCTCACTAAGCTGCTGAGGCTGACTTCGAACCTGGGTGATCCTCCTGTCTCAGCCTCCCAAGTGCTGGGATTACAAGGATGTGCCACCACGTCCTGCTTGCCCCACTCCTTTTGAAAAGGCACCAGCCCAGAGGGCGGCTGACAGCACCAGCAGGCAGCCCAGGGAAGACAGTGGGAGGTGGGGTCCTGAGAAGCTGTGCTCAGAGAGAGGAGGCCGGTGCCTGCCCACAGGGAGATCTTGCCCTGGGGTCTCAGAGGAGCCATCCGGCAGATAGCTGGGTTTCATCACAGGTGAGCTGAGGCCATAGGCCTGGAGCTGGGGCAGAAGGGACTGTGGGAGACGTAAGAGGGAGCTGGTGTGAAATCTTAGATCCAGACTGAAGAAAAACCAGGTAGGGCCAGATGTGGTGGCGCACGCTTGTAATCCCCTCGCTTGGGAGGCAGAGACAGGAGGATCGCACAGGTTCAAAACCAGCCTCACTGGTTTAAGAGACCCTATTTCCAAATAAAATATAAAATAGGTCTTGGAGTATAGCCTGGAGGCAGAAGAGTTCCATCTCTAGTACCACCAAAACAAACCAACCAAACAAAAAAAAACCCAGAAAGGCAGAGTGCCCGTCTCATGTGTGAGATGACAACTTCCTGGCCAAGGGGTTATGTGTGGACCCCACCCAGCAATAGAAAAGCGGTTTCCTTCAGCCTGGGGTTCCTTATGGTGGAATGACAGGGCCTGGAGAGATGAAATCTAGAATATTCCATCAGGGGAGGCTGAGACAGGAGGATGACAGGTTTGAGGCCAGCATGTGGTAATTTAGTGAGACTTGTGTGTTTGTGTGTGTGGTTCTGGGAATGGAACCCAGAAGCATTCTACCTCAGAGGTATACCCCAGCCCTATTTTTATTTTTAATTCTTTATTTTGAAACCGGGTCTTACTGAATTGCAGAGGGCCTAAGTAGCTAAGACTGTCCGCGAACCACTATTCTCCGGTCTCGGCCTCCTGAATGCTGGGATTACAATCTTGTGCCACCATGCCCAGCTCTTTATCTTTATTTTGATGCAGGTTTCACTGAGTTGCAAAGGCCTCAGTAAGTAGCTGAGGCTGTCCACGAACCGTGGTCCTCCTGTCTTAGCCACTCAAATGCTGGGATTATAAACATGTGCCACCATGCCCAGTTTTTTTTTTTTTTCCCACTACTGGGGATGGATCCCAGGGGCATTCAAGCTATACCCCTGGCCTTGATTTTTATTCTTTTTTTTTTTTTGCAGGTCTGGGTAGGCAACCCAGAGGCATTCAACCTTCAAGATACACTCCCCTGCCCAATTTTTTATTCTTTATTTTGAAACAGGGTCTCACTGAGTTGCGGAGGGCCTCACTTAGTAGCTGAGGCTGTCCGCGAACTGCGATCCTCCAGTCTCAGCCTCCCAAATGCTGGGATTACAAGCGTGCGCCCCTATGCCCCGCTTTATTCTTTATTTTGAAACAGGATCTCATGAGTTGCAAAGGGCCTACGTAACTGAGGCTGTCGGAGAACTGCAATCCTCCTGTTCCAGCCTCCCGAATGCTGGCATTCCGAGCGTGTGACACCATGCCTGGCTAGTGAGACTTTCTTTTTTGCTCATTAATTCTTTTTGTGGCAGTAGGAATGGAACCCAGAGGCATTCTACCTCCAAGCTATACCCAAGCTATCATTTATTTATTTTCAGTATTGGGGATGGAACCCAGGGGCATTCTACCCCCAGCCCTATTTTTATTTCTTTATTTTGAAACAGGGTCTCACTAAGCTGTGGAGGGCCTCACTAAGTAGCTAAGGCTAGCTGTGAACCTGCGATCCTTCTGTGTCAGCCTCTCAAGTACTGGGATTATAAGCGTGTGCCACCATACCTGGCACTATTTATTTATTTATTTATTTATTTATTTATTTATTTATTTATTGTGGTGTGGGAGATTGAGCCCAGGGAATTCTACCTCTGAGCTACACCCCCAGGCTTATTTTATTTTGAAACAAGGTCTCCCCAGGTTGATGAGAGTCTTACTACCACGACTGGCTACTCCCAGCCCTTTAAAAAATGTTTTGCTTTGTTGTTTTGAAACAGGATCTCATCCGGACGTGGTGGTACATGCCTGTAATCTCAGTACTTGGGAAAAAATTAAAAAAAATTTTTTTGTGTGGTACTGGGGGTAGAACTCAGGGGCATTCTACCTCTGTGCTTTACCCCCAGCCCCATTTTTTTTTTTTTTTTTTTTTGTGGTACTGGGGTTCCTGGAAGCCCTTCTATCTCTGGGCTACACTCCCAGACCCAGTTTTACATTTTTATTTGGAAACAGGGTCTCCTAAGCCAGCGCGTGCGGCTGGCTTCGAACCTGCGCGAGTCTCCTGTCTCTGCCTCCCAAGCGCGGGGATCACAGGTGTGTGCCACAGCCCGGTTTGCATTTTTTTTTTTAAGACGAGGTCTTGATATGTTTTCCAGACTGCTGTCTAAATTCTTTACTCAAGCGAACCTCTCATCTTAGCCTTAGGCTAATTCCTAGCGCTGGAATTACAGGCGCCGCTACCACACCAGCCATTACTACATTTATGAACAAGAAAGCTGAGAAGTGAGCCGGGTGTGGTGGCGCACGCTTGTAATACCAGTACTTAGGAAGCAGAGACAGGAGGATCGTGAGTTCATGGCCAGCCTCAGCTACTTAGAGAGGCCCTCTGCAACTTAAAGAGACTCTGTTTCCTAGTAAAAAAAAAAAAAGAAAACATAGGGCTGGGGGTGTAGCTCGGCTGTAGAATGCCCCTGGGTTCCATCCCCGGTACAGGAAAAAAAAAAAAAAAGTTTGTGCCAATGTGGTACCCAGGTGGCTTTGGCATCAAAGTAGAGCAGGGTCTGGCGCTTGTCAGGGGCCGTATTTGGGAAACAAATGGCCAGCTGGAAGGTTCAATGAGGTACCATGGTCTAACCCAGGCAGGAAGTGGGTTGTCTAACTCAGGCTTGTCGGTGGGCCGGCGCATTGCCATCTCTTCTGCCCGATGAACACCGCACTATCACCTCCGTGCGCTTGTAGGTCATTTCCAGAGCCTGGTGGTGGGCCGTGGTAGAGAAGGACCGAGCAGGGCAGGCGGCTCTTGACCTCATTCCACACGCTGGGCTCCCCTCTGATGAGTCACAGGCCGGGACCAGGGGCCCCAAGGCTCCGGAGTGCACCCTTCCCGGGCCAGCTGACCAGGAGGGCGTAAGGGCGCACTCCCGCAGTCCCGGACTCCAGGAACTGGGGTGTCCTTATGAGGGGCGTCCTAGAGCTATGATTCGGCCTCGGTGGGGGCAGGGCTCCCCTGTCCTGCTTCCCACGGTCACTTGGGCAGGAGTAAACGTGGTCACTTCAATGAAGTAAATAATGATGGTTTGTGCTGCAGAAAATGTGGAGAGAAAACCCTGCTCATGTATTCCAGCTTTAAGGCCATAAAACTCCTTTTTTCTCCTGGTAGCTATTTATATCCTACGCGGGTGTAAACTGTCCCCATATGAAGCTCAGGTCTGAAGTAACTTAAAAAGAAAAATAGCCATCCCTAGCCTAGCCTTGCGGGGGGGGGGGTCCACGCACAGCCTCGCTGGGGGCTGGGTGGGGCCGGCCAGCTGTCAGGCGCCTGCGGGGAGCCGGCCGGGCGGGGGTCTCGAGCCGGGGCGCGCCCTCCCCTCCGAGGCTCGGGGCCGGCCGCCCCCCCCGCCCCCCCCCGCGGCCTCCCCGGGGCCCCGGCCCGCCGCCCCCCACCCACTCGGCCCGCCGCCTCCCCCGGCGCCCCGAGGCTCCCCGGGCCCGCACACCCCCGGACCCCTCGGGAAAGGCGCGGGCGCAATTAGTTTCTTCAATTAGTTTCCCCTCTTTGTATGGAACCCATTCAAACGGGGCTGTACTCCTCCGCGCGCGGGGAAAGTAGTCCCGACCTGGCCCGCGGTTTGCTCGGGCGTCGGGCACAGGGTCAGTGCTCGGGGGCGCGCGGGGCCTCGGGGGGCCGGGCGAGGGGCGGGGGGCGGCGAGCTCCTCGCTCTCGCCGCGAGAGAGGGGTCGCGGGGCGTAGCGCGAAGGCGGACCTCCAACCGCGGGCCGTGGGCGACACGCTTCAACCCAACCTGGCCGGCGGAAGCGTGGCGCCGCCTCCTCCGCGCGCGCCCGCCCCGGCCCTGACGGACGCCCGCCGCGGCCAACCCGGCTGCCGCTGGCCGGCCGCCTCCCGCGAGGGCCAATGGGGGCGCGGGGGCGGGGCCTCGCGGTTAGGCTGCGCGCGGCCCGCCCTCGCCCGGCCCCGCCCCCGCCCGCGGCTCGGGAGGAGTTGGGGCCCGCGAAGTGCGGCGGCGACGGGAGCCAAAGTTGCGCGGGGCTCGGCGCTGGCGGCCTGAGCGGCTCGGCGTCCGCCCGGGAGGGCCTCCCTCGGCCCGCGCGCCGCCGCCCGCGCCCCGCGCCCTCGCCCGGCCCCGCGCCGCGCCAGCCGGGTCCCCGTCGCGCCCGCCCGGCCCGGGCCCGCCGATGCCGGCCATGGTGGAGAAGGGCCCCGAGGTCTCGGGGAAGCGGAGGGGCAGGAACACCGCGGCGGCCGCCGCCTCCGCCTCGGCCGCCGCCGCCCCGGCCGCCGCCGCCCCGGCCGCCGCCGCCCCGGCCGCCGCCGCCCCCAATAATGGCCAGAATAAAAGTTTGGCGGCGGCGGCGGCGCCCAACGGCCACGGCGGCAGCAACTCCTGGGAGGAGGGCAGCTCGGGCTCGTCCAGCGACGAGGAGCACGGTAGGTGGCGGCCGGCCCGCGCGGCGCGCGCGCCCGGGCCCGGCTCACCGCCCTCTCCCCGCAGGTGGCGGCGGCATGCGGGTGGGACCCCAGTACCAGGCGGCGGTGCCCGACTTCGACCCCGGTGAGTAGCCGCGCACTCTGCGCGCCGGCCTGCGGGCGCGGGCGGGCCTCGGCGGCGGGCGGTGGCGGGGCCGGGGGCGTCCCGAGCGCCCGCCCGCCCGCGGGACCCCTCCTCGGACCCCCGCCCGGCCCGGCGCCCCGGCGGGCGGGCTCCCCTCCCGAGGGCGAGCGGGACGAGGAGCCCCCGAACCGGCGAATAAAAGGAGAGTGCTTTCCCGGGGGCGCCGGCCGGCAGAGGCTCGGAGTGGCACTGCGGTTAGGACCTGTGTAGACGTGTGCCTTTCCTTGATCTCCCCTCTCTCCTCCTCCTCTCCTCTCTTGGTGGCGGTGGGGAGAGGTGGGGAAAGGACAGCGCCCCCGGAGCTTTAGCTGACCAGTGCTCTCCACCCAGAGAGACCCTGCGCCCCAGGATGGAGCGTTCACTTCCCTCGCCGCTCCCCGGTGTGGAAGCAAATTTAACGTGGTACAAGAAAAAATGCAATCAGACAAAGGAATCCGTCTGACTTTAATGCCTGCGATTCGCGCCCGCCCTCGTGTGAGACTGCCTTTCAAGGTTGTTGGTATAGGAAATGTTTGCAAGAACATAGGTTTTGTTTCAGACATAAGATTCTCAAGAGAATCTCGCGAAGCCCAAGTGCCCGGTCTCCCTCCTGCTTGGAGGGCATCAGAACTGGAGGTTCTCTAAGTAGGTTAGACCGCCAGTTTGTTTGAAGAAATAAATGCTTTTCCTTAGAGACAAGACTGCGGGAAAATTGCAAGGATCTCGTCCTCGGAAAAGGCGATTGCCCTTAAGCTGTTATTAAAGTACTAAACACTGGGTGTACCTAGGAGTTAAAGTGCAGAGGGGTCCCAGTGAGCTCTGGAAACACTCAGTGCGTTTGCCCAAATTTGCCTCTAACTTTCGGTTAGTTGACTTCAGTCTCTTACCTTCGTGTAGTCTAACTCCAGATTTATATTCCTCTTAATCCCATCTGAGCGTTTTTGACAGTTTCTCTTCGCCCTCATCTTCCTTTTTTGGTAGCCACTTCTCGTTTGTGAGTGACGGGATAGCAACAGTGGCCTTTCCTCTCCGTGCAGAGCTCCTCCATTCCCGGGTTGGCCACCAGGGGAAGCATACGGTTTTTTGGTTACAGTTGACCCTATCTTCATTTTGTAGGTCAAGTCTTATCTGCGGTAATACACAGAATATAAAGCTTGTCACCAATTCCCCCAAGCGTTATTTTTAAAAATCAACTTGAGCAAACCTTTAAGTGAGTTGGTGAGTTTGGATACATTTTTGTTACATTAATTTTGAAAGGCTCTTATATGTTTAAATGTGTTGGCTGTGACTGAGGAAAGGTCATATTCAATCATCACAGGAGTAGATTTCTCCTTTTCTGTGTACTAGGATCCAACACAGGGCGAGCGCTCTACCACTGAGCCCCACCCAGCCCAGGACTCGGGTTTCTGCCGTTCACCTAAATGTTGATGTCTAGTCCTGCATCATTAATACTGCGCCTTGCACCTGTAGTTGTACTCTTTGAAGCAGCACACGCAGTAGGATAGTATTTTGAATTGTCTTTGGACTTTTTTTTTTGCAGTACTGGGAACTGAAATTCTTGGACTCTTTGTGTGTGTGTGTGTGTGTGTGTGTGTGTGTTCGTTACAGGGGGATTGAACCCAGGGCGTTCTACCTCTGAGTTATACCCAGCCCTTTTTATTTTTTTGTTTTTTTGTTTTGAAACAGGGCCTTCCTAGGTTGCTGAGGCTGGTCCCAAACTTGCAACTATTTTTTGTGTATGTGGTACTGGGGATTGTACCCAGTGGCATTCTACCTGGGAGCTACACCTGCAGCCCTATTTTTAGTTTTTAATTAATCAATTTTATTTATTTATTTTGCGGTACTGGGTTTTGAACTCAGAGGCATTCTTCCTCTGAGCTACACCATCAGCCCTATTTTTTTATTCATTATTTTGAAACAAGGTCTCAGTAAGTTTGTGAGGGCCTCACTAAATAGCTTAGGCTGGCTGCGAACCTGTGACTTTTCTGTCTCAGCCTCCCAAATACTGGGATTACAAGTGTATGCCACCACACCCGGGTTCATTTATTTTTTATTTTGAAACAGGGTCTCAGTAGGTTGATGAGAGTTTCTTTATTTGCTGGGGCTGTTCTCAAACGCATGAGCTTCCTGTCTGACTCCCAAGTACTGAGATTACAGGCTTGTGCTGTTACACCTGGCCTCTTGGACTTTTTTGATGGGGTAGATAAAGATATAAACTTACTAGAGGCCTACAATTCTAGAAAGTAAAACATTATATATTTTCTAAAGCACAGTGTTGATATCAACATTTCCAAATTTTTTATTTTGTGCTTGTTTTAATCCGCAAAAAAAGAGAATAGGTATGATTTTTTTTTTTTTTTTTTTTTTTTTGGTGGGTCTAGGGATGGAACCTAGGGGCATTTGACCTCCGAGCCATACCCCCTGTCCTTTTTTTTATTCTTTATTTTGAAACGGTCTCACTGAGTTTTAGAGGGCCTCACTAAGTAGCTGAGGCTGTCCGCGAACCGTGATCCTCTAGTCCCAGCCTCCTGAATGCTGGGATCACAAGCGTGTGCCACCACGCCTGATTTGAAATGATTTTAAAGCCTGTTTAGTCAATTTGAGCAGTGGAACACATTCAGATAGGGCTGAAAATTGTGAGACCTGTTTCCTTTATTTCCTGGGGACTTTTCATGTGTGTTCTCATTTAACTTAAAATCTAAGGGAAGACTTCCATTCTGATATAGAAATGGTATGGCATGTTTGCTCCATGGCATTTTTTTAGTTTTAGGATTTTAGACATAATGCAGCTTCTTTTGGGGGGGGGCACAAGGAATATAACCCTGGGGCCATTCTACCTCCGAGTACACCCCCAGCCCTTTTTATAATTTGTATATATATATATTTTGGCTGGTGTTGGAACCTAGAGTCTTTCTACCTCTGGGCTATACTCCCAGACCTTCTTATTTTATATTTTATTTGGAAACAGGGTCTCACTAAGTTGCTGAGAGCCTCACTAAGTAGCTGAGGCTGGCTTTGAACCTGTGTGATCCTCCTGTCTCAGCCTCCCAAGCGCTGGGATTACAAGCGTGCGCCACCAAGCCCGGCTTGTTTGTTTTAAAACAGGGTCTTGCTAGATTGCTGAAGAGTCTCACTGTGTTGCTGAGGCTGGTCTTGAACCTGCAATCCCTCCTGTCTGAGTCTTCTAAATACTGGGATTACAGGCATGTGCCATCATGCCCAGAAACACAGGTCATTTATGTAAGAAGTTAGAAATAATATGAAATCAAGTTACCCTTTTTTGGTGGTACTGGGATTTGAATTCATGGGTGCTCTACCATTTAGTTGTATCCCTAGGCCTGTTTTTATTCTTTCCTAATTCCTACTTCTTTTCTTGTGATATCAGAGATTGAACCCAGGGATATTTTTACCTCTGACCTATACCCCCAGCCCTATTTTAATTTTTTTTCTTTTTGTGGTACTGGGGATGGAACCCAGGTGCATTCTACTTCTGAGCTACACTCCTTGCCCTATTTTTTATTCTTTATTTTTTGAAACAGGGTCTCACTGAATTGCAAAGGGCCTCACTAAGTAGTAGCTGAGGCCGGGCTTGGTGGCGCACGCTTGTAATCCCCGCGCTTGGGAGGCAGAGACAGGAGGATCCCGCAGGTTTGAAGCCATCCTCCCTGGCTTAAGAGACCCTGTTTACAAATAAAATATAAAATATGTCTGGGAGTGTAGCCTGGAGGTAGAAGGGTTCCATTCCCAGTATATATATATATCACGCGCGCACGCGCACACACACACGTAGCTTAGCTGTCTGGGAACTGTGATCCTCCTGTCTTAGTCTCCCAAATGCTGGGATTATAACACACACACACACACACACACACACACACACACACACACCTACCTTAGCTGTCTGGGAACTGCGATCCTCCTGTCTTAGTCTCCCAAATGCTGGGATTATAAGCATGTGCCACCACATGTGGTCCCCAGCCCAATTTTTTTTTTAATTGTTTTGTTTTGAAACCGTCTTGCTAGGTTGATGAGTCTCACTTGCCAAGGCTGTCCTGGAACCTGTCTCAGCCTCCCAAGTATTGGGATTACAGGAGTTTACTACCACACATAGCTCATTATTGTTTTTTATTTTGAGACAAGATCTTGCTAAATTGCCCGGGCTGACCTTGAGCTTTTGATCCTTCTGCCTTAGCCTCTCCCATCTCTGGGATTAGAGGTTTGTGGCACCTGGCTTTAAAAAGGAAAAGCAAGCTGGGCGTAGTGGCGCACGCCTGTAATCCCAGCATTCAGGAGGCTGAGACCAGAGGATTGTGGTTCGCAGACAGTCTTAACTACTTAATGAGGCCCTCCACAACTTAGTGAGACCGTTTCAAAATAGAGAATAAAAAATAGGGCAGGGGGTGTAGCTCGGAGATAGAATGCTCCTGGGTTCCATCCCCAGACCCGCAAAAATAAATAAATAAAAAATAAAATAAAATAAAAAAATAGGAAAAGCACTGTGTATAGTGAAGCTCTGTGAGTGGGACTGGGGATGTAGTTCATTTACCATGTGCTTGCCCAGTAAGCTTGAGGCCCTGGGTCTCCTTGGTAGTACCCCTGTCCCTAAAAAAGTATGTGAGTGAAGAAGTTGATTTTTTTTTCCCTTGTCCTAGGGATTGAACCAGGGCTATTCTACTTCTGAGGCACACCCCAGCCTTCTTTTTTTCTTTTTTTTTTTCTTCTTCGATCCTGGGGATTGAACCCAGGAACATTCTAGCTTCAAGCTACACCCCTACCCTTTTTTTTAATATTTTGAAACAGGGTCTCACTAAGTTGTGGAGGGTCTCATGAAGTAGCCGACACTGGCTCTGAACCTTTGAACTCCTGTCTCAGCCTCCCAAGTACTAGGATTACAATTGTGTACCACCACACCTGGCTCATTTCTTTATTTAACTTGTTTTTTGTGGTATTGAGAATGGAACCCAGGGGCCTTCTACCTGCGGGCTCCAGACCTATTTTGTATTTTATTCGGAAACTGGGTCTCACTGAAGTTCTGAGGGTCTCACTGAATTTCTGAGAGCCTCACTAAGTAGCTGAGGCTGGCTTCAAACCGGCACCACCCTCCTGTCACAGTTTCCCAAGTACTGGGATTACAAGTGTGTGTGCCACCATGCTCGCTTGATTTAAAATTTCTAAGTCAGATTTTTATTTATTTGTAGATCTCAACTTGACCCTATTGCATAAATGGTTGAACCTAAAATCACTTGATAGACCATATGTAGTTCAAGGAAGACTTACTCCTTTAATTAATCAATTAATTAATTTTTGTGTGGTACTGGGGATAGAACCCAGGGTCATTCTACCTCTGAGCCACACCACCTGCCCTGTGTTTTAATTCTTTATTTTTTAAAAACTTTTTGCAGTACTGGGGATGGAACCCAGGGGCATTCTACCTCCGAGCTACACCCCCAGCCCTATATTTTCCTCTGTATATTTATTTATTTGCAGTACTGGAGATGGAACCTAGGAGCGTTCTACCTCCCAGCCATATTTTGTATTCTTTTATTTTTAAACAGGGTCTCACTGAGTTGCAAAGGGCCTCACCAAGTAGTAGCTGTAGCTGTCTGTAAACCGCATGCCACCACGCCCAGCTTAGTCTTTTTATTTTTGAAACAGGGTCTCACTGAGTTGCAAAGGGCCTGGCTAAGTAGCTGAGGCTGTCCCTGAACCATGACCCTCTGGTCTCCACCTCCAGCCTCCTGGATGCTGGGGTTACAAACATGCAGCACCATGCCCGGCCTTAATTCTTGATTTTTATTTATTTATTTTGGTGGTACTGGGGTGGAACCCAGAGGCTTTCTACCTCTAGGCTACACTCCCAGACCTATTTTATATTTTATTTGGAAACAGGGTCTCAGTAAGTTGCCGAGAGCCTCACTCAGTAACTGAGGCTGGCCGTGAACCTGAGTCCTTTGGTCTCAGCCTCCAGAATTCTGGAATTACAAGCATGTGCCATCCTGCCCAGCTAGACTTACTCCTTTATAAACAATGAATGAATCTGGTTGAGATGGAGACTAGATCAGTGGAGTATGCAAAGCTTGGGATGAAAATACAATCTTTGTTTACAATGAAAGAGAAAGTTTAGCCCAGCGAGGGGTGCAGGTTTGTAATCCCAGCATTTGGGAGGCTGACACAGGAGGATATGGGTACACGGACAGCCTCGGCTACTTAAAGGCCCTTTGCAACTCAGTGAGATCCTGTTTCAAAATAAAGAATAAAAAAGTAGGAATGCATGCTTGTATTCCTAGCATTCGGGAGGCTGGGAGGCTGAGACTGGAGGATCACAGTTCGCCGACAGCCTCAGCTACTTAGTGAGGCCCTCCGCAACTCAGTGAGACCCTGTTTCAAAATAAAGAATACAAAATAGGGCAGGGGTGTAGCTTGGAGGTCAAATGCCTCTGGGTTTCATCCCCAGTACTGCAAAAAAAAAAAAAAAATAATAATAAAAAGTTCTTAGCCAGTTGTGGGTTGTATATGCTTGTAATCCTAGTCCTTGAGGGGTTAAAATAGGATTGTAGGTTGAGATCGGCCTCATAATGAGACTCATCAACCTAGTGAGACCCTGTTTCCGAAATAAAAAATAAAATTGGGCCGGGGGTGTAGCTGGGAGGTAGAATGCCCCTGGGTTCCATCCATAGTACCACAGGAAAAAAGGAAGTTTTGCCATTTAGTGTGTAAAACAGTAGTCATGGTGTAGCCTACAGCTTTAATTTAGTCTCTTCTCACATGTCACCAGCTTTGTCTTCCTCAGCTCTGAGTATACTGAGTGGTCCTCGGCTTCTCTCAGAAATGAGCGCTTGAAGAATAGAAGAGGAAGGGTATTTACTCTATTCCACCTCCGGTTAGTTATTTTCTAAAACAGAAAAACATTGCTTATTTCAAAATGAGTTGTGTTTTTCTGTACAGAAATACGAACATTTCCATGTTCTTGCTAATAAAAGTGCAGCTTAAGCAAAAAGTCCACAGCTTGTATGTGTATATTTATGTTCTTTTTCTGGTACCGGGGATGGAGCCGGGGCAGCCCACCTCCGTTTCCCCTGTGGCGGTGGGGCGGGCGGGCTCTGCCTCTGCTGCAGTGCGCGCGCTCGCTCGCGACGCTGCTTTGCTTGCTTCCTCTTTGTTGGTTCTGGCCAAAGGAGCAGGGTGATAGAGTGACAGGGCTGGCTCAGGGTGTGTGTGTGTGTGTGTGTGTGTGTGTGTGTGTGTGTGTGTGTGTTGTACTGGGGATTGAACCAAGAGGCATTCAAGCTATACCCCAGTCTGATTTTTTACTTGGAAATAGGGTCTTGCTAGGTTGATGAAAGTCTCACTACTTTCTGAGGCTGTCCTCGAACCTTCAGTCCTCCTCTCTCAGCCTCCCAAGTACAGGGATTACAGGCATGTGCCACCATGCCTGCATGCCTGGTGGGTTCTTTGTTTTCTTGAATTTTTTTTTTTTTTTTTTTTTTGCGGTACTGTGGATGGGACCCAGGGGCTTTTACCTCCGAGCTACACCCCAGCCCTATTTTGTATTCTATATTTGGAAACAGGGTCTCACTGAGTTGCGGAGGGCCTCACTGAGTAGCTGAGGCGGGCCATGAACTGCGATCCTCCGGTCTCAGCCTCTGGAATGCTGGGATTCCAAGTGTGGGCCACCACACTGGACTTCAAGGTTGTTTTCTGAAGCATATGTTATGTCAGCTTTATCCTGAATTGTTTTTAATATCACAGTACATTGTTGCTGAAATGACTACTCTTGGGTAGAGTGCCCTGAGTTAGAGCCCTGGTACCGGAAAGCAAGCAACAAACAAACAAAATTACTGTTCTTAGAGCCGGGTGTGGTACAGCACGCTTTTAATTCTAACACTTGGGAGGCTGGGACGGAAGGAGCGCAGGTTCGAAGCCAGCCTCAGCTACTGAGTGAGGCTCTCAGCAACCTAGTGAGACCCTGTTTCCAAAGAAAATATAAACTAGGTCTGGGAGTGTGGCCCGGAGGTAGAAGGCCCTGGGTTCCACCCCAGTGCTCCCCCATTACTATTCTTAGACTAGAGGAAAACCTTTTTGCTCTGCTGGGGATCAGAACCCGTCCTCATGCGTGCTAGGCTAGTGCTTACCACTGAGCTACACCCCAGCCCTGAAAGTTATTTTATAGGTACTCTGAAAGGCCTCGTGACTGCATCGTGGTGTGAACATAGTTGAAGGCGGTGTTTCCCCGTCAGTGGGCATTGATGGTCCTGTGAGGGAGGAATGCCCTTCGTGCAGTGTGGCAGGGGGCTGAGCAGAGCTGGCTGGCGGGAGAGTGGGTATCCTGTCTTCTGTGACTAAAAAGAAGTTAAGGCAGACTGGTTATTATATCCCTAGGGCCTCAGTTTCCTTGGTCACAAATCAGGTGTTCTTTTCATTATGAGTGGTCTATGATAATGTCAGTTAGAGAATAGTATCTCTCTCTATTTTATGCTACTGGGGATTAAATCCAGAGGCATTCTACCTCTGAGCTGTACCCCCAGCCCCTTTTTTGTTTTGTTTTGAAACAGGGTCTCTAGGCTGCTGGGAGTCTTGCTGCATTGCTGAAGTTGGCCTCGAACCCATGATCTTCCTGCCTCAGCCTCCCTAGTTTTGAGATTACAGATATAGTCCACCATGCGTGCTAGAAGAGAACCTCTTTCTCTCTCTTTCTTTCTTTCTTTCTTTCTTTTCTTTTCTTTTCTTTTCTTTTCTTTTCTTTTCTTTTTTTTTTGCAGTACCAGAGATTGAACCCAGGGGCATTGTACCTCTGAGCTATAACCCCAGCTCTAGTTTTTAAGTCTTTTTATAACAGGGTCACATCGAGTTGTGAAGGGCCTCGCTAAGTAGCTAAGGCTGTCTGACAACTGTGATCCTCCTGTCTCTGCCTCCCGAATGCCGGGATTACAAGTTTGCATCACCATCCCCGGTGTTTTTTTTGGTGGTCCTGGGAATGGAACGCAGGGGCATTCTACCTCTGAGCTACACCCCCAGTCCTATTTTTTTTTTTTTTTAATTTTTTATTTTGAACCCGGGTCTCACTGAGTTGCAGAGGGCCTCACTAAGTAGCTGAGGCTGTCCACGAACCGTGATCCTCCAGGTCTCAGCCTCCCGAATGCTGGGATTACAAGCGTGCGCCACCACGCCCGGCTATTCTTTACTTTAAAACAGGGTCTCACTAAGTTGTAGAGGCCTCACCAACTAGCTGAGGCTGGCCATGAACCTGTGCTCTTCCTGTCTCAGCCTCCCAAGTACTGGGATTACAAGCATGTGCCATCACGCAGGCTTTATTTTTTATTTTGAAGCAGTCTTGTTAAATTGCTGATGCTGGTTGGTTTGTTTGTTTTTCTTGGTACTAAGGATTGAACAGAGGCATTCTACCTCCTAGCCACACCCCTAGCCTAGCTCTGTTTTTTGTTTTTTAAAGTATGGAACGCGTCACGGATTTGCGTGCCATCCTTGCGCAGGGGCCATGCTAGTCTTCTCTGTATCGCTCACCGTGTTGGGTTCTTTGACACTGTCTTGCTAGGTTGATGAGCACTTTACTACTTGCTCCTTCAAACCTGAGATCCTCCTGTCTCAGCCTCCCAAGTACTGGGACTACAAGTGCACGCCACTATGTCTGGCTCTTCTTGGAGTGTTTTAAAGTTGGATCTGGTGGCCAAAAAAAAAAAAAAAAAAGTGATTAACATTTAACAGGAGAAAAGGCATTTTAAAGTAACAAAGTAACATTCAAATGTCATTGAAGCCAGGCGTGATGACTCCCACTTGTAATCCCAGCAGTTGAGAGGTTGAGACAGTAGGATCCAGGAGCAGACAGCTTCCTGCAGCTTAGTGAGGGCTTGTTTCAAAATAAAGAATAAAAAATAGGGCTGGGAGTGTAGCCCAGAGGTAGAATGCCCTGGGTTTCATCCCCAGTTCTGGAAAAAAAAAAAAAAAAAAAAAAAAAAAAGTCCATGAGCTGGGGTGGAGCTCCGCGGTGGAGCACTTGCCTAGCACTGGAACATGAGGCCCTGAATTCAGTCCCCAGCGCCCACCCCCCACATCAAAATAACCACAGGGGTGGAAAAACAGTATCGTTGAATGAAATGTTAACATTAAGCCCTAAAATTATTTTTTCTAAATTAGGCAAATTCATGTTGGGCGCAGTGGCGCATGTTTGTAATCCCAGCATTTGGGAGGCTGAGACAGGAGGATCTTGGTTTCAGGACAGCTTTAGCTACTTAGGCCCTTTGCAACTCAATGAGACCGTTTTTTTGTTGTTTTTTTTTTGTGGTGCTGGGGTTCCTAGAAGCCCTTCTACCTCCGGGCTACACTCCCAGGCCTCTTTTTACATTTTTATTTGGAAACAGGGTCTCCTAAGCCAGCGCGCGCGGCTGGCTTCGAACCTGCGCGATCCTCCTGTCTCCGCCTCCCAAGCGCGGGGATGACAAGCTGCGCCACCACGCCCGGCGAGACCCTGTTTTAAAATAATAAAAAATAGGGCTGGGATTGTAGCTCACAAGAGTTACACTCTTTACATTGATAACTACTTTTGTAGTTATCAGGGGCATTGTACCTTAACCACCCCCAGCCCTGTATTTTTAGTCTTTTTCTTTTTCTTTTTGTTTTGTCTTTACAAACCCGCGTGTCAGGGATGACTCTCCACGATTGCAGTGAGGGAGCTGCTCTGCTCTTCTCTGCTATGAAACCCTGACCCAGAAGCAGTTGAGCTATGAATGGTTTAGTGCCAGGTTCTCCAGGAACGTTGCGCTGTGTGACCAGCAAGAGGGCGGCCCCCCTTCTGGCGGTGTCCAGTTTCCTAAGACCGAGGGCTCTCTGCACCTGACCGCTCTCCGTGCGTGGTGCGTGCCGTCTGCCTGGCGAGGAGGACGGGGCACGGCTATTGGGGCCCAAAGGCTCCTGAGGCGCTGCCGTATCGTTCTGCCTAGGCAGGATTCTGGTTTAGAGGCGTTCGGTCATAATCCCACACATGGTTAATCTACTTATTTATTTATTTAGCAGTACTGGGGATGGAATCCAGGGGCATTCTACCTCTGAGTGACACCCCCAGCCCTATTTTGTACTCTTTATTATTATTTTTATTTTATTTACTTACTTATTTATTTATTTTGTGGTACTGGGGTGGAACCCAGGGGCTTTCTTCCTCCCGGCTACACCCCCAGACCTATTTTATACTTTATTTGGAAACAGGGTCTCACTACATTGCTGAGAGCCTCACTAGTAGCTGAGGCTGGCTTCGAACCTGCCATCCTCCTGTCTCCGCCTCCCAAGCGCGGGATGACAAGCGTGCCTGCCGCGCCCGGCTGGTGCTCTTTATTTTTAAACAGGGTCTCACTGAGTTGCAGAGGGCCTCACTAAGTAGCTGAGGCTGTCCGCGAACTGCGATCCTCCCGTCTCAGCCTCCCGAATGCTGGGTTTACAAGCCTGAGCCATCATGCCCGGCCTTCTTTTTATTTTTAAAACTGGTTCTCACTGAGTTGTGAAGGCCTGTCTAAGTAGCTGAGGCTGTCTGCGAACGGCGCTCTTCCTGTCTCAGCCTCCTGAATGCTGGGATTACAAGCGTTCACGCCACCCCAGATTTTTTTTTTTTTTGGTACGTTAAGGTTATCAGAAAATTTTATCCATCTAATTCAGCCTCTCTGTTTCCTACAAGAGGAAAGTGAGTTCTAGCAATATGAAGTGACCTCTGTTTGTGTCTCGCTGACCAGTGACCGCAAGCATCTCAGGTAGTCTCCGTGGGCCATCTGGAGCCAGCCTTCACACAGGGTGCTTTGCCTTGTTACTGGGCACAGTAGTAAGAGGTGGCAACAGTAATTAATACATGCTCAGAGTTTTGTAAACAAAGATGTGTTCAACTTTTGTTTGTGTGTGGTACTGGGGGTTCAAGCCAGGGGTTTCTATCTCCAAGCTATATTCCCAGCCCTTTTTTTTTTTTTTTAAACTTTTTGTTTGAAACAAGGTCTTGCTGTTTCAAAGTTGCTGAGACTATTCTCTAACCTGCAGTTTTTTGTCTCAGCCTCCCCCCAAAACAGGAAGTATGTAAAATAGAATAGTACCCCATTGTGATTAAGCAGTCACCAGTAGAGCATCTTTGCTTTAATTGGTTAAAACCTAATTGCTCCCTCCCTCCTTTGACAGTAATTTAAAGTTGATTTTTATTTATTTATTTATTTATTTTTTTACGTGTCTGGGGATAGAGCCCAGGGGCATTCGACCTCCAAGCTACACCCCTTGCCCTGTTTTTTATTCTTTTTTTGGTGGTACTGGAGGTGGAACCCAGAGGCTTTCTACCTCTGGGCTATACTCCCAGACCCATTTTATATAATTTATTTGGAAACAGGGTCTCACTAAGTTGCTGAGAGCCTCACTCAGTAGCTGAGGCTGGCTTCGAACCTGTGCGATCCTCCTGTCTCAGCTTCCCAAGCGCGGGGATTACAAGTGTGCACCACCACGCCCAGCTTTGAAGTTGATTTACTTATTTACTTTTGATAGTGGGGATCAAACCCAGAGGCATTCTGCCTCCAAGCTATACCCCCAGTTTTTCTTATTTTTTATTTTGAAACAGGATCTTGCTAGACTACTGAAGTTCCACCACGTGGCTGAGGCTGGTCATGGACTGGGTGCGTGCCGCCACGCGTGGCCTTGAAGTTGATGTATACTGTTTTCTGATCACTCGCATCCTCTGAGAAGCAGATGCAAGACAAAACTCTACATGGAATGATTATTGGAGCAGATGCTTCTGGGTAAAGAGAGCAAGGAAGCTTGGTGCCAGAGCCTGTAGTGGATGCAGGAGCTGCCCCGTGGAGGAGAGAGGGGATGGTGATGAGTGCTGGGACAGAGGAGCCGTGGATGGCTGTGCACTTGCAGAGAGAAGAGGGGACAGGAGTGGGCTCGCTCCGGCGTGGCTCTGTCCAGGCGTAGGCTGGGGGCAGCCTGGGAGAGCCGCAGTGTATGAAGGTGCTGGACAGTTGCAGCTGTGGCAGCACTGCCTCAAGCCAGGGGTACTCTGAAGGCTGTCAGAACTCTTGTGTGATTTTGTATTATTTATTTATTTATTTATTTATTGGTGGTACGGGCTGCACTCCCAGACCTATTTTATACTTTTATTTGGAAACAGGATCTCTTAAACCAGCGAGGCTGGCTTTGAACCTGTGAGATTCTCCTGTCTCCGCCTCCCAAGTACAGGAATTACAAGCGTGCGGCACCACACCCAGCCCTTATTTATTTTTTTGTGGCACAGGAGATGGAACTCCGAGCTATACCCCTAACCCTATTTTGTATTTATTTATTTATTTTTTTTTTGCGGGTCTAGGGATGGACAGGGGCATTCGACCTCTGAGTCACACCCGCTGCCCTGTTTTTATTCTTTATTTTGAAACCGGGTCTCACTGAATTGCAGAGGGCCTCACTAAGTAGCTGAGGCTGTCTGCGAACCGTGATCCTCCAGGTCTCAGCCTCCCGAATGCTGGGATGACAAGCGCGTGCCACCATGCCGGGCTCTTTCTGTAGTCTTTTAGAAAAATGTTTATTTTTATTTTTATGTGGTACTGGAGATGGAACCCAGGGGTTTTCTACCTCCGGGCTCCACTCCCAGACCTATTTTCTATTTTATTTGGAAACAGGGTCTCACTAAGTTGTTCACTAAGTAGCTTCGCGGTTCGCGGACAGCCTCAGCTACTTAGCTGGCCCTCTTCAACTCAGTGAGACCCGGTTTCAAAATAAAGAATAAAAAATAGGGCAGGGGGTGTAGCTCAGAGGTCAAATGCGCCTGGGTTCCATCCCCAGACCCGCAAAAAAAAAAAAAAAAAAAAGAATACCTTTTTTTTTTTTTAGTTGTTTCAAGACTAATGTTACTCAGTTCATATTGGTGTGCCATTAACCAGTTGACCCCATTTACAACGCCAGACGGCCTGAAGAGTCGAGCTTAGCTAGGCATGGCGGTGCTCCGCTGTGATCCCAGTCCTTGGGCGGTTGGGTAAGGAGGATCTCTGGTTTGAGGCCAGAAGCGCAGTCTGGGTTGGGGTGTAGCTTGGCAGAGTACCCTTGGGTTTGATCCTCAGCACCACAAAAAAAGGAAAGAAGCTACACTTGAGAGCAGTGCATTATCGAGTGGGTCAGTAGGCTGTTTCCGCATGGCCTCAAGTGCCGTGGAGTCTTTTTTTTGAGTGTGTGGTGGTGGGGATGGAACCCAGGGGCTTTCTACCTCTTGGCTACACTCCCAGACCTATTTTATACTTTATTTAGAAACAGGGTCTCACTAGGTTGCTGGGAGCCTCACTAAGTAGCTGAGGCTGGCTTGGAACCTGTGCGGTCCTCCTGTCTAGCCTCCCAAGCGCAGGGATTACAAGCATGCGCCCTCATGCCCGCGCCATGGAGTCTTCTGCTCAGGATCGCTGGAGCCAGTGTCACGTCCACCTCTGTTCCTCTTCCTGGCAGTGTTAGATGAAAGGGTGTCTAGTGCGGCTGACTGGATGGGTCGGTCAGAGGACATGTATGATGAAGGAAATATCTTCAGAGGTCAGAATAGTGGTTTTTTTTTTTTTGTTTTTTTTTTTTGCGGTACTGGGGATGGAACCCAGGGGCATTTTACCTCCAAGCTACACTCCCAGCCCTATTTTTATTCTTTATTTTGAAACAGGGTCTCACTGAGTTGCAGAGGTCTCACTAAGTAGCTGAGGCTGGCTGCAAACCGTGATCTTCCTGTCTCGGCCTCCCAAATGCTGGGATTACAAATGTGCGCCACCATGCCCAACAAAAAAAGCATTGTAAAAAGTTAAAATTTGCTGGGGGTTGTGGCAAAGCATTGTAAAAAGTTAAAATTTGCCGGGGGTGGTGGCACATGCTTGTAATCCCCACGCTTGGGAGGTAGAGACAGGAGGATCACACAGGTTCGAAATCAGTCTTGCCAAATAAAAATATAAAATAGGTCTGGGAGCGTAGCCCAGAGGTAGAGGGTTTCCAGGAACCCCAGTACCACACACACACACACACACACACACACACACAAAAGTGAAAATTTAGCCCTCAGAGCCAGGTGTGGGGGTGCATGCTTGTTATCTCCGTATTTGTATTTGTATTCGGGAGGCTGAGACAGGAGGATCTAGGATCAGGTTCATGGACAGCCTCAGCTACTTAGGACCTTTGCAACTCGGTGAGACACTGTTTCAAAATAAAGAATAAAAAAAAAATAGGGTTGGGGTGTGGCTCGGAGGTAGAATGCCCTTGGTCCTGGGTTCCATCCCCCAGTGCTGCAAAAAAAAAAAAGCCCTCAGTAACTTTGTGAGAGCCTGTTTCTAAATAAAATATAAAATAGGAACCAGGCATGATGGTGTATGTTTGTAACTCCAGTACTTGGGAGGCTGAGACAGAAGGATCACAGGTTTGCAGACAGTCTCAGCTACTTAATGAGGCCCTATTTCAAAATAAAGAATAAAATAATAGGGCCGGGTGTATCTTGGAAGTAGAATGCCCCTGGGTTCAATCCCCAAGACTGCAAAAAATAAAAAAATAAAAATAAAAAAAATAGGGCTGAGAGCTTAGCTTGGAGGAAGAACATTTCTGGGTTCAGTCTCTGGAACAACAATAAATCCCTAACACCACTGCCCCCCACCCCCAAAAAAAAAAGTTTAACTGGGAATGGTGGCCCACACTTGTAATGCTAGTACTTGTTAGGCTGAAACAAGAAGATCATGGGTTTGAGACCAGTCTCAGCAATTTAGCAAGACCTTTTTTTAAAATAAAAAATAAAACAGGGCTGGGGATATGGCTCTGGGGTAGAATGCCCCAGGGTTTACTTGGGAGGCTGAGACAGGAGGATTGCAGGTTCAAGGCCAGCCTCAGCTACTTAATGAGTTCCTCTGCAACTTAGTGAGACCTTGTTTCAACATAAAGAATAAAAAATAGGGCTGGGGGTGTAGCTCAGAGATAGAATGACCCTGGATCCAATCCCCAGTACTGCAAGGAAAAAAAATGCATTGAACCTTAAGCAAACAGCTGGGCTCAGTGGTATGTGCCTGTAATCCCAGTACTTGGGAGGCCAATACAAGAAAATTGCAGATTTGAGACCAGTGCGAATAATTTTGTGAGACCCTGTTTCAGAATAAAAAATAAAATAGCGCTGGGGGTGTAGCTCAGTGATTGAACTCCTGGGTTCAGTCCCCGGTTCTGCAGAATAAAAACTAAAAAGAACACAGACTGTGCATCTTGCCATTCTTAGTCTAGAAAAATGTAAGTAAATGGGAGGGTGTGGTACTAAATCATAACTGCACAAAATTAGCTAGTACATACTGTACTGTTGTCATCCACTGTCCCCTCCTGTCGCTCTTGCAGTGAGCTAGTGTTAAGCTGAGTGTGAGCCAATGATCTCCACAGAAGAAGCCCATCTCCAGGAAATAGCCTGTTGCAGTTAAAGGTTAAAAAGATCTCACTGAAGCCGGGTGTGGTGGGCACGCTTGTAATCCCAGCATTCGGGAGGCTGAGACTGGAGGATTGCAGTTCGTGGACAGCCTCGGCTACTTAGTGAGGCCCTCTGCAACTCAGTGAGACCCTGTTTCAAAATAAAGAATAAAAAATAAGGCAGGGGGTGTAGCTTGGAGGTCGAATGCCCCTGGGTTTCATCCCCAGACCTGCCCCCCCCCAAAAAAAAAAAAAAAGAGTGTGGTGGCACACACCTGTAATCTCAGTGCTTGGGAGGCTGAGACAAGAGGAACACAGGTTTGAGGACAGCATCAGCAATTTAGCGAGACCCTCCACAACCTAGTGAGACTGTGTTTTAAAATAAAAAATAAAAAGAGGGTTGCAGGTATAACTCAGAAGCCCACTGCCCCTGGGTTCAATCCCCAGTACCTAAAAAGTAGGCATTAGTATTTAATTTTATTGTATTTATTAATTTAAAGATGAATATTATGTAATCTGTAAGATAAAGGTGTTATAGAATTGTTTTGAAAATCTAATATTTAACATTTTAGTCTAAGCCACATGTAGTGGCGCGTGCCTGTACCCAATGCTTGGGTGGCTGAGACAGAAGGATCACAGGTTTGAAGACAGTCTCAGCTATGTAGCAAGACTCTCAGAAACCTAGTGAGACCCTCTTTCAAAAATGAAAGATAAGAGCCAGGCCTGGTGGCTCACGCTTATAATCCCAGTACTTGGGAGGCTGAGACAGGAGGATCGCGGTTTGAGGACAGCCTCAGCTACTTAGTGAGGCCCCCTGCAACTTAGTGAGACCCTGTTTCAAAAATAAAGAATAAGCCGGGTTTGGTGGCGCACGCTTGTAATCCTAGCATTTGGGAGGTTGAGACAGGAGGATTGTGGTTCACGGGCAGCCTCAGCTATTTAGTGAGACCCATTGTAACTCCGTGAGACCCTGTTTTAAAATAAAGAATAAAAAATAGGGCTGGGGGTGTAGCTCGTAGGCAGAATGCCTCTGGGTGTCAATCCCAGTACTGCAAAAGAAAAAAAATCCCTAACCCTTTTTTTTAAAATAAGATAGCTGAGTGTGGTGGTGCACATTTGTAATCCCTTTACATGGGGGTGGAGATAGGAGGATCGCAGGTTCATATCCATTCTCAACACGTGGTGCGGGCCCTCAGCAACTTAGACCTTGTTTCAGAGTAAAAATAGGGCTGGGGTGTAGCTCAGAAGTAGAATGCCCCTGGTACTACTAAAAACAAACAAAACAAAAACCCAGAATGAATTGGGCAGATTGGAGCCCTTTTTTTTGTTTGGTACCAGGGGCATTCTACTTCTGAGCTATACCCCCAGGCCTATTTTGTCTTATTGTTAATTTTTTTAGAAAATTTTATTTTATTTTATTTTATTTTATTTTATTTTATTTTATTTTGCAATACTGGGGATGGAACCCAGGGGCATTCTACCTCCAAATTACACCTCCATCCCAGCCCTATTTTTTATTCTTTATTTTGAAACAGGGTCTTACTGAGTTGCAAAGGGCCTCACGACGTAGAAGCTGAGGCTGTCCACGAACCGCGATCCTCCTGTCTCAGCCTCCCAAATGCTGGGGTTACAAGCAGGTGCCACCGTGCCCGGCTCAGTTTATTTTATTTTGAAACAGGGTCTCTCTTGGCTGATAAGGGTCTAGCTAAGTTGCTGAGGCTGGGCTTGAACCGTTGGTTCTCCTGTCTCCTCCTTCAAGTCCTGGGGTGACGAGTGTGCTCCCCATGCCCGGCCTTATCTTGGCCTTTAGAAGCCAGAACACTGCGCTTTCTGTTGCCTGTCAGATAGCCTTGTTCATTTCAGTACGCATGATAGTGTTTGATCTCATCTCATTGCTCATTGAAACCTGGTTACTACCTTGATGGTTTTTGTCCAGAATTCTCCAAAGGATAGTTAATCTTGAATTAACTCTTCGTTAAAAGTGGACCTGGTGCCCGGCGTGGTGGCACACGCTTGTAATCCCAGCGCTTGGGAGGCTGAGAAAGGAGGATCGCACAGGTTCGAAGCCATCCTCAGCTACTAAGAGAGGCTCTCAGCAACTTAGTGAGACCCTGTTTCAAAATGAAAAATTAAACTGGGCTGGTAGTGTAGCTGGGAGGTAGTGTATCCCTGAGTTCAGTCCTTCCTCAGTACTACCAAAGAAAAAGTAGTAAAGGTGGTACACAAGCTGGGTGTGGTGGCACACACGTGTAATCCCAGCATTTGGGAGGCTGAGACCGGAGGATCGCGGTTCGCAGACAGTTTCAGCTACTTAGTGAGGCCCTCCACAATTCATTGAGACCCGGTTTCAAAATAAAGAATAAAAACTAGGGCAGGGGGTGTGGCTCGGAGGTTGAATGCCCCTGGGTTTCATCTCCAGACCCACAAAAAATAAAATAAAGGTGGTACACATACCTGTAATCCCATTGCTTGGGTGGGGCTGAGACCGGAGGGCCACAGGTTTGAGGCAGGCCAAAGCAATTTAGGGAGACCCAGTTTCAAAATAAAAAGGCCGGGGTTGGGGATTTCGCTTAGTGGCAGAGCGCTTGCCTAGCACGCACAATGCTCTGGGTTCAATCCTTGACCTGTAAAAAACATCGGAAAAAGTATAAAAAAATACAAAATCAAAGTAGAAAATCCCCCCAAATCAGGAAACAAGATCAGAAGGCACTGGCATGATGGTCCACACCTGTAAGCCCAGCTCCTGAGAGGTGAGACAGAAGGATTGCAGGCCCAAGGCCAGTCTCAGGAATTTAGTGAGGCCTGGTTTCCAAGCAGAATGGGTGGGGATGTGGCTCAGTGGCAGAGCGCCTGCTCTGCAGGTGTGGTGCTCTGGGTTCGATCCCCGGTTCCAAAAAAGACCAAAAAAAAAAAAAAAAAAAAGAGCCCCTTAAAAAAAACAAGCTAAGAACAAAGACAAAAGACAAAATGGGTTGGGGATGTAGCTCAGAGGTAGAATGTCCCTAGATCCAATCCTCAGTACCCTCTCACCCATGAAAGTATTTAAGAATTACTTTTTTTTTTTTTTTTTTTTTGTGGTCCTGGGGTTCCTGGAAGCCCTTCTACCTCTGGGCTACACTCCCAGACCTATTTTTTAACATTTTTATGTGGAAACAGAGTCTCTTAAACCAGCGCGGCTGGCTCCGAACCAGCGCGATCCTCCTGTCTCCGCCTCCCAAGCGCGGGGATTACAAGCGTGCGCCACCACGCCCGGCCAAGAATTACTTCTAATGAATGCACTTCTGAGAAAAGTATTATTTAGGAGATATCCTTGTATAGTGTTGGGTCTCCATCTTGCTGGAAATTAGTCAAATAAGAAAGTGAGTTTCTATGTCTGTCTGTCTGTCTGCCTTCCTGCCTGCTTGCTTGCTTTCTTTCTCTCTTTCTTTCATGGTACTGGGGATTAAACCCAGAGGCATTCTATTTTCGAGCTATATCCCCAGCCTGAATTATTTATTTGGAAACAGGTCTCACTAGGTAGATTTGAGTCTCACTACTTGCTGAGGCCGTTCTTGAACCTGAGATCCTCCCATCTCAGTCTCCCAAGTACTGGAATTACAGGTATGGGTCACCACACCTGGCCGAGTGTTCTTTCTGGGGAAAAAAAAAAAAATTATTATTATTTTTGGTGGTACTGGGGTTCCTTGAAAACCTTCTACCTCCGGGCTACACTCCCAGACCTATTTTACACTTTTTATTTTGAAACAGGATCTCTTAAGCCGCCTCGGCTGGCTCTGAACCTGCGCGATCCTCCTGTCTCCGCCTCCCAGCGCGGGGATGACAAGCGTGCCCACCACGCCCGGCTCTGAAGTATATTTTTACAGAACATTCACTGCCTCCCAATCCTTTTCAGCTACATGTTTAACGTGCAGTGCCAGACGTGGTGGCGGCACACTTGTAATCCTAGTACTTGGGAGGCTGGAGCAGGATATTCTCAGGTTCAAAGCCCAGTCTCAGCAACTTAGCAAGATTCTTTTGCCAAATAAGAAATACAGTAGGTCTGGGAGCGTAGCTTGGAAGGCCCCTGCATTGCTTCTCCAGTACCACAAAAAGAGAGAAAGAAATATGTACAAAGTGCATTCGACTTCCGAGCTAAACCCCCTGCCCCATTTTTTATTCTGTTTTTTGAAACCGGGTCTCACTGAGTTGTAAAGGGCCTCAGTAAATAGCTGAGGCTGTCTGAGAACTACGATCCTTTTGTCTCAGCCTCCCTGGTGCTGGGATTACAAGCGTATGTCACCATGCCTGGCTGGAAACAGGGTCTTGGTAGATTGATGAAAGTCTCACTACTTGCTGAGGCTATCTTTGAACCTGCGATCCTCCTGTCTCAGCCGCCCAAGTACTGGGATTACAGATGTTTGCCACCATGCCTCGCTCCAGGTTTTTTATTTTTGGTATTATGTATTAAACCCAGGCCTTCATGTATGCTAAGCATGTGCTATATTATATATTATATATTATATATTATTATATATTATATATTATATATTATATATTAATTTTATTTATTTTTATTTTTATTTATTAATTTTATTTATTTATTAATTTTATTTATTTATTATATTATATATAATTATATATTATGTATATTTATATATTGTTGTATTATTCGAGCTATTTCCTCTCCCAGTTCTCTGCTTTCCCCTCCCCAACTTCTTCTTCCAGGTCCCTTCCACATTCTGCTAGTCTCGATCCACATTATCTTAAAGTTCCTTATGCTTCTGGAGCCGGGCATGGTGGCCACGCTTGTGATCCCAGCATCCGGGAGGCTGAGACAGGAGGATGGCGGTTTGCAGACAGCCTCAGCTACTTAGTGCAGCCCTCTGCAGCTCAGTGAGACCCGGCTTCAACATAAAGAATAAAAAATTGGGCGGGGTGTAGCTTGGAGGTCGAATGCCTGGGTTCCATCCCCAGCACCCCTCCAAAAAAGTCTCATATTTTCTATGTTTTTCTGGCTTCCACACTGGGAGGAGACTTGCAGCCTCTGACTTTTTGGAACCGACTGGGCGCTCAGCTTCATGTTCTCTAGTTCGCACATTTTCTTGCAAATGACATATATTGTTCTTTGGGCCGAGTAGGATCCCGGTGTGTGTCTACGCCGCTCTTTGTTTCCCCGTCTGTGTTGGAGGACATCTAGGTTGGTTCTGTAATCTGGCTGTTTTGAGTTGTGCTGCTCTAACATGGACATATATGTACCGCCGGTGTTCTCACTGATTCTTTTGGAAAGATACTTTGAAGGAGGATCTTTTCTAGGACTGGCTGAGTGAGCCACTGAGCCAGGTTTTTTTTTTGTTTGTTTTTTTGTTTGGTGGTACTCAGGTTCCTGGAAGCCCTTCTACCCCTGGGCTACACTCCCAGACCTGTTTTATACTTTATGTTTGGAAACAGGGTCTCCTAAGCCAGTGCACGTGGCTGGCTTCGAGCCTGCACGATCCTCCTGTCTCCGCCTCCCAAGCGCGGGGATTACAAGCGTGCGCCACCACGCCCGGCGAGCCAGTTTTTAAAATATGCTTTTATTGGTGCATTATAGTCTTATATCATAATTCTATTTTTATTTTACTTTACTTTATTTTATTTTATTTTGTTTTATTTTATGCAGTACTGGGGAGGGAACCCAGGGGCATTTTACCTCTGAGCTACACCCCTAGCCCTATTTTTTTATTATTCTTTATTTTGAAATAGGGTCTCACTAAGTGCAGAGGGCCTCATTAAATAGCTGAGGCTGGCTATGAACCCTGATCCTTCTGTCTCAGCCTCCCAAGTAATGGGATTACAAGCGTGCATCACCACACCCGGCTTTATTTTTATTTTGAAATAGGGTCTTGCTAAGTTGCCTAGGCAGGCCGGGAACTTAGGATCATACTGTCTCAAGCCTTCCCAAGTCACTGGGACTGTAGGCATGTATGCCCCGTGAAAACTATTTTTGGATTAAAAAATGGTCCACATGTTCTATTTTATTTATTTACTTGCGGTACTGGAGATGGACCCAGGGGCATTTTACCTCCGAGCTACACCCCCAGCTGTATATTTTATTCTTTATTTTGAAACAGGGTCTCACTGAGTAGCTGAGGCTGTCTGAGATCCATGATCATCTTGTCTCAGCCTCCCAAATGCTGGAATTACAAGCGTGCACTACCACATCTGGCCACATGTTCTATTTGAAAGAAAATAACTTTATCAAGGCATAAATGACATTCAGTGAACTGCACATATTCCATTCTTTATTTTTTGGTGGTACTGGGGGTGGAACCCAGGGGTTTTTCTACCTCCGGGCTATATTCCCAGACCTATTTTTTATTTTTATTTGGAAACAAGGTCTCACTAAGTTGCTGAGAGCCTTACTTTAGTAACTGAGGCTGGCTTTGAACCTGTGCGATCCTCCTGTCTCAGCCTCCCAAGCGCAGGGATTACAAGTGTGCACCACCACACCCACCCACATATTTATTTGAAGTATACAGTTTGATTTGATTATATATTAATTGAAGCATATTAATTGTATATAGTTCTAGGGTACAGTGACATTTCAGTACATGTTTGTAATGTGTAATGATCGGATCAGAGTAACCATGTCTGTTATGTTAGACATTATTTCTTTGTGGTAAAAAATTAGAAACCAAAATAAAAAACAGCCAGGTGTGGTGGTATGCCATTGTATCCGAGTACTTGGAAAGCTAACACAGGAGGGTCACAGGCTCAAGGGTAGCCTCAGCAGTTAGTGAGGCTCTCGGCGACTTGCTGAGACCCAAATAGATAGGATCAGCCTGGGGATGTGACTCCACGGTAGAGAGTGCCTCTGGCTTCACTCGCCAGTTACAGACACACATACATGAAAGAAAAGAACGAAACCCTTCCATGTCATTACTTTTTTTTTTATAGTGCTGGGGATTGAGCCCAGTGAGCATACTACCTCGAAACTACACCCAGAGCTGTATTTTTTATTCCATATTTTAAATTTATTTTTATGTGGTACTGGGGATTGAACCCATTCTACCTCCAAGCTATACCCCAGCCCTATTTTATTATTTATTTCAAATAGGGTCTAAGTTGCAGAGGTTTCCTTAAGTAGCTGAAGCTGGCCTCGAACCTACGATCCTCCTGTCTTAGCCTCTTAAGTACTGGTGTTACAAGAGTGTGCCACCCGGCCTGGCTCGTGTGATTAGCTTGACATGTACATGCTTGTGAACTTATCACCACAGTCAGGTGTGAATATGCCATCACCCACAGCAGTCTCCTGGGCCCTGGTGATGCCACCTGCCGGCTGTCTTCCCCCAAGCAACAACCACTGATCCGATCGGCTTGGATTGTGTGTGTGCGCGGTGTCTGGGGTGGGACCCGGGAGCTGTCGACCTCCGAGCTACTTCTTTCTTTGTTTTGAAATGGTTTCACTAAGCTGGCGAGGCCTCATTAAGTCACGGAGGCTGGCCGCGAACCTGATCTTCCGGTCTTCGCCTCTGGAATGCTGGGATTCCAAGCATGGGCCATCACGCCTGACTCTAGAGTTTTATATAAATGGAGTCACATTGTTTTATCTGCCTGTTTTCACTCAGGTAGTTGTTTTGAGATTCATCCATGTGGTTGCATGTGCCAGTCAGTTATTACTGGATTGAACTCAGGGGTTCTGTACCTCTACTAAGTAGCTGAGGCTGTCCTCAAACTGCTGCAACCCTGCTGTTTCAGCCTCCCAAGCACCGGGATTATAAGCGTGCACCTCCATGCCCGGAGTTGTTTTTTATTTTGAAGCAATTTAGTCTCCCTAATTGCTGAGGTTGACCTCGAACCTGTGATTCTTCGGATTACAGCGTTTTCCCTTGCACCTGCTCTTGGACTTTGACCGCTGTAGGCATGTGTACATTCCTCTGATTCGTCTTCACTCTGAGCCTCCTCCTGACATCTTTCAGTGAGCTCTGTGAAACTCAGGTGCGTCTGCAGGATCTCCAGGTCCTCGGTGTCTATGTCTGTGATTCCCCTCTCGTGGCTCCTGGTGACACGGCTCAGGTGGCGTCCCCCGCTATCGCTCTGACTGGAAGTGGGGTGTCCGCCTGCGCCTTCTTGCCCTTTCCATACAGCGCATGAAGAGAACGTAACTGGATTGCCCTCTGTGCGCCTCTTGCTGTAATCCGCTTTGACAGAGGCTGCGCTGGAGGTTGAGCCTGCTGTCCCCACCGTGGAGTGCCCCTCTGGTGGGGCTTGCTGCCGTGAGCTTGCTGTCAGCGCAGCTTGAATGTTTAGTAAATGCAGTCTTCTTCATCTTTTAACTTTCAATCTTATTTTTGTGTGTGTGGTATTGGGGATTGAGCCCAGGGGCATTCTACCTCCAAACTACACCCTCCGCTGTAATTTATTTATTTATTTATTTATTTAGCGGTTCTGGGGATGGAACCCAGGGGCATTCTACCTACCTGCAGGCTGCACCCCCAGCCCTATTTTTTATTCTTTGTTTGGAAAAAGGGTCTCACTGAGTTGCAAGGGGCCTCACTAAGTAGCTGAGGCTAGCTTCGAACCTGCGCAGTCCTCCTGTCTCAGCCTCCTGAATGCTGGGGTTACAAGCATGCGCCACCACGCCTGACAGCTGTGTTTTATTTTGATTTTTTTTAAAAGCAATTGGTTTATTTTTATTTTATTTTATTTATTTATTTTTTGTGGCTCTGGGTGTGGACCCAGGGGCTTTCTACCTCCAGGCTATACTCCCAGACCTATTTTATACTTTATTTGGAAACAGGGTCTCACTAAGATACTGAGAGCCTCACTAAGTAGCTGAGGCTGGCTTTTAACCTGTGAGATCCTCTTGTCTCAGCCTCACAAGTGCGGGGATTACAAGCGTGCACCACCACGCCCGGCCATTTTATTTTGATTTTGTAATTAAGAAGTTTAGGATAGATGAATTCTGTATTTTATTTTGAAACGGGGTCTCACTAAGTTGTTGAAGGCGTCACTGCTGACCTCAATCCTTTGATCCTCCTGTCTCAGCCTCCCAGGTACTAGGATCACAAGCATGTGCCGCCACGCCCAGTTTCAATCTTTCTTTATTCTTAAGCTGCTTACAGTTCAGTTCTATTCACAGATTCATTTAGTGGGATTATTGATATATTTGTAATTAAATCTGACTCAAAGCTTTCTATTTGACCCTTCTGTTCCCTTGTTCTTTTTTTTGTTCTCTTTGGCCTTACTTAGCATTGATTCAGTATTTATTTTTGTTTTTTTTCTATCCCTTAGCTTGATAATTATGTGACTTTTTTTTTTTGGTACTGGGGTTGAACTCAGGAGCATTTTTTTCTAATTTGAAACAGGGTCTTGTTAAATTGCTGTGGCTGGCCTCCAACCTGCCATCCTTCTGTCTTAGCCTCCTAGGTAGGTACTGAGATTGCAGGTGGACGTCATCACACCTGGCTTATTTATTTATTTATTTGGTGATGCTAGGTGTCGAGCCTTGGGCTTTGTACATCTTGCCAGCCTCACCACCACTGGGCAACACACTCAGTTCTCCAATGTGTTCTTTTTTTTTTTTTTTGTGGGCCTGGGATGGAACCTCGGGGCATTTGACCTCTGAGCTACACCTGCCCTATTTTGTATTTTTATTTTGAAACACTTTCACTAAATTGCAAAGAGCCTCACTAAGTAGCTGAGCCTGTATTCGGACCCTGATTCTCCGTTTCAGCCTCCCAAATGCTGGGATTACAAGCGTGTGTACCTCCACGCCCGGCTGAAACTTTGTTTTAAAGAAAAGAAACAAATTGGTCTGGAGATGTAGTTTAGAGGTAGAATACCCCCTGAGTTCAACCCCCAGTATTGTTGGAAAAAAGAAAGGGACCTCACTGAGTGAGCTGAGGCTGACCTTGAACCTGCCACCCTCCTGTCTCAGCCTCCCGAGTGCTGAGGCTTGCGCCACCGCTCTGCTTTAGTTCCACTTCCTGTTAGTTAGTCCTTACTGTCTGAAGCCTTTTGTGACATCAGTATCCTTGGAGATTATTGCTCCTGACCACTGCGGGCCACAGACACTGAACACTGCCGCGAACCGTCGTCAGCGAACCGTGGTCAGGTCCGTCACATACCATAGCTGCTGCTGCTTTTTTTTTCTCTTTTTCTTTTGCGGGCCTGAGGATAGAACCTAGGGGCATTCGACCTCGGAGCTACACCCCCTGCCTTATTTTTTATTCTTCAATTTGAAAAAGGGTCTCACTAAGTTGCGGAAGGCCTCACTTAAGTAGCTGAGGCTGTCTGCGAACCGCGATCCTCCAGTCTCAGCCTCCGAATGCTGGGATTGCAAACTGGGGTTACAAGTGTGCGCCCCACGCCCTGTTTACCATAGCTTCTTAATCCTGTGCTCTTTCCCAAGGTGCTGGCTCAGCCAGGCCTTGTTCATCCCATTCTTGGAGTTTCTTTGTTTCTGTTTATTATTATCACCATTATTATTATTTTGGTGGTACTGGTGTTCCTGGAAACCCTTCTACCTCCGGGCTACACTCCCAGACCCATTTTTATATATTTTTTATTTGGAAACAGGGTCTCTTAAGCCAGAGAGGCTGGTTTTGAACCTGCGCGATCCTCCTGTCTCCGCCTCCCAAGCACGGGGATTACAGGCGTGCCACCACGCCCGGCCACTTTCTTTTATTTCTAAATTCCTCCATCATCTCGGTGTTCAGAATTAGCATTCTGCTCTTCCTCATTGTTCCAGTTCACCTTTCCGAAAGCCTAGTTCCTGGCTGTGTTCTCCATGAACCTAGTTTGTATTTTTAGTTACGGTCTTGCTAAGTTGCTATGGTTGACTTCAATTTTTTTTTGTGTGTGTGGTACTGGGGTTCCTGGAAGCCCTTCTACCTCCGGGCTACACTCCCAGACCTATTTTTATTTTTGGAAACAAGGTCTCCTAAGCCAGCGCGGCTGGCTTCGAACCTGCGCGATCCTCCTGTCTCTGCCTCCCAAGCCTGGGGATTACAAGCGTGCGCCACCATGCCCGGCTGGCTTCAAATTTATACTCTTCCTGACTCGGCCTCCTGGGTAGCCTGGGTTACAGTTGTGCACCCCCATGCCCTGCTAACCAGTACTCTTTTTCTTTTTTCCTTTCTCCTCCCCTCCCCTCACTGGGGTTGAACCCAGGGGGAGTTCTTCCTCTAAGCCACATACCCAGCCTATTTTAGTTGTTATTTTGAAACAGTCTTGCTAAATTGCCATGTGCTGGCCTCAAACCTGCGATCCCCTTGTCTCAGCCCCTAAATACAGGGATTATAGGCAGGTTCCACTGTCTCCAGCTGGCCAGTACCCTTGTGGTATTGGGGATTGATCCCAGAGTCGTCATTATTATTATTATTTTTTTGTTGTTGTTATTATTATTGTTGTTGTTGTTATTATTATTATTATTAGGTGGTATTGGGATTGGAACCCTTCTACCTCCAGGCCACGCTCCCAGACCTGTTTTATATTTTTTATTTGGAAACAGCGTCTCTTAAACCAGAGAGGCTAAGCCGGGCGTGGTGGCGCACGCTTGTAATCCCCGCGCTTGGGAGGCTGAGACAGGAGGATCGCGCAGGCTCGAAGCCAGCCACGTGCGCTGGCTTAAGAGACCCTGTTTCCAAATAAAATAGAAAATGGGTCTGGGAGTATAGCCCAGAGGTAGAAAGCCTCTGGGTTTCACCCTAGTACCACCAAAAAAAAAAAAACAAAAAACAAAAAAACCCAAAAAACCAGAGAGGCTGGCTTGGAACCTGCGTGATCCTCCTGTCTCTGCCTCCCATGTGCGGGGATTACAAACATGTGCCACCACGCCCGGCAATCCCAGAGTCATTCTACCTCCAAGCTAAGACCCAAGCCCCTTTTAGTTGTTTTTTGTTTTGAAAGATCTCACCAGGTGTTGAGTGTAAATTGTGGGTCCCGTCTTGACCCTGCAATCCCCCAGGCTTGCTGGTACTCTAAGCTGAGACTTCATCCGTGATCTGTGTGACTGTACAGTTCTGGCGGTTCTGCCATACCTCCTCCAAGGTGATCGTTTATACGAGCATCCTTCCCAGCTACACACATGCTGTCTACTCTCTTCCGCTACATGCACATGTACGCGCGCACCACGAGCATTTTGAGACAAATCTCCACGTACTGATAACACTTCCCATAGTTTGCATCATTTTCTTAGATTCCCAAATGTGAAGTGAGTTGCTGGATCAGTGTGTGAGTATTTTAAAGGCTTTTCATGCATATTTCCAGGATCCTCCCAGAAAGCACAGAGCAGTGTTTCAGTGGCACATGGCGTATAATCACCGTGTACTCTGGCTCGCTCTGGACACATTTTGTAGGTGAATACCGCCCTCCTCCTTAGTGCGCATTTTCCCAGTTCCTAGAGAGGTGGGGATCTCCTGTGCTCGCTTTTGTGAATTGTCTTCATGGCCTTCTCCACTATTGAATGGGGGTCTTATCAATTCCAGACACTAACACCAAGCCGCCTGTCGCATTAATGATTGAGCGGCGAGTGACTGAGTCAGATCCGTGGCTTCCTTCTCATGCTGTTGTTTCTAAGCTCTCCTGTTCTGCCTCCTACTTTCTCTCATGCAGACTTAAAAATTTTTTTCTTCCATATGTTTTTAACATCTCCTGATAAATAATAATGAAGCAATATATATTTATTAAAATATATATGCTCACATACAGAAAAGAGCTAAAGGTGGCCTTATTTCTCTATTATTATGTGACGACGATGTTTTTGTGGTGCTAGCAGTCAAACCCAGGCCTCGTGGCCTCTAGCCAGGCGCTGTATCACCAAGCTACGTCTGCAGCCTTCTAGTTCTTCATGAGATTGCGTAAAATGTCTGTATGGATATTGTCGTAATTTGACCCTCCTGATGAAGTTTTTGTTTCTGATGCTCTGTATTGTAAGTAACTTTTCGCAGATTGTCCAGCTCATCTGGGTTAACCTTTGTGTAGAGCATATTCCTGGGAGTGGAGTTGCTGGATCAGAATTTAGATATAGACAGATGTGGTGGCTACGCTTGGAATCCCAGTGCTTTGGAGGCTGAGACAGGAGGGTCATGTGTCATGGACAGCCTTAGCTCTTAGGCTTTCTGCAACTTAGTGACGCCCTGTTTCAAAGTAAAGAATAAAAAATCAGATTGGGGGTGTAGGTCAGAGGTAGAATGTCCCTGAGTTCCATCCCAGTACTCCCCCCGCTAAATTTAGATATAGACTACCAAATTACCAAAGGCTGCAAAGGCTATTTCTCATTCTTTGCAGAAGTGTGTGTGTGTGTGTGTGTGTGTGTGTGTGTGTGTGTGTGTGTGTGTGTGTTTTGCTGGGGATGGAAGCCAGGGTTTCCTACTTCTGGGATGTACTCCCAGACCTATTTTGTATATTTTTTGGAAACAGTCTCGCTGCATTGCGGAGTCTCCCTCACTACGCAGCTGAGGTTGGCTTCAACCTCCGGTCTCGGCCTCTCAAGGGCTGGGAGGACAAATGTGCACCAAAATGCCCTGCTCCCGATTTTCTTTTTTGCAGTACTGATGATGGACCCTAGGGGCATTCTACCTCTGAGCTATACCCCAGCCCTATTTTTTATTCTTTTTTGGAAACAGGGTCTCATTGAGTGGCAAAGAGCCTCACTAAGTAGCTGAGGCTGTCCAAGAACCATGATCCTCCTGTCTCAGCCTCCCGAATGCTGGGATTACAAGTGTGCATCTCCATGCCTGGCTTACTCTATTTATTTATTTATTTATTTATTTATTTATTTTGGCATGGGTCTGGGGATGGAACCCAGAGGCATTTGACCTCCGAGCTACACCCCCTGCCCAATTTTTTATTCTTTATTTTGAAACAGCGTCCCACTGAGTTGCAGAGGCTTCACTAAATAGCTGAGGCTGTCTGCAATCCTCCGGTTTCAGCTTCCCAAATGCTGGGATTACAAGTGTGCGCCATCATGCCTGGCTCTTACTCTATTTTATAATGTTTGTAGTTTTATAGTTTAATAGTGTTATAGTTAATAGTTTTTTTCTTTTTTCCTTTTGGTAGTGGGATGGAACCAGGAGCTTTCTATCTCTGGGCTTCACTCCTACACCTATTTTATTTTATTTAACTAATTTATTTTTGTGGTGCTGGGGATGGAACCCAGAGGCTTTCTACCTTTGGGCTACATCCCAGACCTGTTTTCTATTTTATTTGGAAACAAGGTCGTACTAAGTTGCTGAGAGCCTCGCTAAGTAGCTGGGGCTGGCTTCGAACCCGTGCGATCCTCCTGTCTCAGCCTCCAAGTACTGGGGTTACAAACAAGCGTGCGCCACCACGCCCGGCTCTAGACCTATTTTATTTTGTATTTTATTTGGAAACAGGGTCTCACTAGTTGCTGAGAGCCTCACTAAGCAGCTGAGGCTGGCTTCGAACCTGCTGCACAATTCTTTTGTTTTAGCATCCGAGTACTTAGATTACAGGGGTGTGCCACTACTCCGACTTAGCTAATAATTGTATAGGTATTTGAACAAAGGAAGAGTAGCCTGAAATTGGTGAGTGTTCCTTCATTTTCTCTAAATGCACTGTTTCTGGACGTGGTGGCGTTTTCCGTTTTGTTTTTTGGTACCGGGGGTTTTACCCAGGGCCTCCTACATGCTAGGCAAGCGGTCTTTTGAACTTCACCCCCAGTTCTTTTTATTTATTTATCTTTGAAACATGGTCTACTTTTGCCCAGGCTGGCTTCAAATTTCTGATTTCCCCTCCTGCTTCAGCCTCCCCCGATTGCCGGGATTACAGTCATGTATGCCACTGCGCCCAGCTTGGATTCAGATTTTTTAAAGTTTTTATAGTATTTAGACACTTGAAAGAAATATTCCGGTATAAAATAATTGTCTTCTCCATGATTGGATTATGCACTTCTTTTATTTTTTTTTAATTTTTATTTATTTATTTTTGTGGGGCATTTGACCTCCGAGCTACACCCCTTGCCCAGTTTTTTATTCTTTGTTTTGAAACCGGGTCTCTCTGAGTTGCAGAGGGCCTCACTAAGTAGCTGAGGCTGTCCTCCAACTGCGATCCTCCGGTCTCAGCCTCCTGAGTGCTGGGATGACAAGCGAGCGCACCGCGCCCAGATTGCGGTATAAATGAGACGCCCGGCTTATACACCGCTTTTCAATTCAAACTTGAGAGGCGGGAGGATTGGTTACAGAACCAAATGAAACGTGAATTTCCAATGTAGAACGGCTTCCCACTTTGTCCTAAAACCAGTCTGACAAATTTGCTGCGTCTGAATGACAGGCAGTTTGTGTGAGCACCAGCTGTAGGGGTAGGCGTAGCGCTGTGCAGTGCGGAAGGGAGTGCGGGCCTTGAGGAGGGAGGTCCTTTCTATGTGTGTAGTGCTGGGGGTGGAACCAGGGGCCTTCTACCTCCACGCTACACCCTAGCTAGCCCTGGTTTATTTTATTTTTTTTGCGGGTCTGGGGATGGAACCCAGGGGCATTTGAGCTCCGAGCTACACCCCTGCCCTATTTTTTATTCTTTATTTTGAAACCAGGTCTTACTGAGTTGCAGAGGGCCTCACTAAGTAGCTGAGGCTGTCCATGAACCGCGATCCTCCAGTCTCAGCCTCCTGAATGCTGGGATTACAGGCGTGCGCCACCACGCCCGGCCCTATTTTGTTTTTATTTTGAAACTGGGTCTTGCTAGGTTGAGAGCCTCACTACTTGCTGAGGCTGTCCTTGAACCTGCCATCCTCCTGTCTCAGCCTCCCAAGGACTGGGATTACAAGGGTGTGCCACCATGCCCAGATATTTGGTCTTGAAAATTATACCCAGGGATATTCTACCTCTGAGCTACACCTCCAGCCCTATTTTATTTCAATTTTTGAAACAGGGTCTCATTAGGTTCATGAGAGTCTCAATCCCCGAGTGTGTTCTTGAGCCTGCTATCCTCCTGTCTCAGTCTAGGAAGTACTAAGATTACTGGCCTGCACCGCCACGTCCAGTGTGGGAGGGAGATTTGACTGGGAAGCTATTTGGGACTTAGTAGGAAGAGATGTTATGTGTGGGGGTTACTGCGGGGTGAGCTCCGTGCTTCTCCACCTCAGCTCCTCCCAGCCCTGTTCTATTTCTTTTATTTTGAAACAAGGTCTCACTAAATTGCAGAAGGTCTCCTTCCATTGCTGAGGTTGGCACAGACCTTTGCTCCTCCTCTCAGCATCAGTACCAGGATTCCGGGTGCCCAGGGGCACACTGGTTTGAGAGAGGTTTCAGTGGGAGTGGTGCTAGACAGTCTTCTTGCCTTTGTGGTGCTGGTTTCGGCCCTGATTTAGGAGACGATTCTCTTGGAATTCTTGACTTATACAGCTGCCACTGTACCATTCATGACTGTATCCATGGGAACGTGAGTAGGGTAATGCCAGTGTATAACTTGTTGCTAGGCATGCAGAGCTCATAATGTGCACGGTTTTCTCATTACGGTGTTTGATGTCTCACTCTATGGGAGGAGGCAGCTAAACCAGGGTAGTTTAGAATCACAGCTGTGAAATTGTGTAAATCACTTCTAGCAAAAAGACTGGTCATGTTCTTAATGAGCTGAATAAAGTGGAGGACGTTAGTCGAAATGACTTTTTTCCAGGCTGGACTCCCAGGTGTAAAGAGTCAGTGTGCAAGTGTGACACGAGCTGTTCTAGAATGTGCACAGATCGCAGCGTGATGACACGTACACGTCTTTGTGGTCCTTCTGGTTCTGGGAGCCTCAGGGAGCTAACCAGGGGAGTTGCATGAGGGTTGAAATACCTGCTTCCTGTGTTGGTTATAATTTATTTGTTTATTATTTACTTATTTATTTATTGTGGTACTGGGGATGGAACCCAGGGGCATTCTAACTCCGAGCAGCACCCTCAGCCCTATTTTTTTATTCTTTATTTTGAAATAGGGTCTCACTGAGTTGCAGAGGGGCTCACTAAGTAGTAGCTGAGGCTGTCCTCCAACCACAATCCTCCTGGTCAGCCTCCCAAATGCTGGGATTACAAGCGTGCGTCACCACGCCCAGCATAATTTTTACTTTTTAATTAAGAATTCTGTTGGTTGGGCGTGGTGGCGCACAAGACATTTTGAGAGTCAGCATTTGGAGGCTGAGATAGGATGATTGCGGTTTGCGGCCAGCCTCAGCTACTTAGTGAGGCCCTGTTTCAAAATAAAGAATTTTTTTAAAAAGGGCCGGGGGTATAGCTCAGAGGTATAATGCCCCTGGGTTTCATCCCCAGTACTGCAAAAAAAAAAAAAAAAAATTCTGATAGTTAATGTATTTTTTATTTCTTTTTTTTGCGGGTCTGGGGATGGAACCCAGGGGCATTCGATCTCTGAGCTACACTCCTTGCCCTGTTTTTTATTCTTTATTTTGAAACAGGGTCTCACTAAGTTGTGAAGGGCCTCACTAAGTAGCTGAGGCTGGCTGTGAACCGCGATCCTCAGACTTCTCTTGGTGGAGATCACGCTGGGAATTCCAGGTGCTAAGTTTGCACATTTAGCTAAGGAACCTTATCTCAATTCTGGATTTCATGTTGGAACTTTGAGAGCGCCTTTAGTGGTTTGGTAAGGCCCAGCATTTGGGGAGAATGGCTAACACAGGGATCCATTTAATTGTGACTTCACTCCACTGGTTGTGTTTAGTTTTGTGTGGGGGGAGGGTATGAGACTAGATCCAGCCGATTTCTACCTCTCAGCTACATGCCCAGCCCTGTTTTTCATTTTGAAACAGGGTCTTTCTAAGTTGCCGAGGATCTCACCAAATCGCTGAGTCTGGCCTCAAATCTGCAACCCTCCCGTATCAGCCTCCCAAGGATGCAGGTGTGTGCCTGCTCATGCGAGGTGGCTGTGTTTAGTGTTTACCCCTTTCCCTTCACTCTTCCAGGCTCCATCCACTGTCCTTTCAGTCTCTTAATACAATAGAGAAATAGATAAGTCTAAAAGAAATCTCATAGAAGGAATGATACATCTTTGCCAGTAATAACAAGTATCTGTGACCTCGAAAATCTAGTTAGTATAAGTTGCATATAGAGCTTTAAGTTTCTTGTCTTATAATTGTAGAAAATAAAATTAAGTTGTCTAAGATTACTGAGATTATTTGGTAAGAGGAAATTCAGGGACAGTTGAAATTTATGCACTTTTTTTTTTTTTGGTGGTACTGGGGTTCCTGGAAGCCCTTCTACCTTCGGGCTACACTCCCAGACCTATTTTATATTTTTTATTTAGAAACAGGGTCTCCTAAGCCAGCGCACGCGGCTGGCTTCGAACCTGTGCGATCCTCCTGTCTCTGCCTCCCAAGCGCGGGGATGACAAGTGTGCGCCACCACGCCCGGCTTTATGCACTATTATTGAATGCATTTCTCATTTGTTAAATGAAATAATACTTATCTCATGGGGTTGATAGGATTAAGAGATAACCTTTATAAGTGGGGCTGATGATTCAGTGTTAATACTACCAGTTGGTATTTAAATTTAGCCAGGTATGGTGGTATTCACCTGTAATCCCAGTACTTAGGAGTCGAGACAGGAAGATGGTGCATTTGAGGTCAGCCTCAGCAATGTAATGGGATCCTTGGCAACTTCATGAGACCCTGCTTTAAAATAAAAATAAAAAGCATGCCGGGCGTGGTGGCGCACGCTTGTAATCCCCGCGCTTGGGAGGCGGACAGGAGGATCGCGCAGGTTCGAAGCCAGCCGTGCGCGCTGGTTTAGGAGACCCTGTTTCCAAATAAAAATGTAAAAATAGGTCTGGGAGTGTAGCCCGGAGGGAGAAGGGCTTCCAGGAACCCCAGTACCACCAAAAAAATAAATAAATAAAAAAAAATAAATAAAAAGCAGAAGGTGTAACTGGGCGCGGTGGCACATACTTGTTAATCCCAGGACTTGGGAGGCTCAGGCAGGAAGACCGCAGGTTCAAGACCAGCCTCAGCTACTTAGTGAGGCCCTTTGCAGCTTAATTAGACCTTGCTTCAAAATAAAGAATAAAATATAAGGCTGGGGGTATATCTTAGAGGTAGAACATCCCTGGGCTTCATCCCCAGTTACGCTAAATAAATAAATAAATAAGTAAATAAAAGCTGGAGGTGTAACCTGTAGCTTGGAGGTAGAATGCACCTGCATTAAACCTCCAGAACTCAAAAAATAAATAAAAATGCTAGCAGAACATGAACACAAGCATTCTGACACAGTATGGGTGGGGTAGGGTGAGAGATGAAGGTTGGAAAGCCATTTAAAAGATTTTATAGTTTTCTAGCTGAGCATAAAAATAAATAAAAAAGAGCTGGTGATGAAAAGCATCTCTGGGAAAGAAAGAAAGGGAGGGGAAGGAAAAGAGAAAGGGAAGGAAGGGAGGGAAAGGGAAGGGGGACAAGGACAGACTGGGCATGGCAGGGCAAGATGGAGCTCCACACTGGTGGAGCCTGCTCTAGGAAGCCCTGGATTGCTCACGTGCCCCACCATGCCCAATGAAAGGGCTGGTTTTGAATAGCTGAATAGTTTTCTTAGTCTGCTTTATTGTCCTGGTATTTTATTTATTATTATTATTATTATTATTATTATTTATTTATTTATTTATTTATTTATTTATTTATTTGGTGGTACTGGGGTTCCTGGAAGCCCTTCTACCTCCGGGCTACACTTCCAGACCTATTTTTTACATTTTTTAAATTTGGAAACAGGGTCTCTTAAGCCAGCCAGCGCGCACGGCTAGCTTCGAACCTGCGCCATCCTCCTGTCTCTGCCTCCCAAGCGCGGGGATTACGAGCGTGCGCCACCACACCCGGCTATTGTCCTGGTATTTTAGAAGAAATAGAACTGATCCTTCATTTTGTTCTGTTTCTGTCTCAATCTAAACTGGTACAATTTCTTTAAAAATCTTGTGGGCAGCTATTGTCCTGGTATTTTAGAAGAAATAGAACTGATCCTTCATTTTGTTCTGTTTCTGTCTCAATCTAAACTGGTACAATTTCTTTAAAAATCTTGTGGGCAGCCGGGCGTGGTGGCGCACGCTTATAACCCCAGCATTTGGGAGGCTGAGACAGGAGGATCGTGGTTCGCCAACAGCCTCAGCTACTTCGTGAGACCTTTGGAATTCCGTGAGACCCTGTTTCAAAAAAAAAAAAAAAATAGGGCTGGGAATGTTGCTTAAAGGTAGAATGCCCCTGGATTCCATCCCCAGTACCACAAAAGAAAAAAAAAAAAATAGCCAGCCCTTCCTTGTACAAAAAGATATCTCTAAAGAGTAGAACCAAATCTCAGATCATAGACCAGAGCCTCAAAGAGTTGCTCCCAGTCCTCTCAAGGAAGGCCAGGCCTGCCCAGCTCTGTTTCAGAAGGGCTAGGGAACAGAGCCTGCTGAAAAAACATCTTGTGGGCAAACTCACTGTGGTGTTGTACACCTGTAATCTCAGGACTTGGGAGGCTGAGATGAGAGGATGGCTGGTTCAAGGACAGCCTCAGTAAGTAGTGAGACTCAACCTAGAGAGGCCTTGTTTACAAATAAGAAAGAAAATTGGGCCTAGGAGTGTAGCTCGAAGGTAGAATGCTCCTGGGCTTAATCTCAATCTCCAGTAACACACACACACACACACACACACACACACACACACACACACACACACCTTGTGAACAGCCCGGCATGGGAGCATGGTTATAAACCTTGTACTTGGGAGGCTGAGACAGGAGGATCAAAGGTTCACAGCCAGCCTCAGCTACTTAGGCTCTCTGCAATTTAGTGAGACCATTTTTCAAAATAAAGAAATAGAGCTCAGAGGTAGGATGTCCATGGGTTCAATGAAAAATCTTGTGGACTTTCAGAATGTCAGTTTGTATTTTACTCTGTTAGACAACAGCCACGCTGAGGAATCTCCTTGTGACAGTTGCTCGCTTCCTCAGGCTCCTCGTGAGTCGCTGTGGAAGTTACCTTCATCCTTCAGTCTCCTGAAGGACGCGCGATCTCAGGAGGCCCAGCTCTCTTTGGAAAGTCAGTGTGGACTCCTCCTACATCTTTGAGGTTTTAAAGGGTTTTATAAACCGGGTGGTGGTGCTGGTGGACTCTTGTCATGCCAGCACTTGGGAGTTTGAGACAGGATTGCCGGTTCACAGCCAGCCTCAGCTACTTAGTGAGGCTTTCCACAACTTAGTGAGACGCTGCTTCAGAATAAAGAACACAAAGTAGGGCTGGAGGTATAGCTCAGAGGTAGAACGCTCCAAGGTTCAATCTCCAGCACTGCCCCAAAAGTTTTAAAATCACAACCTGGATTTGATCTTTTCTCCTGAATTCGGAGACTCATTTCTCATTTGGAGAGTAAATTTATACTAGAGATAAGAAATAGTTTTATTTATAGCCGGGCATGGTGGTGCACACTTGTCATCCCCACGCTTGGAAGGCGGAGACAGGATCGCGCAGGTTCGAAGCCAGCCACATTGGCTTAGAGACCCTGTTTCCAAATGAAAGTATAAAATGGGTCTGGGAGTGTAGCCCGGAGGTAGAAGGGTTTCCAGGAACCCCAGTACCACCAAAAAAAGTTTTATTTTTGAAGCCAGTAAGTCTTCATTCCTGTTTTATTTTTATTTTTTTGGTGCTAGGGATTGAACCCGAGTTCTATCCCTGAACTATACCCCTGCCTGCCTCTTTCTTTCTTTCTTTCTTTCTTTCTTTCTTTCTTTCTTTCTTTCTTTCTCCTTCCTTCCTTCCTTCCTTTCATTTGCGGTGCCTGGGATGGAACCCAGGGACATTGTACCTCTGAACCTATGAACTACACCCCCAACCCTATTTTTTAGTGTTCTTATTTTTTTATTTTTTGTGGTACTGGGGATTGAACCCAGAGACATTCTACCTTTGAGCTACACTTCAGCCTGGTTTATTTCTTATTTGAGAATCTTACTACTTGCCGAGGCTGTCCTTGAACCTGCGATTCTCCTGTCTCAGCCTCCCAAATTCTGGAGTTATAAGTATGTGCCACGATGCCTGGCTTCCATATTTCTTTAGGCCAGATTTCCTACCACTACATAACAGGAGTGCCCTTTTCCCCAGTGTTGAGTATTAGTTTTAATTTTTTTTTATTTTTTGTTGTTCTAGGGATTGAACCCAGGGTCGTTCCACCTCTGGCTTACAACCCCAGTTCTTTTTATTTTTTGTTTTGAAACAGGGTCTCACTAGGTTGCTGATGACTTGCTACTTGCAGAGGCTGTCCTCAAACCTACAACCCTCCTGTCTCAGCCTCCTGAGGACTGGGGTTACAGGTGTGCGCCACCCGGCCCGGCGTCAGTAGAATTGTTCCTCTCTCCCTGAGCATTTGCGGAGTCTCCCGGAGCCACGTCAAGGCTTTGTGTCGCAGCCGCATCTCACTCCACGTGGCTTATTCTGTTCTGTTTCTCTCACTGCCGGGAACACAGCTCTCCGAAGTTTGTAGCTCTCCGAAGATCATTTCAGCTGGGCGCGTGGTGCACGTTTATAACCACGGTACTTGGGAGGCTGAGATAGGAGGACGGCAGGTTCGAGGACAGCAAGTAGTAAGACTCTCGGCAGCCTTGTGAGAATCTGTTTCTAAATTAAAAAGAAATGGGCTGGGGTGTAGCTCAGGGCCGGGAGTGCTGTGCTCCCGGTGCTGTATGTACACACACGCGCACGTGCACAGTCTTCGTGGCTTCAGTAGGCTAGGACTCTGCCCGCGTGGTCTCGCAGGCAGGCCCAGTCCGTGGCGGGCGAGCTGGGGGCGGGCGCTGCGGTGCCCGTGCTGGGGCGGCCGGCGTACCTCTGGCCGTGGTCTTTCTTGCGTGCTGGGTTGTGCTTTGGGGCGCTCAGGCTGCTCACGAGGTGGCTCTGGCTCCAGCACTGTGTCCCAAGGGAGGCAGGTAAAATCTGTCCCACTTTTTTTTTTTTTTTTTTTTTTTTTGGTGGTGCTGGCAATGGAACCCTTCTACCTCCGGGCTACACTCCCAGACCTATTTTATATTTTTATTTGGAAACAGGGTCTCCTAAGCCAGCGATCCTCCTGTCTCTGCTTCCCAAGCATGGGGATTACCAGCATTCGCCACCACTCCTGGCTCTGTCTCACTCTTTATCACTTCATTTATTCACACGTTTTTGGTGTTGGTAATGGAACCCAGGGCAAGTGCCCCCCGTTGAGCTGGGGTGGCCCCAGCCCTGGCTTAGACTTGGAGGGTCTTGCCTAAGTTCTGGCAACTTAGGAGGGCGAGTCGGGGGCACACAGGCCTCACCTCGTAAAGCAGCGGTGTGAGCTGAGCAGGCTGTGTACATCGTGTGGGCCGCAGACGCCGTGGCCGGCGCGTATCCCCTGCGCCCCTCGGGCGGTCGGGCCCCTGTCTGCTCGCCGCAGGGAAGGCTTGCCACGGAGCACACCCCTTCTGCGCGGACGATATCAAACCTAGTACTTCCTTCCTGACTGACTGGACCGTCCGGGGTTATCAGTGCAGGAAGACAGTCTACCAGACTTAACACAAACCGATAAAAGGAAACCGAGTAAAGAAACAGGAAATGCATCGAGAAGGGAAGCTCCAACTTTAAAAATAAAATAGCTCGAAGTGCCAAGACAAAATGCTGGACACAAAAGAGGACTGTTGAGAGAACAGGAAAGCGCTCTTGGGAGGTAGGGTAGCAGGGAGCGCTCGGCGGGCGCAGGCCGGCTCCAGAGGCGTTGGAGGGCGCGGAGGGCAGTGCCGGAGGGCAGTGCCGCAGGGCAGTGCCGCGCTCGGCGGAGCCCTGGCTGGCCAGTGCTCTTTGGGGGCTGTGGTGAGCGCCGCACACTAAGTGTCGATGAGTTAGGGCTGGCTTTCTCTAGGTATGGCAGTGACGCTGGCAAGGCGGAGAGGCCTCCTTATCTCCAGAAGATGCACACTGATGGTCGGGGGTGTGACATACTGCATGCAGGAGAGGGAGAGGGAGAGAGGGAACGCGCTGTCAGAGTGAGGGCCGTTTGACCCAGTCGGTCATGGCATAAGTTTAATAATTGACGAGTAAAAGGCAACAGAACGGAATACTGCTTTCCTGTTAACTACCAGCTCAGGGATCCGGCTGTGAATTAGTAGGTGTTCCAGAGAAAGAGAACAGAGGACAGTGAGAAGAAGCGACGCTAAATTAATGCTTGGAGGGAGAACTGAAATAAGTCCCCAGATGGGGCAGACCCCCTGAGCGCCCAGCACAGTGAATGAGGGAAGAAAGTGCTTTGGCGCAGCACAGGGTGTCGGAGCGCAGTGAGTGGAGGGAGCCCGGCACCTCCGGAGGCCAGGTGCGCACCGCGAGATCTCCCTGTCCTGTGCAGCGCTCAGGGTTCCGGATTCGCGGCCAAGACGCACGATGGAGAGAAAGACATTTCAACAAGTAAGGCGTGTGTGTGTGGTACTGGGGATTGATTTTTATTTTTATTTTTTTGTGGCACTGGAGGTGGAACCCCCAGGGGCTTTTCTACCTTTGTGCTGTACTCCCAGACCTATTTTATATTTTATTTGGAAACAGGGTCTAAGTTGCTGGGAGCCTCACTCAGTAGCTGAGGCTGGCTTTGAACCGGTGTGATCCTCCTGTCTCAGCCTCCCAAGTGCTGGGATTACAGACTCGCACCACGACGCTTGGCTTGCGGTACTGGGGATTGAAGCTAGGGGCACTCTACCTCTGAGCTACACCCCCAGCCCTATTTTTTTATTCTTTATTTTGAAATAAGGTCTCACTAAGTTGCAGAGGGCCTCACTCAGTAGCTGAGGCTGATTGCAAACCTGCGATTCTCTTGTCTCAGCCTCCCAAGTACTGGGATTACAAGCAGGTATCACCACGCCTAGCCATGTAAGGCTATTTATTTATTTATTTATTTATTGTGGTACTGGGGATGGAACCCAGGGGCATTTTACCTCTGAGCTACACCCCCATGGTCCTATTTTTTTTATTCTTTATTTTGAAATTTTTTTATTTTTTATTCTTTTTTGAAACAGCTACACCCCCCAGTCCTATTTTTTTTTTTTTTTAATTCTTTATTTTGAAACTCTCACCGAGTTGCAAAGGGCCTCACTAAGTAGCTGAGGCTGTCCGTGAACTGTGATCCTCCTGTCTCAGCCTCTCAAATGCTGGGATTGTAAGTGTAAGGCCACCAGGCCAAGCCCATGTAAAGCTTTTTTTTTTTTTTTTTTTTTTTGGTGGTACTGGGGATAGAACCCAGGGGCTTTCTACCTCCGGGCTATACTCCCAGACCCATTTTGTATTTTATTTGGAAACAGGGTCTCACTAAGTTGCTGAGAGCCTCACTAAGTAGCTGAGGCTGACTTCGAACCTGTGCGATCCTCCTGTCTCAGCCTCCCAAGTGCAGGGATGACAAGCGTGCGCCTCCACACCCGGCCATGTAAGGCTTTTTATTTATTATTATTATTATTTTTTTTAGGGGGAAAGGGCATATATATCCTCCCTATGTGTACACATACTTCTTTTCAGGATAATTTATTTTATTTTTTATTTTTTGGTACTGGGGATTGAACCCAGAGTACTTCCAAGCTATACCCCCAGTGGGATTTCCTTTCTTATTTGGAAACAGCGCTTACCGGTTGCTGAGAGCCTCGCTAAATTGCAGAGGCAGGCTTTCAGCCCACGATCCTCCTGTCTCAGCCTCCCTAGTACTGGCATCACAAGCGTGCACCACCATGCCAGCTCTTTCTGAACAGTTTGAAAATACATTGCAGATGTGAAGCTCCATCTCCCTCCTCTGGTTCCACACCTCCCCTTCAAAGTGACAGCTTTACTGAAATGAGATTCATAACATTAACTTTTTTTTTTTTTTAAGTGCTACTGGAAATGGAACCCAGGGGCATTCTACCTTCAAGTGACACCCCCATCCCTATATTTTTTTATTTTTTGAAACAGGGTCTCACTGAGTTTGCAGAGGGCTGAAGCCGACCGCAAACTGCGATCCTCCTGTCTCAGACTCCCAAATGCTGGGAAATTCAAGCGTGGGCCACCACACCTGGCTCTTACTCATTTTAATTCATTAATTTTTGGTGTTACTGAGGATTGAACGTAGGTGTGCTATCACTGAGCCACACTCCCAGTCCATTTTTATTTCTTATTTTGAAACCGAGTCTTACTAGGTTGCTGAGCGTCTTGGTACTTGCTGAGTGAGGCTGTTTCTGAACTTGTACCTCTGGTCTCAGCCTCTCAAGTACTGGGATTACAACCATGCACCACCACGCCTGGCTTTCATTTTCTTCTTTGTTTATAATTGCGTGTGTGTGTGTGTGTGTGTGTGTGTGTGTGTGTGTGTGTGTGTGTGATAGATATATGTTGGGGATGGAACCCAGGGTCATTCTACCTCCAAGCCAGATCCCAGCTGTATTTTTCTTTTTTTCTTTTTTGGAACCAGGGTCTCACTGAGTTGATAAGAGTTTCAACTAAGTTCCTGAGGCTGGCTTCAAACTTGCAATCCTCCTTTCTTAGCCTCCTAAGTACTAGGATTATAGGCTGTGCCACCACACTTAGCACTCCTTTATTCTTTTTTATTGCTGAATAATCTTCTATTGTTTAGATATAACACATTTATCCACTATCAGTTGATTCTCATTTGTTTATATGCCCCTCTTTAGCTATTATGCATAACTAAACTATGTATAAGTTTTAAAGATAAACACAGAAGATGGGCATGATGGCATGCACCTGTAATCTCAGTATTAGGAGGCCAAGACAGGAGGATTGCAAGTTCTAGGCTAGCCTCAGCAAAAGCCTTATCAACTTAGTGAGATCCTGTCTCAAAATAAAAAATAAGATGTGCATGGTGGCACACGCCTATAATCCGAGTACTTGGGAGGCTTAGACAAGAAGATTACAGATCCTCAGAAAGTAATGAGACTCAGCCGGGCGTGGTGGTGCACGCTTGTAATCCCCGCGCTTGGGAGGCTGAGACAGGAGGATCGCACAGGTTCGAAGCCAGCCTCAGCTACGTAGTGAGGCTCTCAGCAACTTAGTGAGACCCTGTTTCTAAATAAAATACAAAATAGGTCTGGGAGTATAGCCCAGAGGTAGACCACCCCCAGTACCACAAAAAAAAAAGAAAAGAAAAAAAGAAAGTAGTGAGACTCTTAACTGATCTAGTGAGGCCCTGTTTCAAAATAAAAAATAAAATAGGGCTGGATTTATAACTAAGGTAGAATACTCTTAAATTCAATTCTCAGTACCAAAAATATATATACATAAATGAAACTTATTTTTTTTAGAAAAAATGTTCCTTGAGTATTCTGTCAAAGTTGAAAATAGGAAGCTGTGGGATATAGGATAGTGAAGAAGTAAAAAAAATCAGTAAAATTTTGGTTCCATCTAAATTATCGATAGTGTATATGTATGTATATGTTTCTGTAAATCTGGGGCCACAAATAAAAATGGCTTTAGCCTTAAAAAGGCGAGGGAAGGAGCCCAGAAGGGAGCAGGTGGGAGCAGGAGGGCTGTCTGGTGCAGAGGCAGATGCTGGCCTGGGCCCTCTGTGGGAGGAGCATTTTGTTTTAAATCAAATATTAGCCAGGCATGGCGGGTCATGCCTGTGGTCTCACCTTGAGAGGCTGAGACAGGAGGATCACAGGTCTGAGGACAGTCCCAGCAACCTTCTGAGGCCCTCTGCAATTTAGTGAGACCCAGTTTCAAAATAATAAATAGAGATAGGGATGGTAGGAATGCAGGGTCAAATCCCAGCACCACACAGCAAAACCAGGCCACAGACAAAAGGCCAAACCCACTCCATACACGGGGTCAAATAGGCTTGAGATGGAAAAAAGTCAGTAGTAGTTTAATCATGACATGATTAAAGCCAGTAGAAACATCAGAAGCAGCAGCCAATTTGAGAAGGATTCCCTCCACAGGCGGGGAAAGGAGGCGTCACCGCAGGGCTGGGGAGCGGCTGGGCCCTCAGGGATAGGTGGGGCGCTTCTTAGCTAGGAACACCTTTGAAACTCCCTATATTTAGGGGTAAGTTCCCACTTGATTCAGATTACACCCAAGTAAAAGCTGTTAATAAGACTCCCCTCTTTGTAGCAGCCACCAGGGCGGGCGAGGATGCGCACCTGCGCTGTGCTCTCCAGAGGCAGCTGTCCACTGCCCAGGGCCGCGCGTGCGGCGCCGCAGGAGGGCCATCTTGGCTGGCGCTGTCTATGGGCTGACTTTGGTGTCATCCTGGCTGTGTGCCCGTGGCCTCTCAGACTGATTTTCAGACTCTCCCACTTAGTTGTTTGAACTAGTTCTTTGCACTGAAAAAACTGGCTGATGAAGAAAGTGGCAGTAGGAGTGAGCCCCGAGAAAGCAGGCTGGTTACCTGGCTCTCTGTGTGCGCGAGCAGTGAAGGCCTGCGGGGGCTGGGAAGTCATGGTGGCTAAGGTGTAATGGCGGAGATGGCCTCCGTCAGCATCGCATGGACTCACGGTGTCAGGGATGAGAGTGAGAAGCACTAAATTCTACAGACCTCGCCATAGCCACTCAGTCAGAAGATGGAACAGAAGCGGGTGTGGTGGCACATGCTTGTAATCCTGAGTTTCAAAGCCAGCCTCAGCTACTGAGTGAGGCTCTCAGCAACTTAGTGAGACCCTGTTTCCAAATAAAGTCTGGGAGTATAGCCTGATGGTAGAAAAGCCCCTGGGTTCCACCCCAGTACCACGAGAGAGAGAGAGAGAGAGAGAGAGAGAGAGAGAGAGAGAGAGAGAGAGAGAGAGAGAGAGAGATGGAACAGCACAGATTCCTTAGACAGTATGGCAAAGAGAGTTCAGACCTCAAAACAGTGAGGGCCACTTAGCCTATTCTACATCTGAGCCCTCTTTTTATATTGAAACAGGGTCTCGTGAAGTTGCAGAGGGCCTCGCTAAGTAGCTGAGGCTGGCCACAAACCTGGATCCTCTTATCTCAGCCTCCCAAGGACTGGGATTACAAGTGTGCCACGCCCGGCCTCTTTCTCTCTCTCGCTTTCTCGCTCTCTTGCTCTCTCATACGGGGATTGAACCCAGGGACATTCTACCTCTGAAATGTACCCTCAAGTCCTATTTTTTATTCTTTACTTTAAAACAGGGTCTCATGAAGCTACGGAGGGCCTTATTAAGTTGCTGAGGCTGGTTGTGAACCTACAATCCTTCTGTCTCTCAGCCTGTCGAGTATTGGGATTAAAAGCCTGGGCCACCACACCTGGCTCACCGTTTTTTATTTTTGCTGGTCTGGGGATGGAACCCAGGGGCATTTGACCTCTGAACTACACCCCCTGCCCTATTTTTTATTTTGAAACAGGGTCTCACTGAGTTGCAGAGGGCCTCACTAAGTAGCTGAGGCTGTCTGTGAACCGTGATCCTCCAGTCTCAGCCTCCCGAATGCTGGGATTACAAGCGTGCGCCATCACGCCCGGCTTTTTTTTTTTTTTTAACTATATGCAGGCATATGATGCAAAACTAAGAGATGGAAAAGGGTTTATACAGTACAGGTAGAGTCCTCTGCATATCGGGCCTTCATTTCCCCTCCTGGAAACAACCGTTTCGTCTGGCTGCTGCTTGTGTATTGGCCTGGCTCCCCGAGGAGTGCGTGCCGTGTGGAAGCACCTGCCCTGCGTTCTGTGAGCGCGGCAGGAAAGCCTGGTGCTGTTGTTTCTGCTCTGCTGCTCGTCGACGCTTTGTTCTGATGCCCGTCCTGTCCTCTCTGCGCCTTTCCTGTGTCAAGTTTTGTAGTTGGCTTCATCACGCCATTTTCCTGTGTTTCTGCAGTTTTTGAATTTTTAAGAACTGGCTTTAAAACCTATTTCAGGAAGGGGAGTGGTGAGTTGGCCGGGGCCACCCTCCCCCCTCATGCCGTTTTGGCACGGGGCTGTAACTGTTTTCTGTATTTCTATCTTTCTAATAAACTTCTTTAAATATTCCAAAAAATCTGTTTCAGGAAGTGGTGATGATTACAAGCTATTGCTTGGGAATGATCCTGGCACGTTATAGATAATCAATAAATATTTCCTTGCAGTGTATCCTTCTTGTGCCTCCAAACTGCTTTTCTTTCTAGCATATTCCGTTTTCTTTTTTTTTAATCAGACTACAAGTAGGAAGTGTACAAAAAATGGCGGGGGCATGAATCAGACAATGGAATGGACTCCAGAATTAAGATTAAGTTGGAGCCGGGTATGGTGGCACACGCTTGAAATCTCAGCATTTGGGAGGCTGAGACAAGGAGGAGCTCGGTAGCGAGGCCCTTTGCAACTAAGTGAGACCCTGTTTCAGAATAAAGAATAAGAAATAGGGCTGGGGGTGTCACTAGGAAGTAGAATGCCTCCGGATTCTATCCCCAGTACTGCAAAAACAGAAAAAAAATTCGGGCACAGAGGCACAGGCCGATAATCCCAGCTACTTGGGAAGCTGAGACAGGAGGATCACAAGTTTGAGGCTAGCCTGGGAAACTTAGCAAGACCCTGTGTCAAAATTAAAAAAGGATTGGGGATATAGCTTAGAGGCAGAGCATCCCTGGGCTCCATCTCCAGTGCTAGAAAGAAGAAAAAGAAAAAAATAAGATTTAAAAAAACCTTCTGTGAGGGGTATGGTATGGTTTCTTGGTATACATTTGTTTGTAGAATAAATTCTTTTCTTTTTTTTTTTTTTTTTTTTTTTTTGCGGGTCTGGGAATGGAACCTAGGACATTTGACCTCCAAGCCACACCCCCTGCCCTATTTTTATTCTTTATTTTGAAACAGGGTCTCACTGAGTTGCAGAGGGCCTCACTAGGTAGCTGAGGCTGTCCACGAACCATGATCCTCCGGTTTCAGCCTCCCAAATGCTGGGATTACAAGCGTGCGCCACCACGCCTGGCTGAATAAATTATTTTCATTCCTTGAAATTGCATTGCTCAGGTTTTGTTTTGTTTTGTTTCAGAACTGGGAATTGGACCCAGGGGTATTTTACCTCTGAGCTACATCCCTAGCCCGTGTGTGTGTGTGGTGTGTGTGTGTGTGTGTGTGTGTGTGTGTGTGTGTGTGTGTGTGTGTTTTATACTGGGCATTGAGCCCAGGGGTATTCTCCACCGGAGGTATACCCCCAGGCCTATTTGTATTTATTCTTTATTCACTAATTTGAGACTGGTTGAGAACTTGTGATCCTCCTGTCTCAGCCTCCTAAGTACTGGGATTATAAGTGTGCAACACCATGCCCAGCCTGCTCAGGTTTCTTTCTTTATTTTTTGTGACACTGGGAATGGAACCCAGGGACATTTTACCTAGGAGTTATACCTCTAGCCCTATTTTTTATTCTTTATTTTGAAACAAGGTCTCACTAAGTTGCAGAGGGCCTACTAAGTAGCTGACACTGGCCACTAACCGTGATCCTCCTGTCTCAGCCTCCCAAATGCTGGGATTACAAGTATGCTCCACCATGCCTGCCTTGCTCAGGCATTTTTAAAAAATAATTCTCAACTTTAATCTTTGTCAATTCTTAAAATATAATTTAGGTTGACTATATCTAACCCCAAAGACATACAAGTAGAAATTTGTGAAAAGATTTTCTGAAGGTAGCTTTGCAAAGTGCCCACATGAAGCGTGTGCTGGTGCGCACTGCCAGGCTGGGGTCCCTCTGCACCGCCTTTGGCCAGGCTTCCTTGCCGGCTTTCACTCCAAGACTGATGGGCTTCCACTTGGAGCTCATCTGTGAACCTTTCTAAGATGGAGATTGACTAGTAAATGATGTCCCCCCCCCCCTTCTTATCTGTCTACTGGGGATTGGCCCCAGGGGCATTCTGTTTTCTGGCCACACCTCCAGCCCTGTTTTACTTTTTATGTTGTAGTAGGGTCTCTGAGTGTGGAGGGCCTTGCTAGGTTGCAGAGGCTGGCATGGACTTGGGATTTATGAGGGTGTGCCATCATGCTGGGCTCAGTTAATGGTTCCTTGTCTTATTATTTTTGTGTGTGTGTGGTACTGGGGATGGAACCCAGGGGCTTTTCTACCTCCCAGCTATGCTCCTAGACCTCTTTTATACTTTATTTGGAAACAGGGTCTCACTAAGTTGCTGAGAGCCTCACTAAGTAGCTGAGGCTGGCTTCAAACCTGCGATCCTCCTGTCTCAGCCTCCCAAGCGTGGGGATTACAAGCGTGCGCCACCACGCCCGGCCCTCAGTTAATGGTTTCTGAAGGTGGAAATACGATTGATCTATAGTTAAGCTACTTATCACTCTGGAAAGCTGTTCTGAATAGAAATCAAAACTTTGATTCTTGTCTATTTTTTGTTTTCTTTCTGGTACTAGGGGTCTGGGGCTCCTGCCGTCCCCTCCCTTTCCTGTAGTCTCTAGGCGATCAGACTCTGATGTTGACACCCTGTATCACCACAGTGTGGCTATGGAAACATTACTAAGCTCCAGACTTTATTCAGATTTCACTGATTTTTTCTCGTTAATGTCCATGTTTGGTTCTAGATGCCGATCCAGACGATCACATTGCATTTAATACTTACCTCTGCCCAGTCTCCTCCAGTCTGTGACAGTTTCTCAGTCTGCTTAGTTCTCACGGCCGTCAGAGTTTGAAGGAGTGCTGGTCTAGTATTTTATAGACCGTCTCTCCGTTTACTTTTTATGCTTAGTCTCGAATTATGGGTTTGGGAGGAATCCATGGGGTCAAGTGTCTTTTCATTCTTATTGGAGGAGTTGGGGTATACACTACCATCAGGACTTACTGCTCGGTTCAACTTTGACTGAGTACCCAGCCTGCCGCAGTGCCTGCTCTTTGGAATCCAGTTACTAATACTAGCCCGCACTAGTGGGGAGAGCGAAACGCCAACACCTTTTGGAGGAGTGAGCCTGCCTGCCGGTCTTTCTTGTGATACTAGGGATTGAACCCCAGGGGCATTCTACTTTCTAGCTATAACCTCACCCCTATGTTTGTTTTTATTTTGAAACAGAGTCTCACTAAATTGCTCTCTGCCTATTTTAGCTTCCCAAGTACTAGGATTACAAGAGTGGACCACCATGTCTGGCTAAAAAGCTTTTTTTTAAAAAAAATTTCTCCGGGAGGCTGAGACCGGAGGATCGTGGTTCGCAGACAGCCTCAGCTACTTAGGGAGGCCCTCTGCAACTCAGTGAGACCTGGTTTCAAAATAAAGAATAAAAAATAGGGCAGGGGGTGTAGCTCAGAGGTCAAATGCCCCTGGGTTCCATCCCCAGACCTGCAAAAATAAAAAAATAAATAAGCCAATACAAAGCGGGCAAAGACATTTTCTTAGAAAAAGCAGCCTCCTAAACCGGGCATTGTGGCGCATGCCTGTAATCCCAGCATTTGGGAGGCTGAGAAAGGAGGATTGCAGGTTCAAAGTAGTGAGACTCTTACAAACCTAGCAAGACTTTATCTAAAAATAAAAATAGGACTGGGCCAGGGGGAGCTCAGAGGTAGAATGCCTCTGGGTTCGATCCCCAGTACCACAGAAACAAAATGGGACCGTTTCTTTGCAGAAGAATTTTAAGTTTGTGTAGAAACGCTCCTCCAAGCGTTTGATATGTCTTCAATTTATTAGTACAAGCAGGGGAACCACAGTTGTTTGGCTCACAAGCAGCCCTCCATTCTTACCGTGTTATTCTGGTGGCAGGTAACAAAACATTAGTAACAAAATTCATCATATTTCACCAGAAATTCTTGTGAGGTGCTAGAAAATATCAGAGCAAGGAACCTATCTCAGTATGCTTATTTCTTAAACAAGAAAGGCCTAGATGAATATAATCAGTAAGGTCCAGAGATCTCTGAGCTGGAAGTAAGAGATGGGCCTCTGTTAAGGGCTTGGCCTCTGCCTGGATGCACTTCGACACACATGTGTACACAGGCTTCAGGCCTGGGATGGAGGTGTGCACCTGTGACCCCAGCACTTAGGAGGCTGAGACGGGGGATAGCAGGTTCCCAGCAAGTAGTGAGACTCAGCAACCTAGTGTGACCCTGTTTCAAAGCAAAAGTAAAAAGGGCTGGGAGCACAGCTCAAAGGTAGAACGCCCCTGGGTTCATTCCTTAGTACCAGAAGGAGAAGAGGGAGGGAGGGGAAGGACTCCAAAGGTTTATTTCCAGTCGATTTCTGAAGTTGCAAGGATTTGGGGATTCTTGAACGGTGATGTGAGATAGTGTTACATGGACAGTGAAGAAGAGAGACTTCCTTCTGCAGTGGAGACAGGGAGAGGGGGAAGAAAGTTGGGCGAGGACTTTTGAGGTGCTGAGGATTAGACCCCGCGGCACTCTACCACTGAGGTACGCTCCTAGACCTTTTTATTTTTTATTTTGAGATAGGGTTTTGCTGCGTTGCCCAGGTTGTTAGTTACCCTCCTGCTTCAGCCTCTTGAGTAGCTGGGATTGCAGCATGCATCACCGCACCTGCGGGCAAGAACTCTGTTGCCACGTGACGAAGCCCCAGGGCCCGGACAGTGTGAGGGGCGTGGGAAGAGCCTGGCCACAGAGCACAGAGGCCGGTGTGCCCAGCCCCTCTCAGTGGCTTCTCCACCTTCTAATCTATCACTGATTCTAATTCTATCACTGTGATATGGTAGTTATTTTTAACCACCTGTTCTAGAAACTGAAGGCCTTGATCTAAGGAACTTTCCAGTGTCTTAGACTTTGATAGGTGGCAGATCTGGAATTTGAGCCTGTAGTGGTCTGAATTCTGTGCCTGAAAGTAACCGACTCACCTCTGGGTTCTCGGTGGAGGCGCAGACGTTAGTAAAATGGCTCCAGGACCGTGATGCGCAGTGTTCTAAGTGATGTGTGTAGTTTGAAAGTGATTTTCATAACATGAAAATTTGGACAGATATTTTTGCATAGCTTATTTTTTAGGTGAAAGTAAGTTTTTAATATCTTGTATAATACTAACTTTTCAGTCTGTTCTGAATCACGAAGTAAGATGTGGCTTTTATCCAGTATTGAAAATTGAAAGCCTCTGATTGTATGCTGTGGTTGAAGTGTGCTATTACTGTGCTAGTAGGCCAATAGAGAGACCGTATGCTAAGTTTCGTCCTTTCATCTTCAAGCTTAATATTAAGAATAGATGTTCTCTGCCCTCCTTGGGGCTGGGGATCAAACCCAGGCCGTACTCTACCACTGAGCCTACATCCCTAGGTGGCGGCGGCCACCACCACCATTTCCTCCTCCTCCTCCTCCTCCTCCTCCTCCTCCTCCTCCTCCTCCTCCTCTTCCTCCGGAGTACTAAGGATTGAACCCAGGGACATTCTACCTCTGAGCTATACCCCCAGCCTTATTTTTTTATTCTTTATGTTGAAACAGGGTCTCACTACATTGCAGAAAGCCTCACCAAGTAGCTGAGGCTGGCCGAGAACCAATGATCCTTTTGTTTCAGCTTCCCAAGAACTGGGATTACAAGTGTGCGCCATCACACCCACACCCGGCCTTTTTAATATTTTATTTTGAACAGGATGTGGCCAAATCACGTAGCGCTGCCCATGAACCTGTGATCCTCCTGTCTTAATCTCCCAAGCACTAGGGTTACAGAGTGTGCCACTGCACCCTTTATTTTATTTTAATTTAATTTTTTTTTTTTTTTTGGTGGTACTGGGGTTCCTGGAAGCCCTTCTACCTCCGGGCTACACTCCCAGACCTATTTTTACATTTTTATTTGGAAACAGGGTCTCCTAAGCCAGTGCACGCGGCTGGCTTCGAACCTGCGCGATCCTCCTGTCTCCGCCTCCCAAGCGCGGGGATTACAAGCGTGCGCCACCACGCCCGGCTTATTCCTTATTTTTAAACAAGGTCTTACTAAGTTGCAGAGGGCCTCACTAAAGAGCTGAGGCTGTCTGAGAATCTGTGATCCTCCTGTCTCAGCCTCCCAAGGGATTACAAATATGCACCACCATGCCTGGCTATCATTATTTTATACTTGGGTAAATTGATAACTTTGATAAATGTTGCCAAACTATCCATCAGAAGAAACCCCAAACTAGTTTTTTCAGCCAGCTTTTTTATACACTTAAAACTCTGCTGTGGCAAACCTTTGCAAAGAATTCCCTGCTCTCTTTCTGGTGCAGCTTGTTTTAAAGGACTCATAACATGGGCATAATTGTGAAGCTGTGTCTTTAGCTGAACACCAGCTACTGAAGGTTCCCCGGCTATGCAGAAGTGAAATGACATTGGAAATACTTTGGTAGGGGAAACCTGGGCTTCTCACACCTTTTTGTTTATTGTTTTTTATGGCACTGGGGATTGAACCCAGGGATCTATCTCCAAGCTACACCCCCAGACTTATATTTTTATTTTATTTTTTTATTTTGCGGTGTTGGGGATGGAACTCAGGGGCATTCTACCTCCGAGCTACACCCTCAGCCCTATTTTTTATTCTTTATTTTGAAACAGGGTCTCAGTGAGTTGCAGAGGCCTCGCTAAGTAGCTGAGTCTCAGCCTCCCAAGTACTGGGATTCAGAGCATGTGCCATCATGCCCGCCGAGAGCCTGGGCTTCTAATAGTTGTGCTGACAAGGCCCACCGGCAGTCGGATGGTGGCTTTGGGGTTTCCTCTTGGAGGGCGTGGTGGTGGGCAGCATGTCAGGGGGATGTTGCCTATTCCAGGCGTGAGCTTCCGGAGGAGCCTGAGTCTAAAGTACCTCTGTGAAGTCAGTTGGTGTCTGGGATTCTCTTCTGCCCTTCATTTTGACTTTAGGATTATTTATTTATTTATGGGATTGAACCCAGGGACATTCTACTTCTGAGGTGTACCTCCCTTCAGCCCTACTTTTATTTTGAAACAGGGTCTCACTAGGCTGATGGGAGTTCTCAGCTGCTTGCTGAGGCTGTTCTCAAATCTCCCATCCTCTTGTCTCAGCCTCCCAAGTACTAGGATCCCAGGTCTGGGCACCACGCCAGCTCGCCTCACCTCTTGGTGTGTATTAGCTCAACATCGATGGCACTCTCTGTGCCAGGTGCTGAAGGTACTGAGGCCTCAAGGACTGTAGTTCAACAAGGGACGTAGAAAAGAGTCTCTGCTGTGTGTTGAGAAGTGCTACCACATGGGCACCAAGTGCTTACCATGAACTCTTTCTGATCCCATAACCGCACGGCAAGCTTGGCATTGTGTTCTCCGTTTTCCACAGGCTTCTCTGAAGCTGATTAGCTTGTTCACGTCATTCAGCTCAAAAGAGCTAAAATGGGATTCAGACCCAGTCTGGGGTTTAGTCTCAGTTGCAAGCTCAGACCCTAACCAGAATCATGCTCGTATGCAGTCACTCAGCTCCTCTTTTCAGACGTGTATTAGGTGTATGATGCACATGTGTAAAGTTCTTTGGCCCAATTATTGGTGCATAATGATATTAATTATATTAGATCTTACCCCCAAACCACTAATGACTACTGCTAATAATTACTAAGCACTTGTTCTTTTCACAGTAGCATTTGTCTTTATGTAAACCATTAATGACCAGAGTCTGAGCTGGACCCTCTCCTGTCATGGAATGTTGGGGGCACAGGGCGCAGACTGTTGGCCTGAATCGGCAGAGTGTCAGCACAAGTTCAAAGACCGGATTTGAGCCTGTCGTAGCAGTCAGTGGTGGGGACAGTAGGTCGGGACCTCGGACCAGAAGGAACCTCTCCTGAGAAAACACAGAGGCGAGGAGGGCTCCTGGGCTGGAGCCAGTGTGGTGCTTGGCGGAGCACCGAGAGGGCCTTGCTTCCAGTGGGCTTTGTCCTAAATACACGGGGAAGTGATGGGGGGTTGTGCTTCTAAAGGGCTAACCGTTTACTTTAGAATAGTTCTACAAGTATAGAGAAGTTGCTGGGATAGTGTGAGAAGCTGAGATGTAACTGGTGATGCTCGGTGGATTTGGGGTGCTGGGAGAAGTCCAGATGACCAGGCATCTAGCTGGCAGCTGGTGGCTGACTTGCCAGTGTCCCTTGTCAGGGTGGAGGAGAAAGCCCAGCATGGTGGGGCAGTGGCGAGAGTGCACATGAGGAGACACTCGGTTTTACACGTTGAGTTGGAAGTGGTTGTTGGATCGTGTGGCTCTTGTACGGGTAGAGATGTGGTAGTCATTAGCGTACGTGGTAGGGAAAATCTCGAGCACAGACTTAGGCTCTTGGAAAAGTAATTACTGTCAGGTTATTAATAGGGCCCAGGGAATGCTTTTTAAGGAAGGGGTAGTAAAAAGTGGGAAATGCTCAACTTCCATTCAGCTCTGTGGCCATTTAATCCCCCTGCGTCGTGTCAGCTATTCTGTGCTCCCTGGAAATAGAAAACACTGTACCGAAGGACAGAACACGACCTAAGACTTTCCTTCTGAGGATAGTTACTGTTTTGGTTATATCGGTCAGAATAAATCATCTTTAAATTAAGAAGCAAGTGGTGACCTGCACCTGTAGCCCCAGTTACGAGGCGCCCGAGCTGGGAGACTTACTTGAGACCAGCCTGGCAACACAGGGAAGCCCACTCAAAACAAAACAAGACGGCTGAGCAGAGCGATGGGCAGCGGCGCCGCCCGCGCCAGGGAGCGCCAGGCTCCCTACGTGCTCACCAGGTCAAGCCAGCAGTGATGCGTGTGTCCCTGCCGTGCTGCGTGTGACTCGAGGGTACTGTCTCCTTCCTCCTGCCTTGATTTGTTCTTGCCTTCCTTTCTGCTTCAGTCCTTCTCCTTCCTCCTCCACCCCCTTGTTACACCTTTCATTTAACCAACAGAGCCATAAAAGCTGATGAAGCCAGGAATAGTGGTTCACACTTTATTTTTTATTTTTATTTTTTGCAGTACTGGGTATTGAACTCGGACATTCTACCTCCGAGCTACACCCCCAGCCCTATATTTTTTTCTTTATTTTGAAACAGGGTCTCATTGAGTTGCAGAGGGCCTCACTGAGTAGTAGCTGAGGCTGCCCACGAACTGCCATCCTCCTGTTTCAGCCTTCCAACTGCTGGGATTACAAGCATGCGCCACCACACCCGGCTTATTTTTTATTCTTTATTTTGAAACAGGTCTACTAAGTTGTGGAGGGCCTCATTAAGTAGCTGAGGCTGGCCACAAACCTGTGATCCTCCTGTCTCAGACTCCCAAGTATGGAGATTACTAGCATGCACTATCACACAGGCTTGAGATCCAGGTTTAAAAAATAATAATAGTAAGAAATACACACACACACACACACACACACACACGCACGCACGCACGTGCGCGCGCATATACATGGCAGGAGGGCAGCCCAGCCAAGTAGGCCTCTGAGTTCAGCCCCCAGTTATATCTCCCTCCAAAACACAAGAGACAGATTAAGGTATTTATTCAAATGGAGGAAAAACCTTCATAAGACAGTGATTCTGAATTTTATAGCTTTGTAAAAGTCATTAATTTTTAGGGGAAAATTGTTTTCAGCAAATTTAGGAAAACGTGGGTGAGATGTTTTAGTTCTTAAGATCTTCATGACTTTCCTATGTTTAGTGTAGATTTTTTTTTCTTTTTTTTTTTTTTTGGTGGTACTGGGGTTCCTGGAAGCCCTTCTACCTCCGGGCTACACTCCCAGACCTATTTTATATTTTTGAAACAGGGTCTCTTACGCCAGCGCGGCTGGGTTCGAACCTGTGCGATCCTCCTGTCTCCGCCTCCCAAGCGCGGTGATTACAAGCGTCCCCACCACGCCCGGCTAGTGTAGATTCTTTTTTTGAGGGGCAATACTGAGGCTGCAATGCAGGGGCATTCTACCTCCGAGCGACACCCTCAGCCCTATTTTTAAAAATTCTTTATTTTGAAACAGGGTCTCGCTGAGTTGCAAAGAGCCTCACTAAGTAGCTGAGGCTGTCCTTGAACTGCGAACCTTCCGTGTCAGCCTCCTGAGTGCTGGGATGACGAGCGTGCCCACCGTGCTCGGCTGTTGTAGATTTAATTCCAGAGAGCTGGTGACTGAAAATTATGTACGTACTCCAATTCAGATCTTCATGATTTTGAAAGGAGGAGATTAGAGAAGAGAAGGCGGCGGGCGCTGCTGGGAGGGAGGCACAGCGCTGCCGCCAGCCGCCTCATTGCTAGAGGCCCGACTAGTGGCCACTGATGATTCTTCTGCCGTTTAACTTATGGGCAGGAATGCCTCCTGGATGGTATAGGGAGAGAAATTGCATTTTATGTTCTAGTCATTTGTTTTGGTTCAGGGTGGAGGGGTGTTCACGTGCTGCAGGTTGAAGGAGGGGCCTCAGTCCTCGCCACCGACCTCGCCCGCGTCTGCCTCACCCTTACCCTGTGGCCTGGGGTCTGCTCCTGGGCGTGACGCGCACTCTCTGCCGACAAGCCCGATCCTGGCAGGCTGCCCCATCTCATCTAGAAAACGGGCAGGGATGGCACCTGTCTCCTTGGGTTGCTTTGAAGAGGGATTGGGGTGTACCTGGGTGCAGTGCTTGCCAAGTGGGCATGGACCCTGGAACAGTACGCGAGCAGACGCGCGTGGCCCGCAGTGCGGGGAAGTAGCACGCGCAGCAAGCGCTCTGCTGGGGCGGCACTGGGTTCCCGCTCCTTTCCCTTGACTCGCACCTTTCTGGATGCCCACGTCAGAAGCCAAAAGTTCGTGTCTCTAAATTTTTTTTTTTTTTTTTTTTTTTGATACTGGGGATTCAACCCAAGGGGAACTTCACTTCTGAGCTACATCCTCAGCACTTAAAAAAAGTTTTTTCATAAATTTTTAATCTTAGGCCGGGCATGGTGGGCATGCTTGTAATCCCCGCGCTTGGGAGGCGGAGACAGGAGGATCGCGCAGGTTCGAAGCCAGCCGCGCGCGCTGGCTTAGGAGACCCGGTTTCCAAATAAAAATGTAAAAATAGGTCTGGGAGGGTAGTCCGGAGGTAGAAGGGCTTCCAGGAACCCCAGTACCACCAAAAAAATAAAATAAAAATAAAACTTTTAATCTTCAAAAAGGGTCTTACTAGGTAACTAAGAGATTTTCTGAGGCTGGCCTTAAACCTGCAGTCCTCCTGTCTCGGCCTCCCAAGTACTGTACTGAGACTATAGGTATGTGCCACCTTGCCTGGCTTTTAAAATATTTTTGATACCCAACCTAAAGAAACTTTTCCCCCCTTTGGTATTGGTGTTTGAACCTCTGAGCTACACCCCCAGCCCTGTGTTTTTTATTTTGAAATAGAGTCTCAGTAAGTCATAGAGGTCCTCACTAAGTTGCTGAGGCTGGCCTTGAACCTACCATCCTCCTGTCTCAGCTTCCCAAGTACTGGCGTTATAAGTTTGTACCACTCTGCCTGGCTAAAGAAACTTTTACTGTAGGTTAAGTTTAAGGACGCTTTCCTCTCAGAATATAATAAGAACACAAGGGACTGATCATTTGGGAATAGAAGATTCCCTACTTTACAGTCTTTGTGCCTTCGTTGTTCTCTTGGTCTCTCTCTGCTCATGAGGACTCGAGGACTCTTGGAGTTCCATGGAGTCTTTCTCTGTGGGATAAGGAGATAGAATTGAACTTTAGAGGAGGACCACGGCCACCCATTATGAGAGCTGACTAAGGGTAGTTTGATACTCTGAAGACAGGTGATCACAATGTGGTCATAAAGACCCTACAGCACTCTGTAGAGGTTTATAGCCATCAACTTCAGTTTTCTGGTCAGAACCTTAGAAGATAGCATTTGATTTATAGATTATCATCTCCATTACTACTATTTTTGTACCTCTTCACTGAGCTTCTGGTGAAAGAAGCCTTGGAAGCTAAGAAATGTTGTTAAAGCTTATCCTAAGCATGCCCTTAGTGGCAGGACTCCCTGGATGGCTGTCCTTGGTAAGGAGAGCCTAGTGGAAGGAATGACAGCCAGTGGCGTTGGGCTGATCTCTCTGCCCCTCCCTCATTCACCAGCCTGCCCTCCTCGCTGTCTCCCCTTGCTGCTCTGGTTCAGGTCGGTGCACAGCAAAGGACCTGCAGGACAGTCCTTTTCTTTCCACTCCATAGAAAGCAAAGAAGCTTTTTTGTGTGTGTGCTGGGGATGGAACCCAGGGGCATTCTATCTTCGAGCTACACCCCCAGCCCTATTTTTTATTCTTTATTTTGAACCAGGGTCTCACTAAGTAGCTGAGGCTGGCTGTGAACCTGCGATCCTCCCGTCTCAGCCTCCCAAATACTGGGATTACAAGCGTGAGCCATTACACCCAGCAGGATATATTTTTATATCATCTTTTTTTTATCATACCTCTGTTTTGCACTGTAAATAATATTCTAGCTTTAGAGCTCTTTACCTGTATCTAATTTGCTACTTTGTTTTTGTTTAGGCTCCCCCAGCCCCACCCTGTACTGGGAATTGAACCCAGGGGCATTTTTCCTCTGAGTTGTGCCCCCAGCCCTTTTTATTTTTTTATTTTGACGCAGGGTTCTGCTAGGTTGCTGGGAAAGTCTTGCTAAAGTGGCTGAGGCTGTCCTCAGACCTGCAGTTTTCAGCCTCCCAAGTACAAGGATCACAGGTGTGTGCACACTACACCGTGTTCTACTATTTTTTTAAGTACTAGATAATTAATTTTCAATTTTTTTTGTGGTACTGATGATGGAGCATTCTACCTACACCCCAGCCCTATTTTTTTTCTATTCTTTATTTTGAGACAGTGTCTCATTGAGTTACAAAGGGCCTCACTAAGTAGCTGAGGCTGGCCATGAATAGCGATCCTCCTGTCTCAGCCTCCCAAATGCTCAGATTATAAGTGAGCGCTGCCATGCCCGACTAGCAAATCATTTATTTATTTATTTATTTATTTATTTATTTATTTAGGTGCTACTGGGGTTCCTGGAAGCCCTTCTACCTCCGGGATACACTCCCACGGGTTACACTCCCAGATCTATTTAAAAAAAATTTTTTTTTTTAATGTGGAAACAGGGTCTCTTAAACCAGTGCGGCTGGCTTCAAATCTGCGCAATCCTCCTGTCTCCGCCTCCCAAGCGTGGGGATGACAAGCGTGCGCCACCACGCCTGGCTCAAATCTTTTATTTTTATAGATTCTTGTTTACTTAATCTTGTGATTTCAATATCTGTTTCTTTAAAAATTTCATGTGTAGTTCCGGGCATGGTGGCGCACGCTTGTCATCCCCGCGCTTGGGAGGCGGACACAGGAGGGTCACGCCAGTTCAAAGTCAGCTTTGCTGGCTTAAGAGACCCTGTTTCCAAATAAAAGTATAAAATAGGTCTGGAAGTGTAGCCCAGAGGTAGAAGGGCTTCCAGGAACCCCAGTACCACCACACACACAAAGTAATTTCATGTGAATTTATATTTCTGTATTAATTATGGTCTCTTAGGTTCTGTATCTGCAAACTCACGGTAGTTGGCTTAAGTACTGGTCATCTTTGAGTGCTAGTTCATGAGGTTGATTTTACTGTGGCTTTTTAAAAATTTGTGTGTTTTCTACTGGGGACAGAGCCCAGAGACATTCTACCTCTGAGTTAAGCCCCAACCCTATTTTATTTGAAACAGTCGTGCTAGGTAGATGAGAGTTGGATCCTACTCTCAACTTCCCAAGTACCAGGATCACAGGTGTGCGCCACCAGGCCCAGCACTGTGGTGGTTTTGATAGCCTAATCCTTCAGGAAAATTAGCTTTTTTCCCTTATGGCACACCAAGAAGGTAAAAGGATAGTCTTGATTTTTTTTTTTTTTTCAGAGATAAAGGCAGAGGTTTATTAAGAAAAAAGTCATGATACATATTCAAGGGAGAATGAGGGCCAACTCGAGAGCATGAGAGGCCTTGATTTATTTTGTTTGTTTGTTTGTTTATTTATTTTTGCACTACTGGGAATTGAATCCAGGGGTATTCTACCTCTGAGCTGTACCTGCAACCTTATTTTACTTTTTATTTGGAAACAGTCTAGCTACATTTCTGAGGCTGGCTTGAAACCTGTGATGATCCTGTCTCAGCCTCCCAAGTACTGAGATTACAGGTGTGTACCACCGCGTGGGTTTAGGGTTGTTTTTGGTTTTGTTCTTTTGCAGTACTGGGGATTGAACCCAGGGACATTCTGCCTACAAGCTACACCCCCAGCCCTAAGTTTTTACTCTCTATTTTCATCCAGGGTCTCATAAGTTGGGGAGGCCTCACTAAGTAGCTGAGGCTGGCCATGAACTTGCAATCCTCCTATCTCAGCCTCCCATATGCTGGGATTACAAGTGTGGGTCAGCATGCCCAGCAAGAATGGCTTTAAGAGCTCAAATTCAAAGATTAGAAATGACCACATTCTGACCAAGCTCGACCAGAGCTCAGACTTCTATCCAACAGGAGCCCTGCAGAGTGCGCCCTTCAGCACAGTCCTGTCTGAAGGCAGTGAGGGCTCTTTCTCCGTACGTAGAGCTGTCCATTTACAGAGAGCGTTGGCTGACTGGGTGTAAGTTCCATCTCCTCCAAGCCCACCTTACTTCTCTTGTCCCTCCCTCGCCTCTCCCTGAAGCGATTGGCCTGCGCACCACTAGTCTGCCCTTTCCAGAACGCCCCGTGAATGGGAGCTCGAGCGTGACCTCCAACACGAGCGTGACCTCCAACACGGGCGCTTTCACTCGCCGGCAGCGTCACTCGGGGATGGAGCCTTGCCACTCCGCCATGAATATTCATTGCTGTGGACCATTGCAGTTGCCCATTCTCCTTTGAGGGGTATTTGGACTTTTTCCAGTTTCTGGTGGATGCGAGTAAAGCTGCTGGCAGCGGTTGGGTACAAGTTTCCCTGAGCACGGACGGACCTCATCCTCCAAGGCCCAAGCCCCCGAGGGAGGCTCCTGCGCCAGTCTGCGAGGCCGGCCCTGCCCGGGCCCTCTCTCGCTGCTCGCTCCCGCAGTTCTTCTTTCTGGTCCGCGCTTCGTGTTCCCTTGGGTTTTGTCTTGGACATTCTAGTAGGTCCAGTGTTCGAGCTTCTCACTGTGGCCTCAGTTTACATTTCCTGATGGATGATGAATGTCCCAGCTGCTTACCTGCTTTGGCGAAGTGACTGTTGGAATGTTTGGCCACATTTTAAAAAACTGAGTTATTTTACTGTTGAGTGTGGAGGTTCTTTGTGTATGTATTCTGGAGGCAGGTTCTTTGTTATTGGTGTGTGACATGCAATGTTTGCTCACAGTCTGCAATATCTCCGTGTGTTTTGCATACCAAAAGTTATTAAATTTGATTAAGCACAATTACCACCTTTTATGGGTTATATTATAAGTGTCATGCCTAAGAACAGTTTTCCTAAATCAGATTTATAAAGATTTTGTCCCATGTTGTTTTTTATTTTATTTTATTTTTTTTAATTTTATTTTTTTTTAATTTTTAATTGGTGCACTGTATTCATACATCATAGTGGGATACATACTTTTGTAGACATACATGCACACATCGCCCAGTCAGCCCCCACCCGATCCCCACCCCATTCTCTCCCTATCCCTCCCTCCCATGCTTGGCTTAGTGATTGACATCTAGAATTATAGCAATTTATCAAAAATTAAAAATGATAATCTCACATAACAGTTTCATTTGTCTGATACCAAGCTTTTGATGACTTAAAGATAACATTTCAATATTTCTTTTTGCTTTCTTTCTTACCAGAGAATATTTTTTTTCTATTTTTTAGGTGAAACTATCATATATTTATATATTTATTTTTCAGAAAAAAAATCTATCCTAATATGGAATATGGACTCTAGGTACCCACAATGATCTTGAAAAAGAACAAAGCTAGAAGATGTATATTTTCTGATTTCAAACCATATAAAGCTACAATAATTGAAACAGTGTAGTACTATTCTAAAGGCAGATATATAAACCATTGGAGTTAAATAAAAGCCTAGAGCTAAATTCTTCCCTATATTGTCAAGTTATTTTTGACAAGGTTTCCATGAACATTTGGTGGAGGAAATAATAATCTTTTAACTAAATATTGTTGAAAAATAATAATTACATGGAAAAGAATAAAATTGGACCCTTACCTAAACCCATATACAAATATTAACTCAAAAATAGATAAAAGACCTAAATATAAATCTTAAGACTATAAACTTTTAGGAGAAAATCTGGGTCATAAAACCTCACAACATTGAAATTGGCAGTGATTTCTTGGTTATGATTTCAATGGCACAGGCAACAGAAGAGTATACAAACTCCCTAAAAAATAAAAAACATATTGTATATCCAAAGACAATGTAAACAGAGTTAACAGTTACTAATAGAATGGGATAAAATATTTCCAAATGCTATATCTGAAGGTATATTAATATTCCAACTAGAAATCCTAAAAATTAACAACAATAAAGGCATACAATACCCTTTAGAGATAGGTAAAAGACTAACATAAATAATGAATCTCCACAGATAACAAATCTTAGTTGTCTGTTGGATGGAAACTCTTGTTTCTCTGGTTCTGGTGTGTGTTACCTATTTCTACTTTGTAGTTAATCTCTTTGAGTATTTTCTCTAGTGCTGGTTTTGAAGACATAAATTCCTTCAGTTTCTGTTTGTCATGGAAGCTTCTTATTTCTCCATCTAATTTGATAGAAAGTTTTGCTGGGTAGGAAATTTTTGGCTGGAAGTTGTTTTCTTTCAAAATTGGGAATATGTTACTCCAAGCCCTTCTGGCTCTCGTGACTTGGTTTGGGAAGTCTGGAGTGATTCTAATTGGTTTGCCTCTGAATGTCACTTGGCCCTTTGCTTTTGTTGCCTTTAAGATTCTCAGTTTGGCTTCCACATTGGTCATTTTGATAATTATGTGGCGTGGGGATTCTCTTCTCCGATCCTGTCTAAAGGGAGTTCTATATGTTTCCTGGACCTGCGTATCGACCTCTTGCTCTATGTCTGGAAAATTTTCTGCTATTACTTCCTTGAAGAGATTGTTGATCCCTTTGGTTTCACTTTCTTTTCCCTCCTCTATTCCAATTATTCTTAGGTTAGCTCTCTTAAAATGGGCCCATATTTCTTCAATATCAGATTCCTGCTGTCGGATATTTTTTCCTAGATTAGAAACTATGCGTTCATTTTTGGAATGATCATCTTCTAAGAGCGAGATTCTGTTCTCCATGTGTTCTAATCGGTTGTTTGTGCTTTGAATTGAGGCCTTTACTTCATTAATTGCATCCTTTATCTCTTTTTGGCTCTCTCTGAGTTCTTTTCGAAGCACCTCTATTATTTCTACAGTTATTTTCCTGATTTGATCTTCTAGAAATCTCTGATTTTCTGTTTTATCGGGTTCTGATGTTGTGGGGTTGTGGGCATTTATTGCTCCAGTATTATTCCTCTTTCCCATGATTTCGGAAGTTTGTGCCTTTTCTGGGTTCTTCCCTTGGGTCACTATGACTTCACTTAAGATGTTCTGGATTCAAGTCAGTAGTATCTCAGACCCCACTACTCCTTTACTGGGTTTTATCACAGAGTCTCCGACCCAGAGAGTCGATAGAGGCTGCTTTAGACTATGGGGGGTGCCAGGTTGCACGTTCTCCTATGGTATGATATCTCTGCCACCGCCCCTCCCCCACTGGGTCAAGTCCCAGGGAGTACAGTACTGGGATTTCTCCTCTGTGGCCCACAATTTGACTCACTGTTCTTGAGTACGCAGATGTAGCTCTACTGAATTCGGTGAATTCAGTGCTGTTGCTGCCGGTGGCAATATGGCGCCGCTGCTACGCCCTCGGCTATGGGGCTGGCGTTTTTTTTTCTTGGTTTTGATTTCCACTCTGAATCCCTGCAGCGTGTGCTGAGCTCAGCCACTGGAAGCTTTAGATGCCCTCTGCGCTGAGAAATCCCGCCTGGGTGTTCCGCAGCGGCTCCCCTCGGCTTGCTGTGGCCGTCCCGTGAATTCGCCGGTGCCGCCGGCAGTATGGCGCTGCTGCCATGTCCTCGGGCGTGAAGCCGCGTCCTCGGGCTTGAGGATCTCCTCTGTGGCTCTGTTCTCAGTCCGCTTTCTCTCTGGAGCCTGGTGATTTTTTTTGTTTCTCTGGTGATGTTGTTTTCTGGCTTTGAAAGGCGCTTTTTTGTGGTAATGGAGATTTGTTGTTAGCGGGGCTCTTAAGCCCCGTTTTTCTCGGTCGCCATCTTCCCGGAAGTCCCATGTTATTTTTTAAAAGTGTTATGATTTACGTTTATATGCAAGATCCTTTTTTTTTTTTTTTGGTGGTGGTGGCACTGGGGTTCCTGGAAGCCCTTCTACCTCCGGGCTACACTCCCAGACCTAGTTTTTATATTTTTATTTGGAAACAGGGTCTCCAAAGCCAGCACTGCTGGCTTCCAACCTGCGCGGTCCCCCTGTCTCCGCCTCCCCAGCGCGGGGATGACAGCGTGCCACCGCACCCGGCCTACAAGATGCATTTTTAACTAAAGTTTCTAGATGTGAAGTTCACTCTTCTGCAAATGAAAATCCAGTTGTTAGCCAGGCGTGAGACAGGAGGCCGAGACAGGAGGATGGCGTGGGTTCAAAGCCAGCCTCGGCTACTGAGTGAGGCCCTGTTAACAAATAAAATATAAAATAGGTCTGGGAGTATAGCCCAGAGGTAGAAAGTCTCTGGGTTCCACTCCCAGTACCACCAAAAAGAAAAAAAGAAAAAAGAAAATCCAGTTGTTAAATACCCTGTGTTTAAGAATATTCTTAATCTGGGCGTGGTGGCGCACACTTGTAATCCCAGCATTGGGGAGGCTGAGACCGGAGGATTGAGGTTCGCAGACAGCCTCAGCTACTTAGTGAGGCCTCTGCAACTCAGTGAGACTCTGTTTTAAAATAAAGAATAAAATATAGGGTTGGGGGTGTAGCTCCGAGGTCAAATGCTTCTGGGTTCCACCCCCCCCCAAAAAAAATACTCTTTCTCCACTGAATTCTGTACCTTTGTTGCAAATCATTTGTCCTTATTTATTTATTTGTTTTTGCATACTGGGGACTGAACCCAAGGCATTCTACCTCAGAGCTACACCCCTAGTCCCCCCACCTTTCTGCGGTACTGGTGATTGAATCCAGGGCAGTCAACCTCTGGGCTATATGCCTAGCCCCCCCCCCCTTTTTTGGTGGATCTGGGGATGTAACCCAGGGGCATTCAACCTCTGAGCTACACCCTCTGCCCTATTTTTTTTTCTTTATTTTGAAACAGGGTCTCACTAAGTTGTGAAGGGCCTCACTAAGTAGCTGAGGCTGTCAGCGAACTGCGATCCTCCCAAATGCTGGGATTGCAAGCATGTGCTGCCACGCCCAGCTCCTTCAGTCCTATTTTGTATTTTATTTGGAAACAGAATCTCGCTAAGTTGCTGAGAGCTTCACTGAGTTACTGAGGCTGACTTCAAACCTGTGATCCTCCTGTCTCAGCCTCCCAAGTACTGGGATTACAAGTGTGCCCCACCACACTCAGCTTCCCAGCCCCATTCTTTATTCTTTGTTTTGAAACACGGTTTCACTAAGCTGTGGACAGCCCCACTCAGTAGCTGAGGCTGGCTGTGAACCTGCCGTCCTCCTGTCTCAGGCTCCCGAGTACTGGGGTTACAAGCGTGCACCACCACACTGCATAGTATAGTTCTATGAATTCACACTGTAACCACCCGTTTCTAACGGGCACCACAGAATCCTGTCTCACCCTTGTCTTTGCCAACTCACCACTTACTCAGCATATTTGGAGGTCCGTCTGGTTCTTTTTTGCCGAGTTGCATTCCATTAGGAATTGCCAGGCTTTCCCAGAAAGTGTGCCGTTTCACCCGCACATGAGCAGCGCGGAGAGCTCTAGGGCCTCCACACTGTCACCAAACGTGCTGTTATCAATGCTGTAATGTTGTGCTTTTTTCTTTTTATTGGTGCACTGTATTCATACATCATAGTGGGATACAAACTATTGTAGACATACACGCACACATCGCCCAGTCAGCCCCCACCCGATCTCCACCCCATTCCCTCCCCAACCCTCACTCCCATGCTTGGCTTAGTGGTTGACATCTAGTATTATAGCAATTTATCCAAAATTAAAAATGATAATCTCACATAACAGTTTCATTTGTCTGATACCAAGCTTTTGATAACTTAAAGATAACATTTCAATATTTCTTTTTGCTTTCTTTCTTACCAGAGAATATTTTTTTCTTTTTTTTTTTTTTGGTGAAACTATCATATATTTACATATTTATTTTTCAGGAAAAAATCTATCCTAATATGTAATATGGACTCTAGATACCCAAAACGATCTCGAAAAAGAACAAAGCTAGAAGATATATATTTTCTAATTTCAAACCATATAAAGCTACAATAATTGAAACAGTGTAGTACTGCTCTAAAGGCAGATATATAAACCATTGGAGTTAAATAAAAGCCTAGAGCTAAATTCTTCCCTATATTGTCAAGTTATTTTTGACAAGGTTTCCATGAACATTTGGTGGAAGAAATAATAATCTTTTAACTAAATATTGTTGAAAAATAATAATTACATGAAAAAGAATAAAATTGGACCCTTACTTAATCCCATATACAAATATTAACTCAAAATAGATAAAAGACCTAAATATAAATCTTAATACTATAAACTTTTAGAAGAAAATCTAGGTCATAAAACCTCACAACATTGAAATTGGCAGTGATTTCTTGGATATGATTTCAATGGCACAGGCAACAAAAGGGTATACAAACTCCCTAAAAAATAAAATATTGTATATCCAAAGACAATGTAAACAGAGTTAAAAGTTACTGATAGAATGGGATAAAATATTTCCAAATGCTATATCTGAAGGTATATTAATATTCCAACTAGAAATCCTAAAAATTAGCAACAATAAAAGCAAACAATACAATTTAGAGATAGGTATAAGACTAACATAAATAATGAATCTCCACAGATAACTAATCTTAGTTGTCTGTTGGATGGAAAATCTTGTTTCTCTGGTTCTGGTGTGTGTTACCTAATTCTTCTTTGTAGTTAATCTCTTTGAGTATTTTCTCTAGTGCTGGTTTTGAAGACATAAATTCCTTCAGTTTCTGTTTGTCATGGAAGCTTCTTATTTCTCCATCTAATTTGATAGAAAGTTTTGCTGGGTAGGAAATTTTTGGCTGGAAGTTGCTTTCTTTCAGTGTTTGGAATATGTTACTCCAAGCCCTTCTGGCTCTCGTGACTTGGTTTGGGAAGTCTGGAGTGATTCTAATTGGTTTGCCTCTGAATGTCACTTGGCCCTTTGCTTTTGTTGCCTTTAAGATTCTCTGCTTGGCTTCCACATTGGTCATTTTGACAATTATGTGGCGTGGGGATCCTCTTCTCCGATCCTGTCTAAAGGGAGTTCTATAAGTTTCCTGGACCTGTGTATCAACCTCTTGCTCTATGTTTGGAAAATTTTCTGCTATTACTTCCTTGAAGAGATCGTTGATCCCTTTGGTTTCACTTTCTTTTCCCTCCTCTATTCCAATTATTCTTAGGTTAGCTCTCTTAAAATGGGCCCATATTTCTTCAATGTCAGATTCCTGCTGTCGGATATTTTTTTCTAGATTAGAAACTATGCATTCATTTTTGGAATGATCATCTTCTAAGAGCGAGATTCTGTTCTCCATGTGGTCTAATCGGTTGTTCGTGCTTTGAATTGAGGCCTTTACTTCATTAATTGCATCCTTTATCTCTTTTTGGCTCTCTCTGAATTCTTTTCGAAGCACCTCTATTATTTCTACAGTTATTTTCCTGATTTGATCTTCTAGAAATCTCTGATTTTCTGTTTTATCGGGTTCTGATGTTGTGGGGTTGTGGGCATTCATTGCTCCATGTTATTCCTCTTTCCCATGATTTCGGAAGTTTGTGCCTTCTCTGGGTTCTTCCCTTGGGTCACTACGACTTCACTTAAGGTGTTCTGGATCTCGAGTCAGTAGTATCTCAGACCCCACTACTCCTTTACTGGATTGTATCGCAAAGTCTCAGACCCAGGGAATCAATAGAGGCTGCTTTAAACTATGGCGGGTGCCAGGTTGCACGTTCTCCTATGGTGTGATATCTCTGCCACCACCACTTCCCCACTGGGTCAAGTCTCTGGGAGTCAGTACTGGGATTTCTCCTCTGGGGCCCACAATTTGACTCACTGTTGTTGAGTACGCAGATGGAGCTGTAGTGGACTCGGTGAATTTGCTGCTGCTGCCGCTGCCGCTGGTGGCATTATGGCACCACTGCCACGCCCTCAGCCGTGAGGCTGGTGTATTTCTTCTCTGTTTTTGAACTCCGCTCTGAGTCCCTGCAGCGTGTGCTGAGCCCAGCCACTGGGAGCTTTAGATGCTCCCTGTGCCGAAAAATCTGCCGAATCCCGCCAGGCTCTTCCGCAGCGGCTCACCTCGGCTTGCTGTCCACCGCTCCTCTCTGGAGCCTTGTGGGCTGTTGAGTGCGTTGGTCTGTAGCCGTAGCCGTCTGGTGAGTTCGCCGCTGCGTCCTCGGTTGTGAGGCCAGCGTATCTCCTCGGTGGCTCTGAGCTCTGTTATGAGACCCCCTCCTCTCTGGGGCTGGTGATTTTTTTTGTTTCTCTGGTGATGGTGTTTTCTGGCTATGAAAGGTGCTGATTTTGTGGTAATAGAGATTGGTTGCTAGCAGGGCTCTTAAGCCCCGCTTTTCTCAGTCGCCATCTTCCCGGAACCAGGAGTCTAATGTTGTACTTTTTAAGAGAGAATGTTATTGCAGGTGGCTTCAGTTTGCCTTTTTCTTAAGGACTAATGTGGGTTTTTTTTTGGGGGGGGGTTCTGGGGATGGAACCCAGGGGCATCTGACCTCCGAGCTACATCCCCTGCCCTATTTTATTATTTTTATTATTTTTATTTTATTTTTGGTGGTACTGGAGGTGGAACCCAAAGGCTTTTTACCTCCGGGCTATACTCCCAGACCCATTTTATATTTTATTTGGAAACAGGGTCTCACTAAGTTGCTGAGAGCCTCACTAAGTAGCTGAGGCTGTCTGCGAACCGCGATTCTCCTGTCTCAGCCTCCCGAATGCTGGGAATACAAGTGTGCACCACCACGCCCGGCTGTAGGACTAATGATTTTTTGACATCTTTTCATGTGCTTATTTGCTCAGTACTTTCCGTTTGTGATGTGTGTGAATGAGCCCCTTCCAAACTCCGGTTACAATTCAGTTGCCAAGGCGTTGGGAGGTGAGGCCTTTTGGATGAAGCCTCATAGGCTGAGGGGCGGGCCTGACGCCCTCAGCACAGGGCTGTGGGAGGGGAGGGGCTCCTGGTGATGTAAGTTTACTTTTAGACTGTACCGTTAGCGTCTTTCTGAGAGAAGCATTTAAGAAGGCGTGCCCACAGGTGAGCCCCAGCACATGCCCACCCCTCACCCCTGAGCAGCGCACTCCCACCTACCATAGAAACCCGACTGCACTTTGTGAATCGCCTAAGATTTTCTTTATAATGGAGGAGGGCTTCTGTCTTTATATCTAGCACCTTCCCCCAGTCGAGTGGGGTCCGTAACTTTCCTCATATTTTCAGAAGAGCTTATTTAAACAGGTGGGGAGGGCAAACTCTCTTTAGAATGAATGAGTTTGGGCCTAACTGGTAGAAAGGCCTGGTTAGCGGATCTCTGGTCTCTAGAGTCTTTGGTTATCTTTCAAGACATTATGTCCTGGGTGGGGTAGGGTACACCTGTAATCTTGGGTACTCAGGAGGCTGAGGCAGGAGGATCTCCAGTTGGAGGACTATATAGGGAGAACTTGCCTTCATCTCAAAAGAAAAGATTCTGGTGTGTTTTGTTTTGTTTTATGGTCCTGGGGATTGAACCCAGGGGCATTCTACCTCGGAGCCACATCCCCATTCTATTTTTTTTTTTTTTTTAATTTGGAAACCGGGTCTTGCTAAGTTGCTGAGAGCCTCACTAAGTAGCTGAGGCTGGCTTCGAACCTGCGCGATCCTCCTGTCTCAGTCTCCCGAGTGCACCACCATGCCTGGTTTAGGATTAAGTTTTAAATGTCTCTATTACAATATATGACAGTTGCTTGCAGTTAAGCTAGTTATATAACTGTCTACCTGGACAGTTGGTGCATGTACACCTGTTGGCCTGCTTTATCTCAGATTTTTAATTATTTACTTTTGTGGTACTGAGGATTAAACCCAGGAGCATTCTTCCTTAGAGCTCTACCCCCAGCCAATGCTGGGCTCAAACCTCCACTCCTCCTGTCTCAGCCTCCTCCCCAGTACTGGGATTACAGACATGTACTACAGCAACAGGCTTGTATCACAGATTTTTAAAATATATATACAATTTAGAAGTTTCTTTTTTTATTAAATTGTTGAAAGAGTCTTGGACCAGGTGTGGTTGTGCATGCCTCTAATCCCAATTTTTGGGAGTTCAAGACAGGAGGATTGCAGGGTTGAGGACAGTCTTAGCAATATAGCAAGACTGTCAGCCTAGCAAGACCCTGCTCCAAAGCAAACAATAAAAAGGGCTGGGGTTTTGCTTAGAGGCAGATGCCTTTACGTTCAATACCCTGTAGCACCAAAAAAGATTTTTTAAAAATTTTTATGTGGATCATACTGAAAATGGCATACATTCACACAGTGCTCCCGACCATGAGAGTCCAGGTTGACCATGCTACATTCACACTTACACATATGGTTGGATGTAGCTCCTCTGTTAGTCAACCTCAGCCTCTTCCTCTCCTACCCTTCCTTTCTAGCTGCTGAGGTTTCCCCTCCATTATCTGGAGCCCTCTGGTATTCCTAATAGTCCCTAGTTTGGGCACATTAGAGAAAACACATGTCCCCTCTCTCTCTGTGGGTGGCTGATCTCACTTAACATAATGTTCTCCAGGTCTTTCCATCTTCTTGAGAATGACACAATTTTGTTCTTTATTGCTGAGTAGAATTCCATTGTGTGTATTTCTCATAATTTTGCAATCCGTTCATCTGTTGATGCAGGCCTAGGTTGTTTCCGTATTTGGCCACTATGAACATGGGTATGTAGATGTTACTGTAGAAAAAAGATTTTGATCATCGTGAAGTCACTGAAATCACCTTAGGAGAAGGGGGCCGGGGGTTAAGGACACGCACAGAGAGCTCACCTGCGGGCCACTCCTTCTGGTGCGTGGCTGAGGGTGGAGGGACAGGGGCTGCCCCTGGTGCCCCTGGTGCCCGAGCTCCTTGGTCCGCTCAGCCAGCAGGTGGCGATAACAAGCAGACCTACCCCATATGCACCCGTGTGTCCAGTAAATACGGTAAAGGCGTAGAGGAGCTGGCAGTAGGTTGAGCAGCCCTCCCCTGTGCTCTGTGTGGGCCCCGGGCAGCGTCAGATGAACAGGGGTGATGGAGTGTGCTCCAGGTTCTGCACACCAGAATACTGGTGTGCTTACCTCACTGTTTGTTACTGTGTCTGCTAAATTATACTAAAACTTTTCTTTTTCTTTCCACAAGCCAAACTAGCAAGGCGCAGTCAAGAACGAGACAATCTTGGCATGTTGGTCTGGTCACCTAATCAGAATCTGTCAGAGGCAAAGCGTAAGTCACGGAGCACCTTTATTCTCTATTTTCTCATGTGATATAAGCTTTTAAAGGTGGGTGGTAGATAAAAGTGCCAACACATTTTAAAATCACCTGAGGGCTTTGTGCAAGTATATTTTTCTTTACTGTGGCCAGAAGAAAGGGCTCAGAGTACAGGGACAATTATAATACAGCGTGTGGCTCTCTGAGCTGGGGATTTACAAATTTGTAAAAGATGACAATGGAACAAGTTTTAATTTGAAGCATTACAGAGGGTAAATACACTTTATTGGAAATAGACCTTCTTAGTAAGACTTGAGCCTAGCTGGAAGTAAACTGTGTGTGTGTGTGTGATGCTGGGGATGGAACCCAGAGGCACCTTACCTCTGAGCTACAACCCCATTCCTATGTTACTTTTATTTGGAAACAAGGCTTTACTAAATTTTAGAGGGCCTCACGGGGTTGCAGAGGCTGGCAGTGAACTTCAGCTCCTCCGGTCTCAGCTTCCCAAGTGCTGGGATTACAAGTGCGTGCCACCACGCCTGGCTAAGTACAGCTTTTTTTTTTTTTTTTTTTTTTTGGCTGTACTGGGGATGGAGCCCAAGGGCATCCTACCTCCAAGCTACACACCTAGCCCTACTTTTTTTTATTCTTTATTTTGAAACAGGGTCTCACTAAGTTGCAAAGGGCCTAAGTAGCTAAGTGAGGCTGGCCGCGAACCTATGATCCATCCTCCTCTCTTAGTCTCAGCCTTAAAGTAAAACTTTTGAATTTGGCTATTTGGCAGCGTTTGAGATCTTCTCAGCCACATGTTCCGAGCTACACTGGGTTTTCTTCTTGGAGGCTACTGTTTCTCTAGTTGTTAATAATATCAACTGTATTTTCTATCCCCGGTGCTCCTGATACTATGCAAACTTAGTTTTATACCTGCTACATTACCACACGTCTTTGCCCCTTCCCGCCCTTCCTGCTCTCCTTTCCTTTCCTTTCCTTCTTCTGGTACCCCCAGCCCTATTTTTTTTTTTTTTTTAAACAGAGGATCACTGAGTTGCAAAGGACCTCAGTAAGTAGTGGGGCTGTCCTCTAACCTCCATCCTAAATGTCCCAGCCTCCGGGATTACAAGCGTGTGCCACCAAGCCCAGCCCCCCCCATACTGGGGATGGAACCCAGGACATTCGATCTCCAAGCTACACCCCCCTCCAGCATTTTTTATTCTTTGTTTTGAAACAGGGTCTCACTGAGTTGCAAAGGGCCTAAGTTTCTGAGGCTGTCCGCAAACTGCCATCCTCTGGTTTTAGCCTCCCAAATGCTGGGATTACAGCGTGCGCCACCATGTCCAGCTTAGCTTTTTTTTTTTTTTTGGTGGTACTGGGGTTCCTGGAAGCCCTTCTACCTCCGGGCTACACTCCCAGACCTATTTTATATTTTTGAAACAGGGTCTCTTACACCAGCGTGGCTGGCTTCGAACCTGCGCGATCCTCCTGTCTCCGCCTCCCAAGCGTGGGGATTACAAGTGTGCACCACCACGCCCGGCTAGCTTAGCCATTTTTAAAATCCTTATTTTCATGAGAACTGGAGAAGACAAACCCTCCTTTTGAGAATTTTTCAGCAGGGGTGTATGGATGGCATTTTTCAGATTCAATTCTGAAATCACATGCAGGGTTTTTGGTATCATGTACATTTTCCTGGAGAAGAGGATCATGGATACACAAAGGGTTTTTAACAAGTGCAGGTTAAGCATCATTGTTCTGCAGTGTAGCAGGACTTAGAAATTCATCAGTAGTGACATTCCCAAGGAATCTGTTAGAGTGTTAGTAGAGGCTGGAACTCTTAGGCTTCAGTTAGGATTTTTCAGCTAATGTTTTGCAGTATTAAAATAGGTGTTTGTTAACAGGTCTCCAGGGCCAAGTCAGTGTGAGAGTAATGCATATTTCATATCCTCCTATTGAATATTCATCACCCATGTTAGCATATTTAAGATGTTAAGAGTTCATCTGTAAAGAGACATGTTTAATTTTGACTCAAAGGGATCCTTGTGTACTCTCCTCCACATACAGGGAATTCGACTACTCTTAGTAATGTTCAACTTAACAAATGGAATGCTTTTCTCGGTCTAATGCGATTGTGTGTGGTTGGGGGGGTTCTGGGAGTTGAAAAGCATTGGCATTTCCAAGTGCCGTCACCATGTTTGAAAAGACTTGCTGAATATTCCTGGGTTTCCCCTCCCTCTCAGCGCTTGCCGGCACGTTACAAAAGCAGTATGTGCCATTTTGAACATATTGCTCTTACAGAGAGCTGAAAATCTGCCTCCCTGTAATTTGTAAAGCTTTGTTTTTCTGAGCTCTGCTGAATAAGTCTGCTTCCATGAGTCATCCTGTCTCTTCTACTCTCTGAGTCTACATTAAACCTGCATGCTTGGCTTCTTGTGTTTTAAATGGCTGGATTTGGGGGTCTCTTTATCTCGGTCATCCTCCTGGATGTATTCCAGTTGGTCACAGTGCCCATCCCCAGCTGTGCCCAGAACCGAGTATGGAGCAGGGCGAGTGCAGGCCGAGCTTTGCGCCGTGCACTGCGGTGCAGAAGTGCTGTCCCTGTGTCCCTGTTCCGCAGCGTTCTGTCTCCATGGCAACCCAGGGAAGCTGCTGTCCCCGTTTCACGGCCCGCCTTCCACGGGCAAGGAGGCTCGAGTGGCGGCCAGCGCTGCTGAAGTTTCTGAGTCATGCTCTGGACTGGTCTCAGCTGACTCGTGAGATCTGGGCGTCTGCACCCCAGCCGCTTTTACTCTTTCTTTCTCTTCCTCTCTTTTTTTCCTTTTCTTTTTGCGGCACCGGGGCTCGAGCCCACGGGCATTCCATCTGTACCCCCAGCCCTTTTTTTATTCGCCGGGCGTGGTGGCACTCTTTATTTGCGAAACAAGCTATAACCCCAGCCCTGTTTTTTATTCTTTATTTGCAGAACAAGGTCTCACTGGGTTGCGAAATGGCCGCTCTTGTTGTCAGTGCAGGTCAGGATTATATTAGTGTCTTTTGCCTGTTTCTGTTCATATTGCCTCTTGAGGCTTTGGAATTAAAATTGTGTTTACTTAGTTTATGGTATTGGAGATTGAACCCAGGGGCGGAAGTTCCATCTCTGAGCTTCACCCCAGTCCCATTTTTAAAAATTAATTTATCAATTTATTTATAAACAGGGTCTCAGTAGGTTGCTGAGCGCCTCACTACCTGCGGAGGTTGTCTTTGAACCTGTGATTCTCCTGTCTCGGCCTCCCAAGTCCTAGGATTACAAGCACGCACCACCACCACACCTAGCTCCAACTTAATATTTTGTTTTTCCTAGACTTAGAAGAAAAGAACACAATATAAATAGCTGATAGATTTTTTTTAATGGTACTGGGGTGTTCTACCTCTGAGCTACACTCCCAGCCCTATTTTTAAATTTTTTACTTTGGAAACAGGGTCTCTCAGGTTTCTGTATGCTGGCCTCAAATCTGTGATTCTCCTCTCTGTTTCCCAAGCACTGAGATGACAGGTGGGCACCAACAGCAGGATTGTCTGAAATAAAGGTGCGGTTTCACTATAAGCCCTTCCCACTGTTTGTTAAATTTTTATAAAAATCAGTCTAAAAGGAAACTTTTTTCCTTCTGGGGACTGAGCGTAGGGCCCTCTTGCATGCTGGGTAACTTGCTCTACTACTTAGCTACATCCTTACCTCTTTTTAAATTTTAGATTTGGGTCTTGCTAAGTTGCCCACTCTGGCCTTAAGCTTGCAGTCCTCCTGCCTAGCACTTCCTGAATGTCTGGGATTACAGGTGTGCACCACTTCACCTGGCTGAAAGTAACATACTGTTCTGTGCCTAGGAATGGAGTTAGGGGTGGACAGAATGCGCTTCACTCTCCAGGTGCAAGGATATGAAGTCGTTTCTTTCAGCAGGTGGTTCCTGCTTGGCTCTTTGAAATCATGCTCCTGGACCAGTACTTTAATCGTAGTTAGGCTTTAGCCTGTAATTTCAACGTTAATGCAAACAAGTATGCACAATTTATTCTCTGCCATCTACCACCTTTCCTTCAGCTCTCCTCCTCTACAATAAATGGGCAAAAAAGTCTTGCCCTGCTCACTGCTGCACACCTGTGATCCTAGTATTTGGGAGGCTGAGATAGGAGACCAAAGGTATGAAGCCATCCTCAGCAACTTTAGCAAGACCCTGATTCAAAAACTAAGAAGGGGCTGGGCGTAGTGGCACACGCGTGTAATCCCAGTATTCTGGAGGCAGAGACAGAGGATCGTGGTTTGTGGACAGCCTCAGCTACTTAGCCTTAGCCCTTAGCAACTCAGTGAGACCCACCCTGTTTCAAAAATAAAGAGACTATAAAAATAGAGCTGGGGATGTAGCTTGGAGGTGCAATGGCCCTGGGTTCCATCTCAGTAATGCAAAAAAAAAGGGGGGGGGCTGAGGAGTACAGCTAGGAGGTAGAATGCCCCTGTGTTTAAACCCTAGTGCAAAAAATAAAAAATAAAAAAACTTTCCTACTTGCCTTTATTTAAATTACAAAATTAAAAATGTGCCGCACATTTGTAATCCTAGTACTTGGGAGGCTGAGACAGGAGGATGGCAGGTTCTTGGCCAGCCTCAGCTACTTAGCAAGGCCCTTCACAACTCACTGAGACCTTGTTTCCAAGTAAAGAATAAAAAATAGGACTGGGGTTGTAGCTCAGAGGTAGATGCCCCTGGGTTCAATCTCCAGTACTACCAAAAAAAAGTGACTATTGATCCAGGCATATGCCTGGAATCCCAGAACTTGAAGCTGAGACAGGAAGACACAGGTTTGAGGACAGCCTCAGTAACTTAGCCAGGGTGTTCAGCAACTTAGCAAGACCCTGAAGACCCTGTTTCAAAATAAATAAAATAGGGTTAGGGATATAGCTTGGAGTGGAATGCCCCTGGATTCAACCTCCACTACCACAAAAAAAAAAAAAAAAAAAAACAAAGTGGCTATTGAGATTCTGCAGTTTAGGAATATCAGTATTATTATAAAATAAGTTTTAAAAATGCATTTATTGGTTATAAAAATAAATGCTACTGCTGGGCATGGTGGCACACACTTACAATCCCCGCGCTTGGGAGGCGGAGACAGGAGGATCGCGCAGGTTCAAAGCCAGCCGCGCTGGCTTAAGAGACCCTGTTTCCAAATAAAAATATAAAAAATAGTACTGAGAAGTAGCCTGGAGGTAGAAGGGCTTCCAGGAACCCCAGTGCCACCAAAATAAATAAATAAATAAATGCTACTGTTAAATTCAAATAATTAATGTATAATGTAGATGTTGAAATCCCTTCCATAGCCATTACTTAAAATGCATATGCTTTTTCTAATATTTTATGAATATTAATATACAAAATATTTATTTATTTTGGTGTGTGTGTGTGTGTGTGTGTGTGTGTGTGTGTGTGTGTGTTACTGGGAATTGAATTCAGAGACATTCTAACTCGAAGCAACACTCCCAGACCAATTTAATTTACTTATTTTTTCAGTATTGGGGGTGGAACCCAGGGGCATTCTGCCTCTGAGCTACACCCCCAGCCCTGCTTTTAATTCTTTTAAACAGGGTCTCTGGGTTGCCGAGGGCCTCACTAAGTAGCTGAGGCTGCCCTCAAACCGCGATCCTCCTGTCTCAGCCTCGCAAATGCTGGGATTACAAGCGTGTGCCACCAAACCCAACTTTTCCAATTTTATTTCTTATTTGAAAACAGGGTCTCACTAGGTTGCTGAGATCCTCACTAAATTGCTAAGGCTGTCCTTGAACCTGTGATCTTCCAGTCCTAGCCTCTCAAGTACTTGGATTACAACCGTGTGTCGCTATACCCTGCTATGGATATACAAACTCTGATCACAAAATATGAGCTCTTCATAGCTCTTAAAGATCCATTTGAGTCAGACGTGGTAAAATAAATTCAGGCTGGGTGTATACTTTGGAGGTAGACTGCCTCCGGGTTCAGTCCCAATATACATATATATATATATATATATGTATATTACACACACACACACACACACACACACACTTGAGCTGGGTGTAGTCGTGCATGTCTATAATCCCTGTGCTTGGGAGGCTAAAACAGGAGGATTACAGGTTCGAGGACAGCCTCAGCAAATAGTGAGACCCTGTTTCCAAATAAAAAATAAAATCATGCTGGGGGTGTAGCTGGAAGGTAGAATGCTTCTGGATTCAATCTTCAGTACCACAAAAAAAGAAAAAGAAAATTGAAAAAAAAAAAAGTTTGAGCTGGATGTGGTGATGCCGACTTTTAATTCTGGTACTTGAGAGGCTGAGACAGAAGTATCGCAGGTTTGCAGCCAGCCTTAGCAATTTAGTAAGACCCTGTTTCAAAATAAAAGAATAAAATAGGGTTAGGGGTATAGCTCAGAGGTAGAATGCCCCAGGTTCCATCCCTAGTACCACCAAAAGAGAGAGAGAGAGGGAGGAAGAGGGAGAGAATGAATTAGGATTTTGTTCAATCTCACCATGTCTGATCTTCCTTCCCTTTCTTCTGTACTGGGGATTGAACCCAGGAGCATTCTACCTCTGAACTACATCCCTAGTTTTATTTTTTATTCTTTTTTTATTTTTATATTTTTTTGGTGGTACTAGGGGTGGGACCCAGAGGCTTTCTACCTCCAGGCTATATTCCCAGACCTATTTTCTATTTTATTTAGAAACAGGGTCTCACTAAGTTGCTGAGAGCCTCACTAAGTAGCTGAGGCTGGCTTTGAACCTGTGTGATCCTCCTGTCTCAGCCTCCCAAGCGCGGGGATTACAAGCGTGCGCCACCACACCCAGCTTTATTCTTTATTTTGAAACAGTGATGATGTCACTAAGCTGAGGTTGGCTACAAACCTGCAATCCTCCTGTCTCAGCCTCCAAAGTACTGAGATTACAAATGTGTGCCACCATACCTGCCTTGTGGTGCTGGCAATTGAACCCAGGAGTTTTCTACTTCTGAGCCACAACCCCAAACCCCTTTATTTTGAAATACAATCCTGCTAAGTTGCTGAGGGTGTCCTCAAACCTCTGATCCTCCTGCCTCAGCCTTCTAAGTACTGAGGTCACAGGTGTGTGCCACCACACCCGGCTAGTCTTTTTTGTACCTGTATGTGTGGTACTGGGGTAGAACCCAGGGCATCTAACTACACCACAGCCATATACATATATACATATACATATACATATGTGTGTGTGTGTGTGTGTGTGTGTGTGTGTGTGTGTGTATATATATATATATATTCCCCCCCCCCGATTCTGGGGATGGAACCCAGGGGCATTCAACCTCTGAGCTACACTCCTTGCCCTAAATTTTATTCTTTATTTTGAAACAGGGTCTCACTGAGTTGCAGAGGGCCTCACTAAGTAGCTGAGGCTGTGGGGGAACCACCATCCTCCTGTCTCAGCCTCCCAGTGCTGGGATGACAAGCACATACCACCAGGCCTGGCTCCCACAGCCCTATTTTACTTTTTATTTTGAAAGAGGGTCTTCCTAAGTTATGGAGGGTGTTACTAAGTTGCTGAGTCGGCTCTCCAAACCTGCAGTCTTCCTATCTCAGCCTCTCGAGTACTGGCATTATAAATGTGCACCGTCATACCTGGTTTAGTCCCTTTTTTTTTTTGGTGATAATGGGGGGTGGAACCCAAGGGCTTATCTTCCTCCGGGCTGTTCTCCCAGACCTATTTATATTTTATTTGGAAACAAGGTCTCACTAAGTTGCTAAGAGCCTCACTAAGTAGCTGAGGCTGGCTTTGAACCTGTGCGATCCTCCTGTCTCAGCCTCCCAAAGCGTGGGGATTACAAGCATGCGCCACCATGCCCAGCTGAGTCTTCTTTTTATAAAAAAAATTTTAACTGTTGACTGTTAAGATATTTGAATACTATATATATATGTATATGTATAACGTGTGTGTATATATATGTATTTTTAATGGTGGTGATGGAACTGAGATTATAGGCATTGGCTGCATGCCTGGCTACAGTTGTGTGTGTGTATGTGTGTGTGTGGGGGGGGGGTATTGGGTATTGAACCCAGGGGTATTCTGTCTCTGTGTTCCACTCCCACCCCTATTTTTTTTATTTTTTTTATTTTGAAACAGTGTTTCACTAGGTTGATGAGAGTGTATTTGCGGAGTCTGTCCTTGAGCCTTCAGTACTGTCTCAGCCTCCCAAGTACTGGGTTTACAGGTATGTGCCACCACACCTGGCTTTTTTTTTTTTTTTTCCTACTGGGATTACAGGCATGTACTATCATGCCTGGCTATAGTTTTTTTTTTTTTTTTTCTTTCTTTCTTTTTTTCTTAGATTGATTTTTTTAAAGTGTCGTGGATTGAACTTGGAGCTAGGGGATTTCTACATCTCCAGCCCTTTTCATTTTTTAATTTTGAAACAGTGTTTTGCTTATTTGCTGAGGACCTTCCATCCTCCTATCTCAGCTGCCTAAATACTGGATTACAGACATGCGCCACCACGCCAGCCTTTTAACCCATTCTCAGAGCAGCTATAGTCACGGCAGCCTAATGACGCCATCCCTGCGCCAGAAGGGTCCCAGGCGTGATGAGAGTCTGCTGATAGGCACAGCGGTGGAGTGCCGCAGGCGTGAGCCACGGCACTGGGGGGGAGATTATGAAGGAGCTGAGGAACTTGTCAGGTAGTCACAGGTGGCCTCGTATCCCTGCGTGTGGTGATAGGAGTGTAAACACACCTACTTGCTGCCAGCCAGTGTGTCACTGGCTGGTGCATTTACTCTAGTACCCTGGTATATGTATGTGCACACATTGCGTGCATGTGTGTTACTGGGGATGGAACCCAGGGGCGTGCCGCCTCTGAGCTGTGGCCCCAGCTCTGTTTTATTTTTATTTTTCATACTGAGGATTAAACTCCGAGGCACTCTACCTCCAGGTCAGACCAGCCCGGCTTCATATCTTACTTGGAGATCTGGTCTCACTCACTCGTGGAGGGCCTAAGTTGCTGAGTCCGGCTTTGAACCCACGACCCTCCTGCCTCAGCTTCCCAAGTAGGGGATTACAGGTCTGCACTACCAAGCCCAGCTTTGGTTTATATTTTATTTGGAAACATGGCTCACTAAGCTGCTGAGGCTGGTTCTAACCTGTGATCCTCCTGTCTCAGCCTCCCAGGTACTGGGATTATAGTATACTTGTAATTATTAGGTTGTGGGTCTCTTTCTCTCCCCCCACCCCCTGTTCTGGGGTCAGTTTTAGGTTATTAGTGAAGTAAAGCAGGAACGTACAGAGAAGCACTCCTAACTTTTGCCCCCCAAGCACCTGCGGTCTATCACTTTGTGTACCTCTTGCATCTGAGTACACCAGAGAGGAACCCTGTTAGACTGTCTGCATGGCTGGGCTCCAGTCCGTGTTCCATGAGGCTTCTTGTGTTCACTGCATGGATCTCCACGTGTGTGTCTTCTGTTGCAGGCAGACTCGTTTCTGTGCCTTTTCATTCTCTCTCCCTCTACCCCTGGGGCTTTTCCCAGAATGTCATCTAGTTAAAATCACAGTATAAGCTGGGCATGGTGGTACATGCTTGTAATCCTGGTACTTAGGAGTGAGACAAGACGATCGCAGGTTCGTGGCCAGCCTTTTTACTTTATGAGGCTCTCCGCAACTTATGAGATCCTGTTTCCAAATAAAGAATAAAAAATAGGGCTAGGGTATAGCTTGGAGGTGGAATGCCCCTAGGTTCCATCCCTGGTACTGTAGCGTGCACGCGTGCGTACACACACACACACACACACACACACACACACACACACTATAAGACCTTTTCAGACTGGCTTCTCTCACTTAGTACTGTGTATTAGGTTCCTTCATACCTTTTTGAGGCTTAATATAGTTTATTTCTTTTACCACTAAGCAATCTTATCTTTCTTTTCTCTTCTCTTTTTTCTTTGCTTTTCTCTTTTTTCTTTTCTCTTCTCTTTTTCTTTTGGTACTAGATCTCTAACCCAGAGACGTTCTACCTTGAGCTACAGTCCAACCCTGTTTTATTTTGTAGTTTGAACGAGGTCTCACTAAGTTGCCCACAGCTTTGCTAAGTTGTGAGACTGACCTCAGAGCTGTGGCCCTCCTGTCTCAGCCTTCCAGGCTCTGGGATTACAGGCACGTGCCACCATGCCAGCTCCAGCAGCCTTACAGACCCGCAGACGGGTTTGTGCTGCTGTGCGTCTCAGCGCCTGCGGGGCACCGAGGAGAGGCCTGGGGACGCGGGGCGCCAGCAGCTTCCTCACGTGCTGTGTCCGCACCTCCATGGTGGTCTGTATCTGAGCTCTTGAGTTTGTTTTATTCTGCTCTTTCTCTCTTTGGTACCATCTTTCTCATTTTCCTGGCAGGTATTTATTCTTTTAGGTAAACCTTAGACTTGTAGAATGAAGTTCTCTCCAAAAATATTTTGGAGTTATATTGGTGTTAATTTTGTGAGTGCTTATTTATATTTCATGTTTTTGTTGAGTAGCTTTGTGTGCCTGGCTGTGGACCAGGAGTGCCTATTCAGCGGAATGGGGGAGAAATGAACGTGTGAACAGATCATTGCTCTGTAGTTCTAGTCCGTCTTTTTGGCGGCCTAGGGAGGTTTCCTCAGCGTTCTCAGCCTTACAGCTTGCTGGTAGCCAAGTCCAGGCTAGAGCTCTAGAGCTCTCAGGCTACATTTGTCAGAAGCATCTGCCATCATATGCTATTTTGTTTAATAAAGTATAATTAACTACTTCAAGCACTTCCAATGTTACATGAATTGCTTTGGGCCATGTCTAAATAAAAATCATTCTATGGTGGATACAACCTATAGGGGTTTGCCTAGGAAATGTGCCTTGTAGAGACACGTTTCCTTGAAGAAATGTAAGCGTGTGTATGTGTGCGTGTACTGAACCCAGGGGCATTCTATCTTCAAGATATACCCCAGCCTTACTTTTTATTTTTTATCTGGAAACAGGGTTTCACTAAGTTGCTGACGCTGGCTTTGAACCTGTGATCCTCCTGTCTCAACTTTCCATGTACTGGGAGTACAAATTTGCACCCCTAAAATACCAATTTGCATGTTTGCTGGCATGTGTGAGAAAAAAAGTCATAAAGTTAGAAACTTCATTTTATGTAGTAGAAACACAAAAGGCACAATTCTTGTTTTGTGATTTGGACATCTTCATGGTCTTTTTGGTACCAAGATAAGGGGCTTTGTTTGGGATCCGTATTCTCCCTGTGCCCCAGCTGGCTCAGGCAAGTCACCTGCGTCAGCCTCCCAGCAGCTGGGGCTACGGGGCCATACCTGGCTCCAGGCAGTTTTTATTATGTTAGAATGAGGACTGTTAGAAATCCATGGCCTAGCTGGGTATGGAAGCGCACACCTGTAACCCAGTACTTGTGAGACAGGACCACAGGTTCAAGAAGAGTCTCAGCCACTCAGTGAGGCCCAGTTTCAAAAAGCCCATGCCCTATACCCACTAATATTTTGCCCTGCTTCACTGGCCTCAGACCTGGCCCATCACAATCACACTAGGAGCAAATTAGGAACAGCTGGAGTGTGATTACATCCTCTCCTGAGCTGGGTATATTCATTTTGTGAATATTCATCAAGCTGTGCACTTTGTATGCCTTCTCTAAGCATAGCATTTTTAATATTACATTTATGCATAAAGTGCATTCATGTGCACTTGAATGTATGTGCCGTGTACCACTGCTGTCCACACGAGACCTCATGTGTAACAGCAGAACCGTGAGACCCGCTGGCTAACACTGTCGCAGTAACTCAGTTCGTCTGTATGCTCGGTGATGTTTGCGTGATGGAATTGCTCGGTAATGCACTTCTGAGGGTGTGTCCCCACTGTTCTGGGACTGTATGGCTGTGCACACATGCGTGCACAGGACAGAGCAAGGTCCAGGAGCCAGCACTTCAGAGGACGAGGAGGAGGGAGCCCAGCTTGGAGGTTGTTGAAGGGCTGGTTTGATCGCTCCTGCTAAGCCAGTGAGGGCTGTGGTGTGAACTGCACCAGTACCTCTGGTGAGTCCACAAACATGGATGAAGGAATTAATAGTCTTTTCATGTGCTTGCTGTAGCTTTCATGAGCTTTGTGCAGGCTCAGGGTGAGGTCCTGGTCCTGTTCTGTAGCTGAAGAAAGGGGTTCAGCCAGTAGGTTCTTTTGTGTGTGTTATGACTCTGGGGATTGAGCCTAATGCCACATTCTACCTCCAATCTACACCCCAGCCCTATTCTATTTTTATTTGGGAACAGGGTCTCGCTACACTGATGAGCGAGCGTCTCACTACTTGCTGGAACTGTCCTTGGACTTGTGAACTTCCTGTCTCGGCCTCCCGAGTACAGGGATGACAGATGGGAGCCACCACTCTGTCAGACGCTAGGCGCTTTTTTTTTTTTTTTTTTTTTTTGGCAGTACTGGGGATGGAACTCAGGGTTGTTCTACTTCTAAGCTAGCTACACTCGGCCCTTTTTTTATTCTTTACTTTGAAATAAGGTCTCACTAAGTTGCGGAGGGCTATGAGCCTACAATTCTGTCTCCGGCTCCCAAGTACTGGGATTACAGATGGGTGCCACCATGCCCGGCTAGCCACAAGGTTAACGGAAGCCCGGCTCACCTCCTGGCCCAGGCCCCTTCTGCTGAGCCGGCCATGAGGGGTGGGCAGGTCAGCAGCATTTGTCCTTCCTTCGTGTTAGGGATGCAGGTCACGCTTCCTCCCGCTGCCCACACTGTACAAAACCAAGTGTGTGGGAGAGATGAGATTGAGTTGATGAGATACAGAAGAGGTGCGCGGGGTCGGGTGAGTGTACGCATTGGCAGAGTGCAGTGCTGCGTGCCTGTAATCTCGTTACTTGGGAGGTTGAGACAGGAGGATCGCTGGTTCAAGGCCACCCTTAGCAACTTATTGAGCACCTCAGCAAGCTAGCGAGACCCCGTGTGAGGGGTGTGTGTGCAGAAGTAGGGTGCCCCGGGCTCCGTCCCATACACTCTGCGTGCGCTTTGCTCTGTAGCTTTGCGTGTGTGTGTGCGTGTGTGTGTGTGTGTGTGTGTGTGTGTGTGTGTGTTAGTGGGGATTGAACCCAGGGGCATTTTACCTCTGAACTAAACCTTCAGCCCGATTTTATCTCTGTTTGGAAAAAGGGTCTTACTAAGTATTATGGAGGGCCTCACTGAGTTGCTGGCCTCAAACCTGCTCTGATCCTCCTATTTCAGCCTCCCAAGTACTGGGAGAGATAGCAGGTGCGTATGCCTGGTGGGTTTTTGTGTTTGCAGTGCTGGGACAGAACCCAGAGCCTTGTGCATACTAGGCAAGTACTCTACAACTGGGCTGTGGTATAAACCCCGAGGAGAAACTGTAATGCAACACCCATAAAAACGTCTCCATCTAAGCCAGGCGCAAGGTGGCGCCTAGCCTGTGATCCCAGGTATGTAATCCCGTACTGCTGGAAAGGTCACTCGTAGAGAAATTGTCCAAAACTATGAAGATTGTTGCTGGATAGAGAGAGGATGGAGAGGCATGATATAGGTCAGAACAGATGCCTGGAGTTGAACTAGAATGTGAATGGAGCCAATCGTAGTGGTGCATATCTGTAATCCCAGTACTTAGGAGGCTGAGGCAGGAGGATCATAGGTTCAAGGCCAGCCTCAGCAACCTTGCAAGACCCTGTTTCAAAATAGAAAATAATAAAAATAGGGTGGAGGTGTAGCTGAGAGGTAGGATGACCCTGGACTCAATTCCCAACACCACACATACACACAAAAATTGTTTTCCAGTGTGTATGGATGCTAAGTGGGGCATTCATATTTCTTGTTTCTGTCAAATAAGATTATCTGTGAGACTGGATGGGATTTTGTATTTACTGGGGTAAACACAAAAATGTGGGGGCAGGGATATATTCTGTAGTGTGATAAAAAAAAACTGCATTAGGAAATAGCTTCTTCATATGAGAGTGGCTTTTCTTTTTGGTGCGGAAGGACTAGTCGATCCCATATACTCTGGCAAATGCTGGCTTGTTTCTCGTGCCCCTGGGAACTTAAGAGTGAGGCCTGGTCTCAAGGCTGGGGTTTCAGTGCAAGGTGGAGGACCCCCTGAGTTCTACCCCCAGTGCTGAAAAAGAGGGAGACAGGCAGGGAGGCGGAGTCCGGCTGACTCCGGGGAGCATTAAAATGTTAATTGCAGTCATGTCCATGCCCACCAGGTGGCAGAATTGCCTTACTTAAACGATGCAAGCTCTCGGATTCTCAGCGAGTGGCAGGGATAAAGAACTGGTTCTTTATTTTAATAATAAAAGGAGATGCCATGGTACTCGTGGTCATATTCTTTTAACGTTTTGGTACGCTCAGTGGGAGTTATGAGAGGCTGCGTCCATGGTCCCTACTGCTGCTGCGGACGTTTCGATGGGAATGTTGAGAAGCTCTGAGGCCGCACGTGGTGTCCTTGGCCTCCCAGCGAAGGTGTGAGGTCGCCAGGCGCTCCGCAGCGCTGCAGCTCTGCAGTGGGGCGAGCTAAGGTTACTGTGGCAGTTCTCATCTGCATTCTTGCTCTTTGCAGTTGAATCTGAGACTCATACTAATGGTGTAAGGGCATTTGGTTCACTGGATTAAAAACACAAAAATAGGAACAATAAAGCTTAGCACAAGGCACCCACCTGCTTTTACCTTCAGTTTCTAGCATTTCCTCCGTGGCTCTATTTTCCTAGCTCCATTCAAGCTACAATAGAAGTAAGTATATTGGTGAGCCTTGCATAGGACTGGGGGTGTCGCTCAGAGGTAGAACACCCCTGGGCTCAATCCCTAGCACCAAAATAAAAATAATTCTTACTAAAAGCTTAGGACAATGGCTGACACAAAGTAAGTTTCCAGGTCCTAGCTATAATTTCTATCGGTCGGGGGTAGCTAGGGATTGAACTCGGGTATTCTTCCTCTGAGCTATACTCTAAGCCCCATTTTATTTTTTTATTTTGAAACTGGTCTCATTAAGTTGCTGAGGCTGGCCTCAAACCTACAATCCTCCTTCCTCAGCCTCCCAAGTACTGGAATTACAGGCATACTGGGGATTGAACTGGGGGATGCTCTATCAGCCCTTTTAATTTTTTATTTTGAGACAGGGGCTACTCAGCCAGCCTGCCTGCCTTCCTTCTTTCCTTCCTTCCTATGGTACTGGGGATGGAACCCAGGGACATTCTACCTCTGAGCTACACCCCAGCCCTATTTTTTATTCTTTATTTTGAAACAGGGTCTCACTGAGTTGCAAAGGGCCTCGCTAAGTAGCTGAGTCTGTCTGCAAACTGCGATCCTTTCGCAACTTCCCAAATGCTGGGATTTACAAGCATGCACTACCGTGCCTGGCTTTCTATTTTATTTTAAAACAGGGTCTTGCCAGGCATCGTGACTCAGTCCTGTAATCCTAGTACTTGGGAAGCTGAGACAGGAGGATCACAGGATCTCACTGTAGCCTTAGCAAATAGTGAGACTCTCATCAACCTCGAAGACCTTGTTTCAAAAAAAATAAATATAAAACGGGACTGTCTGAGTGTGTAGCTCGGATGTAGAATGCCCCTGGTTTCAATCCCCAGCACCACAAAAACAAAAAACAAACAAAAGAAACAAGGTCTCACTGGCTCTAGACAGTCTTGCTGAATCGCTGTATCTGGCCTAGAATCTGCAGTCCTGTCTCAGTCTCCCAAGGGCCCGGATTACAGGCTTCACCACACCCAGCTGAGATTGTAAGGTATTTCTAAAGAACAGCTGTGTTGTGCAGCAGTGGAGGTGCTTTTAGAGCAGAGTGCACTTTGCCCAGTGACTGATATTCCTGCTCCTGAGCCAGTTTGGATCAGTTGAACCACAGAGGCAGGCCCTGTCTCGCGCCAGAGCCACCGTGGCCCTGGACCCACCATGGCAGGGAAGGGGGCGGGAGCTGTGCCGACCCAGAGACACAGCCTGTGCTCACCATCCTGCCAGGCTCTGCCTGCCTTGGCGCCTCATTGCCCTCACTCCCGAGTGGGGATTCACGGTGGTTAACTTTGGTGGGGGCAGGCAAAATTGAGACTGCTGCTTCCAGAGATAGCTGTGCTGCGCTGGGGCCCCAGCAGCCTGCCCCGCCTGTCCCCTTCCCGTTTCCTCTGCCCCACAGACCTAAAGCGTTTGTTATCCTTTGTTTTTTTATGACAGCAGCTGGGAGCGGATTTTATTTTTGTAGATTGAAAGCTTATCTTTGCATTCCTTAAGGGGGCCATGTGGGAGCTTTTGAAAAGTGCGTATTTTCACTGGGCGTGGTGGTGCACGCTTGTAATCCCAGTATTTGGGAGGCTGAGACAGGAGGATAGTGTGGGGCCTTAGGTTCAATGCCAGCCTTGGCTACTTAATGAGGTCTTCCAGTTGTAACTTAGATCCTGTTTTAAAATAAAGAATGAAAATCGGGCTGGCCTGTGGCTTGGAGGTAGAATGCCCCTGGGCTCCACCCCAGACCTGTAAGAAAAAGTGCATGTTTCCATCCAGTCCCAGTGCAGCACTGCTGCTCCCCATGGAGCAGAGCGGGTGTTCCGCGTCCACGGCTTCTGAGTATCAAAGGGAAGGAGAGCCGAGGATTGGGGAGTTGAGACGCAGAGAAACAGCGCGTTCCCAGCAGCCTTTGTGCAGTTAGCTCTGGTCCAGAGTATTCCAGGGGAGGAGGAAGAGGAATGCCTTCTGTGGCCTAGGTTTCCCAGTGAGGCGACATTCCCACTCTACTGGTGAGCGGTAATCGCTGATATTGAAAGTCACAATTACAGTAATTGAGTTAAAGACCTTGATTGGCTTTATTTATTATTATTATTATTACTATTATTATTATTAATTATTGGTGGTGGTGGTGGTACTGGGGTTCCTGGAAGCCCTTCTACCTCCGGGCTTCACTCCCAGACCTATTTTATATATTTTTTCATTTGGAAACAGGGTCTCTTAAGCCAGCGCGATCCTCCTGTCTCCGCCTCCCAAGCGCAGGGATGACAGGCGTGCGCCCCCCGCCCAGCTACTTTTTATTCTAGAATCTTTTGCCACATTTCATTCCACAAAGCAGACAGCTCCTCTGCACTGAAAGCTGCTTGTGAGGTGGTGGGAGAGACGTGGTCACAACTGTTTAGGCAACTTCTGGTTGTTACGGGTTTTTTTTGTTGTTGTTGAGACTAAGCTAAGAGAACAGCATCAGCAGAATTGAGTAGATCTGTTTGAGAATTGTAAGGTCAGAAAAACAGCTTAGTTTTAGTTACATGAGGTGAAATGCTAGCAAGTGCGACTCTATTTTTTTTTTTACACCTGTTCTTTGGGGCCCAGTGAGATGCTCGGTTTGAAACAGCGCCTCCTGTATCTTTAACACTGGGCAGGTCAGGAGCGTGGCCAGTGGGAACACAGCTGTTACATGAGTGTTTGCTGTGAGCAAGCACTGCTGTGAGTTTGTTAAGAGGCATAGGACTGGGGCTGGCCTTTCTACCCCACGCCCTGCCTGTGCCGCCTTTACCTCGCTGGAAAGAGCCTGAAACACCAGCGCCTGCGCAGAGATGTTTGAGCCTCGCTGGACACCGGGGATGGTGAGAAGTGCAGCTGCGTGTTTGCTAGTGGCTGTGGGGTGGCCTTCCCTCACTGGAGCCGCTCGTGACCTTCAGGGCACCTGGGGGTGCACCAGTGCATTCCTTCTTGCTGTGGGCTGAATCCTAAGGGTGGTCTCCAAGCACGGCTACAGGAGTGTGGTTTTCAAGGCCGCCTTAGTAAGAAGCCCTTGTTTACAAGATGCCACAAGCGCTTCCCCCAGCCCTGCCGCAGCAGTCAGTCACTGGGTCTTCTGTATGTTAAAACAAACCAGCAGAGCAAAATGAAGCAGCGCCCAAAGAATGCGTGTTTCCTTAATCGCTTTCGCCAAATCTGGTGGGAGAGGGGCCAGCTCGGCGAGCCCCGTTAGTGCGTTCCTCCTTGGGTGGCGTCTGGCCAGGACCAGGCAGGACAGATGGCTGCCTCGGCCTGCACAGCTCATTTGCCTAAAGCCCAGGATGACTGCAGGATCTACCCACTGGCAAAGCCACCCGCCGGGGCACCCTTTGGGCACCACCACCCCTCCCCATCTAGCTTTTGTGACAAACCAAGACCATTGCTATTTATGGGAAATAAGTAAATTAGACTTTTTACCATAGTCTTTTTTTTTTTTTTTTTTTTAACCCAGGGGGAAGTCTACTTCTGAGCCAAACCCCTAGACTTTCTTATTTTTTGAGACAGGGCCTCACTAAGTTGCCCAGGATGGCCTTGGACTTGATGGTCCTCCAGCCTCAGCCTCCTGCAGCTGGGATTATAGACATGTGCCATTCTGACTAGAATTTTACAGTATTCTGAGTGAAGTAACCAACAATAGAAAGTTAGAGCCTTAGTATTGAAATTGATCTTGAGTTACGCTGTAGGTATTGTTTTCTTTTTTTTTCTGTGTGTGTGTGTGTGTGTGTGTGTGTGTGTGTGTGTGTGTTACTGGGGATGGATCCCAGGGGCTTTCTACCTCTGAGCCACACCCCCAAACATACACACATATATTTTTTAATTAATTAAATTTTTTTTGGTGGTACTGGGGGTGGAACCCAGGGGCCTTCTACCTCCGAGCTATACTCCCAGAGCTATTTTATTTATTTATTTATTTATTTATTTATTTATTTATTTGTTTGAAGATGAAACCCAGGGCATTTGACCTCTGAGCCACACCCCCTGCCCTATTTTTATCCTTTATTTTGAAACAGGGTCTCACTAAGTTGCGGAGGGCCTCACTAAGTAGCTGAGGCTGTCTGTGAACCATGATCCTCTGGTTTCAGCCTCCCGAACACTGGGATTACAAGGGTGCGCCACCATGCCTGGCTTCTCCCAGACCTATTTTATATTTTATTTGGAAACAGGTTCTCACTAAGTTGCTGAGAGCCTCACTAACTAAGCTGCTGAGGCTGGCTTCGAGCCTGCGCAGTCGTCCTGTCTCAGCCCGCCGGGCACTGGGGTTACAAGCTTGCGCCACCACGCCCAGCGGTGGTGTTGGGCTAGGTTGACTCTCTCCGTGATGGTTTTGCTCACCAGCTGCCTTCTTGTCTTCCAGTGGACGAGTACATTGCCATCGCCAAAGAGAAGCATGGATACAACATGGAGCAGGTAGGCGCCCCCTAGGCTGAGCGCGGCCTGCAGCCATACATGCACTTCTCTTCCGCATGTTAAGTAGCACCACCCCCTCACTGGCAGCTAGGCAGTAGGAGACTCTGGACCGCCTCTTTCTACTAGAGGGGATAGTATCTCATTCCCTTTAATTTCCACCAGTCTACCTTTGGGGCAATGGCTACTGACCTGTCAGTAGGGGAGCTACTTGGGAGGCTGAGACAGGAGGACCAGAGTCAAGGCCGGCCTTAGCAACTTAAACCCTGTTTCAGAACAAAAACTAAGCTGGGCATGGTGGCATATGCCTATAATCCCAGTACTTGGGAGGCTGAGACAAGAGGATCACAGGTTTGAGGACAACCTCAGCAACTTAGTGAAACTCCATTTCAAAATAAAAAGATCTGGGGTGTAGCTCAGAGATAGAATGTTCCTGGGTTCAATCCCTACTACCACAAGCAAAACAAGTTCAAAATAAAAAAGGCTATGCCGGGCGTGGTGGCGCACGCTTTTAATCCCTGCACTTGGGAGGCTGAGACAGGAGGATCACACAATTTCGAAGCCAGCCTCAGCTACTGAGTGAAGCTCTCAGCAACTTAGTGAGACCTTGTCTCCAAATAAAAATATATATATTTAAAAAAAGGTCAGGGAGTATATTCCAGAGGTAGAAAGCCCCTGGGTTCCACCCTTAGTACCACCAAAAATAAAATAAAATATAAAAGGCTAGGATGATCTACAGATCAATGTATAGATCAGTGGTAGAGAATCGCTGGGCTCAAACCCCAGTAACACACACACACTCACACACACACACACACACACACACACACACACACACATATACACACACACACACCAAGTTCAGTTTCCAACAGAAAAATCACCAGGCACATAAAAGACACAGTGAAGTGTGACCCTGGAAAGGAAACTGTCCCTGAGAAAGACCTGGCAGCAGGTTTATTACCCAAAGATCTTAAGATATTTATTTTGCTGATATTCAGAGAACTAAAGGAAAATATAGGGAAGGGCAAGAAAATGGTTTATGAACAAAATGGAAATACCAATAAAAAGAAATGAAAATGAAATTTAAAAAGTTCTGGAGCAAAAAATTATAATGACTGAAATAAAGTTGGGCCTAAGCCGGGCATGGCGCACGCTTGTCATCCCCGCGCTCGGGAGGCGGAGGCAGGAGGAGCGCGCAGGGTTGAAGCCAGCCTCAGCTGGCTTAAGAGACCCTGTTTCCAAATAAAATATAAAATAGGTCTGGGAGTGTAGCCTGGAGGTAGAGGGCCCCTGGGTTCCAGCCCAGTACCACACACACACACAAAAAAAGAAAAGTTGGGCGTAGTGGTGCACGCTTGTGACCCCATGCTTGGCAGGCTGAGATGGGAGGATCACAGGTTCACAGACAGCCTCAGCTACTTACTGAGGCCCTCTGCAACTCAGTGAGATAAAGAATGAAAAATAGGGCTGGGAGTGTAGCTTGGAGGTGCAGTGCCCCAGGATTCAATTCCCAGTACTGGGGGTGGGAGGTGGGGCCTGAAATAAAGAATTCACTTGGGAGGCTGAGACAAGAGGATCAGCGCAGGTTCGAAGCCAGCCTCAGCTGGCTTAAGAGATGCTGCTTCCAAATAAAATATAAAATAGGTCTGAGAGTGTAGCCTGGAGGTAGAAGGCCCCTGGGCTCCATCCCCAGTACCACCACCACCCCAAAAAAATTTTTTTTCCACTAGAAGGACTCAAAGGTAGATTTAAGCAGACAGCACAGAGAATCAGTGAATTTACTGATAGGGCGATGTAAATTACTGACTGTGTGTGTTACTGAGTATTCAACCCCTGGTACGTTCTACCTCCAAGCTATACCTCCATCCCTTTTTTTTTTTTTCCTATACTGGGGATTGAACAGGGGCATTCTCCCTCTGAGCTACACCCACAGCCCTATTTTTTTTTAATTCTTTTTATTTTGAAACAGTCTCACAAAGTTGCAGAGGGCCTCACTAAGTAGCTGAGGCTGGTCGTGAATTCGGATCCTCCTGTCTCAGTTTCCCAAATACTGGGATTACAAGTGTGTGCCACCACGCTTGGTTTTATACCTTATTTTGAAACAGGGTCTCACTAAGTTGTGGTAAGTATCTGAGGCTGGCTGAGAACCTGCGATCCTCCTGTCTCAGCCTCCCAAGTACTAGGATTACAGTGTGTGCTACCACGTCCGGTTCTGATTGACTTTGAAAAGAAAAAAGATTTGAGAAGAGTGAACAAGACCCAGGGGCCCCATGGTACCTCACGAAGGAGAACAATGTAATATGTGGGAGTTCCAGGAGAGGGTGACAATAAAGAACACAGAGACTCTGAAGAAATGTGGGCACGGTGGTACATGTGTGTGAGTCCAATAATGAGACCCGGTTTAAAACACGCAGTTCCCAAAATTCGTGAGAGTTCTAAGCAGTGAGCTGGACGTGGTGGTACACTCCTGTAATTCCAGTACGTGGGAGCTGAGACAGGAGGATCACAGGTTCAAGGACAGCTCTAGCACGTCCAGCGAAACTGTCATCGACCTAGCAAGACTGTTGCAAAATAAAAATAAAATAGGGCTGGGGGTTGAGGTTAGAGGCAGAAGGCCCCAGGGTTCATTCCCCAGTACCACAAAATAAACACAAACATCTGAGCAACTCACCAAACTTCAGGTAAAATGAACTTATGCGTACACTAAGACACAGAATGAAACTTTCAGAAACCAAAGGCGGTCTTGAAAGCAGCAAGGAAAAAGCCACGGCCACAGGTAGGAGCTGCCACCAGGGCGCCGGGCTTCTCAGAGGGGCTCTGCACTTCCAAAGACCCTGGTGCCACAAGGGGAGAATTCTGTCAGCACCAGCCCCATACTGGAGAAACTGTTCTTCCAAACTGAAGACGAAATGAAGACATCCGCAGACACACAGAAGCAGATGTTCGTTTCTCCTCGATCCCCCTGTGAGATGCTCTGGGGAGTCCTGGGGGGGGGCACGAAAGGACAGTAGACAGTAGCTAGAAGCCGGTGAAGAAACTCTCCAGTCAAGTAAATACTGGGCAGTTGTAAAGGCCGCTGTTAACACAGCAGTGGTTTGTAGCTGTAGTTTTTCTTTCCTTCATGCTTTACAAGACAATACATTTAAAAAGTCTAAAGCATAATGCTGTTATAACTTTAGTGCTTATAACTCCATACTTCCCCCCGGGTAACTTGAGAGATCGATACCTTTAAGACAATTTTAATTTTTTAAAATACAGTGTTGGGTACCAGGCATGGTGGCACACACCAAAGCCCAGGACTCGGGAGCCTGAGACAGGAGGACCAGAGGCTCAAGGACAGCCTCGGCAACTTAGCGAGGCCCTGTTTGAAAAATAAAAATGGCTGGGTGTGGTGGCAGAGGCCTGTAATCCTAGCACTTGAGAGGCTGAGATAGGAGGATCACAGGTTCCAGGAAAGCCTCAGCAAGTAGTGAGACTCTCATAAACCTAGTAAACCTTGTTTTAAAATAAAAAAATTTTGCCGGGCATGGTACACACTTGTAATCCCAGCATTTGGGAGGCTGAGACAGGAGGACCACGGTTCACGGACAGCCTCAGCGACTTAGTGAGGCCTTCTGCAACTTAGTGAGACCTTGTTTAAAAATAAAGAATAAAAAATAGCGCAGGGATTGTAGCTAGAAAGTAGAATGCCTCTGGGTTTCATCCCCAGTCCAAATGAATGGATGGATGGGCGGGCTGGAGGTGAAGCTCAGAGATAGAATGCCCCAGGGTTCAATCCCAAGTACCATATCCACACATGTGCATTTAGATGGATACACACACACACACACACACACACACACACACACACACGGTGGGAGCACGCCATGCCGCATGCAGCAAATCAGCTGAAAAAGGAGAGTGTGTGGTTTTACTTATATGAGGCACAGAGAGAGGTGAAATCATGGAGACAAAAGTGAAATGGTTGTAGCCAGAGTGGGGTAGGAGGAGGAGGAGGAAGGGAGCAGTGTCAGTTTTACAAGACCAAGGGTTCTGGAGATGGGTAGTGGTGAAGATGGTACAACATGGACTGTTCAATACCACTGAACTGCACACTCTGGGGGGCACAATGGGGATGGAACCCCAGGGCCTTATTCCACTGGGCTACACCTCCAGCCCTATTTTATTTTCTACTAGGAATTGGTCTCACTAAGTTGCTGGGGCTGTCCAAGAACCTACAACCCTCCTGTCTCAGCCTCCCAAGTACTGGGGTTATAGACAAATGCCACCACGCCTGGCTGAACTGTACATTTTAAAATGGCTGAGATGAACTGGGCATACTGGTACAACTTGCGATTTCAATATTTGGGAAGCTGAGACAGGAAGATCACAGGTTTGAGACCTGCCACAGCAACTTAGTGAAACCTTTGTTCAAAATAAAGTATTGCTGGAGTGTGCCTCAGAGGTAGAATACCCCTAAGTTCAACTTCAGGACCACAAAGGGCGGGGTTGAAATGATAAAAGTTTGTGTTTAGTATTTTATCCTAATGAAAAGTGGGAAAAGGGTGCATGACAGTGGCTTTGACATGGCAGTCAGTATATGGGCCAGGCTCTTTTTTATTTGAATTTAAAGTCATATATGCTCTTCTGCCAATCTCACTTCCATCTTATGTTTCGTTTATTCTATGGCCTAAAATTTCACTGATATCACTTTTCTAGGCTCTTGGGATGCTGTTTTGGCATAAGCATAATATTGAAAAATCCCTGGCTGATTTGCCGAACTTCACCCCCTTCCCAGATGAGTGGACTGTGGAAGATAAAGTCTTGTTTGAGCAAGCCTTTAGTTTTCACGGGAAGACTTTTCATAGAATCCAACAAATGGTAAGTAGAGGAGCCCCTGCTGCCTCCAGCCTCGCTGCGTGTGTGTGAGAGAGGGTTTCGTGTTCGGGCAGCACTCTTCCTCCCCGTGTGTATTCAGCTCCCTGCAGAAGACACCACGAGTGCTGCCCCGTCCCGGGGGCTTCTGGCCCTGGGGCCCCTGCTGAAGCCCACCCGCCCGGTTCTCCAGGCCAGTGGGAGGCACTGAGGAGTGCTGGGGGTGGAGCGTCAGGGCCCTGACTGCCTGCCTGGCAGTGCTTGCCTATCATTTATGTTCTAGAAAGCTCTTTGGTAGACTCCTGCTTAAAAGCTTACTGACAGTTGCATTAAGTGTTCAAATGAATTTTTAAAAGTTAAACCAAAACATGTGTTGTTGGCTATGTAAAAAATAATTCATCTTAGTCTGACTTTACTTTCTTTCATTAGCCTACTTTACCCATAAACTTGAGTAATTTTAAAATGTATTTTGTTGTTTTTTTTCTTTATCAGAAAAAAAGAGCTGTTACTTAGGCCCTTATTAGATATATCTGTACACATTTGACTTTAAAGACTAGGCTTTAAATAAACCGACTCTTTGTATTCTTAGCTTCCTGATAAATCTATAGCAAGTCTGGTGAAATTTTACTACTCCTGGAAGAAGACAAGAACTAAAACCAGCGTGATGGACCGCCACGCTCGGAAGCAGAAGCGGGAGCGCGAGGAGAGGTGAGCGGCGGCGCAGGGCGCGCCTGCACGGAGCCGGGCGCCCCCGCTGCTCATGCTCCTCGCGCTCCCCTGCAGTGAGTGCACTGGACGCTGTCTCCCGCCTCTTACGCTGGGTGGCTCCTTTTTAAAAGGGGGGTCTTTGTAGGTTTAAATTTATTTGGTATCCTAATAAGATTCTTTTACATGGGTGTGTTTGGTGCGTTAAGAAAATACAGTCTAGGTTTCCTTCTTCCCTTTGTTACCCATTTGTTTTGTGAGAAAGGAAAACGTTTTGGTGGTGGTGCTGAGGATGGAACCCAAGACTTTGCACATGCGAGGCAAGTCCTGTGCCACTGAGCTACATCCCCAGACCAGAGAGAGAGAGAGAGGTTTTTTTTTTGTTTTTGTTTTTTTTTTACGGTACTGGGGATGGAACCCAGAGGGGTTCTACCTCTGAGCTACACCCCAGCCCTATTTTTTAATTTTCTTTTTGGAGGGGTCTGGGGATGGAACCCAGGGGTATTCGACCTCCAAGCTACACCCCCTGCCCTATTTTTTTTTTTTTTATTCTTTATTTTGAAACCGGGTCTCACTGAGTTGCAGAGGGCCTCACTAAGTAGCTGAGGCTGTCCACGAACCATGATCCTCCCGGTCTCAGCCTCCCGAATCCTGGAATTACAAGCGTGCGCCACCACGCCCGGCTATTCTTTATTTTTTTGAAACAGGGTCTCACTGAGTTGCAAAGGACCTCACACAGTAGCTGAGGTTGGCCTCGAACCACAATCCTCCTATCTCAGCCTCCCAAATGCTGGGAGTATAAGCGTCCCGCCCGGCCCTTATAATTCTTAATAGGATGTTTATTTTATTTATTTTTTTGAGCCAGGGCTTCACATGTGCTAGGCTGGTGCCAGCCCGGGTGTTAGTTTTAAGGACAGCTCATTAAGATTTGGTGAGGAGGGTGTCGTCGTAAGAGCACACGCCCATCTCTTCCTCAGCCTCACAGTGTGGAGCAGTGGAAATGGGTGGTTCACGTTAGACAGTGGGTCCTCGCTTCCGTTTCTAAGCTTCTCACTACTCTTTTTGTTTTGTTTTCTTTCACTTGACGCTGGAGATTGAACTCCAGCATTCCACCTCTTGGCTACACCCCCATCCCTTTTTCTGTATTGAACAGGCCAGTCTGGAACCTGCGACCCTCCTCTCAGCCTCCTGAGTACTGGCACTGCAGGCACGTTCCACCACACCCAGCTCTGCTCGTATACTCCTGGGCCAGTCAGGCCTGTCTCTCTTGCACACAGAAGTTGTTGAAAGTACAAAAGGCAGTGCACAGATATAAGGGTTTTTTTCTGAGTGGTGGGGATGTAGGTGGCATTAAAAAGTTATATTTTAAAGCTGGGCGTGGTGGCACACACTTGTAATCCCAGCATTTGGGAGGCTGAGACTGGAGGATCGTGGTTGGAGGACAGTCCTAGCTACTTAGTGAGGCCCTCTGCAACTCAATGAGACACTGTTTCAAAATAAAGAATAAAAAATTGGGCAGGGGGTGTAGTTCGGAGGTCAAATGCCTCTGGGTTCCTTTCCCAGACCTGCAAAAAAAAAAAAAAGTTATATTTTAGTCAGGCATAGTGGTGCATGCTTGTAATTCCAGTACTTGGGAGGCTGAGACAGGAGGATTGTAGGTTCTCAGCCAGCCTCAGCTACTTAGTGAGGCCCTCCATAACTTAATGACACCTGTTTGCAAATAACGAGTTAAAAATAAGGCTGGGGGTGTAGCTTGGAGGTAGAAAGCCTTTGGTTTCCATCCCCAGTACTGCCAAAAAAAAAAAAAGTTCTATTTTCCAGTTGGGTGTGGTGGTACACACTTACAGTCTCGGCACTTGGGAAGCCGAGGCCGGAGGATCAAGGTTTTCACTAACCTCAGCAGTGCAGTGAGGCCTGCAGCAACTTAGTAAGACCTTATTTCAAAATAAAAAATAAAATAGGTCTGGGAGTGCAGCTCAAAGATAAAATGCCGCTGGACTCCATCCCCAGTACCACAAACACATAGGAGAAAGGAAAGATTTCAGTAACTGTTGACCTTTATGCATCTCATGTTCTTCGGCGTGCATACTAGGGGTCTGTTGAGTGTTCAGTACTCTTACCAACTTTTTTTTTTTTTTTTTTTTTTTCTCTTTTGGCAGGTCTGGGGATGGAACCCAAGGGCATTCTACCTCAGAGTTACACCTCCAGCCCTATTTTTTATTCTTTATTTTGAAATAGGGTTTCATTAAACTGTGGAGAGCCTCACTAAGTACCTGAGGCTGGCTGAGAACCCGTGATCCTCCTGTCTCGCCCTCCCACGTACTGGGAGTGTAAGCATACAGCGGCAAGCCCAGCTTCTTACTCTTTTTGAAATTTTTATTTATTTTTATTTTTTATTGTGGTACTGGAGGAGGAACCCAGGGACTTTGCTACCTCTGGGTTGTACTCCCAGACCTATTTTATACTTTATTTGGAAACAGAGTCTCATTAAGTTGCTGAGAGCCTCACTCAGTAGCTCAGGCTGGCTTCGAACCTGCGCGATCCTCCTGTCTCAGCCTCCCAAGTGCTGGGATTACAAGCGTATGCCTCCACGCCCGGCTTGGCTTCTTACTTATTTTTTTACCCTTTGTGGTATTGGGGATGGAACCTAGGGCATTCTACCTTCATGCTACACTCCCAGCCTTACTCTTTTTTTTTTTTTTTTTTTTTATGGTACTGGGATTCCTGGAAGCCCTTCTACCTCTGGGCTACACTCCCAGCCCTATTTTTATATTTTTATTTGGAGACAGGGTCTCGTAAGCCAGCACGGCTGGCTTTGAACCCGCCCAGTCTTCCTGTCTCCGCCTCCCAAGCGTGGGGATGACAAGCGTGCTCACCACACCCGGCTCCAGCCCTACTTTTTATTCTTTACTTTGAAACAGGGCCTCACTAAGAAGCTGGGGCTGTCTGTGAACCGCGATCCTCCTGTCTCTGCCTCCCAAATACTAGGATTACAAGTGTGCACCACGCCTGGCTTTCTTACTAACTTTTGATTTAAGTTTTTTGTTTCTTTCATCTGTTGTCAAGTTTATTGTTTAAAAATTAGGTCTGTTATTACAAGTAAGTGTAGTCCAAGCAGCAGTAAGAATTCAGTAAAATAGATTGGGACTGGCTGTCTTTGAGTATGGCAGAAAAGTCATCCCATGCCCCATTCCCACAGCTAGAACCTCTCTCTGCATTGACCCCAAGGTGCTGAGAACCGCTGTGCGCCCTCATACCATGAGGGCGCGCTCCAGGACGAGGGTGCTTGCCACAGAGGTGGTTGACCCTGAGGGGTCTTGCCTGCGCACACCTCTCCCCAGGCTCCCCTGCTGACGCTTCTCCGCGAGAGCTGCTTGCTGCCCGTAGTGACTGGGAGGCATGGTGGCAGTGGCATGTTCCTAGAATGGGTCCCTCAGACTGTCATCAGTGTTCCCTGGTTTTAATGGGCAAACAGGCAGGCCTCCACTTCTGTGAGGCTCTATCTGCTCATTTTTTTAAAGTAGAATTCCTAAATACCACAGGCAAAAGCATTTGAAATACTTTACCAGTGTAAGACTTTACTTTTATTTTTCTTGAAACATCAGTTATACAGGTCATCAAAAAAACTCGCAGTTGCCAGACATGGTGGCGCACACTTGTAATCCCAGCATTTGGGAGGCTGAGACCGGAAGATTGCAGTTTGTGGACAGCCTCAGCTACTTAGGCCCTCTGCAACTCAGTGAGACCCAGTTTCAAAAAAATTAGGGCAGGGGGTGTAGCTCAGAGGTCGAATGCCCCTGGGTTCCATCCCCAGACCCACAAAATAAATAAATATAAATAAATAAATAAATAAATAAATAAATAAATAAGCTCGCAGTTTGTGTGGCCAGGAGTAGAAATAGGGTTGAAAGTGGATTTCTCCATCAGCAGGTTCCTTCCCCATGCAGGGAAGCCTCATTATTGTGGTCTCAGTTTTGCCAGCTGGTCATGCCCTCGTCCCCTGGCTGATCATAATGGGAAAATAAAGTCAGTGTTTTGACATTTGAGATTTTTCTGGTGAGCGTTGTAGAGTGACTGTGTTCTAGGTTCTTTTGGCCAGTTGGAATCCTATTTTAATAGTTTTTTATTCTTCAGACTAAAAGAACTATGAAGTTGGCATTATTCTGTTTGAATTAGAGAAAGTTTTTATCTTTCCGGGCTCAGTGCCTCACGCCTGCAATCTCAGGAGGCTGAGGCAAGAAGATCGCAAGGTCAGGGCCAGCCCGGGCAACTCAGCAAGGCCAGGGTCAGAGGGCTGAGGCCCTAGCTCAGCGAGGAAGCACTTCCTAGCATATGTGAGGCCCTAGGTTCCCTCCCCAGTATTACCCCCTCCCCATCTTCATCTCAGCAGTCTAAAAAGGTATATAATTTTATTGTAAATCTTGCATTAAGCAATTTATTGCTTATATTTGTATATGGCACAGAATAATACAGAATAACCTTTCAGTAACTTGTTCTTGTCTTCCAGTGAGGATGAACTGGAAGAAACAAATGGAACTAACCCCATTGACATTGAGGTTGACCAAAACAAGGAGAGCAAAAAGGAGGTATTTTTTTCTGCAGTACTGTTTAGGCAAATACACTTCATTAGTACTTCCGTGAACAGGAGCTGCTTTGTACACATTCCGCTTAGTATATTAAGTGCTCTTCGCAAAGCATTGGGTTAGGACTCTCTGGACAGTGCCAGCTGTGTGGAGCTCTGCTTGCCGAGCGCCGTGAGTAAAGGCGGGCTTGGCGGAGCAGCGCTGGCGAGGGAAGGCTGGGTCTGGCGGCAGTCCTCCGCCTCCTGAGTGGGCAGCGGGCAGAGCAGTGAGGCCGCCGCTCAGTGACTCACCGCCCAGCTCACTGCCCCTGCCCTGGGAGCGGACATGGACCCTGCCCAAGCTCTTGTTACTCAGAAACACAACGCGGTCGCATGATAGGCCAGGGCGCCCTCAGACTCACATGTAGCCATTGCTTCATTGCCCGCATCAGAGAAATCGTCACACAAGAGATTTTTGATCCCAGATTCAAAGAGCCCAAGAGCCCTTACAATTGTATGTGACCTTTCCGTTTTTACAGGGGTATTTTTCTGAAGGTGAAGCCCATTGCATCAAAAATTCTCGGAGCTCTCTATTCCCAAAGTATGACAACAGTTATTTTAAACTTGGAAAAACAAAGGGCTTAGATATAGCTAAATTTTAAAACTACAGCAATGATGCATGCTTTTTTTTTTTTTTTTAACAAAGTAAGAATTATAGCTAAGCAAAAATTAAAATGACTCCGGGCGTGGTGGCGCACGCTTGTAACCCCCGCGCTTGGGAGGCTGAGACAAGAGGATCGCACGGGTTCAAAGCCAGCCTCAGCTACTTAGTGAGGCTCTCAGCAACTTAGTGAGACCCCGTTTCCAAATAAAATATAAAATGGGTCTGGGAGTATAGCCCAGAAGTAGAAAGCCTCTGGGTTCCACCCCCAGTACCACCAAAAAAAAAAAAAAATTAAAATGATTTGCAGTATTATCACCTGTAATCCCTGTTAACATTTCAGTGACTTTTCAGGCAGCTTTTTCTGTTTAACATATATGCCTATATGTACACATGTGAATCTATTCACTTTTTTAAACAAATCAAATCAAGCCAGGTACGGTGGCTCAGGCTGAGATAGGAGGAGCATGGGTTTGCAGCCAGCCTCAGCTACTTTGTGAGACACCTTTTCAAAATAAAAAATAGGACTGGGGTGTTGCTTAGAAGGAGAATGCCCTGCGTTAATAATAATAATAATAATAACAACAACAGTAAATTGAACCTTCATTGTAATTTTTAGAACTTTTTAAATGTACCACAAATGTATTTTATGTCAAATACTATTGATATACATAACTATTATTTCATCATATGAATCTTTGGAAAATGGGCTGCTTGATCATACATGGCTCTCTAGCCTGTTGATTCCCCTGCTTTTTGCTATTAAAAATAGTTCTGAGCTTTGATGGTCACATAACTTAAGTTTTGGTGCCCTTATTTTCCACTAGAATTAGTTCCTGGAAGTAGATTGTATTAAAGTTCCTTTTGCATTTCTAAGGCTTCTTTCAGTATATATTATCAAGTCAGTGATTGGCATTCTTTGCCGATGGCACTCTTGCCAGTGGCTTTAGGACTGCCCAAATAGTAAGATTCTAAGAGTTAGCTGAACTGGATTGTTTGGAACTACTTGCGAGTGCGTAGTCAGCTTTGTTTCAATGTATTGTTACTAAGATCTTCAAGTAGAGCATTCTATGAATGAGAAGAGACTTGGCTTTATGTCAGTTTCTATAATTCTTTTAATTTCTGACTCCAAAGGAAAATTTGTTAAATCTTAGCTTCTTTAAGTATATAAAATGATATTAAAACACACACACGCAATAGGTAGTCTTTTTAAAATAGCGTAGTCCTGCACAGAAAATAATCTATTAGGTACTAATATTTTTATGTTGCATTGTCTCTTTAGCTTAGTCTTAAAATATGAAGCAAAAAGCCCAATACGTGTGTAGCTTTATCAGGGTGTTCCCCTATCAAAATCAGCTTATGACGTTGTAAGAACTTCTTGTTCTTAAATGGTTGCCAGGAAGACATAAACCTTGCCTTGCCGAGATTGTGCAGTGTTTCATTTCTGACAGTTTTCATTTAGAGAAAGCACTTAAAAAATTAGTAGCAGTCATGTATTTTTAAGTGATAGGACATATCTTTTTAGAGCAAGTTATATAAGTTACCCTAAAAATTAAGTGCTGTCCAAAAAAAAAAAAAAAAGAAAAAATGATGTGTAGCCAGGCGTGGTGGCGCACGCTTGTAATCCCAGCATTCAGGAGGCTGAGACCAGAGGATCACGATTTGCAGACAGCCTACTTAGCGAGGCCCTTTGCAACTCAATGAGACCCAGTTTCAAAATAAAGAATTAAAAAATAGGGCTGGGGATGCAGCTCAGAGGTAGAATGCCCCTGGGTTCCATCTCCAATACTGGGGAAAAAATGTAAAAAGTTATAGTTTAATATTGAAATTTGTGTCTCTTCTCTGTGTCTTTCTTTTTTAAGGTGCTGGGGTTCCAACCCAGGCCTCACACATGCCAGGTGACTGCTCTACCCCTGAGCCAGGCCCCCTGTCCCTTGGCATTTGTGTTTCTCAATGGAAAGGCTTAGAAGATTAAAGAGCTTTGAATGTGTGGTGAATTAGTTTTTCGTCCTGTGGTTATGTGGCCGTCTGCATTCTAGAGACTGCTGTGGGGCCGCCATAGCTCCCTCTTTATTTATCTGCAGATAAATATCTATATGGCCACAGAGTTCACCAGAGAAGAATACAGACTTGTTTTTCTACCTGTGTTACTACAGGAAACAGAATACTCATTATCAGGGGCTTCGTGAGAGAATAGGATGACTTGTCCGAAAGGAAAGTGTACACTTTGAACCATTTAACCAGAATCCCAAAGCCACAGTCTTTGTTAGCTGCGTGTTAAATTTGTAGGTGGTTATATGGCATGGCATGTATCTGTCTTACGTTGTTTGTTGCTACTATTCATTTGACATTTTTCTTTTTTCTTTTCATTTATCATGTATATGTATATATCATGCAGGTGCCCCCTACAGAGACAGTTCCTCAGGTCAAAAAAGAAAAACATAGCACACAAGCTAAAAATAGAGCAAAGAGGAAACCTCCTAAAGGAATGTTTCTATCTCAAGAAGACGTGGAAGCTGTTTCTGCCAACGCCACTGCTGCCGCCACGGTGCTGAGACAGCTGGACCTGGAGCTGGTCTCCATCAAGCGACAGGTACCCGCCAGCCCCGTGCCGAGTGGCCTGGCCCCGAGGACACTGCCTTTCCACGCGCCCGAGAGAGCATGGGGTAGAATATCCTGGGTATCAGCCCGATAACTTTTTACATTTTCCTTTTAAACTGAAGTACAAGAAAAGTACATGGACTTGTGAGTGCATGTGTGTGTGTGTGCACATGTGTTTTGATGATTTTTCATAACACACGCACTCCTCTCTGGATCAGGAAGTGGCCCGTGACCTCCAAACCCGTTTCCCCCTGGTCGCTGCTCCCTCTGAAAATCAGAATTGCTGCTGGCCCGCATGCACACCCTCAGGGCTCACCCTCTCCCTGGGGAGGGCCGCCATTTTGATTCTTAAAAGCACAGGGGTTTTTTGGTCCATTTCTGGATCTTATGCAGACTATAGCCATGTGCTGTTGTCTCTGGTGCCTGGCTTGTTCAGCGTGTGAGCTTGGTCCACGTGGCAAGGAGCGGTCACTTCTGTTCCCTCGTTGCTGTCCGTTCACTACCAGCAGACATGTATGTCATGTGCCTTCTGGGCCATTACAGAAAGCGTTGCTGTGAGCAGGCTCGCGTGCCTCGGCACAGCGTGCGTGCGCCCCTGGGGAGCACATCTCTGTGGATGTCTAGGGGCAGAATTCAGGCTGTGTGTGCGAGTGTCCGGCTTCATGACCGGTGGCTTCCTGGCATGGTGGGCCTTTCCATTTCTGTGCGTTTGGTGCCACCACTTTAGTGTTTGCACCTGCCCCACTCTCCATGTCTCCAGCTGTCCCGGGCAGTGCAGGCGTCCAGCAGCCTCTCCGCCCCCACTCGCCACAGGCAGAGCTGGTGACAGCACAGCGTCCCGGGCATTGCGGGCCACCGAGAGCGTGGTTGTCCCCACTTGAGAACCACTGTGTCACATCCCCGGGCACGCGTTGTGCATCTTTTCCCCTCCGTCCTCCCTCTAGTGGGATTATAGTGGTGCCTCGTTGCGCTTTTTGTTTTGCAGTCCTCTGATGACCAGCGAGGTCGCTGGTCACCTCGATACCCTCTGTCACACGACTATCCAGGGTTCAGTCCGCTTCCTCTTCCTGTTGGATTGTGTTTTCTTCCTGTTTGTCCTGCCTTGGTTTCTGTCTCCCTGTCTCGTAAGCACGTCTGCGTCTGTGCCTGGCCTTCCCGCTCTCTTTGTGGTGTCTCTGGACTGCGCGCCGGCCTGCTTCTCGACCTCATAAGCTCAAACCCTCTGGTGGACGTGTGCTCCCGTGTCTCCAGCAGCGTCACGTACCTGACCGTCAGCCACCTGGGCAGGTTTCCTGTGTGTGTTGTATGTAGGGTTGATGCTTGGTGGCTCCCACTGCAGTGCATGGGGACCTTTATTTTATTTTGTTGTGGTAATAGAGATGGAAATTAGAGTGGCATTTACCTCTGAGCACCTCCAGCCCCGTTTCATTTTGAAACAGGGTCTATCTAGGTTGCTGAGACTTTTTTTTGATGGTACTAGGGGTGGAACCCAGGGACTTTCTACCCCTGGGTTATACTCCCAGCCCTATTTTTTATACTTTGTTTGGAAACAGGGTCTCACTATGTTCCTGAGAGCCTAAGTAGCTGAGGCTGGCTTCGAACCTGTGCAATCCTCCTGTCTCAGCCTTCCAAACGCAGGGATTACAAGCGTGCGCCACCATGCCCGGCTGCTGAGACTCTTACAAAATTGCTGAGGCTGCTCTCAAATCTGTAATCCTATATTGTCAGCCCCCCAAGTACTGGCATTACAGGCATGTGCCACCACACCAAGCTATTTTATTTAAAAATTTGTTGTTGTTGTTGTTGTTGTTGTTATTGTTTTTGCTATTGGGGATTGAGTCCAAGGGCATTCTACCTCTGAGCTATACTCCCAGTCCTATTTCCTATTTTATTTTGAAACAGGGTCTTGCTAAGAGCTTTGCTAAATTGCTGAGGCTGGCCTTGAACCTGCAATCCTCCTGGCTTGGCCTCCCAAGTACTGGGATTGCAGGTGTTGTGCCACCGCACCATAAGGACCTTGTTTTATTATTTATTTATTTATTTGTTTATTTATTTATTTATTTATGGGTCTGGAGATGGAATCCAGGGTCCCTCCGAGCTACAGCCCCTGTCCTATTTTTTATTCTTTATTTTGAAACCAGGTCTCCACTGAGTTGCAGAGGGCCTCACTAAGTAGCTGAGGCTGTCCGTGAACAGCGATCCTCCGTTCTCAGCCTCCCGAATGCTGGGATTACAAGCGTGCGCCACCACGCCCGGCAGAAGGACCTTGTTTTAAATCGTGTCTGGGCTGGGCGTGGTGGCGCACACACTTGTCATCTCAGTACTTGGGAGGCTGAGCCAGGAGGATCGCAGGTTCACAGCCAGCCTCGGCTACTTAGTGAGACCCTCCTTCCAAATAAAAGAATTAAACAGGGCTGTGGTGTAGCTCGGAGGTAGAATTCCCATGGATTCCATCCCCAGTGCCACAAAAATAAGCAAATGAATGGAGTCCCGTGTGTGTCTGTGGGTCTGGTGACTGCGTTCCTTTGCTCTGTCTGTTCACCCTTCACCGGTGCTCCCTGTCCTCACGCTTCTGCACTTCATCACTGCGCGTATCTGGTAGTCATCTAGATCTTGATTATCTCTGGCCCTTTGTATTTCCATACAGAAATTTGAGTACTTTCTCAATTTCCAGAAAAACAGTTCTGCTAGAATTTGATTGGGATTTTGCCGCAGCTGTCAGATTAACATCTATCTTGAGTCTGTTGTGCGTGCGTGTGTGTACGTGTGTGTAGTACTGGGCAGTGAACCCAGGGGCATTCTACCTCAACTACACCCTCAGCCCCATTTTATTTTTATTTGAAGCAGGGTCTCCCTAGGTCTTTAATTTCCCTGTTTTTGCCACTTTCTGTACATAAGGATGGCACACCTTCGTTGGTTTTGTACTCCTTTGGTTTGGTTGGCACATCGTGGGTACTCTTGCAGAAGATTTTAATTATTTTCTATAGTTCCTTGTGTCTGCTGTGTAGAGAGGGATCATCCCTCTGATGTGATTGCATAGTACTTCTAAACTGAAATTCAGCCCACAGTCTAGTATTGGCCTTTCATTAGTTTATTTTCTTTCACTTTCCAGAATTCAATTCCAGAAATGCATCAGCAAATCAAGCCTGTGGTTTAGTTTGGGGCCCCGCTGTCTTGTGTTGGTGGTTCCCTTGCGAGGTTGCGTGGGAGGCCATTCCCAGATGAGCGAGTGGGGGTGTGGCCTCGCCCAGCTCAGGGAGCTGCCGTGTGTCCCCCCATCAGAGGGCAGCCCCTGGGCTTGGCCGGCCGCAGCCACACTCTCCTCTTAGGAGGATGTTTAATCTTCCCGGGCCTCTTTTCAAATGAGGAGATTAATACTTGCAGCTGGCTCTGGAGGGCCGCACTGCGGGAGTGTGTTCATCTGTTCGCAGTGGGCGAGAGCTCCAGGCTGGTTCCGTCTTGTGCCCTCTGCTGAGTGGGTTTCTTCCTGGTGGTGGCTGCTGTATTGACATGTTGAGGGGAAGAGGCCCCTCCTGCCTGGAGCGGATGACTGGCTCTGTGAGAGAGAAAGGGCTCCTTGGTTTTCAGAGCAGGACATTTTTAATTTGAAGGATGTTGATGGTTTTGGTGGAGGGGCTTGGGTCAGGGCTTTCCTGCCACAGCCAGCAGTGCGTTCACTGCCAGGCTCACTTCTAGACTGAGTGTGTGGGCCAGTCATGCAAGGGCACTGGGTTTGCTGGTGTGTCGGGGAAACACTTCCCTGCACAAGCAGGAAACCTGATGGCAGCTCAGACACTGGCGTGATTTTCCCAGGAGCGGCAGCCTGCGTGCAGCACTAGCTCTCAGCTTCTCTCTGCTGAGGTCTGAGCCGTTCTCCCTGTGGCCTCTTGTGGAGAGCCGGCAGCCATTTTGAAGCCCTCATATTTGTATTCAGAGCAGTAAGAAGAGAAGATGGAGGCGGAGCTGACCTCGGTGTCCCTGTTAGCAGGAAAGCAAAAGCCTCCCTACCGGAAATCCACAGGACCCCCGCCTGCCATGGCATGCTGCGCGCTGCCCTCCTGCAAGGAGCACACCAGCCTCCATCAGCATTGCCTGCGAGGGAGAAGGGCCGCCACCGCAGGGCCGGCGGCATTTGGGTGGCGCGGTCCGGCTGCGCGGAGGACGCAGCGGCAGGAGCCTCGCGGCTCCCTTAAGCGCTCGTCATCCTCTGCCTTTATGACACTCTGGCGCCCTTCCCCTGATTGAGCTTCTTTGCGTTGTTTATTTGCTTTACCCTTAGATACCAATTACTTTTGTTTCTTTTTTTTCCTTTCCTTTTGTTTTGTATTTCTATCTCATTGCCACTCTGGCCTCCTTTCCAGTTAACACAGTACTGACAGTCAATCCCTGTTGTTATTTTGATTTTAAACCCTGGATGTTTCCAATATGGAAGCTGTATCAGGAACCAAGGCGTACACAAATGAGAATTTAGAACTAACTTTGGTTCAGAATGTGTGAATGACATAAACTAATCTCCATGCTTTTTTATTGCTTTTGAATAGAAAAATGCATATATTAAATATGTCAATCTCCTTGTGCACAGCGTGGTAAAACCCAGATTTTATATACAGTGTGAAGAGCCAGCTCGGTGGGGTGGCCCCTGGAGCGCAGGGGACGCACCGCGCTCTCGGCCTGACTTTCAGCATGGGCTCACTGCAGAAGTGACCGGGCCTAGCTTTGAGCCTGCAGCTCTGTAGGTTGGGGTGTCGGGCCCCCAACAGCACAGCCCGGGGGTCCCGTCCTCACAAGGTTCTTTTGACAGTGCTCTTTGCAGAGCGTGGCCTGGCCAGAAGGAAAGCTGTACCAGCTTGTTTTCTTCTGACTTACATCTTTTCTTTCTTTTGCTTTTTATGGCATTGGGGATTGGACCCGGGGCATTCTCCTTCTGAGCTACACTCCAAGCTCTGGGATTTTTGTTTGTTTGTTTGTTTGTTTGTTTTGTTTTTGTTTTTGTTTTTTAACAGGGTCTCACTAAGTTGCAGAGGGCCTCACTATGTAGCTGAGGCTGGCCACAAACTGCGATCCTCCTGTCTCAGCCTCCCAAGTACTGGGATTAGAAGCATGCTCCACTACACCCAGCTTTCTTTCCTTTTCTGTCTTTGTAGTACTGAGGATTGAACCTAGGGGCATTCTACCTTCCAGCTGTACCCCCAGCCCTATTTTTTATTTTGAAACAGGATCTCACTAAGTAGCTGAGGCTGTCCATGAACCCAGATCCTCCAGTCTCAGCCTCCCACGTACTAGAGTTATAAGCATGTGCCACAACACCCAACTCTGATTTACACCTTTTTTAAAACATAGTAAGTTAAAACATTTCAGCTGGTTTGAAATGCTGCACACACTTGCAATCCCAGTACTTGAGTGACTGAGACAAGAGGATCACAGGTTCGCAGCCAGCCTCAGCTACTTAGTGAGACCCTTCTTGAAAATGAAGAATAAAAAATAGGGCTGGGAAGTAATTCAGAGGTAGAATGCCATTGGGTTCAGTCCCTAGTACTGAGGGGGAAACTTTTCCCCCTAAAAATCCAAGGTCCCCATCTGTGGCTTCCTTGCAGGGTAACTTGTGTGCACATTTCCTGTGTTTTTCTTTTCAGTTCTCTTTGTTTTGGCCTTAGTGAAGAAAGATCAGAAGCGGGCTGTTTCTGCGACATTTACCAATGCAGACAGCTTTTGGTCCGTCTGGACTGATCTGCTTGCTTGGGCCCTGGCCCTACCATGAGGAGGATGTGCCCTCCACACCCCGCCCTTTGAACTTTTAGGAAGCGCACTGGGGGAACGGGAGGGGGTGTGGCAGTGGAGTCCCTGCAGCGTGAGCGCTGGTGTCCAGGCGGACCGCGTGGTAACGTTCACACACATGCCAGCAGGGATGCGGGAAGTGCCATGAGAAGGCCGAGAGAGGAAGTCCATGGAGAAGGGAGCCAGGCAGCACCTGCGGGGAGGCCCGAGGCAAAGGCTCTGCTCCACAGCTGGTCTGGGGCAGCTAGAGCCGTGGGCCGCTCTGCTACCTGAGCTCCTCTCTGTGTGGGAAGCCCAGGAGTTGCTCCCGCTGGGCCGACTCCAGCCACATGTGTGGCTGCCCAGGCACTCACCTGTGAGCCAGCAGCAGGCCGCCGGGTCCTGTTTGCAGCGCCTTCTCGCCAGCTCCCCTGCCCGCGCCCCTCAGCCGCTGCCCCGCAAGCAGACTGCCCAGGACGCCACAGGACCGCAGATTTGGGCTGTAGCGGTTTGGGAACTTCTTTGCTCTTGGTGTTTTGTTTCTTGGAGTTTTTTAGTTGCCTTTTTATACATTTGTGAAAGTTTTCATCTTTAAAATGAGAATCTTTTTTTTTCTATTAGATTCAGAATATTAAACAGACAAACAGCGCTCTCAAAGAAAAACTTGATGGTGGGATAGAATTGTACCGACTTCCAGAGGTAGGATCACGTTAACATCATTTCAGAAGTCACACCCAAGTTGATGTGCTGAAGAACTTAATGTCTGTAGTATATCTCTATTATAAAGTCTCTTAGAAGGCTGTAGGCAGGATTTTAAATCCTGGTCAGTGTTAAAATTCTTTTTTTTTTTTTTTTTTTTTTTTTTTTTTTTTTTTTTTTTGCAGATCTGGGGATGGAACCCAGGAGCATTTGACCTCCTGCCCTATTTTTTATTCTTTATTTTGAAACCGGGTCTCACTGAGTTGCAGAGGGCCTCACTAAGTAGCTGAGGCTGTCTGCAAACCACGATCCTCTGGTCTCAGCCTCTCAAATGCTGGGATTGCGCCACCACACCCGGCTATATTTTTTGTTTTTTATTTTGAAACAAGTTCTCACTGAGTTTCAAAGAGCCTCACTAAGTAGCTGAGGCTATCCGCGAACTACGATTCTCCTGTCTCAGCCTCCCAAATACTGGGATTACAGGTATGTGCTAGCATGCTTGTCTAAGTATTAAAATTCTGATAGGAGAAGCTGCTGGGCGTGGGGGCGCACGCTTGTAATCCCCACGCTTGGGAGGCAGAGACAGGAGGATTGCGCAGGTTCGAAACCAGCCGCACTGGCTTAAGAGACCCTGTTTCCAAATAAAATGTATAAGAATAGGTCTGGGAGTGTAGCTCGGAGGTAGAAGGGCTTCCAGGAACCCCAGTACCATTAAAAAAAAAAAAAAGAAATGAAAGGCTCATTCAGCTCTCATGAGGATGCACGTAACATGCTAACAGCCTGTTTGGACATCCAGGTCACTCAGAAGTGCAATGCACGCTGGACTACGGAAGAGCAGCTTCTCGCCGTGCAAGGTAAGGCTGCTCAGAAAGCTAGATTCCAGGGAAACATTCTGCCTGCAGGCCCCAGGCTCTCCCCTCTCTTCTCTGCCTCTCCAGTTTCTCACGAGTTAGAAGTTGACCTGAAAGCCACGGTCTTCCAAGGTGTGAGTGCTGCACTTTAGTAGTTATTAGTGAGCTCTAGGCAATTAGAAAGGACAAAACCCCAAAGAAGCCAGGAGATCAGAATTTAAAGTCAGGTCTTCCAGACCTGGGGATCCTGAGAGGAGGAGCACAGCGTGTTCCAGCCAGGGCACTGTGGGACCGGGACGCTGAGCTCAGGGCAGGTGCTGCTGGGCAGGCCATTCCAGCTGTCCCCCCGGGTGGGTGCGAGATGGTCCCCGCTGTTCAGAGCAGACGTGTTCTGATGGGGTTAAGGGAGAGGGAGGCCTCTCTTGTGGGTCTCAGAGGTGCTTTTTATCTTGTATTGAAAAAAAATGCTTTCTCCTATCCTTAGCCATTAGGAAATACGGCCGAGATTTTCAGGCAATCTCAGACGTGATCGGGAACAAGTCAGTGGTGCAGGTGAAAAACTTTTTTGTAAATTATCGACGCCGCTTCAACATAGATGAAGTTTTACAAGAATGGGAGGCGGAGCATGGGAAAGAAGAGAGCAATGGGCCCAGTAACCAGAAACCTGCCAGGTCCCCGGACGCTTCCGTCAAGGTGCCTGAAGAGGACGATGAGGTGAGTGAGCAGCGCCCGCAAGGCCTGCTCAGAGACCCGGCGGCTTTGTAAAGTGGTGACTTCTCCAGCTGGTGAATACCGCGAGGCTCCAGGTGTATGGGAAACACCTACCTGTAAGCAGCACGATAGATGTGTGCCGGCTCTGGCGGTTATTGCCACTGTATTGTACACTGTAACACCTGAGCAAATTCTCAATTCTACCACGATGTCCTACAAGCACAAACTATTCCCCATGGCCCGTAGCTTCAGCTCGATCACCTGGCACAGGACTCTCCCACCGCTGCTGAGCCGAGGGCTCAGGAGGTGCTGGGATGACCGAGTCGGAGGCGCTACAGATTCTTGTTAGAATTATAGAATGCAAAGCCAGGCATGGTGGCGCACACCTATAAGCCCAGTACTTGGGAGGCTGAACAGGAGGATCGCAGGTTTGCAGCCAGCCTCGGCAACTTAGTGAGGCACTGTTTCAACATAGAAATAAAATCAGCCATGTGTGGTGGCGCACGTTTGTAATCCCAGTAATTGGGAGGCTGAGACAGGAGGGTTGAGTTTGCAGCCAGACTTAACTACTAAGTGAGGTCCTCTGCAACTTAGACCCTGTTTCAAAATAAAGAATAGAAAATAGAGCACACACTTGTAATCCCAGCATTTGGGAGGCTGAGACAGGAGAATCCGGGTTGGTGGACAGCCTCAGCTACTTAGTGAAGCCCATTGCAACTCAGTGAGACCTTGTTTCAAAATAAAGAATAAAAAAATTGGGCTGGGGGTGTAACTCGGAGGTAGAATGCCCCTGGTGTTCCATCCCAAATTGCGGCAGACTGGCTCAACCGGGCATAATAAATCCAGCACTGAATATGGGCACTGAGTCCACTCGGGACTGAGTTTCTCAGAAAGGTGGGCAAAGGCTTCGGTTGCAGTTCTGCAGCCACTTATCTGCAGCGATTTTTTCCCTTTTTATGAAATAAACTCCTTTAAGTTCCTGTTCACAGCACTAAAAGTGGAGATTCCTCTCCGGGAAAAACTCTGAAATGGACAAATGCCTCTTGTGCAATTGACACTTTATTACAAGAACCCAGGAAAATTTATATTCTTCACCAGTGAGATTAATAGTAAAAAAAAAAAAAAAGAAGAAGAAGAAGAAGAGAAGTGTAATTACCACAAAACAGTAGTGAAGGACATGTAAACAAAATAAAAAGACACTAGCTCCGGATCTTGTGACCAAATCCAGCCCCCTGTCCTTGAGCCCCCTGCCCTTGCAGACAGGTGGCTCCAAAGGGCAAATTCCAGAAGGCACAGGCACACCCAGGGCTTGGAGAATACGGCCTCTCATGGAATCTCCTTTAACTTTTTTTGGAACTTTCCGTTCCTAGGGCTTAGTCCATATGGCAGGCATGGGGAGATATGGCGATCCAGGGGGCTGCGATGGAGGTCTCCCAGGTTTTGTCCGCATTGCCATCTAAAATCTGAAAGCTTAAACAAGCTCACAACACAGTTTAGCAGATAAACACCAAAAAGTAACATGAAGTTTAGCTGTCAGATGTACTTCTCTAGCTGCTGAGCACTTTTCCTCAAACGATAGGCTTATTAGAAGCCTATTCCTCTTTTAATAATCCATTTTCCTACCACAAACCCTCTGCAACTTCCTTTTCTCTTCTGATTACCCTGATTCTCTCTTTCCCATTTGAGACAATCTTAGGATAAGCTCTTCTTCATACAAAAATGCTTTCTTATTCTCACCATATTTCCTTTCTTTCACACTTACACATTTATTATATCTGTCCTTTGTTCTGATATATTCATTTCTTAACCACGTGGCACCTCCCTGTCTCGGGCAGCACACATACTGGGTGTAAAGGTCAAGAATCTTCCTAGCCTTGGCTCTATTGTATTGGGCAGTATTGGCTGCTCATCAACTAGGCTGCTTTGATGTCACACACAAAGTTTATCTTCTCTGTATCTAGGCCGGATCACAAGGAGAGGGGGTAAACAGAGGCACCGGTTGCCTCCCTTGCAAGTTTTTAGGGCTAATGACTTCAGCTGACTCTTAAGGCTTTTACTATAGGTTAATGATTAGAATGAAGGTCAGAGATAGAGAAGAATTCTGCATTTGTAATTGCTGTAGCTGTAATGCTTCCATAACATCTGAATTCTGATTAGATTTTATTATCATTTGAGCAAAGCTGAGGGCATTTAGAGGCTTAGACAAATTACTAGAAAATTTATTTTCCACAGACTCAGTTTCTCCCACAGTCCGGATCTTACATCACCGGAGCAATTCGTGTGGAAAGTTAAAAGAATCATTACCAAAAGAATGGTAGTTATGAAAGAATATCTAAGAGTGGGGGAGTACTTTGGCCAGAGGCAACGCTCCCTCGGGGCTCCTCCTTGAGATGCTACGTCAGTCATGCATCGGGGCACACGCAGACATCGAGGGAAGCGGGCCGTGACACCAAGTACTGCAAAAAAAAAAGAAAGAAAGAAAAAAAGAAAATAGGACTGGGGGTATAGATCATCCATAGAATGCCCCTGGGGTTCTTCCCCAGTACTGCAAATAGATAGATAGATAGATAGATAGATTGATTGATTGATTGATTTAAAAAACAAGTTGAGTCAGGCATGGTGGCACACGCTTGTAATCCCCGTGCTTGGGAGGCTGAGACAGGGAGATCCCACAGGTTCGAAGCCAGCCTCAGCTACTGAGTGAGGCTCTCAGTAACTTAGTGAGATCCTGTTTCCAAATAAAGTAAAAAATAGATCTGAGAGTGTAGCCCGAAGGTAGAAAGCCTCTGCATTCCATCCCCAGCACCACAAAAAAAGAAAAGAAAAGAAAGTTGGAGTTGGGATCGCAGCATTCAGGAGGCTGAGACCCGGGGATCGCAGTTCACAGACAACCTCAGCTACTTAGCCAGGCCCTTTGCAACTCAGTGAGACCCTGTTTCAAAACTAAAAAACAGGGCTGGGATTGTAACTCAGAGGTAGAATGCCCCCTGGGTTCCATCCTCAGTACCATAAAAGAAAAAAAAGCAAGCTGGAGGGGTAGCTCGGGGCTAGAAACCCCTGGGTGTAATCCCCAGTAAAGCACGCACTCATGTACACCTCAGCTTGCCCTGAGAGATGTGCTTGCTGTGCACGCAGGCTGGGCTCCTTCCCGCCCTCAGCACAGCAGAGTTATTAGCAGCAGGAGCTGTGAGGTTGCTCACTGCCGCGTCCCTTCTCCTCAGGCTGCCTCTGTCCTCGATGTCAGATACGCCTCCGCCTCCTGAGAAACACTGGCAACTCTGAGCACTTGGTATGGACTCCATGTTACCCCGGATATCAGGTATTACGAGACGTCACCTAGCCATCTGCATCACATCTCTGTGGACAAGCAGCTGTTACCAAAAAGGCGTGCACTTCCAGTCCTGTGCTACATCTGCCTTAATTCTTTGCTCACTCCTCCATGTTGGCGCCACACCCGGGAAGAGGTTGCACCCCACTCTGCCTACCGCAGCTCCCTCAACTGGGACCCACCCCTGGTGGAGCCCAGGCCCGCCAGCGGCAGCTCCTCCCAGCCAGCAGCGTGGACAGGTGGCCTGGGAAGGCCGGGCTCCTTCCCTGCATGGCCTGCTGTTTCTGCTTTGTGCATAACGTGATACGTAACTCACCTGTGGGCCTTCGAGAAAGTCTCTTGTTTTTTTCTGGGGCAACCACCTAATAATCATGCTTCTTTCAAATCATGATACGTTGGCAGACTGCGTTGTAACCTTTATCGTGCCAAGCATCCGATGCAACGCTCGTCTCCCTAAATGTGTAGGGCAGTTACGGTTGATGGATTGAGTCAACTTCATGTCCCCCTCCTCAGAGCAGCTGTCCTTGGACACTGTGGCTTCAAGGGAATGTGGACCTCGGTGCCCTCCGCCCGCAGCCTTCAGGTTGTAACCCCAGGGTGGGTGCACCCATCTCTTCTCGATGCCCCGACCATCACCACTACCACCACCCAACTCAGAGAGATTCGGCCCATTTATATCACTGTACCTGGTGCTTGTACATTTGGAATTGGTGCCTTCTCCTCTTGGCAACCATGTTATCAGTCCCTTTTCTGTTCAAGTGTCTTATTTAAAGTTTATTGCTTGCCAAAGATGACATCGTTGAGATAGGAGACAGGGAGAGCTGCTGCAGATTCCGACATGCAGACTTCAGCGTCAGGGTAGTTCAGCAAAGCGTAGGAGAGGAGCGGGTGGTGGAGGACAGGAGCCGCCTGCCTGTGCGCCTGTCCTGTGTGCTGACGTGATCACACAGACACCACCCTCCCTCCTCTCGATCGCAGGGTGCAGAGCACAAGTGGTCAGTGCGCTGGTCTGCCGAGACCAGATGGAACCGTTCGCAAAGTGTCTGCAGTGCCTTTGGTTGGACTGGGAACAAGTGAGCTTTTCTGGCAAACGTGTGAGGCTCCAGGAGCCGCGGCCAGTCCGCGTGCCCGCCGCGGCCAGTCCAGGCTGCACTGCACATGCGAACGCAGCTTTGTTGTCGTTTGCATATTTTCTCTGCTTTCATTACCAAAAAGAGAAGAAATGCGGATGCTTTAAGGCATAGACAGAAATCTTACGAATTAAAATATGCAGTTAAAACTCGATGCGTCTGACTCCCAGGCGCCCTGGTTGTCTTTTTCCTGATTTTTTTCTTTAGAGAGAGGTTCAGCTCAGAAGCCTAGGTTTGGGGGTTTGTACGCTCTTTGTGAGAAGTCTGAGGAAAGGTTATTCCAAAGGGCAGTGCGGCGGGGCTCCTCGTCCGCCCACGCCAGGTGTCCGCTGGTCGAGGAGGCCGGTGTCCCTTCCTGAGAGGTTGCAGCGTGACACGAGTTGGGTTTTCTTGTGCTCTTCCCACCCTCCTGCTGTGTAACCAAGGACGGTGGGCGGCCCTGTGGCAACTCACAGGACACTACAGCAGTCGCTGCAGCCCTCTGCCCGGCTCTGCTCGCACCCTCTGCTCCTGGGGGGCACTAGGCTCTCGCCATGGGGCTTGCTGCTCCCCTGCTGGCTTTTTCTCCATGCCCAGGCTGTTTCCTTAAGACCCGACCCCTGCTGGCAACGTCTAGAGTTGACGCTACTCCCTGGTGGCACAGAAGTGGGGCGGCAGCGCCAGGCACTGGTCTGCACTGTCCCTTACCTGGTTCCCGGCACTGGGTGGCCCCAGCCCTGAAGAGTCACATGCTGGTGGACCTCGGATCACAGCACCGGAGTTTTAGCTTTCTCTCCAAGGGGAAGGAGCTCGCCATTTCACTTGACGCAGGGAAATGGGTCTCTGCGCTGCCGTGGTGTCGTGCATACGATAGCAGCACTGTGTTTGAAACTGTTCTCTACTACACTGTCTTTGCGATGATGTAATGCAAGAGCCCGCTCAGCTTTCAAAGCCGAGCTGCCTGGTCTTATTTATATGAAGATTCTGAACATATCAAGAATTAGGTGCGTTGGCAGGTCGGGTTTGGGATGTGATAACTTGCTTCAGATGGAATGTCACTTAAGCTTTGTGTTCTTTAAAATTATCAATGTGAATGTCATAATTATATATATTTTTGTGGGAAAATTCTCCTAAGTATAAGTTATTGTGCAAAATAGAGTATCATGGACACAAATAATAGTTTAACTTTTAGTTTAGAAATCCTAAAAGATATAAATTGTATTGCATATGCATTAAAAGTTTGTTTTATTTAATTTTATGTAGATGTGTAAGATGTTAGGTAAGAATTCTTTTCACTTATCCATTCAAACACCTTGTTACTTGAATATTGTGTTGGCTGGTCAGCAACAGTGGTCAGCTCTGGACACCGCTCTCAGCCGGGAAGTCGCCGCGCCTCGGTGCTGACCGGCTCGCGGAGGCCAGTCAGGTGCTGGTGTTGCAGGAGCCCAAGGTTAGTGTAGCACACCCCGCGCTGTCTTGGCCTGTCTCGGCAAGACACTGCCTTCTCAAAATTGTTTTCGCTAGTTTTTAACCTTTTAGACCTATTGATGGTCATAAGCCTCTACTCAAAAAATAAAAATGCAAAAGTAGTTTGAAAAGCTGACTGTGGTGAACTAATGAAGCAGTTGTTTTCTGTTTATGTAAAATTTCCTCAAATATCACACACCACTCTAAGTGTGGTCATTGTCACTTTAAATTTTCAACTCTACCCTCTTCTTGTCTTTCTAAATATCAGATGTACTATTGGTATAATTGCACACCAAAAATAAGCCAAACCGTGCATTACACTAACTGGACCCCTGCTTTCGTGGGAGTGCGGGCAGGAGGAGCCAGCTCCAGAGGGAGCCTCCTTTCCCCTCTCCTCTAGCCTGCGTCTAGACGAGTGACCCAGGAGTGGCGCCCCTAGAATCCAGGGGCCTTGGCTGGGCTGGCCGCCGCCCCGCCGCCGGAATCGGGCGGTTCTCGCGGCTTTTCCTACTCTAGTGAAGCACAGTTGCAGTGACGCCACAATTGAGAGGAAGGTCAGGATAGCCTATGCATGTTGTAAATACCGAGTGTTTACAGTCACCTCCTCCTGGTGAGGCTCCTGAGGGGTAGTGCTCCATTATGTAGACTTCCAACTTTGCTAAGTGCTTTTTAGATTGCTTAAAAGTTTTTCAAGATTTTAAAAGATGTATAAGGTTAAGTTTGCAAATATAATGGAAATGCTGTATATCTTTTGAAGTGATGAAATTCACGTTGGAATTTTAAAGAAAATATGTTGTAATAATGCTGTTGTAAGTAATATTTTCATGTCTCTTTTTGCCTGTTTTCTATTTCAGCACATTCATTGTGGTGAATGTTCATAGCATTATAATTGCTTAGCCATTGAATGATAACATTTGTTAGTGGAAATTGGAAGAATTATTTGTGAAATTCTGCAGAATTCATTTTTCTATTTCCAATATTTGCTGAAGTTAAATAAAAATTTTCAAGCCATTGATGTAATAAAATGTGAAACAAGACAGTTGTCTGTACCCCTTCTCCACGCTCATACAAAGTGAGGTATTTTCTTCCCTTTACAGCAGGGCTTGGGGTTTCCGAGTGTGTGATTTCCCCAGAGTTACACTGAGGGAACCTGGCAGAGAGTAACTTTTGCTTTTAGCCTTAGCCTTATCTGGACTATATGAGTGTGTGTGTGTGTGTGTGTGTGTGTGTGTGTGTGTGTGTGTGTGTGTTTGAGGTACCGGGGATGAAACCCAGGGGCATTCTACCTCTGAGCCACACCCCAGCCTAATTTTTTATTCTTTATTTTGAAATAGGGTCTCACTCAATTGCAGAGGGCCTCACTGGGTAGCTGGGGTTTTCTTGGAACTGCGATCCTGCTGTCTCAGCCTCCCAAACTCTGGGGTTACAAGCATGTGCCACCACGCCTGGCTATGATAATCTTTTTGATGTACAGTGATCTTTTAGTTGACCTCAAGTGAGGGTGCATGAATTCATAACATTTGCAATGGTTGAGACCTGAATATAAATGCCTCGTAAGGGGAATCTTTATTTTTTCGGTTTTTCTTTTTCAGCTTGACCAGGATTTGACCTGACCCCTGGGGGCCTGGCTCTGCGTGCCGCCTGGGCTGTCCAGTGGAGGCGGCAGCTGCCACCGTGGCTTCCTCCTCGGCCGGCCTATCAGGTGGTGTGCAGAGCACCCCGGCTCTATGCTCTGCCCTCTGGTGGCTGCAGTGCATGAGTCTCGCGCACACCAGGAAGTGGAGGCGGGGCCCCACAGGCCCAGAAGGACAGGTCCCTAGTGCCTGGCTGCCTCTCCACATCCCCACCACCCGTAGTGCTGTCCTGGGGACTCCAGCCTGGGCCTGGTGGTGCCCACCTGGAAGCCCAGTACTGCGGCAGCCGAAGCAGGAGGACACAGGTTCCAGGACAGCCTCAGCAACATAGCAAGACCATGTTTCAAAACAAAAAATAAAAAGCCTAGGGATATAGCTCAGTGGGAGCACACCCCTGGATTCAATTCCCTGTACCGCACATGCGAACAAATGAAAAGGGCTGGGAGCCGGGCATGGTGGCACACCCTTGTAATCCCAGCATCTGGGATGCTAAGGCAGGAGGATCGTGGTTCACAGGCAGCCTCAGCTACTAAGTGAGGCCCTTTGCAACTCTAAGATCCTGTTTCAAAATAAAGAATGAGCCGGGCGTGGTGGCGCACGCTTGTAATCCCCGCGCTTGGGAGGCAGAGACAGGAGGATCGCGCAGGTTCGAAGCCAGCCGCGCGCGCTGGCTTAGGAGACCCTGTTTCCAAATAAAAATGTAAAAATAGGTCTGGGAGTGTAGCCCGGAGGTAGAAGGGCTTCCAGGAACCCCAGTACCACAAAGAAAGGAAGGAAGGAAGGAAGGAAGGAAGGAAGGAAGGAAGGAAGAAAGAAAGAAAGAAAGAAAGAAAGAAAGAAAGAAAGAAAGAAAGAAAAATAGGGCTGGGGGTGGAGCTCGGAGGTAGAACGCCCCTGGGTATTCTAGTTTCTGGTAGAAATTTTACCTCTGAGGTACACCCTCCCCCCTTTTCGGTACTAGGGATGGAACCCACACACATACCCACAAACCCTCCAAACTATAAAGACAACCTAACTTCGAAATGCAATGCTGCCTCAAACAAAACTTAAGTGGTGGACACCCTGTGAGCACGCGACTGTCAGGGTAGGCTTGGGAGCGCCACAGAGCGGCCCTGTGAGGCCTCAGGCCCTGCAGGGTGCTGGCTGGAAGGGATGGGTGTGCGACCTTTCCAAGGTCAGAACTCTCCTTCCCAGCAGCCACTCCCTGCTTGGGCATCCTGTGTGCCAGGGCCAGCTCACAGGACATCCCGGTTTGCTCTGTCCCAGGCTAGTTGGGGCCAACCCCAGCAGCAGCCTCCAGCACTGGCCAGTGGGACTCCACACCCTTGGCTTCCTCGTGGTCTGTGTCCGCCATCTTGATTTACTGGAACTGTCAATTGTCAGACACTGAGTACGTGAGTGGCAGATGAGAAGTCACCTGTGCCAGTTTGCCCGCATGCTAGTGTTCTTGTGGAATTGACATCGAGGATCAGGATTTCTTTATTATGGTGCTGGGGATTGAGCCCCAGGGGCATCCAACTCTGAGCTATACCCTCAGCCCAGTTTTACTTTATTTTGAAACAGTCTCATTTAAGTTCCTGAGGCTGGCTTCAAACTTGTGACCCTCATGTCTCCACCACCCCCCCAGTCCTGGAATTGTGGGTGTGCACCACCACGCCCAGCTTAGGATCAGGGTTTCTGGGTCCATCTTTACACGTGGCGTACACTACTCTTCTTCCAGGGGCCGTGGCCATTTCTCCCACCTGCCAGAGATGAAGAAGCTGCTTGCCCAGGTCAGCCTTAGCGCTACAGCCACTGGGCATTCGTTCTCTGCTTTTTGGTTTGGTTTTGTTTGCAACAGGATCTCAGTAAGTTGCTGGCGCTGTTCCTCAAACCTGTGATCCTCCCGTCAACCTCCTAGGGGTTGGGGTTACAGGCGTGCGCCACCACGCCTGGCTTGGTGGGTGAGCACTTGGTGTTGCAGAAGCTCTTCCACCCCCTGGATGGGGGGTTTCTTGAGGTCAGGACTGTCAGATTTCCCTTGGCCTCCAGACCTGGGGATAACAGGCTCATAAATGCTTGTTACAGGAATCGAGAAGTTGGGTGCACTGAGGGGGAAATTGGTACCTGCTGGCCCTTGGCCATTGTGGCTGCTGCCCAACTCCCGGGGAGTGGGATTCGCAGCTGCCAACTTGTTCCTGGGCGTCCAGAGGGTGAGGTCTGGCTGCTCGGGCTTATTGATTGAGTTATCTGTTGCTTAGGTGTTTATTACCAAAGTACTGGGGACATAAGTTCAAATAGAGGGTCTGGTGGTTGTAGATTTTAACTCGCGGTTCAACTTGTTTTGGGGTCCTCCACCTTCCCTCCATCACTCGGTCTCTGCCCCTTCGCTCCATACCCCGTGGAGAGGCGGCCGTGGTCATGAGAGAGGGAGCCTTCCATGAGACTGCAAGCGGCTCCTCAGAAAGGACCATCCTGCCTGCGGTCCACAGCCTTGGAGAGGGCAGTCGAGGGGCAGCAGGTGGCCAGCCAGGGCCGCCACAACCCTGTAGGGCTGAGTGGGCTGTGTCTCCCTGTGGTCCCACAGTGAAGGGGCAGCAAAGTTTCCTGAGGTTCTTTGGTGATTTGTGCGCCAGCCAGGTACCCTTCCATGGCAGGCACCTAATGAATGTTTCTTGCTTCCAAAAAGACTTGCAGAGGCTGGATCCCGCGCTAAGGTACTGCAGGTGCCTGCGGTGCCTGCTGCTCCCAGGCTCCCTCCTCTGGGCCAAGTCAGAAAGGATTGGGGAACAGTCGGCTGGCACACACGCTGGGCCTTCCCACCTGCGTCTCCAGCCTTGGGCGGCGCAGACACCGCACGTCTATGTTCTAGAAGTCGGTGTTCACACCCTGGACCTTTGGCAGCGTTCAGCCCCGAGGTGTGAGGGGCCTCCAGGTCCTTAGAGACATTCTGTGTAACAGTTGTCTTAACTATGGTGGCTCATGGCCCTTAACTGTATACATGCAACAACAAATATGTCTTACACTATAGGTAATGTGTATGGCAAATTGTTTTTTTAGTAATAATTACTTAATTTATTAAAGATGACCCTTAGCCGGGCGTGGTGGCGCACACTTGTAATCCCCACGCTTGGGAGGCACAGACAGGAGGATCGCACAGGTTCGAAGCCAGCCGCATGCGCTGGCTTAGGAGACCCTGTTTCCAAATAAAAATGTAAAAATAGGTCTGGGAGTGTAGCCCGGAGGTAGAAGGGCTTCCAGGAACCCCAGTACCACAAAAAAAAAAAAAAAAAAATGACCCTTATCAGCTAGGAATGGTGACGCATACCTATGTAATTCTTGTATTGGGGAGGTTGGGACAGGAGGATCATGGGTTCGAGGACAGCTTCAGGAAGTAGTGAGACTCCTAGTGAGACCCTGTTTCAAAATAAAAATCAGAGCCGGGCATGGTAACACATGCTTGTGATACCAGTACTTGGGAGGCTGAGGCCCAGGATGGAACCCAGGGTGCTGCGCTTGCCCGGGAAGTTCTTTGCCTCTGAGCTACTTCCAGCCCCAAGCCCACCCCATATAGGTTCACAGCACCTCCGCTGCTAGAGACAAGGCCAGGGTGCGGAAGTCACTCGCCCAAGTCACTCAGCTCTGAAATGGAGAATGGGCTGGGGGACTGGGCCAGCTGCCTGTGAGCAGTGCTCCTACCGCCTTGCGCTATGCCTGCCGCTACGTGCAGAAGAGGGGAGGCCTGTGCTGCGCGGCCACGGTCAGGGGCTGGGCCTGTCCCAGGGGCCCTATAGCCACTGCAGGGGTTGCAGGGTCCTCTCGGGGTGGCTGTGGAGTGTGCTCCTTCCAAAGAGGGAGCACCTGCCCGATGATGGCCCGGAGCACCCCTGGGGCTTCAATCCCACCCACCCTCCTCACGGCGCTCTATCTCTGAGAGCCCTATTTATTATTTTGAAACAGTCTCAGTAGGTTGCTTGGTCTTGCTGTGTTCTCAAGGCTGTCCTTGAATCTGCGATTCTCCTGTTTCTGCCTCTGGAGTACTGGGATTACAAGTGTGCTCCCCGCGCCTCCCTAGCAGTTCTGTGCCTTGCCTCATAGGCTGCCTAGGAAGGCTCTGCTAGTTCACCCCCGAGGGCGGCCTGTGAAGAAGGCTTGATTCTTGTTCTAGGCTTCTAGCCAAGAGTAGCCTTTGAGGACAGAGCCAGGCTCCTGCCTCGTTCCCTTTGAGACTTCTCAACGTGCTTAACGAGAAGTTTTCAGTTTTTAGATATTTTCAGTTAGAGCCGTAAGGGTGGCATGTGGGGGTGGGTTCTTGTTGGTGGGACTGTAGAGCTGTTTAGCTCATGATCTGTAACCCGAAATGGCCTGCGGGATCTCTCAGAGAGGTCTGTTCCTATAGAACCTAGAAGCTACGACTGGTTCCCGGTCTATTGTGTTGGTCTTCCGTAGGTAGCAGAGGAGTGCACCGATTGTTCTGACAAACTTGAGGGGGATTTCCCCCTGTCATGGGGCCACCCGTCCCTTCTTGACGGTCCGCCCTTGGTATTCGGGGGTCCGCCAGACATTATTCCAGCGAGGCAGGGCCCAGTCTGAGCAAAACTCAAAGCCAGTTGAGGGCAGACAGGTCATTTGTCGGCCTGTGCACCTTGCTGTTGGTGTTCTAGGCTGCCACAGATACAACCTGACATGGGGCACATTTGACGACAGCAGGACTGTTCATTCTGCTCGCGTGCTGGCGAGGACTGCGCAGGCTGGCTGCAACAACTCCTAGGCCTCCCGCAGGACAAGAGCTGACAGCTGCTTCTTCATCCTAGCAATGAAGAGTCACATTGGGCAGACACCTAAGTGTTAAAATTAAGAGCGCCCTAAAGCCGGGCGTGGTGGCGCACGCTTGTAATCCTCGCGCTGGGGAGGAGGATCGCGCAGGTTCGAAGCCAGCCGAGCGCACTGGCTTAAGAGACCCTGTTTCCAAAGAAAAATATAAAATAGGTCTGGGAGTGTAGTCCGAAGGGAGAAGGGCTTCCAGGAAACTCAGTACCACCTAAAAACAAAAAATAAGAGGACACCCTAAATCCCACTAATAAAGTCAGTCCTGAAGCACTTATGGCCTAAGCTTAGCCTGGTTTTGTGGGACGAGATGTGGGGCTCCTCGGGCTCCCGTCGTGCGGGCCTGTCGGCTCTCGGGTGTGGCGGCGGGGATAGTTGTCTTTTTCGGGGTGAGCTGGTTTGGTTCTCCAGGTTTCTTGTGAGCGGGTCATCTCAGGCTGCTGGCTTCAGCCAGGCTGAAACACCCTCAGCTTTCACTGCTGTTGAGGTTGCAGGCATAACAGCAAAGGCCTCTTCACTGTGCCCTGTGGGGAGCTGCTTTTACTCTTCGACCCAAACTAGGTTTCCAGGCTTATACGGGTGGACTGGGGCAGTTAAACTGACTGGTGTTCTAGTACCCGTTTATGCAAGTCACATGTGCCTTTCCTTATAAGTTTTTAACTCTCCTCCCACCTACAGCCTTCCTGGCAGTCCTTGGGGGATAGGAGAGTGTCAAGCAAACACCATCTCTAGGGAGAAGGCCCTGTTCTCTTGGTGGGAGGCATCTAATTCTAAATAGGACTAAGGGTAAGGCTTAGTCCTTAGCTTGGTTTCCTGACATAGTTCCCCTAACCCAGTTTTGATGTTCTATTATTCTCTCTACTTTGCCTGAACCCTGTGGCTTAGATGCAGAATGCGGCTTTGGGGTGGTGCCCAGGGCAACCGGCGCATCCCGGGTGACTTCTGCAGTCAGCTGGTCCATTGTCTGACCCTCTGTGCAAGGGCGCTCTATATTTAGGGATGACTTTCTTTTTTTCTTTTCAGTACTGGAGATGGAACCCAAGGGCATTCTACCTCTAAGCTACACCCCCAGCCCTATTTTTTATTTCTTATTTGAAACAGGGTCTCACTGAGTTGCAAAGGGCCTCACTAAGTAGCTGAGGCTGTTTGTGAACCAAGATCCTCCTGTCTCAGCCTCCCAAATGCTGGGATTACAAGTGTGCGCCACCACGCCCGGCTAGGAGTGACTTTTTTGAGTAAGGCGCAGATTAGTCTCCAGGCCTTTTCTGTCCAGCAGGGATATGCTTCTACCCATCCGGTCTGAGTGCATACTCTGACTAAGAGATATCCATTACACTTTGGCTATTTGAAAAAATCAATTTGTACATCTTTAAAGGGGGCTACTTCCACAGCCGGTATTCCAGGAGGAAGTTTAAGTCCTTGTTCAGGGTCGTTCTTGCTAGAGCTGCCAGCTGGTGTGTGTAATAGTGCTGCTGAGGGACTTCTCTGGGTTTTCTCACAAGTTGGGTCGGTCTGTGTGCCTCCTGCACAGTAGCTGGCCAGAGCTTGTAAGGGATAGCTGTGTGCTTACCAGGCAGTGCCATCCATTTTCCTGGGGCTTCAGTTTCCTTTCTTTCTTCCTTTCTTTCTTTCTTTCTTTCTCTTTCCTTTTAGCCATTTTACTCTTGGGGCTTTTAGGAGGGTAAGCGGTTGGCCTGTTTGTTCGGCATAGCCCTAGAGTCTCATGTTGGCTGGGCACGGTGGTGCACGCTTTGTAATCGCAGCATTCAGGAGACTGAGACAGGAGGATGACTGCGCAGGCAGCCTCAGCTACTCAGTGAGGCCCTTTGCAACTCAAAGAAAAAAATAGGTCTAGGGATATAGCTTGGAGGTAAAATGCCCCTGGGTTCCATCCCCAGTACTGCAAAAAAAAAAAAAAGCCTTGTGTCCTAGGAGGAGGTCGTCAGCATAATTGGAGAAGGGCGGAGCCCACAAGGTGCAAGAAGGAAGTGTCTTGAGGTCACGGCCAAGGCTTTTCCAAACATGGTGGGAGGTTTATTGCTGTTTTTTGGGGTACTGAGGATCGAATCAGGGACATTCTATTTCTGAGTTAAACCCTCAGCCCAATTTTTTTTTTTTTTTTAAACAGGATCTGACAGCCGGGCATGGTGGCGCACGCTTGTAATCTCCGCGCTTGGGAGGCAGATACAGGAGGATCGCACAGGTTCGAAGCCAGCCACGCGTGCTGGCTTAGGAGACCCTGTTTCCAAATGAAAATGTAAAAATAGGTCTGGGAGTGTAGCCCGGAGGCAGAAGGGCTTCCAGGAACCCCAGTACCACCAAAAATAAATAAATAGATAAACAGGATCTGACTAGGTTGTTGAGAGTCTCAGCCTGCCAAGTACTAGGATTGCAAGCGTGCACCACCACGCCTGGCTGCGGTTGTGGGGGGTTTTGTGTTTTTTTGTTTGTTTTTGTTTTTTGTGGGTCTGGGGATGAAACCCAGGGGCATTCTACCTCTGAGCTACACCCCCAACACTCTTTTTTAGTCTTTATTTTGAAACAGGGTCTCACTGAGTTGCATTGGGCCTCACTAAGTGGCTGGCGCTGTCCACAAACCATGATCCTCCTGTCTCAGCCTCCCAAATGCTGGGATTACAAGCCTGCGCCACCACGCCCGGCTGTGGCGGTAGCTTTTAAATCCTTGGGGCGATCAAGTCCAGGTGAACAGGGTTTGGGCTCCAGTTTCTGGGTCCTCTCATTTAAAGACGAACAGTTCTTGGCTCAGAGAAGCCAGATAGAGCCAGGTTGCGGTGGCAAGAGCAGCTTAGGAGAGTGTGTTTGGGTTGGACACTGGGATGCAAGGTGACTGTGGCCTGGCTGGTGACCTGGAAGTCCTGCGCTGGCCATAGTCCTCGGTTCCTGGATTTTGGGCTGGCAAGAGGAGTGTCCACTGGGACTGGCATGATGTGGTAATAACGGGTTGTTGAAGTCGCATTAAGTGGGTCTGGACTCCCTCCGGGGCCAGCCGGGGGTTGAAGACTGCCATAGTCCGCTGGTTAGGCGTGGGGGCAAAGCTCAGTACCTACTGGTGCCTGGAATTTGTCCATCCCAGGTGGACGGTCCACCCATACGGCGGGCCATGGAGCGCAGCCTCTGGGCTCATGCCCCCCTTTTGCTCCTCAAACAGCCTTCGCTCTTTTTTTAAGGGCATTTGTAGGAAGCAAATTAGCACTGACGACTTTTACTTTACCTTTGTCTGAAAAGGTGATCGTTGCTCTGAGTTAGCTGAGGAGGTCCCGACCCAGGAGTGGAACCGGACAGTCCAGCTTGTAGAGGAATTGGTGAGCAGCTCTCCTGCCCTCTAGAGTGCATTGGTGAGGGTGAAAAACATCTGCCGGGAGGCTGTTCCTGCTGCTCCAATAATCTGAACATGTTGGTTACTGAGGGGGCAATCGGACCAATAACCCCTGATTGTTCTGCCCCAGTGTCCACAAGGAACTGGAGACAGTGCCCCGACATACGCTGTGGTTTGGGCCGGGGCCCCTTGGGGACTTAGCTCGGCGCTCGAGCTTTCCTAGGACAGCTGTTCTTTTGGTGCCCAGTTTCCTTGCAGAATGCTCCCCGGTCACGGCAGAGAGGAGCCCTGGCTCCTTGGGGGGCGCTGGGCCTGGGACGGGGCCTTGCCTATAGGTTTCTGGCTCTGCTCCCCACGAACTCCACGCTGTTGCACTGAGGTTGGATTTTTGTTGCGTTTTTCCATTTGCTTTTTGTTTGTTTACAATATCGCAGCTGATGAAAATCTCGTTGCTACCTCGAGGACTTGGGAAGCACTTACCTTAGCAAATCCTTCCAGCTTCTGTAGTTTGCAGCCATGTCACGAGGGCTCTGGCTGGCAAAGGCAGCGTCAACCATTAGCTGGTTTTCAGACCAAGCAGCTCATAAAAGGCCCTGGGGCTTTCAAAAGGACTTTTTTGGGGGGGATACTGGGAATGGAACCCAGGGGCATTCTACACCGCCAGCCCTATTTTTTTTTTTTTTATTCTTTATTTTGAAACAGGGTCTCCCTGCATCGCAAAGGGCCTAAGTAGCTGCGGTTGTCCGTGAACTGCAATCCTCATATCTCAGCCTCCTGAATGCTGGGATTACAAGCATGTACCACCACGCCCGGCTATTCTTTATTTTTGAAACATGGTCTTGCTAAGTTGTGGAAGGCCACACTAAGTAGCTGAGGCAGGGCTTGTGTGCTGGTATTGGAAAATTCCCTTGGAATTAATTTTCAAAATGTAAAATATAGTCAGGGCCTAGGTGCTGAGCAGGCACTCAGGCAGGGAGGGGCTGCAGCTATTACAATGCAGAGTCCCCTCTGTCTTGCCCTTTACTATAGGTTATGATTAACCTATAATAAAGCCTCAGAGTCCATTGAAGCCTTTAGCCCTAAAACTATGTAGAGGCGATCAGTGCCTCCGTTTACCTCCTGTCCTCTGTGACCCGGCCTGTGTAGGAAAGGTGAACCCCGTGTGCTGCTTTGAAGCACCCCTAGGTGATGAGCAAGCAGCACTGCCCAGGCGAAGGCCAGGTAGATTCTTGACCCCTCGCTTAGTAAGTGCACTGCCTGAGACAAAGAGGCGCTCAGACAAGGGAAGAGACCTGCAGAATTCAGACACCAAGGGTGATCAGTAAGAACAGACAGTCCCAGGGCCCTTTTTCGTTGTAAAGATAAGATTTCCCAAGATGTGGGAGGATGCCAGGAGCCTTCAAGAAGTCCCAGACTCCGATAATCAGCTAACACATTTTGAGGTATGACAACAGGCGTGGGGTCTGTGCTGGAGACAGGTCAGGTCTACAGGAAGGAATCCCCACATCAGAAGAGCTGCCCCAGAGAAAGGGCAGAACTAGTCCGGTCAGAAGACTGGGTCTAAAGCTACTCTGTCTGAAAGACTTGGTGATGTCTTTCCAAGCCGCCCCGCTGCGTCACCGTACGGCGCGGCGCCTTGCTAAGCTCTGTGCCATCTTCCATCTTTTAACAATAAATTAGTTTAAGCCTACCGAGTTCGGGCTAGTGTTTTCTATTCCTAGCTCAGAGCAAGAACCCGCGGCTGCATCTCTCACTGTAACCGTTTTGGGAGCCCAGCCAACCCGGAGCAGCTTCTCCACATTACAGCGAGCCTGCGGCCCTCCTGTCTCCGCCGCCACCACGCCCTGCTCATCGGCTCTTGAAGGACCGCTTCAACCTTGGCAATGTCGGTGGCCTTGGAGCCCACCCCCCTTTTTTTGTGGTACTGGAACATTCTACCTCTGAGCTATACTCAGCCCTTTTATTTATTTTGTGTGTGTGTGTGTGGTGGTGGTACTGGGGATGGAACCCTTCTACCTCTGGGCTACACTCCCGGACCTAAATTTATATTTTTTTATTTGGAAACAGGTCTCTTAAGACAGCGAGGCTGGCTTCAAACCTGCACGATCCTCCTGTCTCCGCCTCCCAAGCACTGGGATTACAAGTGTGTGCCACCACGCCTGACAGAGTTCCCCCTTTTTAAGTCCCTGGAGGAAGGCCTCTGGGTACGCCCCCAGTTTTGCCACATCTCTGGGATCTTTGGGTTTCACTGGGGATCTGTTGCTGGCAGACATTCTTGAGGATAAATCTGGGGTTTTAGGGCTTTTTCCAGGGGGTTTTCCTCGGCCCAGTGGGTTGCTGCCTGCAGAACATGGTGCCTGGTTTTAATGTTGAGAAGAGTTAGGAGAAGCTGGCGACAATCTGGCGAGTAGGAGTGCGGTTTTGGCAGGTCTGTTCCTCCCGGGGCCTTTTTAAAATGGGCGGAAGTAGCCGGGCGAGGTGGTGCACGCTTGTAATCCCCGCGCTTGGGAGGCGGAGACAGGAGGATCGCACAAGTTCGAAGCCAGCCGCGCGTGCTGGCTTAGGAGACCCTGTTTCCAAATAAAAAAATATAAAAATAGGTCTGGGAGTGTAGCCCGGAGGTAGAAGGGCTTCCAGGAACCCCAGTACCACCAAAAACAAACAAACAAACAAAAAAAAAAAACCATGGTAGAAGTCGGGCCTCACTTGCTGCCTCTGACTTGACTGGCCGCTGGAGGCCGAGCTCTTAGCACAAGATCTGGGGATCAGACCTCGCAGCCATGGGGGCAGGGCATGAACTAAGGGACCCAAGTGTCAATATAAGGAGATTGGGGCAGATGTCCTAGACGGCTCGACCCCATCCCAACTGTGTCGTGGCATGGCCTGAGGCAGCTCAGTTCTGTCACCAGTGTAACCCTGGCTACAGAGAGGATCACTTGGTATGCCCGCTATTTTAGAAGATACTTAGAAGACAAAATATATTTAACTTATAAAGGAGCCAATAATAATTAGCATTATAGTTACATCAACATATATATGTATATATATACATATATATAAAATCTCAACCTTTACTATTGAAGTGAAGTTTAGAATTTGTGGCTCAATAAGGTAACTGTCATTACCAGCCAGTGCAGGTTAACAGCACTGACAAAAATCAAATAATAGCTCTTGACCTTTTATTAGTTTAGAGAGCCGTGTTAATGATCAGAAATTAGCTTATTATCTGCTGGACAGTTGTATCTCTTATACAATAATAAAACATTTAGTCAAAGCAAACAAATGTAAACCAGCTCTTAAAAGACAAGGGAGCCGAGCGTGATGGCGCACGCTTGTAATCCCAGCACTTGGGAGGCTGAGACAGACGGATCGCGGTTCGCAGACAGCCTCAGCTACTTAGGCCTTCCACAACTCAGTGAGACTCTGTTTCAAAATAAAGAATAAAAAATTGGGCAGGGGGTGTAGCTCGGAGGTCAAATGCCCCTGGGTTCCATCCCCAGACCCACAAAAAAAAAAAAAAAAAAAAAAAAAGACAAGGAAGCCAGGCATGGAGGCCACGCTTGTAATCCCAGCACTTGGGAGGCTGAGACGGGAGGATCGCGGTTCGCAGACAGCCTCAGCTACTTAGTGAGGCCCTCTGCAACTCGGTGAGACCCGGTTTCAAAATAAAGAATAAAAAATAGGGCAGGGGGTATAACTCGGAGGTCGAATGCCCCTGAGTTCCATCCCCAGACCTCAAAACAAAACAAAACAAAAAAAGACAAGGGATTTTTGAATGGTACTAAACATCAGATATAATACACATTTCATAAATAGATTTGTTTACCTTGCATGTATATTAAACCCATATAGCTAAGTCTATAAGTTTTTATTAAACTTTTAGATAAACCCCAGAGGCACGGCGTTCAGCCTTTCGATGTTAACAGCTCTGTAGTCGTGCATATGGAGTCAGTATACATGCACTACACATGCATGTGTCAAATCCAGAGTCATTCAAAGTGATAGTCGTTTGTCTTTGTTAAGCTAACATCTGGCTCTTGGCAGATGGGGTCCGCTGATGCAGACTGGAAGTTTACTTGCAGCCCCTGGTTACTTCGATCCCCGCCCCTGTAGAAAGGGGGCGGAGAGGACAGCACGGAGTCCCTAAGCCGCGGCATGCAGTGGGCGCTGTCAGCCGAGGGCAGCGCTCTCGCGGAGGCCCAGCACGGGGTGCGCACGCCGGTGGATCAAGGGGAGCCTGAACCCCGCAGGCTGCGTTCCCAGGAGCCCTGCGCCTGGCTCCAGGGAGGAAGTACCGGGGTCCCTGCTGAGCCTCCCCGCCCCTGCCCATGCAGGCAGCTGTCACCTGTTGCTGGAAAGCTGGCACACGCCACGGAGCCACACCAGGCAAAAAGGCACCTGTCTGGCAAGTACCAGGGATCTGGCTTTGGTGGCTAACTTTTTCTGATTGTGAAGGTGCAGGTACAGAGGGGAGCAGCCAGTCCCCGCCTCCCCATGTCTCTGTGTGTGTGTGTGTGTGTGTGTGTGTGTGTGTGTGTGTGTGTGTCTATCTCTCTCACATACACACACACACACAAACAGGAGAGAAAAAGCTTTCTCCAGAGACGGGCGTGGTGGTGCACGCTTGTAATCCCCGTGCTTGGGAGGCTGAGACAGGAGGATCTCACGGGTTCGAAGCCAGCCTCAGCTACTGAGTGAGGCTCTCAGCAACTTAGTGAGACCCTGTTTCCAAATAAAATATAAAAAAGGTCTGGGAATATAGCCCGGAGGTAGAAAGCCTCTGAGCTCCACCCCCAGTGCCACCAAAAAAAAAAAAGATACATGGATGCCAGTATCTTCATGGTAGATTTTGCAGTCTCTGGAACGGAAACATTTTTCTGTTCTTTATGAATTGCCAGTCTCAAGGATCCTGTCGTAGTAACAAAATAGCAACCAAGACTTGAATAGTTATTCTTCCCAGGAAGAAAGGCAAATAGCCAATAGGCACATAAAAAGATGTTGTGCCCTAGTCCTGAGGGAGACGCATCAAAACTAACGAAGCTGAGCGGATGGCACAGGCCTGTAACTGCAGGACCTGGGAGGCTGAGACAGGAGGGTCGTAATGTAGCGAAGCCCTCAGCCTTAGTGGACCCTGTTTAGAAATAAAAATAAAATAGGGCTGAGAGTGCAGCCAGAGACAGGGCCCTTGGGTTTCATCCCTAGTACCAAGAAAAAAATTTTTTTTTTTTTTTTTTTTTTTTTTTGGTGGTACTGGGGTTCCTGGAAGCCCTTCTACCTCCGGGCTACACTCCCAGACCTATTTTTACATTTTCATTTTGGAAACAGGGTCTCCTAAGCCAGCGCGCGTGGCTGGCTTCGAACCTGCGCAATCCTCCTGTCTCTGCCTCCCAAGCGCGGGGATTACAAGCGTGCGCCACCACGCCCGGCGAAAAATTATTTTTTAATTTGCTTTTCAATACCGGGGATGGAACTCAGGGGCATTCTACCTCTGAACTACACCCTCAGCTCTATTTTTTATTCTTTATTTTGAAACAGGGTCTCACAGAGTTGCAATGGGCCTCACTAAGTAGCTGAGGCTGTGCACGAACAAGGATCCTCCTGTCTCAGCCTCCCGATTGCTGGGATTACAAGCATGTGCCACCACGCCCAGCAAAAAAAAAAATTTAATATTAAAAAAATAAATAGCCGGGCATAGTGGCGCACGCTTGTAATCCCAGCATTTGGGAGGATGAGAAAGAAGGATCACGGTTCGCAGACAGCCTCAGCTACTTAGGCCCTTTGCAACTCAGTGAGACCCTGTTTCAAAATAAAGAAAAATAGGGCTGGGGGTATAGTTTGGAGGTAGAATGCCCCTGGGTTCTATCCCTGGTACTGCAAAATAAATAAATAAATAAATAAATAAATAAATAAATAAATAAACGCAATTGGTGAAAACCCCTAACTCGGGAGGGATGTGGGCCTCAAGGTGTGTGAAGTCCAAGAATCCGCAAATGGGACCAACCCACGGAAGACTGCACAAAACCTGCTATAGCCAAATTACCAAGAGTCATAGTTTGAAAGCAGCAAGAAAAAAGCAACGCGTCACATGCAGGAGAACCGACATAGAGCTGCCAGTGGATTTTTCAGCAGAAACCTCACAGTCCAAGAAAGAGTGTGATGATACGTTCAAAGTGCTGAACAGCAACCCAAACTGCTGAAAACAGAGAATACTCGGTGGAGCTCTTCAGATGTGGTAGACCTGCTTTCTCAGACAGACAAAAGCTAAGGGGCGTGTCGTGGTCTCCCCCACTCCCCTCCCTCCTCCCTCCTCCCTCCTCCCTCCCCTCTTTCCTTGGTGTGTGTGTGTTTTACTTGGTACTAAACCCAGAGGCATTCTACCTCCAAACTACACCTCCACCTTTTCTTTTTTCTTTTTCTATTTTTTTTTTTTTTTTTTTTTTTTTTTTTTTTGGTGTGTGTGTGTGGTGCTGGGGGTTGAACCCAGGGGCATTCTACCTCTGAGCTACACCCTCAGATCTATTTTGTTTTTATATATATATTCTTTGGTTTGAAACGGGGTCTCACTAAGTTGCAAAGGGCCTCACTAAGTAGCTGAAGCTAGCCTCAAACCTGTGAGCCTCCTATCTCAGTCTCCCACCACACCTGGCTTTCCACATTTTTTTTAAACAATCTCATGCTTGTAATCCCCGTGCTTGGGAGACAGAGACAGGAGGATCGCGCAGGTTCAAAGCCAGCCGCACACGCTGGCTTAGGAGACCCTGTTTCCAAATAAAAATGTAAAAGAGGTCTGGGAATGTAGCCCGGAGGTAGAAGGGCTTCCAGGAACCCCAGTACCACCAAAAAACAAAAACAAAAACAAAATAAAGAATAAAAAATAGGGCAGGGGGTTTAGCTCAGAGGTCGAATGCCCCTTGGTTCCATCTCCAGACCCGCAAAAAGGAACTGCTGTGTGTAGGCCGTCAGTGTGGTGGTGACGGCAGGGGAGGGTTCCTCTAGCCTTACGACTGCGTCTCAGATGAGTGAGGTTTGACAAGCGTATACAATGTTCATAGAGTTTTTGTTGTTTTTGTTGTTGTTTTTGCAGTGCTGGGGATGGAACCCAGGGACATTCTACCTTTGAGCTATATCCCCAACCCTCTGTTTTATTCTTTTTTTTTTTTTTTTTTTTTTTTTGTAGCACTGGGGTTTTTGAAAGCCCTTCTTCCTCCAGGCTACACTCCAGGCCTATTTTTACTTTTTTATTTTTTGTTTTTTGTTTTTACAGGTCTGGGGATGGAACCCAGGGGCATTTGATCTCCAAGCTACACCCTCTGCCCACATTTTTATTCTTTATTTTGAAACAGGGTCTCACTGAGTTGTGGAGGGCCTCACTAAGTAGCTGAGGCTGTCCACGAACCCTGATCCTCCTGTCTCAGCCTCCCAAATGCTGGGATTACAAGCATGCACCACCATGCCCAGCTGAGGATCACAGGTTTAAAGCCAGCCTCAGCAATTTAGTGAGGCCCCCAGCAACTCAGTGAGACTTTGTTTCCAAATAAAAAATAAAATAGGAGCCGGCTTGTAATCCCAGCATTCTTTGCAACTCAGTGAGACCCGGTTTCAAAATAAAGAATTAAAAATAGGACAGGGAGTGTAGCTCAGAGGTCAAATGCCCCTGGGTTCCATCCCCAGACCCACAAAAATAAAATAGGGTTGGAGCTATGGCTTGGAAGTAGAAGGACCCAGGCTCCATCCCCAGTACCACACACACAGTGTTTGTGTGAGAGACCCCGGTGGTGCCTGGATTTGCTCTGAAACACTTCAGGAGCAGACAGTAGTGAAGAGTACTCAAAAGTTGTTTTGTGGCTTTTTTGGGGACGACGGGAGTCTGGGGATGGAACCCAGGGACATTTGACTTCAGAGCTATACCCCTGCCCTATTTAATATTCTTTATTTTGAAACAGGGTCTCACTGAGTTGCAGAGGCCTCACTAAGTAGCTGAGTGTGGCTGTGAACCGCGGTCCTCCGGTCTGAGCCTCCCGGATGCTGGGATGACGAGCGTGCCCACCACGCCCGGCTTGGATTGTCACTTTTTTAAAGCTGGTCCTCTTCCACTATCAGTACCACCAAAATAAATAAATAAATAAAAGAAAGAATAAAAAGTGGAGCTGGAGGTGGAGCTTAGAGGTAGAATGCCCCTGGGTTCCATCCACAGTACCACACACAAATGTTTCCAGCCATGCAGGGTCTGGTCTCCGGCCTTGCTCCCGCTGCGCCGTCTCCTGGTCTCCGAGGCTGTTTGCTGACGGGTGATGGGAGCTGCAGGGCCCTGGCCGCAGGCCGGGCAGGAAGCCGGGGAGGCTCGCGAGCCACCGGTGCGTCCTCCTGGCCTGCAGGCGCCCTGGCAGCCCTCAGGCTCAGGAGTCCTTCCTGGGATCCCCGGGGCAGGGACTGTGCCGGCCCTCTTTGTCCCGGGGCTGGCCATACTGCTCAATCCCGGTTTGGAAACGGCACTCCTGAGCCGTCAGGGTGGGGAGGCCGGCGCAGGGAGGGCTGCGGAGGGCGCGGGAGGCCGGCTGACGGTGCCCAGCCCCTGCATCTGCACCTGCCAGTTTGGGGCACTACTTGTCTTCAGCACAGGCTCACTGCCTGGCTGCCCCTTCCTCTGCCCCTCAGAACGGGTGGCTTCGGCGGCCGGGTCAGCCTGTGCGGCCGGGTAGCCTGCGCCCAGCAGGGGCTTTGTGCTGGCTTGGTTCTCAGCGTGGCACTGCCCCACCCGCTCCCAGAGCCCTCGGTCCCAGGGCTCTGTGCACCCCGTGCCACAGGCTCCCTTGGTGGCCAGCCGAGGGGTGCGTAAGCGAGGGTGGGCCCGAGCCGGGGCCTCTGTCTCGGACGCGGGCTGGCTGCCGGCTCCGCAGCTCCCGGGCGGAGACCTGGCCACGCAGCCAGGGCTTCTCGTCGCCATTCCAAGCTGCCGTGGGTGGGGACGTCTCTGGACAGCGGTGACCTGGCACCAGCAGCGGGGCTGGGCCGAGCCGCCGGCCAGGGCCAGGGCGACGCCGGAGGGTGGATGGCCAGGTGCAGAGGAGGCAGGCGCCTTTGGGGCTCTCTGTCCTCAGGTGTGACATGGTGGCCCTGCCAGCCCAGAGGTGCCGTGAGCGCCCGGGCAGCCCGGGAGAAGAGGCCTGGCCTTTGGTGCTGCCTCGAATCTTTACCCCGATACATACATGAACGTATGTGGCTTGTATTAGTGGCTTTTTATTTTGCGAGTTGGTGTTTGTGTGTGTATGTGTGTGCTGATACAGGGGATTGAACGCAAGGGCATTCTTTTATTTTTATATTATTTATTTATTTATTTGTTTATTTTGGTGGTACTGGGGTTCCTGGAAACCCTTCTACCTCCGGGCTACACTCCCAGACCTATTTTTATACTTTTTTATTTGGAAACAGGGTCTCTTAAGCCAGCGCGGCTGGCTTCGAACCAGCGCGGTCCTCCTGTCTCTGCCTCCCAAGCACGGGGATTACAAGTGTGCGCCAGCACGCCCAGCTTTTATTTTATTTTATTTGTGGGTCCGGGGATGGAATCCAGGGGCATTCGACCTCCCGTCCACGTCCCCTGCCCTGTTTTTTATTCTTTATTTTGAAACAGGTTCTCACTAAGTTACAGAGTACCTCACTAGTAGCTGAGGCTGTCCACAAACCGCGAGCCTCCAGTCTCAGCCTCCCAAATGCTGGGATTACAAGCGTGCGCCGCTGAACCCAAGGGCATTCTACATCCCAGCTACACCTCAGCCCTATTTTATTTTTTATTTGAAACAGGATCTCACTAAGTCAACGTAAACCTTACCAAGTTGCTGAGGCTGACTTCAAACCTGCAATCCTCCTGTCTCAGCCTCCCAAGTACTGGGATTACAGGCGTGCAGCACCACATCTGGCAGGGTTTGTATGGTTTGTGGTATTAGGATTTGAACCCAGGACCTCGTGCATGCCAGGTAAATATTCTAATACTGAGTTACATTCCCAGCACTTCTTTTTATATTTATTTATGTATTTATTGTGGTACTAGGGATTGAACTCAGAGGCATTCTACGTGTGTGTGTGTGTGTGTGTGTGTGTGTGTGTGTGTGTGTGTGTTAGTTTGTTAGTTACTGGGGATTGAACCCAGAGACATCTACCTCTGAGCGATACCCTCAGCCCTATTTTTTTTTTTTTTTTGGTACTAAGGATTGAACTCAGAGTTCTTTTACATTCAAGCTATACCCCTAGACCAATTTTATTTCTTATTTGGAAACAGGGTCTCACTAGGTTGCTGAGAGCCTCACTCAGTTGCAGAGGCTGGCTTCGAATCTGCAATCCTCCTGTCTCAGCCTCCCAAGTGCTGGGATCACAAGTGTGCGCCACTAGGTCCAGCTACCTATTTTTTATTCTTTATTTTTGAAACAGGGTCACACTAAGTTGTGGAGGGACTCACTAAGTAGCTGTGGCTGGCCATGAACCTGAAATTTTATTTTTATTTTATTTTATTTTATTTTATTTTATTTTTTGCAGTACTAGGGATAAAACCCATGGGCATTCTACCTCTGAGCTATACCCTCAGCCCTATTTTTAATTTTTACTTTTTTATTTTGAAACTGGGTCTCGCTGAGTTGCAAAGGGCCTCACTAAGTAGCTGAGGCTGTCAACAAACCAGAATCCTCCTGTCTCAGCCTCCCGTATGCTGGGATTACAAGCATATGCCACCATGACTGGCTTCAGCCTGTAATCCTCTCAGCCTCCCAAGTACAGGGATTACAGGTGTGCACTATTCTACCTGGATCGGCTCTTTTTATTTTGAAACAGGATCTTACTAAGTTGCCAGACTGGCCTCAGACTTAGGATCCTCTGGCTTCAGCCTCCTGAGTAGCTGGATTCCAGGTGTGGACATTCAGTTTGTATTAGTGGTTTTGTTTTTGTTCTTTGGGTACTGGGGGTTGAGCCCAGAGCCCAGAGGCATTCTACCTCAAGCCATGTCCAGCCCAATTTTATTTTATTTGGAAACAGGGTCTGACTAGGTTGCTGAGCGTCTCATTATGTTGCCAAGGCCGACTTTGAACCTGCGATCCTCCTGTCTCCGCCTCCAAGTGCTGGGATTTCAGGCGTGTGCCTGGCCAAGAAACAGTTAGAAACATCCAGAGGCAGATGGTGGTCCAGGGAACATCCTCCGCTCTTCAAAATGTGGACCTGTGAGTATGTGACTCAGTCCATGGCAGCGGAACATCCACCCGTTAGGAGCAGACTCAGTGATGTAGTGTACCCAATTTAAGCACACCGTCTATTTTAATGTAGTGTACCCAATTTAAACACACCGTCTATTTTAATGTAGTGTACCCAATTTAAGCACACCGTCTATTTTAATGTAGTGTACCCAATTTAAGCACACCGTTTATTTTTATGGGGCTTTCTTGCATATCATACAGTTTACCGGAATTCCTGTGTTTGGGGAACCAATCTGTAGCAGAACAACAAATAGCAGTGAGATCTTTATGCACACACACGCTTGAACATACCAGTGTGTCTCACGAGAGGGACCCAGCATTGCCACCCACGCAGCTAAAACAAGTTTTCTGTGGCTGTGGCTGGATATGTCCTAATGGCATTTTTTTTTTTTTTTTTTTTTGCTCTGGGGCTGGAACCCAGGGGCATTCGACCCCTGAGCTACACCCACTGCCCTATTTTTTATTCTTTATTTTGAAACGGGATCTCACTCATTTGCAGAGGGCCTCACTAAGTAGCTAAGGCTGTTGAGGAACCACCATCCTCCAGTCTCAGCCTCCCGAATGCTGGGATTACAGGCATGCGCCACCACGCGCGGCTCTCCTAATCGCAATTTAAAAATAGCATTTGAATTGCTTTTGTGTGTATCTTGTGTGTGTGTGTGTGTGTGTGTGTGTGTGTGTGTGTGTTACTGGGTTTTAAACTCAGGGACATTCTGCCTCCAGCCCTATTTTATTTTTTATTTTGAAACACGATCTTGCTAAGAAGTACCTGAGCACTGTACTTGCGATCCTCCTGTCTCAGCTTCCTAAATACTGGGATAATGGGTATGCACTGCTGTGCCTGGCTTGTGCTTATCTTATTTATTTATTTTTTATTTAATTAATTTATTTATTTATTGCGGTACTGGGGATAGAACCCAGGGGCATTCTACCTCTGAGCTACATCCCAGCCCGATTTTATTCTTTCCTTTTGAAATGGGGTCTCACTAATTGCTGAGGCTAGCTGCAAATCTGAGATACTCCTCCTGTCTCAGCCTCCTGGACTAGGATTCCAAGCATGCACCAGCATGCCCAGCTTGTTTTTTGTTTTGAAACAGGATTTTTTTTTTCCAGTACTGGGATTGGAGCCCAGGAGCATTCTACCTCCAAGCTATACCCCCAGCTCTATTTTTTATTCTTTGTTTGAAACAGGGTCTCAGTGAGTTGGAAAGGGCCTCACTCAGTAGCTGAGGCTGGCCATAAACTGTGATCCTCCTGTCTCAGCCTCCCGAATGCTGATTATAAGTGTGGCCACCGCGCCGGGCCACAACAGGATTCCCATAGGTTGCTCAGAGTCTGGCTAAGTAGCTGAAGGTGTCCGTGAACTTGTGATCCTCCTGACTCAGCCTCTCCTGTACTAGGATTACAAGCATGTGCCACCACATGTGGCTTAGTTTTTAAACTATTTCTACTTCCTTCCTACATTTTCACCCTGTGGACATTTTTTTCGGTACTGTGGACCCAGGGGCATTCTACCTCCGAGCTGCACCTTCAGCCCTGGGGTGAGCCGTGGCCCCGCCCCAGGGTCCCTGTGCACAGCCGCGGGGCCCTGCTGTCCTTGTGGAGGGGGCTCCGCTGGCAGTGGGCAGTGAAGCCTACAGAGGGTGTTTCTCCTTTTGACAGTGCAGGAAGTTGTCCAAAGTCTCCAAATTTCAGAAGCATCCCTGTCTTCCCACATGAGCCCAGGCCTACCCCTGTGCTTGGCTTGCTGATCCTACAGCCTCCTGTTGGCTTGGGCGTCCCTGCAATGGTGGACTTCCAGGCCTCTGAAAATCTGACAGGCCTCACTGCCCCTGGCCTCCAGCCCTGGGGCCTCCCTTGGCCGCCGAAGCCCAGGACCCTGCAGCCTGGAGCTGCGGCAGATGCCACTGGCTTGAGCCTCAGCCAACAGGGAAAGCCCTCTCCCTCTGACCTCTGGACCCTTCCGTGCGCAGTGGCTGGCACAGCTACTCTGAGAACGAGAGGTGTCCAGAGCTGGGCCGGCCCCGCCAGCACCCCTTGGGTTCCCTTTGCTTCTCCGCCTGCTCCCTGGTGGAGCCGGCGACCCTTGCTTCCTGGGCGGCTGGCCAGCCACAGCCTTGACCTGCGCTCTGGAGAGCAGAGTCCAGCACAGGCTGGGCTGGAGACCAGTGTTGGTTTCTGCAAGTGATGGAAGCAAATTCTAGCCAATTTTAGCAAGAAATGAGGCTTACTAAAAAGATCTGGTGTCTCTCAAAAAATAAAATGTGAGGCCGGGCGTGGTGGCGCACGCTTGTAATCCCCGCGCTTGGGAGACTGAGACAGGAGGATCGCACAGGTTCGAAGCCAGCCTCAGCTACTGAGTGAGGCTCTCGGCAACTTAGTGAGACCCTGTTTCCAAATAAAATATAAAATAGGTCTGGGAGTGTAGTCCGGAGGTAGAAAGCCCCTGGGTTCCACCCCCAGCACCACAGTATAGGCGCAAGCCTGTGATCCCAGTATTTGAGAGACGAGACAGGAAGATCAAAAAGACTCAAGGACAGCCTCAGCAAGCTGTGAGACTCTCAGAGTAAGACCTTGTTTCCAAACAAAAAAATAGGGCTGGGTTGTAGCTCAGAGGTAGAACACCTCTGGGTGCAATCCCTGGCACTACAAAATAAGTAAATAAATAGAAATCCAGAAGTAGCAAAGGCAGAAAACAGTCACCACCACCTCTAGTGCTCAGGGAAGGTAGGCAAGGAGGGGGTCAGCCACGGAGCGGGGAGCCCTCAGGGCGGAAACTCAGACCTCCACAGCTCGGGTTGTGGCTGCCACAGGAGCACGCAGCCCGGCACGGTGAAGAAACATGGCAGGGGCTGGCCAAAGCTGGTCCATAGACCACTGGGTAGCAAAGACCCCAGCGGCAGAGAGCCCGGCCGGCCTCCTGCAAGGCGCCAGGAGGGGAAGGAAGCCCCTGCCTCCATTGCGGCCCTCTAGTGCCCTCTACTGCCAAAGCCTGGTATCGCCCCAGCAAAAGAAATGTCTGCAAGGTCCGGCTCCACTATCTGAAGGCAGGGCAAAAAGGGCCGGCTGCACCTAAACACAGAAGCTAGTACCTGGCACATTCTTTTTTTATTTTTTCAACTTTTTCTTTTGCGGTACTGGAGATGGAACCCAGGGGCATTTGACCTCCAAGCTACACCCCCAGCCCTATTTTTTATTCATTTTGAAACAGGGTCTCACTGAGTTGCAAAGGGCCTCACTAAGTAGCTGAGGTTGTCCTCGAACCACAAACCTCCTGTCTCAGTCTCCCAAATGCTGGGATTACAAGTGTGAGCCACCACGCCCAGCTTTTTGAACTTTTTTTTTTTTTTTGGTGGTACTGGGGGTGAAACCCAGAGGCATTCTACCTCTGGGCTATACTCCCAGACCATTTTTATATTTTATTTTGAAACAGGGTCTCACTAAGTTGCTGAGAGCCTCACTAAGTAGCTGAGGCTGGCTTTGAACCCGTGCGATCCTCCTGTCTCAGCCTCCCAAGCGCGGGGATTAGCGGGTATTACAAGCATGCGCCACCACGCCCGGCTGACCTTTTTTTAAAGACATCATTATTGATGGGTGTGGTGGCATACTCCTGGAATCCCAGTACTTGGGAGGCTGAGACAGGAAGATCACAGGTTTGAGGCCAGCCTCAGCAATTTAGCAAGGCCCTATTTCAAAATGACAAAATAATCCAGGCATGGTGGCGCACGCTTGTAATCCCAGTGCTTGGGAGGCTGAGAAAGGAGGATCGCGCAGGTTCGAAGCCAGCCTCAGCTACTTAGTGAGGCTCTCAGCAACTTAGTGAGACCCTGTTTCCAAATAAAGTATAAAAAATGGGTCTGGGAGTATAGCCTGGAGATAGAAAAGCCCCTGGACTCCACCCTCAGTACTACAAAATAATTAATAATAATAATAATAATAATAATAATAATAATGGCTGGAATGTAGCTTAGAGGTAGAATACTCCTGGGTTCCATCTCTAGTACCACAAAGAAACAAATAAATAGATAAAATAAGGCTGTAGTTGTAGCTCAGAAGCAAATGCCCCTGGGTTCAATTCCCATTACCACAGGTAGAGAGAGAGAGAGAGAGAGAGAGAGAGAGAGAGAGAGAGAGAGTAAGTACAAGAAAAAGACAGGAAGCCCGGCGTGGTGACGCACGCTTGTCATCCTAGCATTCGGGAGACTGAGACAGGAGGATCATAGTTTGTGGACAGCCTCAGCTACTTAGGCCCTTTGAAACTCAGTGTGACCTTGTTTCAAAATAAAGAATAAAGCTGGGCATGGGGGCGCACGCTTGTAATCCCCGCACTTGGGAGGCTGAGACAGGAGGATCACAGGTTCGAAGCCAGCCTCAGCTACTGAGTGAGGCTCTCAGCAACTTAGTGAGACCCTGTTTCCAAATAAAATATAAAGTAGGTCTGGGAGTATAGCCCGGAGGTAGAAAAGACCCAGTACCACAAGAAAATAAAATAAAATAAAGAATAAAAAATAGGGCTGGGTCTATGGAAGAGTAATTAAGGTGACCTGAGGGGATGGAGGGGGGAGATGGAATCTCTTTAAAGCACATGATGTACTTAAATATATCAAAGTCAATCACTAAATCAAGCATGGGATCGAGGGGGGGAGGGAATGGGATGGGGATTGGATAAAGGCTGATTGGGTGATGTGTGCTTGGATATCCTCACAAGTCTTGTATTCCATTGAGATGTTGGACTACAATGCACCATATATAATAGATTAAATAAAAAATTAAAAAGACAGAAAAAAATAGGGTTTGGTTGTACCTCCGAGGTAGAATGCCCCTGGGTTCCATCCCAGTACTGCAGAAAATAAATAAAATAAAGCTGGGGGTGTAGCTCAGAGGCAGAATGTCCCTGGGTTCAATACTTAGTGCCAAAAAAAAGATTGATTCATCAGGAAGAAATATCAGTTAATCAGTTACAAATATGCATGCATCCATAACAGCGTCACAGCACGTGAACTGTTAGAACAGAGGGAGAAAGGAACGAATCCAGGATTTTTTATTTATTTATATTTTTGTGGATTTGGGAGATTGAACCCAGGGGCATTTTACCTCTGAGCTACACCCACAGCCCTGTTTTATTTTTCTTTTGAAACAGGATTGACAGAGAGTCTCGCTGCTTGCTGAGGCTGTCCTAGAACCTGCGAATCCTCCCATCTCAGCCTCCCAAATGCTGGGATTACAGGGGCGCACCACCGTGCCCGGATGCTAGAGATCATTTCTATTTCTATTTTGGTGAGGTTTTATTTTTTATCTTGAAACAGGGTCTAAGTTGCCGATGGTCTTGCTAAGCTGCTGAGGCTGACCTTGACCCTATGGTCCTCTTTGTCGCAGCCTCCCAAACACTGAAATTACAGGTGTGCGTCACTGCCCGGCTTGTTAGAGATCCCTACCCCTGCGTAGAATTTCGGGAGAAGAGCTGGCGAAGCAAACATCGATGGGACAGGAGTGGAGTCTTGGGCAGGAGCCCGCCAGGTGCCTCACTGCGGGCCAGCCCGCCAGGAGCCCAGAGGCGCTCCCGCGAGGACAGGGCTGTCAGAGCCGGTCCTTTGGCCCCCGCCTGTGGATGGCCGAGGAGCTCCCCGCTGCGCCGCAGTTCCGTAAGTCCTGCGGGATGGCCCCCACAGCCGTCGCGTCCCCGTGCTGACCAGCGGGGCCTTGGAAGTTAAGCCCTTCCAAATCCTGCCACAAAGAGGTGCCAAGGGCAGGATCTGAACCCGGGCCCGGTGGCTCCAGCCCCAGAGGCCTGCCTACCGTCCCAGGGCCGGGGGGTCCTCCCTGGGCCTCTGGGCGCCTCCATCTCTGGAGCCCTCAGTGCTATGGACTCGAGATAAGGACGCCCACTGGCCACAGGGCTGCGGGCCGCAGGGTGGGCAGGGTGAAGCAGAGGGCCCGGGGCAGCGGGCACGGCCAGCCGCCCAGTGCACACCGGGGAGAGCCCAGGACCTGTGGTCCAGCGGCTTCACCTGTGTGGCAGCCAGGAGGCAGGCTGCTCGGGAAGCCCCCGAGGCCTGGGCTCCTCGACCCCTCCAGGTGCCCTGGGAGATGTGTCTCCCACCATGGCGGGAGCTGGCTTCGGGGCAGCCTGCAGGAGGTGGTGTGGCCCCAGGAGCTGCCCCCTGAGGTGCGCGCGAGGCTGGCTGGGCACACTGCACCTGCACCGAGAGGTCCCGGGGGCTCTGGGTGTGAGCGGAGGGAGCCCAGGGAAGTCCCCCAGCCTCCTGGCAGGTCCCCCAAATGGCATTGGAGGGGCCTTCTGGAAGAGCAAGGGCGTCCCTGGGTCTGTTTCTCTTGTTTGTTGGGGATTGAATCTGGGGGCGCTCTACCACTGAGTTACACCTTCACCCTTTGTATTTTATTTATTTATTTATTGTGCTACTGGGGTTGGAACCCAGGGGCATTCTACCTCCCAGCTACAACCCCTGCCTGTTTTTTTTTTTTTTTTTAATTTTAAAACAGAATCTCACTGAGTTGCAGAGGGCCTCACTAAGTAGCTGAGGCTGTCCGCGAACCATCATCCTCCTGTCTCAGCCTCCCGAATGCTGGGATTACAAACATGCACCACCACACCCGGCTCCTCAGCCCTTTTTATTTTTATTTATTTATTTTATTTATCGCGGTGCTGGGGATTGAACCCAGGGCCATTCTATCTCCAAGCTAAACTCTCAGCCCCATTTTATTTTTTATTTGGAAACAGGATCTTGCTAAATTGCTAAGGGCCTCTCTAAATTGCTGAGGCTGGCCTTGAATCTGTGATTCTCCTGTCTCAGCCTCCCAAGTACTGGGATTATAGGTGTGTGCCACCAGGCCTTGCTTGTTTTTGGTTTTGTTTTGTTTTGTTTTACTGGGATGGAACCCAAGAGCATTCTACCTCTGAGCTACACCCCCAGCCCTATTTTTTTTTTTTTTTCGATACTAGGGTTGGAACCCAGGGGAATTCTACCTCCAAGCTACATCCCCAACCCTATTTTTATTCTTTATTTTGAAACAGAATCTCACTGAGTTGCAGGGGGCCTCACTAAGTAGCTGAGGCTGTCCATGAACCTCAATCCTACTGTCTCAGCCTCCCGAATGCTGGAATTATAAGTGTGTGCCACCACGCCCAGCTCCCAACTTGTTTTTGTGTGTTTGTTTGTTTTTGTTTTGTTTGTTTTTGTTTTTGTTTTTTTTGCAGGTCTGGGGATGAAACCCAGGGGAATTTGACATCCGAGCTACACCTCTGCCCTGTTTTTTTTTTTTTTATTCTTTATTTTTATTTTTTATTTACTTTTTTATTTTTGGTGGTACTGGGGCTGGAACCCAGAGGCTTTCTACCTCCGGGCTATACTCCCAGACCCATTTTATATTTTATTTGGAAACAGGGTCTCACTAAGTTGCTGAGAGCCTCACTAAGTAGCTGAGGCTGGCTTCCAACCCGTGCGATCCTCCTGTCTCAGCCTCCCAAGCTCAGGGATTACAAGCGTGCGCCACCACGCCCGGCCCAGCTTATTATTTTGACAAAAGGTTTTGTTAACTTGCCAAGGCTGGCCCTGAACCTGCCATCCTCTGCTTCAGACTCCCACGTACTAGGGTTACAGGCATGTGCCACTATGTCCAGCTGGTCCCTGGGTCTTCAGCCCGGCCCAGGAGAAGGCTGGGGGTGAATTCGTCCAGGGCCTTTGTCCACACACCTGGTGAGATGTGGCTGCCCCCTTGCTCTGCCCCACATCCTGCACAGCTTGTGTGTCCGTGGACACCCCTGTCTTTTGGGGCGCCTGTGGGTCCAGGCTCAACCCGAAGAGCCGGTGGGAACTGAACCTGACCTAGGAGTCTACCTGGAGCAGACTCAGATCTCTAGGGAGCACCTGGTTTCGAAGCCCACGGGCCTCCATGCCCACCTCCTGCTGTGCCCTTGGCTACAGGGAAGTGTGGACAGAGCAGACGGGCAGAGAATAGGGGTGGTGAGGCTGGGCGCTGTGACTCGCAGGCACGCGTCTGGGGCTGCTCGCCCCACCTGTCGGGGTCCCTGCACTGGGCAAGGAGGCGTTGGGTGGCTGGTGACAAGAGTCCAGGGCCCGAGTGGTGGGCTCGTGCCCAAGCCTCGGCCCTTTGCCCAGACAGATGCCTCAGGCAGTAGGAATCGCGCACACAGTGTCCAGGACAACCAGCTTGGCGCCCGAGGGCAGTGCCAGCCAGGGTCTCGGTGTCTACCCGAGGCCTGCGGCGGGGACAAGGGCCATGTACCCAATGGTGACCAGCCTGGGCACGAACCTGGCCCAGGGGATGAGGAAACAACAGAGCTTCCGAGAGGGGCCCGCTCAGCCTGTCCAGCTTTGCCGGTGCGCGAGCCCCTGAGCCGGCTGTGAGGGCCACCCTGGGCGGGTGCTGGGGGCTTGGTGCGCCGCAGGGAGGCCGGGGATGAGGACAGGGCGGGGCTGCGGCTGCAGGCCCTCGCGTCAGGCTTCAGTGATCTCATCGTCCTCTCCAGGGGGCACGTGGGGTCTCTTCCCCCCGAATCTGGGCCTGCCGGTGATGTTCACAGGGCAGCCCAGCCCCAGCTGCCAGCCGCGCCGCCGCGCCCTGGTCCAGGCCCCCGTTCTTTGGGGTCTTGGTGACAAAAAGGACAACATGCAAAGCCGCGTGCCCCTCTGGCCACGCCGGGGACAGTCGTGAGCGTGGTATTTTGCAAACAAGAGCTCGGTGTCCAGGAGTGTGGTGGGGCCTCGGCGGGTCTGTCTGGCGCCCTGGAGGCTATATTTTGGTGTCTGAACTGTTTTAGCCCGCAGAGTGCGCCGCTTCCGAGTCTGGGGTTGAAAGTGCAGCAGGGGTGGCCTGTTCTCTCCAGCTGTCCGGGCCGGGTGTGCCCGGGGCTGCTGCTGGACCTGGCCCTAAAGCTCTCTGCACCCAGGCCTGGGACACCTGTGCCCAGCCTGCCCGCTCTCCTGGCACAGCGCACCCTTCCTACCCTCGCCCTGCCCTGGGGCACAGGCCACAGGGGCCTGGTTCTCTGGCCACCCGCTGTCCCAGCACCTCCTGCCACCTGCAAGACCAAACCCTCGGTGCCAGGCACTAGTGAGGAGAGTCGGGAAGCCCCTGCCCACAGCCCTGCGTGGACTGGAACCTTTACCCTGCTTCTGGAGTCCTAGGTGCTGTGCTGGGGCTGCTGGGACTTTGGCCCGTCCCAGAGCCTGGGGGGCCTGTCCCTTGGTATTTCGAAGGTCCCCAAGGGCAGCCCAACCCAACCCTATCTTGTTCTGTCTAGAGTGCAGCTCCGGGAGCCAGGGTCCCTGTCCAGGAAGCCCCTGGCGCTGATTCCTGGCCCACCACCTGCCGGGCAGGCGGCCAGGTGGGTTCCCTTCTGCTCTAAAGCTGCTGGGAACACCTCCCGGGCTTCCGCCCAACCAGCACCTGCGGCTGCCGGTCACCTGTCCCTGCCAGGCCTGGAGGCGGCTGCACTGGGCCTCGCTGGGGGCGGTGGTAGAGAGCCCTGAGCCCAGGGGTCAGCCTGAGTGGCGCCCACACCCGCACTGCGCCTGGCAGGGCACTGGCCACTCACAGCCCCAGGGCCTGGGAGCAGCGCGAGCCTGTGTGGGGAGGGACAGCTCTCGGGCCTAGTTCTGCTCTGTTCTTCAATGTGTCATGTTCCAGGACATATCGAGACAAGTCAGGCACCACCTCAGGGGAGCTGACCCCAGAGCCGGGCCCTGGGGAGGGGGCCGACGATAGCGGCCCCGTTAGCGTCTGTCCCCGCCTCAGCGGCGCCTGCGTGGAGGGCTCCCGATCACAGCGCCTGCCTCCAGAAGGTTCTGGGAGCCAACATCTCTGCACACTGCCTTCCCTCCTGCCTGGCAAAGCCTAATGGTTCTGTTTGTTTTCCGGGAGCTGTGGGGGCAGGGCCTTCTCTCCTCCATTATCCAGCTAGCAGGCAGCAGCGACAGTCCGAGGCTCCGGGCGCACACAGAATCTTCAGGTTTTGCTGAAATTAGCCAGAAGCAGCAGGGAGCGTGGTGTGAGATGGCTGAGTCATTGTAGATGTGCAAATGCGAACGCAGTCAGTGGAGAGTGATCAGCGCATCCACAGTTATACAATAATCAACAAGCAATACACACCAGGAACGCACAGGCCCTGAGAATTAGTCAGCCCTGTGGGCGTCTCAGCTGGTTTGTGTCCCTTCCTCGGTCTTCATCGAGTTCTGGGACCTGTGCAAGGCTCACAGCCCACACCGCGAAGGTCTAAGTGCCTTCCAGGAACCGGCATGGTGGCGCACCCTTGAATCCCAGTCCTTGGGAGGCCGAGACAGAAGGATCACAGGCTGGAGGACAGCCTCACAAGGTAGCCAGGCTCTCAGCAACCTAGCGGGACTTTATTTCAAATAAAAAATATATAATAGGGTTGGAGGAGTAGTTCAGAGGTGAATGCCTCTGGGTTCAACCCCCAGGACCAGAAATAAACAAAGAAAAGGACTGGGGACGTAGCTCAATGACAGGGTCCGAGAATCGCCCCTTACCCAAATAACAAAGAACACACCAAGGATGTAGCACAGGCAGGGTGTATTGTGCTGCGGCTCTTTACTGGCTGGCCAGTGGTCGGAACGCCTTCACTAGCTTGACTGTCCGTTGAGGAATTGCCCAGCGGCTACCAGAGGGAGCCTCCGGCCGAGCTAGCGTCAGCCTCATAGACAGCGAGGAAAGTGGTCGGAATTCGACCGAGCGCTCACTCCAGGCCCTGACTTTATAGCCCCAGGAGGGAGTGGGTACACACGTCAGCGTTGCGGGATAGGTTGCGGGTGGAAATGTGTGTGGTGTGTGTGTGTGAAGTAATCCCCCCACCACCACCACACAGACAGACAAACAGAAACCGTGGATTCTTGTCCTAAGCTAAGAATAAGTATTCATCACTTGGACAGCTGCTGCAGATTTAAAGAAGTTTATTAGAAAGATAGAAATATAGAGATAGTGACAGCCCTGTGCCGGAGCGGGGCACAGGGGGGTAATTCTAATGAAAATGCCAAAGAACTCCAGTTTACTGAGTTTTTATCCTAAGTCCATCAAGTCCCTCTGATTTTGGAGATCATGTTACCCCTTATCTCCAGCCCCGGCTCTGCTTCTGTTATCTCTCCAGCGAATTTATGGCCTAAAGGGGGAGGCATCTCTGTCTCCAAACACAGGCTCAAATTTATGGCCTGAGGGGGGGAGGCATCTTTGTCTCCAGACACAGGCTTTTACCTTTTGTTTTATCCCCCAAAATGTGTGAAGTTGTTCTTAGGAATGCAAAGACACATTTTTCTCCTGGCTTCTAGCCTTCCTTTCTTTACAAATGAAATTACAAGTCTCTTCTTCTTGTTAGCTAACCCTGGCTTTCTTAGTAAAGAAGATATATTATAAAATTGGAAATCTTTCCCAATACTGACACATTACTACATTTTTTTTTTTTTTTTTTGGTGGTACTGGGGTTCCTGAAAGCCCTTCTACCTTCTACCTCCGGGCTACACTCCCAGACCTATTTTTACATTTTTATATTTGGAAACAGGGTCTCCTAAGCCAACGCGCGCGGCTGGCTTCGAACCTGCACGATCCTCCTGTCTCTGCCTCCCAAGCGCGGGGATTACAAGCGTGCGCCACCACGCCCGGCCACATTACTACATTTTAAACCCTCTTCCCACTACTAGTACAATCAGAGCCCGCCAAAAATCAGAGCCCGCCAAAAGTCCGAGCCCGCCAACCTTAGAATACAACCAATCAGATACAAGGACAAACAAGTACAACCAATAATTTTAAAACCTGCATCCACACACTTGAATCGCAGCAAATAGTTTCAAAGGTATGCTGTCTACGTCATCGCCCGCCAAAGACTGCTTATCTGCCTCTGGCTAGCCTTGTGGAATGCAGATGTTTCCTGGTAGATAAGACAGTTACAGGCTTATAACTCAGGAAAAAATACTTTTACATTCTAAAGCACTTAAAAGCAATTCCTAAACTTTAAAAGCAATTTCTAATATTCTTTAAACATCAAGCAAGTCTAAAACCAAAGACTATCACTGAACAAATGCCGGACATATGCGTAAGCAGTTTTACAGAAGCCAGAACTTGAGCAGGCAGTTATTAAAGAAAGACAAGAATTTACAAGTTAACTATATTCTGAATCCTAAATCCCAATGTCTTAATTCTCTAAGGCCATACTTGCCCTGCAGCCGGGGTCTGGACTCCGTTCCTGTGAGCCAGGAATACTTGGTGTCCACGCCGCTGCCCACACAGGCCTCGGCATCCAGATCCTTTCAGAGGGTCCGCTTGGGCCCTGGCCCCAGCCCTGGCACCGCAGGGATTGGGGGGATGGAGGAGGACCTCTCCAAACACTGCCCTGCGGCCACCCTGGGCCCGGCCGGGAGCCGCCCTGTCCCCGCACAGGGCCCTGCGCAGTGGCATGACTGGCCGAAGCCCCTGGCCTTCCCGCGGAGATCTGCAGGAGACCTGCAGGGCATTACAAGGAAGGCGGGCGAGGAAGACACACATGTGGCCTCCTGTAAACAGTCTGATTTCCCAACGTAAACTAGCCCGAGTGGAAGTGCTGTGGAAATGTTCTCTGGACTGGAAAATCCCAGTCCGAGGAGGGGCTGCCTTTCCCACCCACCTTGGCTGGGCCAGGCTTATCTCCGTGCTGAGGAATCTGCCTGGAGAGCAGATTAGCCTGGCCTTGTTCCCCAGGCCGGAGGGGTTGGGCTGACCTGGCTCAGAGATATGGGGATGGGGCCCATGTTGCTTGCAGCTGTGGGGGGCAGCGCGGGGAGGACAGAGACCTTGGCCGGCAAGCTGGAGGTTAGAGGCTTTGACGCTGGCAGGACCCTACCCTGGTTCTTGAGTCCTGCAACCCTGGCTCTGTGCTGGAGGGGGCCTCTGGGCAGCTGGGCTTACGGATCTTCATTCTGTTTCCAATCCTACCTTACTTCTATATCTTAACTCTATATTCTAATATCTTACTTCTATAAGGATCCTACCTTAATTCTCTACTATTAGGGGGTTATTTCCGCAGCATTCCTACACTCAATAGCAGCCACTTGTCTAGCATGTACAAGGCCCTGGGTTCAATCACACCCCCTGTAAAAACCCATCAACAATCACCAAATCCAGTCTAGTGGCATATGCCTGGAATCCAACTACTTGGGAGGCTGATACAGGAGGATTGCAAGTTTGAGGCCAGCTTCAGCAACTTAGACCCTCAGCAACTTAGTGAGACTGTCTCAAAATAAAAAATAAAATAGGGCTGGGGGTGTAGCTCAGAGGTAGAATGACCCTGGGTTCAACCCCTAGTAACACACACACACACACACACACACACACACACACACACACACACGGCCAAAGCTCCAAGCTCAGGGTTTTGGAAGTGAGCTCACTGTCCTCCCGTGAGACTGAATTCTACCTCCTAAGTATAACCAAAGTTGCGTTCTTGGCATATATAAACTCTTATTTGGGGCTGTCTGCTGGGTATCAACCTCTGATGTCCGCATGACTTACTTATTTTTTACCTGCTCATTTATGAGCAGGGTGGTGATATGTTGGGAAGGTCAGCGACTTGGCCTGAGAGGAGAATGCACTTAGAACGCCGACATCCACGGCACCCACCGGGGCGGCTCAGAGAGCCGGCGCCCGGAGTCACGCGGGACGCCGCAGCCAGGCGGCCTTTTCATTTATTTTGATAGTTGGAATTTAGTTTTAATTATGTAAGAGAATACTTCATGAGATCTTTTCAGAGAGAAATGAGGTCTTAATAACCTAAGCTCTCGTTACAGCCCTCAGCTATTAAATCTTTATAAATCTCGGCTAGAGGCGCAGAGCAGCAGCTGGTGTGGAGGGCGGGAGCCCGGAGCCCCCAGCAGAAGGCGGATGGCGAGTGTGTGGGGACCTCGCCCTCCTGTCTGGGGCCTTGAGGTCAAGGGTGAGGGCCGCTCCCTGGGGCAGACTCCTGAGAAGGAGCAATGCCAACAACCAGAGCCACAATGGAGAAACTGAGGCAGGAACGGGCACAGTCATTCAGGCCTGTCTGAAGAGACTTCCCTTTTGTTGTTGTTGTTGTTGTTGTTGTTGTTGTTGTTTTGTGGTACTGGGGGTGGAACCCAGAGGCTTTCTACCTCCGGGCTATACTCCCAAACTTATTTTATATTTTATTTGGAAACAGGGTCTCACTTAGTTGCTGAGAGCCTCACTAAGTAGCTGAGGCTGGCTTCGAACCTGTGCGATCCTCCTGTCTCAGCCTCTGAAGCGCGGTGATTTACAAGCGTGTGTCACCACGCCCAGCAACTTCTCTCATTTTGCTTTTTTAAAATTAATTAATTAATTTATTTACTTATTTATTTATTTTGCAGTACTGGGGATGGAACCCAGAGGCATTCTACCTCAGAGAGACACCCCTAGATCTTTTTTTATTCTTTAATTTGAAGCAGAGTCTCACAAAGTCTCAGAGGGCCTCACTGGCCGAGGCTGTCTGCAAACCACTGTCCTCCTGTCTCAGTCTCCCAAGTGCTGGGATTATGAGTGTGCGCCATCATGCTTGACATTTCACTTCTGTTAGAGTTCATCCCACTCTAAAATTGGGGGCTTTTAGTACCTCGGGGGGAGGGCGAGTTGTTCTCATTTATGAACGAAACTTAGGATGTTGGTTTCTTTCATTTTCTATTTTTTTTATTTATTTTTGTGACACTGGGGACATTCTGCCTCCAAGTTACACCCCCAGCCCTATTCTTTTTTTTTTTAGTGTGGTACTAGGGATGGAACCCAGGGACATTCTACCTCCAAGCTATGCTACAACCCTATTTTTTTAATTCTTTACTTTGAAACAGGCTCTCACTAAGTAGCTGAGCGTCCTGCTGTGTTGCTGAGGCTGGTCTGGACCCTGACATCCTCCTGTCTTAGCCTCCCACGTGCTGGGACTGCAGGCGTGCACCATGACACCGGGCTTGGTTATTTTTCAGACTAAGTGACGCACCTGCATGAGCTGTGAGCGTCGCCGGGGCCTGTTCCTGACAGCACGGCGTGCCCTCCCCTCCTGCAGTGTGCCCGACCCCCGCGGAGAGGGTCACGCTCAGGTCCCTGCGGGCCCCAGGCCGCTGGCCACGCGCCCTGCCAGCCGCGGGTGGCGGACTTCCCATCACCCCAGAGCTCCTGAGCCCCCTACCCCTCCTCCGACCCCACATCTCTTTGGGGCCCTCCAAGGAGCCCCAGGGAGCAGGAGAGGACGCTGGCCCAGGGCTCCGCAGGCCCCCAGCGCGTCCTCCTGGGAAGAGTGGGAGGCCGCCGTGTCCGCCGACTCGGACATTCTCGTCTGGTGTCTCATCCACAGGGAAAGTCCAGCCTCGACATGATTCTCACAGAGGCAAGGCACCCTTCGCCCTTTCTAGCAGCCCACGGTAGAGCGCAGCGACATCTCCATCAGAAACAGAAAAATACTCTCTGCAGACACCTTTTAAAGGTAAGGCTGTGTGCCTCTGGAAATAAATAACCCAACGGCTGAGTCAGAAACCGCTCAGAAGGCTGCTGCTGCAGCCCGCCATGACCCCTCAGCTGCAGCTTGGAGCTTAAGCGTCTCGCAAGCCGGGTGGGGAGGCTTGGTCCCCAGCTCTGGGGAGCGGTGGGGTCTGAAGGGGTGGGCCGGTGCCGTGTCCAGGTCACTGGGGCCTGACCACCAAGGGATGGCGGACCCAGTCTCTCTCTCCAGGCCATGAGGCGAGTGGCTTTGCCTCCACACACGCTCCTGCCGCCGTGCCAACACAGGCCCCCGTGTGCCAACACGGGTCCCAGGGCATCAGTCACCCCTGAAGCCTCCAGACAGCCAAAGGACCTTCCTCCTTAGAAAGCGGTCCTCTCAGGTATTAGGAAGTGACACAGCAGGTAGCGGTGGGCACGCTTGTGGTCCCGGCATTTGGGAGGCTGAGACAGGAATATCATGGTTCGCAGACAGTCCCAGCTATTAGTGAGGCCCTCTGCAACTCAGTGAGACCCTGTTTCAAAATAAAGAATAAAAAATAGAGCCGGGCGTGGTGGGCACGCTTGTAATCCCCGCGCTTGGGAGGCACAGACAGGAGGATCGCGCAGGTTCGAAGCCAGCCACGTGCGCTGGCTTAGGAGACCCTGTTTCCAAATAAAAATATAAAAATAGGTCTGGGAGTGTAGCCCGGAAGTAGAAGGGCTTCCAGGAACCCCAGTACCACCAAAAAAAAAAAAAAAAAGAGCAGGTAATCCCAGCATTCTGGAGGCTGAGACCGGAGGATTGCAGTTCGCAGAAAGCCTCAGCTACTTAGTGAGGTCCTCTGCAACTCAGTGAGACCTGGTTTCAAAATAAAGAATAAAAAATAGGGCAGGGGGGTGTAGCTTGGAGGTCGAATGCCCCTGGGTTTCATCCCCAGACCCACAAAAAAAAAAAAAAAAAAAAAAATAGAGCTAGGGGTGTAGCTTGGTTTCTATCCCCAGACTGCAAAAAAAAAAAAAAAAAGAAAAGAAAAGAAAAAGAAAAAGAAAGAAAAAGAAAAAAGAAAAAAGAAAGGAAAGAAGGAAGGAAGGAAGGAAGGAAGGAAGGAAGGAAGGAAGGAAGGAAGGGGCTCATCTGAGAGCATAAAGCTCTCACCAATCATTGCAGACTGGGGCTCCCTGACTTGGCCACTCACTCCGCTGGGGTGATTTCAGCTACAGGTAAAAGAAATATGCCAGCCAGACATGGTGCGCACCTGGGGCTGAGGTTGGAGGATCAGAGGTTTGAGGCTGGCCTGAGTAACTTGATGAGACCCTGTTTCAAAATTAGAAAAAGAAGCTGGGCTTGGTGGTACATGCTTGTTATCCCAGCATTTGGGAGGCTGAGACAGTAGGACCCGGGTTCGCAGACAGCCTCAGCTACTACTTAGTGAGGCCCTTTGCAACTCAGTGAGACTGTGTTTTAAAATAAAGAATAAAAGCCGGGCGTGGTGGCGCACGCTTGTAATCCCAGTATTTGGGAGGCTGAGACCGGAGGATCGCGGTTCGCGGACAGCCTCAGCTACTCGGTGAGGCCCTCTGCAACTCAGTGAGACCCGGTTTCAAAATAAAGAATAAAAAATTGGGCAGGGGGTGTAGCTCGGAGGTCAAATGCCTCTGGGTTCCATCCCCAGACCCGCAAAAATAAATAAATAAATAAATAAATAAATAAATAAATAAGGCTGGGATGTATCTTGGAGGTGGAATGTTCCTGGGTTCCATCCCCAGTACCACACACACACACACACAAAGCGAGGGCAGGGAGGGGAAATTAGAAAAAGGGAAAAAAAGGGCCAGGCAGGGGGTAGTATGTTTATACTTCCAGTACTTGGGAGGCTGAGATAGGAGGATCACAGGTTTGAGGCCAGTCTCAGAAAGTTAGCAAGATTCTCAGCCGGGCGTGGTGGCGCACGCTTGCAATCCCTGCGCTTGGGAGGCTGAGTCAGGAGGATCGCACGGGTTCAAAGCCAGCCTCAGCTACTGAGTGAGGCTCTCAGCAACTTAGTGAGACCCTGTTTCCAAATAAAATATAAAATGGGTCTGGGAGTATAGCCCGGAGGTAGGAAGCCTCTGGGTTCCACCCCCCAAAAAAAAAAAAAGTTAGCAAGATTCTCAACACCACAGTGAGACCCTGTTTCAAGACAAAAAACAAGCTGGGCGTGGTGGTGAATGCTTGTAATCCCAGTACTTGAGAGGCAGAGACAGGATTGCGGGTTCCCTGCCAGCCTCCGCAACTTAGTGAGACCTTGTTTCAAAATAAAAGAATAGAACAGGGCTGGGGGGATGTAGTTTGGAGATAAAATGGGTTCAATCCCCACTTCCATAAATAATTTTTTTTGTGTGTGGTACTGGGGTTCCTGGAAGCCCTTCTACCTCCGGGCTACACTCCCAGGCCTATTTTATATTTTTTTTATTTGGAAACAGGGTCTCCTAAGCCAGCGCACGAGGCTGGCTTCGAACCTGTGCGATCCTCCTGTCTCCGCCTCCCAAGCTCGGGGATTACAAGCGTGCGCCACCACGCCCGGCTACCATAAATAGTTATTAATTAATTATTATTTTTGCGGTACTGAGGAGTGAACCCAGGGACATATTTCCTCTGAGCTACATCCCCAGGCTGATTTTATTCTTTATTTTGAAACAGGGTCTCACTAAGTAGCTGAAGCTGGCCAGGAACCTGTATCCTCCGTCTCAGCCTCCCAAGTACTGGGATGACAAGCGTGCGCCATTACACCTGGCTATAAATAACCAATTAATAAAAAGGAACTGGGAGCCGGGCGTGGTGGCGCACACTTGTCATCCCAGCATTCGGGAGGCTGAGACCGGAGGACTGCATTCGTGGACAGCTTCAGTTACTTAGTGAGGCCCTCTGCAACTCAGTGAGACCCTGTTTCAAAATAAAGAATAAAAAATAAGGATAAGGGTGTAGCTCGGAGGTCAAATGCCCCTGGGTTCCATCCCCAGACCTGTAAATAAATAAATAAATAAATAAATAAATAAATAAATAAATAAATAAATGGGGCTGGCGGTGTAACTTGGAGGTAGAATGCCCCTGGATTCCATCCCCAGTACCAAGGGTTTAATTTCTGTGCTGCACAAACACAACAAAGAAATCTGATGCATCTGCTAAAAGATTAGGGAAGGTGTTCTAATGAAGGGCAGCTCCGGGGTGACCACTTGGCACCTTGGTGGCATGGTTGATTTTTTCTTTTTAATGATGTTAGGAATGAAACCCAAGCCCTCACCCAAGCTAAGCAAGCCATCTATCACTGAGCTACAGCCTCAGTCCTTGTGTGTGTGTGTGTGTGTGTGTGTGTGTGTGTGTGTGTGTCTGCGTGTGTGTATGGTACTGGGGATGGAACCCAGGGGCATTCCACCTCCAACCTACATCTCCAACCCTATTTTGTTTTATTTTTTTTTTTTTAATTTTTGTGGTACTGGGGATGGAACCCAGGGGCATTCTACCTTCGAGCTACACCCCCAGCTCTATTTTATATTCTTTTTTTGTGTGTGGTACTGGGGGTGGAACCCAGAGGCTTTCTACCTCTGGGCTATACTCCCAGACCCATTTTATATTTTATTTGGAAACAGCACGGTCTCACTAAGTTGCTGAGAGCCTCACTAAGTAGCTGAGTCTGGCTTAGAACCTGTGTTTTCCTCCTGTCTCAGCCTCCCAAGAGTGGGGATTACAAGCGTGTGCCACCACGCTCAGCATATTCTTTATTTTTGACACAGGGTCTCACTGGATTGCAGAGGGCCTCACTAAGTAGCAAAGGCTGGTGGCAAACTGCAATCCTCCTGTCTCAGCCTCCCAAATGCTAGGATTACAAGCATGAGCCACCATGCCCTGCAATGGACTAGCTCGGTCGGAGTGCTGAGATCCATTTGGGACCATGGTTCCTGGAAGGTGGGGCAAAGGCTTCGGCTGTGGTTCTGCAGAGGCTTCTCTGCAGTGATTTCCCCCTTTTTTTGAAATATACTCCTTCAAGTTTCTGTTTACTACGCTAAAAGTGGAGATTCCTCTCTGGGAAAAATCTGAAATGACTGACACGGACAATTGCCTCTCTCATGCAATTGACAAGTTTTATTTTTCATAACCAAGATTTATACCCTTATCCCCAGTGGCAAAGTGTAAACACCAAAGAACAATAGTGAAGCATAGAGTGAAGGACATGTAAATCGCCAACCATAAACAAGACAAAAGTAAGGCCTGTGACAGTCACTGGTCTTTTGTGATTGAGATCAGCCCCCTGACCTTGCAGGTGGGACTTTATGATTAAGACTAGCCCCCTGACCCTGCATATGCCCATGGCTTCAGAGGGCAAATTCCAGAAGGATAAAAGTCACACCCAAAATCATTTGAGGAATTTGGTTCTTAGAGTCCCTTTTAACCCTTTCGGAAGCTTCTGTTCCTAGGGCTTAGTCCAATGTCCTCCTCTATCTAGCAACCTCCTTCGTCCCTCCTGGGGACGAAGTCGGAGGCTCCAGCTTTCATACATGTAGTTGGCATGGGGGAATCTGTGTTGTGTACATCTATGATGATCCAGAGGATTGCGATGAATGTCTGCCGGATTTTGTCTGCAATGCCATCTGATGTCTGAACGCTTCAACCCTATTAAACAACACTTAAAATATATTTTAGCAGACAGGGCCCAAAAGGCAACATGAAGTTTTTAGATTTAATTGTCAGATGTACTCCTTTAGCCTCTACCATCCTCTTTTAATAATCCATCTTCAATACATATGCATATCACAAACCTTCTGTTCTTTATCCTGGTCCTTTCTTTTCCCATTTGGGACAATCTTAGGATAAACTTTACTTCATACAAAATGCTTTCTTATTCTCACAATATTTCCTTTCTTTATAACCACCAAAACTTCATACCTGCACATTTATTATATCTGTCTTTTGTTCTGTCATAACTATTTCTTAACCAGGTGGTGTCTCCCTGTCTCCGGGCAGTGCAAAAACTGCAAGTGTCAAGATTCTTCCTGGCCCTCGGCTCTATTGTCATGATTAGAATGAAGGTCAAAGATAGGGAGGCACTTTGCACCCCTCCCTACCTAAACTCTTTCACAGCACCTAAGTCCTGACACATTTTCCCTTCTGTCTTTTTTAGCCAATTTTATTATAGCTTGGAGCAAGGCAGGGAAAGTCTGAGGGCTCAGACATATTTTACCAGAAAATTTATCCCAAAGTTCTCGTTTTTGAACTCGTTTTACACCACTGGAGCCATAAGTATAGAATCATTACCAAAAGAACAATAGCTTATACAAGAGCATCTGAGAGCAAGGGGTGCTCTGGCCAGGGACCACGCCCCCTCGGGGCTTCATCTTGAGATTCAATGCCACGTCACGCGTGCGGGAGCACAGCAGATTCAAGGAAAGCGGGGCCGTGGCAATGCCCAGCTTTTATTTTTTATTTTTTTTTATTTTGAAACAGGATCTCACTAAATTGTAGATGGCTTTACTAAGTTGCTGAGACTGGCCGTGAACCTGCGATCTTCTTGTCTCAGCCTCCCAAGTACTGGGATTACAAGCGTGCATCACCACACCTGGCTCTTAGCCCTTCTTATTTTTATTTTGAGACTAGGCCTCACTAAATTGTCCAGGCCAGCCTTTATCTTGAGATCCTCCTGCCTCAGTCTCTCCAGTAGCTGGGGTTACAGGTGTGCACCACCATGGCTGGCTGTGGTAATGTCTTGAAGGACCGTTCTCTGACCCTTTCCTTTGCCATGTTCAGCCAATACGGTTCTGAGTGTCACCTGCAGACCTTGGGCACAGAAGGGAGGCCATCTTTGTTTCTGGGTGATTCATCTGCTAGAAGTCTTTTTCAGCATCCCTCAATAGCCAGCCCCTTGATATCTGGTTGGCTAGGGTTGGGTCACATGGCTTGTTTCAAGCCAATCATTGGCTAGGATAACCACTAGTTTAGCCAATCAGAGCCTTCCTCTGAGGCACACAGAGCAGTACTTGAATTTGAGGACAAAGTTGCACTGTCACAAGAAAGTAGGGGTGACCACTGAGTGTGGGTCTGGGCATCTGTCCCCGTGTCCCTTGTTTATTCTGCTAAAGGCTTCATGAAAGAGCCACCTCGGCCCTCATGGTGAAGCCCTCAGCTACTGCTGAGCCATGGAGGGGTCAGTCTGGGAAGTGGAACAGCGTACTTTCTGGAAGTTTCTAGGAACTAGAGGAAGGCATATTCTTAGGACACCGTCCCTTGAGCACTGCTTGAACCCAGCCCTTGCCATTACGTGTCTGAGGGTGGCCAGTGCAGCGCAGCCTGTCGGAGCCAGGCTTCTCTTCCCGTTCTGGCCCTTGCTCTAGCTGGGTGCTTGGTCATCATCTCCCTGTATGCACACATCTGCCAGAGAGCAGAGCCTGAGTCAGGGCCTGGACACACACCGAGCGCCCCGTGCTTGGGAGGCTGAGACAGGAGGCTCACAGGGATGGAACCCAGTGAAACAGGGGTTTCTTCTGAGCCTCCAAGATGAAGCAGGGGGTTTCTTGAGAAGAAACCCGGAGTTTCATCAAAGATGAAGAACAAGAACCTTACCGGGTTCTTGTCTACCGGCATTTCCTTACTGGGTTCTTATCTACGGTGAGCGAAGAATGACACCCGCAGACCGCAGGAAGGGGAGTAAATGGTTTATTGGAAGCAGGAGGGAATAAGGAAAGATGGCCGAACACCCCAAAGGGGCGGTCGGAACTCTGGGGTCCAGCAGCTGCCTTCAGGACAATACTTGGGAGTAGCCCAAGCCCAATGCCTTCAATTGCAGGCTGCTTTCTTCCAGAGTCCACGCGATCTGCCAGAAAGGAATAGGGAAAAGTGGCTGAACACCTCTAAGGCTCTGGTGTCTAGTAGTTGCCTTCAGGTCACACCCGAGTGTCGCCCAAGCCAAGTGTCATCAGTTGCAAACTGCTTTCTCCCAGGGACCACGCGATCTGCCAGAAAAGTGCAGGTCACCCCTAAGGGCCCTGGTTGGCCTTGATGTCCAGCAGAGGCCTTCAGGTCACTATCCGAGAGCATCCCGGGCCAAATGCCTTCATTGCACTCCGCCTTCTCTCAAGGCTAACACGACCTGGGAGAGAAAGAAAAGCTCCCTAAAGGGGAGAGGGTCCCCGAGAGGGAAAAACCCAATTTGGTGGCTGCACTAGGGGTTTTGCCGATGTCTGCGTGTCCTCTCTTGGTTGTGGTGAGTTTGGGATTTTGAGAATTCTGGGAAGCAGCTCTCAGAATTTACATAGGGTATTTGCAAGTTCTTTGAAGAGTCTCCTTTCAGAAGTGACAGACTTGCTCCGGTGATGGCTCCTGGGTTTGTAGATTAGTAACCAGATGGTTTTGTGAAGTTTTGGTCCTTCTTATCTCTGAACCTTGGCCCCTCGCCCCTCAGGAAATTAGGTTTTTTCTACCAGCCTCTTCCCTATCTGCCTCTTTCCTTTCTATCTCCTCACCAGGGGCATTCGACCTTCGAGCCACACCCTCACCCTATTTTTTATTCTTTATTTTGAAACCAGGTCTCTCTGAGTTGTGGAGGGCCTCACTAAGTAGTTGAGGCTGTCCGCGAACCGCGATCCTCTAGTCTCAGCCTCCCGAATGCTGGGATGACAAGCTGGGACTACAAGCGTGCCCACCACGCCCGGCTAAAGCAGAGATTTTCAAATGATAGTCTTCAGCTGCAAGGGTGGATAGCAAGGGTGTGGCGCCTGTCCAAGTGGAGCGGGCGTCCTTGCAGAGCAGATGTGGTAGTTTCCATGGACTACACACGGCAGGCGGCTCAAGTGTTCCTGTGTGAGAGCCCTCCCTGGCCTTATTTGTTCTTTGGGTTAGGGTTTGACAAAAAGGACTCCATTTTTATTCTGACAACTTTCTCATTCACGTGCTTTGTGTGTGTGTGGAGGAGGAGTTAGGGGGTTGGACCCAGAGGTGTTCTGCCTCTGAGCTACACCCCTTACCTCTTTTTGTTATTTTTTTTTTTTTTTTTTTTGGCACTGGGGATGGAACCCAGGGGCATTCTACCTCCGAGCTACACCCTCTGCCCTATTTTTATTTTGAAACAGGGTCTCACTGAGTTGCAAAGGGCCTCACTGAGTAGCTGAGGCTGGCCACGAACTGCAGTCCTCCTGTTTCAGCCTCCGAGAATGCTGGGATTACAAGTGTGTGCCAAAGGGATTGAAATCAGAAAATTATAAGCCAGATATGGCGGCACAAACTTGTAATCCCAGTACTTGGGAGGCTGAGAGAGAAGGATCGCAGGTTCTTAAAGCCAGATTCAGCAACTTAGGCCCTCTGCAACTTAGTGAGACTCTGTTTCAAAAAATAAAAGAATAAGCCAGGTGTGGTGGCGCACGCTTGTAATCCCCACACTTGGGAGGCTGAGACAGGAGGATCGCACAGGTTCCAAGCCAGCCTCAGCTACTTACTTAGTGAGGCTCTCGGCAACTTAGTGAGACCCTGTTTCCCAATAAAATAGAAAATAGGGCTGGGAGTGTAGCCCGGAGGTAGAAAGCCCCTGGGGGTTCCATACCCAGGACCACACAGATTGTGGGATATACACACAATGGAATTCTACTCAGCAATAAAGAACAAAGTAATGTTATTTGTAAGAAAATGGATGGACCTGGAGAACATTATGTGGCGAGATCAGCCGTCACGAGGGGTGAAGGTCCTGTGCTGTCTCTCTTATGCAGAAGCTGCGGATCCAGAGGGGCCCCAGGTAATGGAGCGCAGCGCGGTGGCGCCGCGGGGCAGGGGAGGACCAACGACGGACGCACCGCCGGCACTGTGCACGCGCGGGAATCCCAGTGTCAACCTCCATACCCTGTACGGAGAGGTGGGGAGTGGGGAAGGAGCGGGGAGCCCGCCCAGTGCCATGTGCGTGCGGGTCACCATTGCCACATTATGGTCTGAGGCTAGAATGCACCAATAAAAGTATAAAAATAAATAGATAAATAACTCATAAATTGCTGAGGCTGGCTTTGAACCTGAGATCCGCCTGCCTCAGACTCCCAAGTACTGCCACCACACCTGGCTGTTTTTATCTTTTGTGTGTGTATATGTAATACTGGGGATTGAACCAAGGGGTGCTCGACCACTGAGCTACACCCAGACTTATATTTATTTATTTTTGTTGCTGGAGATTGACTACAGGGAATTCTATCTCTAAACTACACCCACAGGCCTTTTTTACTTTTAATATTTATTTATTTATTATTTAGTGGTACTAGAGATTAACTCCCCTGAGTTACGCCCTAAGCCCTATTTTATCTTATTTTTATTTTTTGTGGCACTTGGAAGAACCTAGGGGCATTCTACTGCGAAGTTACATTCCCAGCCTTTCATCGTTGTTGTTTTGAAACAGAGTCTCACCAAGTTGCAGAGGGCTTCACTGAAGTTGCTGAGGCTGGCCTCAAACCTGCGATCCTCCTGTCTCAGCCTCCCAAGCCCTGGGATCACAGGTGTGTGCTGCCACGCCCAGCTGGATAGTGTGACTGTGAATCTCTGTGTAAGCACTCTTGTGTAAATGGATGTCTTACTCCTTCTAGAGGGGTGGAGGACCTAGGTGAGAGCCATTTTGTCAGGTCAAAGGGCATCCATATTTAAGGGGATGGGGCCAGAGTATCCCCAGGGCACCCCACCAGGAAGGGGCTCGGGAGGGAGTCGGGGCGGTGGTCTGAGCTGTGCGGTCTGGTGAGGTAGACTTGGCCAGAGTTCTGCTCTGGGTGGTCTCAGGGACAAAGGACTGTGAGCGGGGAAGGAGCCGGGGCTTCTGGGGAGAGCTGATGGCTCCTCTCTGGAGGCCTCGCAGCCCGATGCCACCTTCCTGCTGAGGCCGCCCCAGTCCTCCGTTTGCGTCCCAGCGCCCACACACTCTATTCTATTGTGTCTTAGACTCCACGGTAAATCTTAGCTAACTCTAATAAGAGCCATGCAACGCTCAGCCAGAAATGTAATTGTGTTTACTAAATAGATAATAAATATTTACTACAAACCTCATTGCTCCATAAAATTGAAAACCATACCTTCGGCATGCTTCCTGGGCTCTGAGGCCCTGCTGGGGAGAGGGCTGAAGGCTGGAAGGAGAGGAAGGACCAGCCCGGGGCCAGCCGGCCGGTGTTTTCTGTAATGAGAGCTGACTGCTCAGCAGAGCCTTTGATCCGAGTTGGTCGTGTTATACAGAGAGCATTTGTTCTTACAAGGACTCATTTCAGTAGCAGTTCCAACCATCTCTCTTGGATTATGCATAGAAAGCTTACAACATTTTCCACTGAGATGGTTTTTGAATTAACCCAAAACTTAGCTGTTACATAATTTTTGAATTGTAGATTTTCAACTCCCCTTCATGGACTCCTAAGTCCATCAGTGGGTCTTATTAAATATGAAATTTGCCATAGGCTGAATCCTCAAAGAAAGATATATACCCTTGACATTTAAATAAAATTAATGGAAAAATCACTAAATCCCTTCAAATGCTACATTGAAATATAGTTACAGCTCTTTCCTCGCGCCCAGTGAGAATTTAATCATAGCAAAAATCTTAATGTTGAATATTGAAATCTTTATCCAAGAAACCCAAAAAAATGTTTTGCAAGGAGGAGGTGGCATTTCTGAAACCTTCCAGCAGAGCTCCCTGGCACTAATTTGGAGTGGTGACCCGGTGACCCTGACCTAGTCCGAAGCCTGGGGCCCCAAGGTCAGAGGCCAAGGAGGGCAAAAGCCTGGGCTGGGGGGGCTGGATCCCACTTGCCTCCACCATCCTCGGAAGCCTCAGAGCACCTGCCTGGGCCACAGCCTCATCTGAGAGTGGAGGCATTGCTTTAGGTTGGAATAAGGGTAAGGGTCAGGGGTCAGAAGGCCAAGGGCCAGGCGCACCCGAGACCACAGAGGGAGGGCAGGCCTTTGGACCACTAGGTTCCTGTAGTGGGTGCATTGATGCCTGTATTAGTGAGCTTTGCCGTGTAATAAGCAGCTCAGAAAGTGGCTTAAAACAACAACCAGTTAGCGCATATCTGTAAACCCAGTGCTTAGAAGGCTGAGGTGAGAGGATGGCGGGTTCAAGGACAGCCTCAGCAACAGAGCAAAACTCTCAGCAGTCGGCAGGTGGCGCACGCTTGGAATCCCAGCACTTGAGAGGCCGAGACAAGAAGATCACACAGAGGCCGGGCGTGGCAGTACATGCTTATAATCCCAGCATTCAGGAGGCTGAGACGGAGGACTGCACGGACAGCCTCAGCTACTTAGTGAGGCCCTCTGCAACTCAGTGAGACCCTGTTTTCAAATAAAACATAAAATAGGTCTGGGAGTATAGCCTAGAGGTAGAAAAGCCCCTGGTACCACAGGGTTACCCACCCCCAGTACCACAGGAAAAAAAAAAACACCTCAGCAAACTAACAAGACCCTTCTAAAAAAAAAGGGGGGGGTAGACTGGGACTGGGGTGTGTCTCAGAGGTAGAATGCCTCTGGATTTAATCCCAATGTAGTGAACTCACACACACTAAACAAATGAATAAAAAATAATTTAAAAAAGCAACCATGTAGCTGAGTGTGGTGGTGCAAGGGCCTTGCAGTGAGGGCTCACCTGGGCTGGTCCTGGCTGGTCCTCGCGGCAGGTGCTTCCTCGCCTTGCTTGCCCCGCAGGGAGGCTAGCGAGGGTCCTCCTCACGCCCTCAGCCTCCTGAGCCCCTGAGCGCCACAGGAGGGTACACATCCAGGCACACGTGCATCCTGTGCCAGCCACGTCACCATGCCACGGTTCATTTATTTTTGTTTATTTTGTGCTACGGGGACTGAATCCCAGGGCGTTCTACCTCTGACCTACAACCCCCAGCCCTATTTTATTTTGAAACAGGGTGTCCCTAAGTTGCTGAGGCTGATCTCAAACCTGCAGTTCTCCTGCCTCAGCCTCCCAAGCCTGCGCGGCTGTGCCCAGCATTGTTTCCAGTGTGTAGGCCTGCGGAGATGTTCCGGACTCTTCCCGAAGGTGCCATGTGCAGATGAGCCCGCCCAGAGCGCTCTCCACTCCGCCGTCACGCTTTGTACCCCTCGTCTGTCTTGTTAGTTCTTTGCTAGGATTTCCTTTGCTTAAATTGCCCATTTAATCTGGCATGCTCCTACTTTCATTTTCTTTCTTTCTCTTTCTTGTTTGTGGTCCTGGGTATTGAGCCCAGGGTATTCTACCTCCGAGCTACCCTCTCAGGCCTATTTTATTATTAATTAATTTATTTACCTATCTATCTTTGGTATTGAACTCAGGGGCATTCTACCTCCAAGATATACTCTCATACCTATTTACTTATTATTTACTTATTTATCTATATATCCTTGATATTGAACCCAGGGACAGTGTACCTCTGAACTACATACACCCCAGCCTTATTTATTTATTTATTTATTTATTTATTTATTTATCTATTTATTTACTTATTTATTTGCAGTACTGGGGATGGAACCCAGGAACATTCTACCTCTGAGCGACACCCCCTGCCCTATTTTTTAATTCTTTATTTTGAAACAGGGTCTCACTAAGTTGTGGAGGGCCTCACTAAGTAGCTGAGGTTTTCTGCAAACCGCGATCCTCCTGCCTCAGCCTTCCAAATGCTGGGATTACAAGTGTGTGCCATCATGCCTGCCTTTTATTTATTTATTTATTTATTTGTTTGTTTGTTTGTTTATGGTGCTGGGGATTGAACCAGGGGCATTCTACCTCTAAGCTACAACCCTAGCCCTACTTTTTTATTCTTTTTTATTTGGGGGGGTGTCTGGGGATGAAACCCAGGGACATTCAACCTTTGAGCTACAGCCCCTGCCCTATTTTTTATTCTTTGTTTTGAAACAGGGTCTCACTGAGTTGCAGAGGGTCTCACTAAGTAACTGAGGCTGTTCGCGAACCTTGATTCTCAGGTCTCATCCTCCTGAATGCTGGATTACAAGTGTGCACCACCACATCTGGCTTACTTTTTTATTCTTTGAGACAGGGTCTCACTAAGTTGCTGGGGGCCTCAGTACCTGAGGCTGGCTGAGAACCTGCGATCCTTCTGTCTCAGCCTCTCAAGTACTGGGATGACAAGCGTATGTTACCACACCTGGCTTATAATTATTTATTTTGAATCTGGGTCTCATGAAGTTGCAGAGGGCTTCATTAAATTTCTGAGGCTAGTCATAGCCTGTGATCTTTCTGTCTCAGCTCCCAAGTACTGCTGAGATTACAAGTGTGTACCACCACACTGGCTACTTATTTTTATTTTGAAGCAAGGTATTGCTAAGTTGCCAAGTCATTCTAAGTTATTGAAGCTGTTCTCAAACCTGCAATCCTCCTATCTCAGCCTTCCAAGTACTGAGATTACAGGTATGAGCCCCTGCCACTGGCTGAACATGCCAATGTTTAAAGAGTGGGAAATAAGCCAGGCGTGGTGGCACACGCTTGTAATCCCAGTACTTGGGAGGATGAGACAGGATGATCACAGGTTCAAAGTCAGCCTCAGCAACTTAGTGAGGCTCTCATCAACCCAGTGAGAACTTGTCTCCAAATAGATATAAAATCGAGCTGAGGAGCCGGGTGTGGTGGTGCACACTTGCAATCCCAGCATTCGGGAGGCTGAAACAAGAGGATCAAGGTTCGTGAACAGCCTCAACTACATAGGGAGGCCCTTTGCAACTCAGTGAGACCCTGTTTCAAAATAAAAAAATAGGGCTGGGGGTGTAGCTCAGAGGTAAAATGCCCCTGGATTCAATCCCCGGTGCTGCAAAATAAATAAATAAATAAGGAAGTTCTATTTATTTATTTTTGGTACTGGACATTGAACCCAGGAGCATCCTGCCTCCAAGATACACCCCCAGCCCTATTTTTTATTCCTTATTTTGAAGCAGGGTCTCACTGAGTTGCCGAGGTCTCATTAAGTAGGCCTTTAGTGAGGCTGGCTGCGAACCGGCGATCAGGTGCTGGGATTACAAGCATGCGCCACACACCCAGGTGAGAAAAACAAAATTTTTTTAAAGGAGTGGAGAATAAACTGCTGTAGGCACAAGGAGTAGTGAAGTCCATGTAAAGGGCTGCAGAGAGCAAAAGACACTGCGGGCAAGCTGCATCCTGCAGCGGAGTTCACCTGGACCACATCTGTGGGCTGCGTCCTGCGTCCTGGCTGCGTCCTGGGCGTAAAAGCCACACCCCTTTCTCTCAGATGCAGTGGTTCCAGACACGGGCTCTGTGCTGTGCCTTTGGTCCTGAGCCTATAGGTGCCAGTTCAGGGCAGGACTGGACCTGACACACACCCCTGCTCAGCTCTTACCCTTCTCTCCTGCTTCCCTCCCCCCCGCACTGCCCACCAACATCCCCTCAACAATCACACCCCCAAGTGCCCGCTCCAGCCGCGCTTCTGGAGCTCAGCCGTGGCACTTTTGTTCTCCAAGATGTCTCCAGAGTACTTCCTGCCTCTCCTCAAGCTCCTCCAGCAAAAGTGAGATCTATGCCTTCACCCTGGGTAACCACAGGGTGTAGGGACAGTGACATGGTGCTGTGCAGGGTAGGTCGTCGGTGGTGATGTGGCAACTCTTTGCTGACTGAAGTCCCAGCCCCGTAGCCCTCAGCTGCCCTGGAGGTCGCCATGTTGGGAGGAAGCCCAGCCTGGCCCGCCGGGTGAGATGCCTGGCCAGACCCGGTGCCGGGAGTCGTGACGCTTGGGTGGGATAGAATTAAGGCAGGGCTGGGGGGGCAAGACTCTGGCACAGGTGGCCACCGCTTAGCTCTAGTGGGGCTCATGGGAGGCAGCAGTGAACTCCCCAGCGGAAGGGCCTTTGGCGTTTCCAAATGGTGCAGACTTAGAATACACCCATTCTTCAACTGTCCGGGGGATACCATGAATGGAAGAGGGATGAGTGTGAAGATATGCAAGTGGGTCCTGGAGCAAAATCAACTTTAGTGCTCCTCGTACTTGGAGCAGAAATGGGACCCAGGCTCTGCCCCGCCCAGGGTATTTTACCTTAGCCCTATTCCAACGTTTGCTATCTTTCGTGAATCCAGAGAGGCTACGCTGACCTACTGGTGGCCAAGCCACCCAGTGGCTGAACTACCTTGGGGATGTCAGAGCAGCCCAGAGAGGAGAGAGTGAGGAGGAGGTGCAGGCCCACGACATCCATTCTGGGGTGACCTGGAAGTGGATGCACGAAGGGCCTTGGCTTGGGGGCCCTGACAGCACAGTTTCTGCATTTGGAGTTGCAGAATGAAGCGCCCGTCCGAGGAGCAAAATCCCCCAACCAAAGTTAGCACCCCCAATTTTGGTTCCCTAACCATTGGAGGGTTTTTTATTTTTTTTTTCTCCATATACTCAAAAAGAAACAGCAAGGGAGGAAAGGCTGCTTCCTGTGACTGACCCACCGGGGCAGCCTCCCGGGGCCCAACTCTGCAGGCCTGGCCTCTGCCGGCAACCTCAGGGCTTGGCCCGCGAGAGCCCCACCTTGGACTCTTACGCGGGGGACGCCTGTTGTTACCCTCAGGAGAGAGGGAGTGTAGATCTTGCAGGGTGACACCTGGGCCATGGGCCCCAGGATCACAGCGAGCCCGGGTGCACGTTCAGACCAGTCCTTGGTCTTTGACTGTGTTCTAAGACTCCCCATGGCAGCCCTGAGCCTCCAGCGCAGGAAGTGCGATGTGGCTGGTGTTGAGTGAACTCCTGGCAAGCTGATACAGCAGTTTATTTAAGCAGCCTCCTAATTCCAAAGAGAGCAAATATTTACTTAAAAGCAGTTTGAAGCTGGTCACTTTTGATATCAACACATAATCAGTGTCCCATTTCCCCCTATAAAATAGCTTTTTTGGGTTTCTGTTGAAAAATAGTAGAGGGAGCCAGGTGTGTCACACACCTGTAAATCCCAGTACTTGGGAGGCTGAGGCAGGAAGGCCAAAGGTTTGAGGACAGCCTCGGCCACTTGGGGAGACTCTGTTTCAAAATAAAAAAATAAAATAGAGCTGGAGGTATAGCTCAGATGTAGGATGCCCCTGGGTTCAATCCCCAGCACACACACAGAAACACACACACAGAAACACACACACACACACGCACACACACACACAAGCAGTAATGGGAAATTCAAGCTTGGTTATGAGAAACCCCTTACATCACAATCATGCATAAAATTTAACATTTTAGAAGAACTGATTAGCCATAGAAATGTGATAAAAATCTAAATTTGTGAATCTGCTGATTTTTTTTTGTGTGTGTGTGGGTCTGGAGATGGAACCCAGGGGCATTCGACCTCTGAGCTACACCCTCTGCCCTATTTTTATTCTTTATTTTATTTTTATTTTATTATTGTTATTATTATTATTATTATTATTATTATTATTATTATTTGTGGTACTGGGGTTCCTGGAAACCCTTCTACTTCTGGGCTACACTCCCAGACCTATTATTATTATTATTATTTTTAATTTGGAAACAGGGTCTCTTAAGCCAAAGAGGCTGGCTTCGAACCTGCACGATCCTCCTGTCTCCGCCTCCCAAGCGCGGGGATTACAAGCGTGTGCCACCACGCCGGGCGCTTTTATTCTTTATTTTGAAACAGGGTCTCACTGAGTTGCAAAGGGCCTCACTAAGTAGCTGAGGCTGGCCACGAACCTGCAATCCTCTGGTCTCAGCCTCCAGAATGCTGGGATTATAGTGTGCGTCACCACGCCCAGTTTTTTTTTTTTTTTCTTCCCCAGTACTGGGGATTGAAGTCAGGGGCATTCTACCTCCAAGATACACTCCCAGCCCTGTTTTTTATTCTATTTATTTATTTATTTATTTTGGTGGTACTGGGGTTCCTGGAAGCCCTAAACCTCCGGGCTACACTCCCAGACCTATTTTATACTTTTTTATTTTTGGAAACAGGGTCTCTTAAACCAGCGCGGCTGGCTTCAAACCTGCGTGTTCCTCCTGTCTCCGCCTCCCAAGCGCAGGGATTACAAGCGTGCACCGCCACGCCCGGCTATTCTTTATTTTGAAACAGGATCTCACTAAGTTGCGGAGGGCCTCACTAAGTAGCTGAGGCTGGCTTTGAACCTGCAATCCTCCTGTCCCAGCCTCGCAGGTATTGGGATTACAAGCGTGCGCCACCACACCCTTGCAATGGGGGGCAGAAAATGGAGGGATCTGGCAGCTGGAGGGCGGCTTAGAGCTCTTTAGGCCTCTGTTGGGAGCCACACCCTTCTGGTGAGCAAAGGAGATGAGACAAGGGACCACCCTAAATGCCACCTGGTGGGAAGGGCTGCACAGAGGGCAGCGCAGGGCCCCAAAGCCTCGCCTGCTGGGCCTGGGCTCCTGGGCTGGCCTCCAGTTCCTCCTGTGCAGAGGGCTGGTGTTGAGCCAAGGGTGGCTAAGGACCCCAATTTTCTTTTCTTTTCTTTTCCTTTCCTTTCTTTTCTTTTCTTTTCTTTTCTTTTCTCCTTCCTTCCTCTTTCTTTCTTTCTTTCTTTCTTTCTTTCTTTCTTTCTTTCTTTCTTTCTTTCTTTCTTTCTTTCTTTCTATTTTGTGGGTCTGGGATGGAACCCAGGGACATTCTACCTCTGAGCTACACCCACCGGCCCTATTTTTTAATTCTTTATTTTGAAACAGGGTCTCACTGAGTTCCAAAGTGCCTCACTAAGTATCTGAGGATGTCTGTAAACCAAGATCCTCCTGTCTCAGCCTCCCAAATGCTGGGATTACAAGTGTGTGCCACCATGCCCAGCTATTTTTCTTTTTTAAATAGGGTTTACAAAGCCGGGCGTGGTGGTGCACGCTTGTAATCCCTGCGCTTGGGAGGCTGAGACAGGAGGATCGCATGGGTTCGAAGCCAGCCTCAGATACTTAGTGAGGCTTTCAGCAACTTAGTGAGACCCTGTTTCCAAATAAAATATAAAAAAGGTCTGGGAGTATAGCCCGGAGGTATAAAGCCTCTGGCTTCCACCCCCAGTATTACCAAAAATAAATAAATAAATAAATAAATAAGGTTTACAAGCTGGGTATGGTGATGCACGCTTGTAATTCCAGCATTCAGGAGGTGGAGACCAGAGGATTGCAGTTCGCAGACAGCTTCAGCTACTTAATGAGGCCCTCTGCAACTCAGTGAGACCCTGTTTCAAAAAATTTTAAAAAAGAACAAAAAATAGGGCTGGGGGTTTAGCTCGGAGGCACAATGCCCCTGTGTTCCATCCCGTACCATAAATAAATGAATAAATGAATAAATAAATAAATAAATAAATAAATGTAGGGCCGGGGGTGTAGCTCAGAGGTTGGCTGCCAGTAACACACACACACACACACACACACACACACACACACACACACACACACACACTCTCCTAGTCTGTGGCATGTGTTACCCATCATAGAAAACAGACTAACACATCTTTGTCATGAAAATCCCAGAACTGGCCCCAGCTCTGAGCCCAGCCCAGCCCAGAGCCCTGTGTCTGCAGCTCTTGTGCAGCTTACAGGGCTGGGCCTGGGCAGGAAAGATTTGGCTTGGGGGAAATCCATCCGCCTCTCATTCACACACCATCCATTTAGCCAACTGCCAGGAGACTATCTGGGGCCTTCCACCAGGGAGAGGGGCGAGGGGGCTCACTCCTAGACTATGAGCAGTCCTGGAAAGAGAGGACTCACTCGCGTGAATTCTTTTTCTTTTTCTTTCTTTCTTTCTTTCTTTCTTTCTTTCTTTCTTTCTTTCTTTCTTTCTTTCTTTTCTTTTTTCTTTTCTTTTCTTTTCTTTCTTTTTTTTTTTTTTTTGATGCTGGGGATGGAACCCAGGGGCATTCTACTTCTAAACTACACTCCCAGCTAGCATCTTCCTGTCTTGGCCTCCCTAGTACTGAGATTACAGGCGTGCTACACAGCCCCAGGCAAGAATTCTATTTTCCATTGTATCTTGTTTCATTTTTTTTTAAAAGATGGGCACACTCTTTAACTGACTTTACAACCTACAGATGAACTGGGATATGCAGTTTGAAAAACCCTATGCCAGCTGGTCATGGTGGCGCATGCTTGTAATCCCTGCGCTTGGGAGGTTGAGACAGGAGGATCGCACAGGTTTGAAGCCAGCCTCAGCTACTAGTGAGGCTCTCAGCAACTTAGTGAGACCTTGTTTCCGAATAAAGTATAAAAGAGGTCTGGGAGTATAGCCCAGAGGTAGAAAAGCCCATGGGTTCCACCCCCAGTACCACACACACAAACACACACATACAAACCCTGTGCCAGCCAGGTGTGGTGGCGTAAGCTTGTAATCCCAGTACTTGGAAGGCTGAGACAGGAGGATCACAGATTTGTGGCCAGCCTCAACTGCTTAGTGAGGCTCTCATCAACTTAGTGAGACCCTGTTTCCAAATAAAAATATAAAATAGGTCTGGGAGTATAGCACAGAGGTAGAAAGCCTCTGGGTTCCACACCCAAGACTACCAAAAAAAAAAAAAATCAGGCTGGGGTGTAGCTCAAAGGTAGAATGTCCTTGGACTCCATTCCCAGTACTGCAAACAAAACAAAAAGCCAGCCCCCAGCCCTGTGGCGTAGGCCAGCGCAGTTGTGCCTCCTTTTGACATCCCGAGGAGTCAAGGGCCACCAGTTTCTTGCAAAACGCTTCCCAAGGAATGGCCAACACAGCTCACCTCTCAGTTAAATGTGGAACGAGAGGTTGCCCTGCAAGTGTGATAAGAGTGCGAGGTCAAGTCCCGGTGTTAATTTAGTCATCTTAAGCCAGATGTGATGCTTTAACCGTGGCAACGGTCACGGAGTTAAAAGCATCCTTCTCACCGAGGGGGCTGGGCTGGTCCTCCTGCAATCGCAGGACAGCGTGTAAGGCCACCGGAGCCCTTCTGCTGGTGACAGCAGCAGCAGGGACACGTGAGCTATGTGGGCCCAGCAGCAAGGCTCTTGGCAGCTCTGCACAGGGGAGCCCGGCCGGGCTTCCTAAGAAAGAGCTCAGTTACTCGGAACCTCACACCTACCATCTCCACTCCTGCTCTAACCCTCTCCCTCCAGGGTTCCTTCCTGCTTCCCCTCCCTAGGGACTTTTTCTGGTACTGGGGATGGAACCCAGGGGCCTTCTACCTCTTAGTGACACACCAACCCTATTTTTTATTCTTTGTTTTCACACAGGGTCTCACTGAGTTGCAAAGGGCCGCACTAAGTAGTAGCGGAGGCTGGTCGCAAACCTGGATCTTCCTGTCTCAGCCTCCAAATGCTGTGATTACAAGTGTGCGCCACCATGCCCGGCTTTGTTTGTTTGTTTTTTGTACTAGATGTTGAACCCAGAAAAATTCTACCTCCAAGCTATGCCCCCAGACCTATTTTACTTTGTCTTTTCAAAACAGTTTTACTAAGTTGCTGAGGCTGTCCTGGAACCTGTGATCCTCCTGTCTCAGCCTCCCAAGTCCTGGGATTACAGGTATCTACCACCACACCCTAAGCAGGAGGGCTGGGACTTGTCCTGTGGCATCCTGCGTGCTTGGGTCGGGAAGCACTACATCAGACCAGGGCCCACTAGGAGGTGGATATGCGAGTCCTGGTAATACATACTCTATCTAGAATCAGCTACTTATGAGGCCCTCCACAACTTAGTGAGACCCTGTTTCAAATAAAGAATAAAAATAGGGCAGGGGGTGTAGCCCGGAGGTCGAATGCCCCTGGGTTCCATCCCCAGACCCGCAAAAAAAAAAAAAAAAAAAAAAAAAAAAATAGGGCTGGAGGTGTAGCTCAGAGGTAGACTGCCCCTGGGTTTCATTCCCGATTCCATACACACAGAACCCCACTGTGATGGCCCCACGCCTCGGGGGGGGGGGGCTGCTTTCCCTGATGTGCAAGGGGCGACGCACTGTGTTTCTCCAGGGTCTGGAAGAGTCCAGATGTGGGTCACTGGGCTAAGGGTCCACTTCCGGAGTGCTCAGGGTCTGTGTGCCCGGCTGTGGGCCTGCACCTGTGGGCCCCGTCCACGCCGCTGACTCCCCGCGCCCTGCCCCTCCAGCTGTGCTCTGCTCCTGACAGGACGAGATGACGTCCCACTATTGTTCCAGTTTGCCTGCTGTTTGGCTTGTGTTGATTGGCTGGAGGAAAAGGAAGATCAAGTACAAGGTTGGTTTCTTGTGTGTGTGTTGGGGGTGGGTCCTAGGGATTGAATCTCCAGGTAGTCTACTGCTGAGCTTTACCCCAGACTGCTTTGCTTTTGTTTTGGGAAAGGGTCTCACTACGTTGTTACTGAGGGTCTTGCTGAATTGCTGAGGGTCTCACTAAATTACTGAGGCTGGCCTTGAATCTGTGATCCTGTCTCAGCCTCCCAAGTACTGGCATTACCGGTATGCACCACCTTGCCAGTTTAATGTTGGTGTTGTTTTGTTTGGTACTAGGGATTGAAACCAAGGCATTCTACTTCCAAGGTACACCCCCAGGCTGATTTTATTTCTCATTTGGAGACAGGGTCTCACTTGGTTGCTGACAGACTAAGTTGCCAAGGCTGGTTTTGAACCTCAATCAATCCCAACTCAATCTCCCAAGTATTGGGATTACAAACTTGCACCACCACACCTAACTTTAAGTTGTGCGTGCGTGCGTGCGTGCGTGTGTGCGTGTGTGTGTGTTATTGGGGACGGAATCCAGGGGAAGTCTACCTCTGAGCTATACCCCCAGCCTTATCTTTTTATTCTTTATTTTGAAATAGGGTTTCAAAAGAGGTTTCAAAAAGCGGTTTCTAAGTTGCACAGGGCCTCACTCTTCCCAGCCTGGCTGGCGGGCTGGGCAGGGGTGGTGCTCGGCGAGGGGTCTCTGCTGAGTGCTCTGATGAAGGGGCGTGGGAGAAGCCGCTTCCATCTGGTGCTGTGGCGTCTCGGGCCTGTCACCAGCTCTGAGAGGAAGCTGGCCGGTCGCCTTTGTTGTGAGGCTGACGATGAAGACAACCCAGGGCCCTTTGGTAGTGCTGCTCTTACTGGCACTGTAATCTCACCTGATCGCAGTCCAGCGTGGCGGAGACACGATGTGCAGGCGTTGGGCGAGCTCCGGCTCCCCGCCCCTGCCCTGCCCGCGGGTCTGGATTGGCCTTGGTGACCTCACATCCGCTCACCGCCTCAGTGGCCGTGCATCCTTTGTGGATCCCCCTCTCCCATTCCCATCACCACCCCTCCTCGTCTCCCTTCCACCGTCCACTGGGGCTTCTCCTCCGTCTTCTACAGTCCTTCTTGAGCCGGGCGTGGTGGGCACGCTTACAGGAGGATCGCGCAGGTTCGAAGCCAGCTGCGCTGGCTTAAGAGACCCTGTTTCCACATAAAAAAGTATAAAAATAGGTCTGGGAGTGTAGCCCGTGGGAGTGTAGTCGGAGGTAGAAGGGCTTCCAGGAACCCCAGTACCACCAAAAAAGAAAAGTCCTTCTTGAATCCCTATTTTTACTTTTTTTTCAGTACTGGGGATGGAACTCGGGGACATTCTACCTCTGAGCTACACCCCCTGCCCTATTTTTTTTTTTTTTTTTGTGGTACTGGGGGTGGAACCCAGAGGCTTTCTACCCCTGGGCTATACTCCCAGACCTATTTTATATTTTTATTTGGAACCAGGGTCTCACTAAGTTGCGGAGAGCCTCACTAAGTAGCTGAGGCTGGCTTCGAACCTGTGGGATCCTCCTGTCTCAGCCTCCCTAGTGCGGGGATCACAAGCATGCGCCACCACGCCTGGCTATCCCCTGCCCTATTTTTTTATTCTTTATTTTAAAACCGGGTATCACTGAGTTGCAAAGGGCCTCACTAATGAGCTGAGGCTGTCCTTGAACAGGGATCCTCCGGTTTCAGCCTCCCAAATGCTGGGATTACAAGCGTGTGCCACCATGCCCGTCTTACTTTTTTTGTTTTGTGTGTGGTACTGGAGATGGAACCCAGAGTCATTCTACCTCCAAGCTACACCCACAGCCCTATTCTTTATTCTTTATTTTGAAACAAGGTCTCATTTAGTTGCAAAAGGCCGCACTAAGTAGCTGAGGCTGGCTGCAAATTTGCCCTCCTCCCGTCTCAGCCTCCCAAGTCCTGGCATGACAGGCATGTGACACCAGCCACTCCTCATTTCTAATGTGCATGGGGCAGAGCTCGCTCATCACTGCTGGGTGAGACAGGCTGGCCTCTCCAGGGCTACTCTGCCGTTCCCTGGCTGTGGCTGGCGCAGCAGAGAGGAGCAGCCGAGGGCTACCGAGCCTGTGGGCAGGGTGATGGCCAGTGACGGGGCGGCAGGGTCCAGTGGACAGCGTAAGATGCTCACGGAGGGTTTCGTGAGTTTTGCTGTCCTGGTCTTCATGGAAAGCCTCTTCACTGCCCCAGTGACATCTTCCATGAAAGATCCTTCTCCTTAGGAGCATGGAAGAGTCGGATGTTTTTTCAGTGTCAAAGGCTGAGGTGAGGGTGGGGTGGCTAACCACACCTGGACGGGTTCTTCTGGAAGACTTCTCCAGGAAAGTGCTAGGGATGCACGTGTGTGTGGGTGCATCCGTGCCCATAAATCCCAGACGGGTTGGCTAAAATGAAGGCCACTTTGTCTCCCTGAGCAGCCCACAGAGATTAGAGAAAATTGGAATGGTTTGTATGTGGCCAGCCTCCCCGCACCCCTCCTGATCTCCTTAGCAAGGGCCGCGCCTTCGCCCGGTTTTCTCGGCACTTGTCATTTTAACTGTCCTGACCAAGGTGCCAGCAGCCTGCTCTGCGGTTGCATGCCTCTGCTGTGCCAGGGCCTCTCAAAGGCCAGGCCTGGGCAGGGCCACCCTCATGCGCTCTCAGGACGGAGCTGGCCGGAGGGAGAGCTTTGCACCACGTCAGCCCCCAGCCCTCCATAACCATCAGTGGCTCTTTCAGTCAAAAGTAGTGTTTTCAAACTTCTGGTCGTGAATCAACAGCAAATTTAGAGGGTCATGACTAGCATTAAAAAAAATCGAAGACATCAGAGTAGAGTGCACGTTTGGGATGAAGGATTGCTAGATTCGTGCATGTCGGGGGAAAAAGTGCTCAGAAGGCTTGAAGCGCTTGGTCAGAGCCATGGCTGTCGCTGCGGTTTTGCCGCGGAGCCCTGCAGAGGCCAGAGAGGCGTCAGGCCCCTGCAGTCCGAGGGAGACGCACGGGCCTGTGGATTTTGCGGGGGAGCTGTCACCCGAGGCACTGGCCACCGCACGGCGGGAGGGACCTGCCGACACCCCCGTCATAGGCCTTAATTCCATGCAGTGAACGCCTTGTCGTCCTCTCTGGAGCTGCGCATCTGGGTGAGTCGCTGTGACAAGTGCATGCATCTCAGCGATGGAGCAAACAACGTGTCACGCTACACAAGCCCCGCTGGGAAATTTCTTTGTCCAGTAATGGTGTCAGCCTGTGGTTCCGCGTTGCCATAGGGAACAGACAGCTCTGCCCGTAAAATGCAGTGAGGAGGGCTTTGTGATTGGCTGCCCCGGCTGCCAGTCACCCTGCCGGCGCCGCTGGCGCGGCCAGACGCCCGCCCACCAGCCGGCCGCTCGGGTAGGGGCTTCCTCGGGCCGCCCTCCTCCGCTCCCCGGCGGGTCCCGAACCCGGGGCGGGCGGGCGGAGGGCTCGCCGGCCTCTCCATTCTGACGGTGGCTTTACCGCGCCTGGGCAGAGTAAAAGGAGCGGTGCAGACCCGCGGATGGCCCTTTGGGCGCCCTTCCTGCCTCGCGGTTTATTCCAAAAGGACCAAAAGTAGTCCGGGAGTCTCTCCTGGTGTGAGTGGAGTCTTGAGGCAGGGCCCTTGCCAAAGCCGGCGTGAGGCAGTGGGTGAGAGCCGCCGCCGGTCGGGTCGGCGGGCCAGGGCAGCGGGAGGGTGGACAGGTGCGGGCCCGGGGTGGGGGCGGCGGCCCCCAGCCGCCCGCGTCAAGGTCGCGACGCTCCGGCCCGCAGGACGCTGCCCGGGGGAGCCCACGCCTGCGAGGCTGCACGGCGGGCCGCGCCCTCGCCCCCGCCGCGCGCCCAGGGCGGCGCCTCCGGCCAGCCAGCCAGGCCCGCGGCGCGGCCGCCCGACGGGCACCTGTTGGGGTCGGGTTCTGGAACTTTCCCGGGGAAGCCGCGCGGGCGATGCGGAGCGGCGCGGGGCAGCGCGGCCCGGCGAGCGCGCTCCCGCGGCCCGGCGAGCGCGCGCGGACACGCCCCCGCGAGCGCGGAGGGGCGGGGCTTCCGGCGGGGGCGGCGTTGCTAGGCGGCGGCGGCGGCGGCGGCGCGGGCGGGGGTTTCCAGCCGCGGGAGCGCGCGGCGGCGCCGGGACTTTCCAGCGCGCGGCCTCCCGCCCGCCATGGGGCTGCCCGCCCAGCGCGCTGCGGGCGGCGGCGGGCGGCGCGGGTGAGGGCCGCGGCTCCGCTGCCGCCGCGCCCGCCGCCCGACTTCCCAAACTTTGCGGCCGCGGCTGCGGCGGCCTGGGCCTCGGCGTCCGGACGGCCGCTGGAGGTGGGTCTGCGCGCGGCTCCAAAGTTTCTCCTGAGTCACCGCGGGCCGGGCCGGCGGGGGCGGGCGCCCGCGTGGAGGAGGCCGGCGGCCGGCCGGGGCCTCCGCTCCGTGCGCACTCGGCTCCGCTTTCGGAGTGGGCTGGGAGTGCGCGCGTGTGTGTGCGCGCGTGTGTGTGCGTGTGTGGGGGTACGGCGCTTATTTTCCGTGTATTTTTGTGCAGTCATAAAGGCTGTATTGAGTCCCAAAGCGGCCTCTTTCCATTCACGGCATACAGCTGAAGAGGAGCCATACTCTTGTTTATTTATTTTTTCCTGGCTTAATCCTGAGTACATCCCGGTGAGGTCTTTGGAAATGGATTTTTAGCTTGTGTGTATCAAATGCTTATTTGAAGAAATGCCCAGGCGGACATCAGTTGGTCTTTGAAAATGGCCTGTTGAAAATACTGCATCGTATGTTGGATGTCTGGCAAGATGGCATGCAGCTTGTCATTTATTCAAATGAGAGGAAAATTTTCTCTTTTCAGTGTCGTGACATTACAAATATTAAGAATTAACCTCGAGGTGAACATTTCTTGGTTAAGCAAAATAAGCCTTTTCATTGTAAAAACTGGAAAATATTATGTTAGGTCAGAAATCTCTTTGACTAGGTGCTCACGATGGAAATCCGGACAGACCCTGGATTCCAGCATCACTAGTTAAAAATCAAGCCTTATCATGGATAAGGTTTAAGACGGAAGGTGTCTCACCCAGACACCATCTGTTCCAGCTGTCACAATAAAGACGCCAGAGAAGCAGAAAGAGCTGGCCAGGGAGGATTCCAGCATTTTGGGGTAAGAAGGGGGGTGGGAGAGATTTATGTAAATTTTTCTGTGAGGGGAAAGAAGACCAATTATCTTTCTTGGATGCGGCCCATTCTTTTTGGAGTTAACGAGATGGCCTTACTCAGTGAGAAGGCTGCAGACATTCCACTGGAAACAGGCAATAGCAGGGCCGGTTGTTTCTGCCAATACCATTAGTCTCCCTACTCTTGTTTGTGCTTTTAGGAAAGTCCTTCCTTTAACTGAAACATCTGAACTGCTTCTGGTTGTTTCCTCCTGTGTTTGGAATTTTCTCTAAATACCCCTGCTAGAATCCCTTAAAATTTTCGGTGTGCAAATCAAGGACTCTCTGGTATGTTGTCAGGATAGATATGCTAATGAGCTAAAAGATGAGAATGATTTATCATTCTCTTAAAATCCTTTTTTATGATGCCAAAGCTATACTTTAAGAAAGATAAAACTGTCACTGTGGTGTTGCAAGCCTGAGCTGGCTCAAACACACAAAGGAAATTGCATTAAATTTGCCCGTTTCTGTTTTCTCGTTTTGATAGCAAGACTGTCTAAACAGCAAGTGATCTAACCTATCAAATATTATGCAATAGCCAAGTTTCCTCTCAATGGTCAATTCAAGAACTGTTAACAGAGAAGTCTCATGACCAGGATCCTCAGCGTCCATTCTGTGGAATCAGGGCCCCTTGCATGCTTCTTTACAAGTGTTCACAGAGAAAGAAAAACATATTTGGTGGTTTTTTTTTTTAGGGGGGGCAGGGAGTCATAATAACTGACTTCAGATACAGAGAGAAACTAGGAAGAGAGCTACAGTAAGAAAGGAGGAGATGAGGCCAGAGGATTTGGAAGGTAGCCAGAGAGGCATCCGAGGCCTGAGTATGCAGATGATGCTTACTTAGGTTTGGGCAGGAGGAATGGAGACAGGGAGGCCCAGAGGGGGATGGAGGTAGGTGGGGATTGGTGCAGTCCCAAAGGAGCCAATGGAAAGAGAAGAAAATTTAGTGTGAAACAGAAAAGGGAAAGAAAGAAAGAAAACGTGTGCTTATGTGATTTCTGTTATTTATAATTAATAAAAATAAAAATGACCCTTTTATTTTGGAAAGCCTTTATTGACTAAGCGTTGCACTGAGCTATCCCAGGAAAGGGTAGTGGGAGACACTGACCTGGGAAGAAGGTGAGGTTTCTGTCACTAAACAAGCCTTTTTTTTTCTTGGTGAAACTTCCTGGTTCATGTGTACAACTTGGGTTAGGTTGGCAGGTAGCGGGATGTCATGAAGGCAGGTGACTTGGTTTCTACCCCTTCTAGGCAGGACTCAAGTTGAAAATCTTGGTTTCCGCCCCCTCCGGAGCAGGAGTCAGGTTGGAATTTTTCCTGCATTCTGTGTTCCTTGAGATAAGCGGATCAAATAGGACTTGGGAGTGTTTTTCTCATTCAATTAATGTTCAGTTAGTGTGCCCTCAGTACCCATAATATTCTAGGTATGTGTTAGGATGAGTGAGACACAGCCTTCGCAGAAATCTGGGGCTTTTGGGCACAGTGAGGGGAGTAGACACGTGAGTGTGTGACACCAGGACTGGAGCCTGTGGCGGGAAGGTGAGGGGAATGAAAACTCACCAGCCCGCCCTGGAGCCGGAGCCACCAGGAAGAAACTAGAAAGGCATTAAGTAGAGGGTGAAGTGAAATGGTAGACTAGGTAGAAGACTGGAAGCCAGTGGAAATTCACCATAAGAGAAGAGGAAAGCTCTTGGCTGCCGGGAGTAGTCATAGTGAGTTTCCAGGAAGTGGCCTTGAGTGGAGCCCAGTGTTGGGAAAGCCCAGCTGCAGGGCTGGGGTGGCCCTCCCCGCCTGGTTCTGGTAAGATGGGCCCAGGCAGTGCACCGTGCCGTTGCCCCTCATCATCACACATGGTGCGGGCACACTGCTGATCCTTGGGCTTTCACGTGGACATTTCATGTCCTGCCCTTTGGCTTTTGCCAGGCTCTTGTGGCTAGGGCTCCATGGGCCTGGTGAGCTGTGATAGAAAGGGTGATCTGTGGAGGGCAGCGGCGGGTCCCAACCTGGGTGGCAGAACACTGCCGTGCCTACTGGTTTTCTAGGTAGAAAATCTCAGGGTAGTGGTGGAGGGTGGTAAATGCTTAAAAAGCTTATTCTGGAGAGACCATTAAAGTAGAGGAAGGCGAACAGGGAGGGCAGAGGGCAGGGCAAGAGGAGAACTGGGGAATGGAATCGATAGCATTTCAGACTATGCCATGAGGACTCCCACTATTTTGTATAACTAATATGCACCAATATTTTTTAAAGCCTCTTCAGTCAGACATGGTGGCTCACACCTGTGATCTCAGTACTTGGGAGGCTGAGACAGGAGGATTGCGGGTTCAAGGCCAGCCTTGGCAACTCAGCAAGGCCCTTAGCTACTTAGTAAGACTTGTTTCAAAATAAAAGATAAAGGAGGGCTGGAGTTGTAGCTCAGAGGTAGAACATCCCTGAATTCAATCCCCAGTGGGAGGAGGAGGAGGAGGAATTGTTATCATTAATTTCTTTCTTTACTTTTCTTTTTTTGGTGGTACTGGGGTTCCTGGAAGCCCTTCTACCTCTGGGTTACACTTCCAGACCTATTTTATACTTTTTATTTGGAAACAGGGTCTCTTAAGCCAGAGCTGCTGGCTTGGAACCAGCGCGATCCTCCAAGCGCGGGGATTAGGAGCGTGCGCCACCACGCCTGGCCATTAATTTCATTTGATGATTTTTTTTTTTTTAAGGGTCTGGGGATGGAACCAGGGGCATTTGACCTCTGAGCTACATCCCCTGCCCTATTTTTTTATTCTTTATTTTGAGACAGGGTCTCACTAAGTTGCGGAGGGCCTCACTAAGCAGCTGAGGCTGTCTGTGAACTGTGATCCTCCAGTCTCAGCCTCCCAAATACTGGGATTACAAAGCGTGCACCACCACATCCAGCTGATGATTTTTTTTCTAGAATTTGTTTAATGCTGATTATATATATATATATATATATACACATATATATATATTTGGTGGTACTGGGGTTCCTGGAAACCCTTCTACCTCTGGGCTACACTCCCAGACCTATTTTATATTTTTGAAACAGGTCTCTTAAGCCAGCGTGGCTGGCTTTGAACCTGCGCGATCCTCCTGTCTCCGCCTCCCAAGCGCGGGGATTACAAGTGTGCGCCACCATGCCCGGATTTATTTTTAATTTTGAGACAACGTTTTGCTAGATTGCTGAGGCTGTCCATGAATTTGCAGTCCTCTTGAGTCAGTCTCCAGAGTTGCTAGGATTATAGGTGTGCACCATCACACTCGGCAGGTAATAGAATCTTTAGGACAGCAGCAGTCTCAGAGTGGTAAATACGAGTTTCTGGAAGTGAATGTCCATCAGGAGGCCTGCGTGCAGGTGAGGTTGTGAGGAGCTTGTCAGGCACGTGGCAAGGCAAGTGCTTGGTTGGTGTTTGTGGCCGGATTCTGCAGGCTGGGGAGAGCCGAGGCTGGTACAGATGGCCAGAGTGTTCCATGTGGCTTGGAGGAAGTGTTTGTAGCTGGGCAGATCTCAAGGGCCTCCCTGGACTCTTCTGGAGAACAGCCTCCTGTCCTGCTGTTCTGAAATATTAGGGGGTTACATGATGGGAAACTTCATTTGACACAAAACTTTCAGCTTTCTTGGGTGCTTTTAGGGATTTGAAAGCTGGAAGAATAGGGAAATTAGTTCCTTTGAGCCCTTTCTTGCCCACTATTGCCCAGAAGTCATAACTTTATACTGGAAATTAAATTCTCTCCCTTTGGAATTAATGCACCCAACTGTTTGAAATCTTATTTTAGGGTAAATGAAGTATATAGATTTCAGAAGGCTTTTCTTTGTGAGACTTTCTCTTACTGGAACTGGCACAAATCAATTAAGTTTTATCTTAAAATTTAATGTGGGTTTTACATTGCCCCCGGCAATTTGTCTGTTTTGTTTTATTTACTTATTGTGGTACTGGGGATTGAACCCAGGGGCATTCTATTCTGAGCTGCATCTCAGTCTATTTTTTATTCTTTATTTTGAAACAGGATCTCACTAAGTTGCGGAGGTCCTCACTAAGTTGTCAAGGCTGGCTTCAAACCTGAGATCCTCCTGTCTCAGCCTCCCAAGTATTGGTATTACAAGTATGCGCCGCCATGCCCTGCTCAAGTCCCCTCGTTTTATAGAAGAGGCAGCTGAGGCTTAGTGCTTGAGTGACTCTCAAGTCACTCAGATGGCAAAGGCTGGGTGTGGTGTGTACACCTGTGATCCCAGGACTTGGAAAACTGAGACAGAGGATTACCAATTTGAGACCAGTCTCAGCAGCTTAGAAAGATTCTCAGCAACCTAGTGAGACCCTGTTTCAAAACAGACAAAAATATATAAAAAAGGATGAAGAGCTGAGTATGGTGGCCTGTACTTGTAATCTCAGTACTTGGGAGGCTGAGACAGGAGGATCACAGGTTCAAAACCAGTTTTGGCAACTTTTCAAAGCCCTCTGTAACTTAGACCCTGTTTCCAAATAAGAAATGAAATCGGGTTGGAGTTATAACTTGGAAGTAGACTGCCTCTGGGTTCAATCCCTAGTACCAAACAAAACAGAACAGAACAAAAGAGGGAGGGGTGAGGGTACAGCCCAGAGGTAGAATGCTCCTGGGTTCAGTCCTTAATACCACAAAAAAGAGCTGGGCAGAGCAACAGCTGTTCACCCAGGGCAGTTCCTAGCCCCTCCATTTTTTATGTTCCCAGGATTTGTCCCAGGAAAGCTGTTGGCTTCTAATTCCAACTAGGGATTATTGAGAATTACAGGTTGTTGAGGATTCCCAGTCCAAAAATTGAAAGTCCAGGCTGATCCAAAACTTTTTTTTTGGTGGTACTTGGGTAGAACCCAGGGGCCTTCTACCTCCAGGCTGTACTCCCAGATCTATTTTATAATTTATTTGGAAACAGGGTCTCACTAAGTTGCTGAGGCTGGCTTCAAACCTGTGTGATTCTCCTGTCTCAGTCTCCCAAGCGCTGGGATTACGAGCGTGCGCCACCACGCCCGGCTCCATCCAAAACTTTTTGAGCATCCAGATGATGTTACAAGCCAGGCATGGTGGGCACGCTCGTAATCCCAGCATTTGGGAGGCTGAGACTGGAGGATCGCGGTTCGTGGACAGCGTCAGCTACTTAGTGAGGCCATCTGCAACTCAGTGAGACCCAGTTTCAAAATAAAGAATAAAAAATAGGGCGGGGGTGTAGCTTGGTGGTCAAATGCCCCTGGGTTCCATCGTTAGACCCGGAAAAAAAAAAAAAAAGATGATGTTACAAGTGGAAAATTAACACAGGTGCACAAAAAATATTGCATAAAATGATCTTCAGGTTGTGTTCATAAGATGTATATGAAGCTGGGTGTGGTGCACACAACTATAATCTCAGTATTTAGGCGGCTGAAACAGGGGAATTAACAGGTTTGAGGTTAGTCTCAGCAACTTACTGGTCTGGAGGTGTAGCTTGGTAGAATTCCCCTGGTGGAGCCTGAGTACCCCAAAAATAAAACAAACCCAAAATGTATGAAACATAAATCAGTTTTATGCTTATACTAGGGTCCCATCCCCAAGATATCTCATTATGCATGTGTGCACATATTCCAAAATCTGAAAAAAAGGTCACATATGCAAAATACTTTTAGTTTACATCATTGCAGAGAAGGGGCCTGTGATTTCTGTCCTCAAGGAACTTTCATGTCATAACCGAGCCAGAAGAATAATTTGGTTTTGCACAGGGTTCTTTATTCTTTGTCCTCCTGCCATGCCAAAAGAACAGAGGCTCAGTGGTACTGGGCTTGGGGTGTATTGTGGTGCTTCCCGGAGAGGACCAGCCTGAGCAGTCCAGCAGAAACGGAGGGGAAAGTGTGGACTGGCCGAGCGGAGGAGGGAGGTGAGGCTGAGTCCAGGGAAGGGCTGGGAGGAAGGGAGCTGCTGCCTCTGGGGCTGCCTTTGCCCCAGCTGGTGAGATGGGAAGTGCTCCTCTTCCAGGAGGAGCAGCAGGCCCTGAGGTCCTGTGTTCGCCATCGCGCTGTAGACTACAGCCAGTTTAGATTGTATTCAGATTCTGGACTATTTGGTTTTGCTTTCTGAGCCTAGACTTCAGTGTTTCTCCTATATACTGTGGCATTGTTTTTTTGTTTTTTTTGTACTGGGGATTGAACACAGGGGCATTCTACCTCTGAGCCACACCCCTAGCCCTTATTATTTTATGTTTTAATTTTGAAACAGGTTCTCATGAAGTTACTGAGGGTCTTGCTAAGTTCCTGGGGCCTGCCTCAAACCTGTGGTCCTCCTGTTTCAGCCTCCCAACTACTCGGATTATAGGTATGTGCCAACACACTCAGCTGTATAGTTGGTTTTTGTGTTTTTTTTTGTGGCACTAGGGATAGACCCAGAGGCATTCTACCTCTTAACTAAACTCCCAGCCTGATTTTATTTCTTATTTGGAAACAGGGTCTCACTAAGTTGCAGAGGGGCTCACTAAGTTGTTGAGGCTGGCTTGGAACCTTTGATCCTACTGTCTCAGCCTCCCAAGTACTAGGATTACAAGCATGTGCTACCGCACCTGGCTATAGCATTTTTTGTTTTGTTTTGTTTTTGTGGTACTGGGGATGGAACCCAGGGGCATTCTACCTCCGAGCTACACCCCCTGCCCTTTTCTTTCTTTCTTTCTTTCTTTCTTTCTTTCTTTCTTTCTTTCTTTCTTTCTTTCTCTCCTCCTCCTCCTCCTCCTTATTATTATTATTATTATTATTATTATTATTATTATTGTTTTGTGGTTCTGGGGATGGAACCCAAGGGCATTTGACCTCCAAGCTACATACCCTGCCTTATTTTTTATTCTTTATTTTGAAACTGGGTCTCACTGAGGTGCAGAGGGCCTCACTAAGTAGCTGAGGCTATCCACAAACTGCCATCCTCTTGTTTCAGCCTCCCAAATGCTGGGATTGCAAGCGTGCTTAACTACGCCCAGCTTATAGTGGTTTTTAAGTAAATTAGATTTTTCTGCAGCAGACATTTTTGTGCAGCCTTTCCCGGCATCTGTTTTGCCTGTGTGGCTTATTTTTCTAGTCATCGCTCCATTCCTTTTGTTTTGGGCTCTTTTCTTTTAGCAGCAGCCTTGCATTTAGCGTCCTGTAGCAAACCCCCTAGGAGCTGGAGGAGCACTTAAGTGATAGAGTGCTTGCTTAGCATGTACAAGGCCTTGGGTTTGAGGAAACAGCACTCAAAAAACATTAGGATGTTTTTTATGTCTGTGGTTCAGATGTTGCTTACATCTAGCTAATAGCAGTCCCTAACCTGATTTACTAATGCATTTTCTTTCCCTTTCTCTCTCTTAATTTACATTTAAACTGGTCTGGTAATAAGACAGTGTTTAGTCATGTCTTCACAGGGTTTCACAAACGTTAGCTTGTTAGTGTTGAGCAAGCCCCTGAGGCCTGGTCAGTCTAGCGAGTACAGTGGTTACAGCCAGCACCCGTTCATCTTGAATTTAATTATAACTGCAGATTGCGTATGGGAATATAAATTAGCTGGGAGATTAGCAGGGGAATGATATTGTTGGTTATTTTGAAGGAGATTTTATGTGGCTCTTCTGCTAGAATCAATATCAAGCTTTTGAATGTGAAACCTGGAAGGGTAGTACCTGCTGGACAGAGGTGTGGGTTTGTTTCACGGCGTCAGCACCTGAGTAGGAAGGGTTTGAGAGCAGTTCTGATGCCACAGAGATCCCTGGGGGAGAAGGGTGGTGTTTTGTTCATAGACAATCGGTCCTTGGTGGAGGCAGTGGTGTTGTAGTAAGGGTCACGTCTCTAGTCTGCCCTGCCTTCTCCACTTGAGAGATACTCCAGGACACGTTTCTTAAGGGTAGGGTCACTCCAGGCTTTGTATTTCCAGGTGTGTCCAGGAAAATGAGATGAGTTGATGTCTGGAAGGAGTCATCCTGGTTTGAATTCTGCTCCTTTCTTCTTCCTTTTTTTGTGGTACTGGGATGCTTGGAAGCCCTTCTACCTCCAGGGTACACTCCCAGACCTATTTTTATACTTTTTTTATTTGGAAACAGGGTCTCTTAAGCCAGCGCTTGGAACCTGTGCGATCCTCCTGTCTCCGCCTCCCAAGCGCGGGGATGACAAGCGTGCCCACCATGCCCGGCTTGGTCCTTTCTTTAGCTAACTGCGATGCTACTTATTCTCTCTTAAATTTCAATTTTTCCATCTGTGAAATGGTAACTGTAGAATTCTTGAGAGAAATGGTGGAAATGAGTGATTGCACATTATGATGTAAGTAATACAACCAGTCTGTACTTAAAAATGATTAGGATGAGCCGACCATGATGGCACACGCTTGTACTCCCAATACTGGGGAGGCTGAGATTGGAGGATTGCAGGTTTGAGGACAGCCTCAGCAAATGCAGAGACTCATCAACCTAGTTAGACCCTGCTTCACAATAAAAATAAAATAGGGCTGGGGGTGTAGTTTGGAAGTACAGTGCCCCTGGGTTCAATCCCCAGTGCTACATATACACAAAAAATGGTAAAGATGGTAAATATAATATGTCTTATACCACAGTAAAAAGTAATTTATAAGGATTAAAGGTGAAAATATGAGAGTTTAGCTTATCAGAAGTACTAATTCTTCTCCCTGTCTCCCTTCCTGAATGATTTTATAAAGAGAAAACATTACTTACCAGCAAGGTGAATGACAGGCTCTTTTAGAAGTATGACCAGGCCCTAAGAGAACATCTTACATGCGGAGGTAGAGCGTTGTTGCTTAGCAAATTAGTGAGACCCTCAGGAACTTAGACCCTGTTTCAAAATGAAAAGTAGAAGCCGGATGTGGTGGCCCATGCTTGTATCTCAGTATTTGGGAGGTTGAGACAGAAGGATTGTAGGTTTGAGGCTGGCTGTCAGCAATTTAGTGAGTCCTCCCACAACTTAGAGAAGACCCTGTTTCAAAATGAAAAATAAAATAGGCCTGGGAGTGTAGCTGAGAGGTGGAATGCCCCTGGGTTCAATCCTCAGTACTGTACACACACACACACACACACACACACACACACACACACACACATCTGTGGTGGTGGTGTGCATGCACATGTATCCACATGTGGTACTGTGGCACACCTGTAATCCTAGTAGTTGGGAGGCTGATACAGGAGGGTCACAGGTTTGAGGACAGCCTCGGCAAGTAGTGAGACTCTCATCAACTTAGTGAGATGGTTTCAAAATAAAAAATAAAAAATAGGGCTAGGCATCCGAGTGTGGTGGCGCACGCTTGTAATCCCAGCATTCAGGAGGCGGAGACCAGGGGATCGCGGTTTGTGGACAGCCTCAGCTACTTAGTGAGGCCCTCCACAACTTAGTGAGACCCTGTTTCAAAAATAAAGAATAAAAAATAGGGCAGAGGGTGTAGCTTGGAGGTAGACTGCCCCTGGGTTCCACCCCCAGTGCCACAAAAACAAACAAACAAACAAACAGGGCTAGATCTGGGTGCGTTGGTGCGTGCTTGTAATCCCAGTACTGGAGAGGCTGAGACAGGAGGATTGTAGATTTGTGGCCAGCCTCAGCTATTTAGTGAGGCCCGCTGCAACTTAGCAAGACCTGTTTTATTTTAAATTTATTTTTATTTTTTATTTTTTTGGTGGTACTGAGGGAGGAACCCAGGGGCTTTTCTACCTCCAGGATATATTCCCAGACCTATTTGATATTTTAATTGGAAACAGGTCTCACTAAGTTGCTGAGAGCCTCACTCAGTAGCTGAGGCTGGCTTCGAACCTGTGCGAATCTACTGTCTCAGCCTCCCAAGTGCGGGGATTACAAGCGTGCACCACCATGCCCGGCTTGCAAGCCCTGTTTTAAAGAAAAGAATAAAAAATAGGGCTGGGGTGTAGCTCCAAGGTAGAATGCCCCTGGGTTCCATCCCCAGAACCACATGTGCCTGCAGGTGCATACACACACAAACACACAAAATTAAATAAATAAATGAATAAAAGATGTTAGTGGACTCTAAACAAATCCTTATTCATAATGAAGGATATAAAATGCCTGAAAACCAAAATCAAAATATATTTGCAAGAGAAAGAACATCTATTTTTTATTATTTAAATTTTTTTTGTGGTACTGGGGGTGGAACCCAGGGCATTCTGTCTCCAAGTGACACCCCCCCCCCCCAAACCTATTTTTTTATTCTTAATTTTGAAACAGGGTCTCACTGAGTTGCAAAGGGCCTCACTAGGTAGCTGGGGCTGTCCGCGAACTGTGATCGTCCTGTTTCAGCTTCTCAAATGTTGGGATTACAAGTGTGCACCACCATGCCTAGTTGCCTGGCTTTATTTTTATTTTGAGACAGGGTCTCTCTAAGTTGCTGAGGCTGGTTGTGAACCTACAATCCTTATGTTTCAGCCTCCCAAGGACAGGAATTATAGGCATGGGCCACCATGCCCGGCTGGGAGTTACCATCTTGTCGGGGTCCAGCCCTAGCAGGAGTTGGGGCCTGCGTGTTGGTTAGAGAAGAGTTGAGATTGAGTGAGAGAAGACTCTGACACATGAGACCAGATGTAAGCTTTTTTGACTTTATTTAGGATTTGTTATAATTTTTTTTTTTTTGGGTGGTACTGGGAGTGGAACCCAGAGGCTTTCTACCTCCAGGCTATACTCCCAGACCTATTTTATACTTTATTTGGAAACAGTTTCAGCAACTTAGCTGAGAGCCTCAGTAAGTAGCTGAGGTTGGCTTTGTTATTATCTATCTATCTATCTATCTATCTATATATTTTGGCAAAATAGACAAAACCACAGTCATGTAAGCAGAAACTTTAAGGACAGAAAAAGTGTTTAACAGACTTTAGGACAGGGTGTCAGACATTTAATAAATCATAGAAAGTATGCTTTGCCTCATAACAAGGCCAGCTTGAATTTAATCTTATATATTGGTCTAAACTAAGGTCAGCTTGAACTTAATCTTTGGCCCAAACTTTATCTTTGGGAGAAAAAAAATCTTTGTTGACTGAGTCTTTTACATGTCGCTGCCATCTATTTTAGTTATAATGTATATTATAAAATTTCAATTACACATATTAATTTAAATAATTTAAAATAATTTTTGAGGGGGAAGGGTTAGTTTATTTTTGTGGGGACTCCAGCCTTTGTGGGTTTTGGTTGAGCTTTTGCTTAAGGTTTGTATGAGATGCTGTAGCACCATCTTTTTTTTTTTTTTTTTTTTTTTTTTTGGTGGTACTGGGGTTCCTGGAAGCCCTTCTACCTCCGGGCTACACTCCCAGACTTGTTTTACTTTTTATTTTGGAAACAGGGTCTCTTAAGCCAGCACAGCTGGCTTTGAACCTTTAAGATCCTCCTGTCTCCGCCTCCCAAGCGCGGGGATTACAAGCGTGCCCACCATGCCTGGCTCGGGAGTTACCATCTAAACAGTATTAAGTCTTATAATATATGAGCATGAGATCTCTTTCCATTTACTTATGTCTTTTTATTTTATTTTTATTATTTATTTACTTACTTATTTATTTATTATTAGTGAACCAAGCTCAGGCCCAGCACATACTGGGAAGCACTCCGGCCCTGAGCTCCATCCAGCCCTACCTTCTTTAATGTCTTTCAGCAATATTTTTGATATTAGTAGTTTTGATATATAATCATTCACCTCCTTGGACAAATCTATTCCTAGGTGTTTTGTTATTGTGGGTTGTACTATAAATGGAGTTGTTTTCTAAACTATCTTTTCGGATTATTTATGGCTAGTGTACAGAAACAACTGATTTTGTGTGCTGGTCTTGTGCCCTACAGTTGTGCTGAATTTGTTGTCTGTAGTGTTGAGCTCGTGGGCTTCCAGAACAGCCTTCCTATAGAACCGCGTCGTCTGCATTTCTAGTCGCCTCTTTCCAGCTGGAAGCGTTTCTTTCTTGTGCCTGATCACTCTGCCCGGCTGTTGAGCACAGTGAGGAGGAGGAGTAGAGGGAGTGAGCATCTTTGTATTGTCCCATCTTGCGGAAGCTTTCAAGCTTTTGCTGGTGACTATGAGGTTAGCTGTGGGTTTTTAAAATGAAGACCTCTAGGCCAGGCATGGCAGTGCAAACCTGTTGTCCCAGAACTTAGGAGATGAGACAGGAGAATCACAGGTTCAAGACCAGTTCATGGTAATTTAGCAAGACTCTGTTTCAAAATAAATAAAATAGAGCTGGGGGTGTAGCTCAGTGGCAGAATGCACACACACATGCGTGTGCACGTGTGCACACATACACACACAGGCCTTTTGTCACATGAAAGAATCCCTCCCCCTTTTGTTTTTGTAGCACTGGGCATGAAACCCAGGGCCATTATACTTCTGAGCTACAGCCTCAGCCCCATTTTTTATTCTTTATTTTGAAACAGGGTCTCAGAGTTTCAAAGGACCTCACTAGGTAGCTGAGGCTGTCTGTGAACTGTGATCCTCCTGTCTCAGCCTCCCTAATGTTGAGATTACAAGCATGCGCCACCACGCCTGGTTTATTCCTAGTTTGAGTGTGTGTGTGTGTGTGTGTGTGTGTGTGTGTGTGTGTGTGCACGTGCACACATGCATGCACATGCATGCACAAAAGAGGAAGAGGGAGAGGAGAGGGAAAGAGAAAGAGAAACTGGGTATTAAACATTGAACGTTGAACCCAGGGGCTTTCTATTTCTGAGCAACACCCCTCACCCTTTCTTATTTTTATTTTGAAGCAGGATCTCACTAAGTTACTGGGAACTTGCCTCAAACCTTTGATCCTCCTGTCTCAGCCTCCTCTCCCCTTCCCTCCCCTCCCTTGCCCACCTGGTTGTCTTCCTTCCTTCCTTCCCTCTCTCTTTCCCTCCCTTATTTTCTTCCTTCCTTCTTTCATGGTGCTGGGGATTGAACTCGGGCATTCTGCCTCCACACTATACTTCTAGCCCCATTTTATTTTGTATTTGGAAATGGGGGGTCTTGCTAAGTTACTGAGGCTGACTTTGAACCTGTGAACCTCCAATCTCAGCCTCCCAAGTACTGGGATTACAGTCCTGTGCCACCATGCCCGGCTCAGGCTCATCCTCCCAAGTATTGGGATTACAGGTGTGTGCCACTGTACCCTGCTGATTTTTTTTTAAATCATAGAAGGTTGTTGAATTCTGTCCAATTCTTTTTGTGATTTGAGATTACCGTGCATTTTTTTTCTTCTACTAATCTGCTGTATGATAGTAAATGGTGGGTTTTTTTTTTTTGTGGTACTGGGGGTGGAACCCAGAGGCTTTCTACCTCTGGGCTATACTCCCAGACCTTTTTAATATTTTATTTAGAAACAGGGTCTCACTAAGTTGCTGAGAGCCTCTCTAAGTAGCTGAGGCTGGCTTTGAACCTGTGTGATCCTCCTGCCTCAGCTTCCCAAGCGTGGGGATTACAAGCGTGCGCCACCACACCTGGCTGTAGTAAATGGTTTTTACATGTTGAATCACTCTTGCATTTCTGGGATAATTTTACTTTGTCATATATGGATTTTTTTTTGTGTGGTACTAGGGATTGAACCCAGAAACATTCTACTTCTGAGCTAAATTCCCATCCTAATTTTTAATTTTTACTTAGAAATAGGGTCTCAGTAAGTTGCAGATCCCCTCACTAAGGAGCTAAGGCCAGCTGTGAACCTGCAATCCTCCTGTCTCAGCCTTCCAAGTACTAGGGTTACAGTTTCACTGGTATGTGCAGATTCTACTCAGTTAAGGTATTCATATCTATAATGTAGCAACAGCATAAGTATTAGATTTTTTTTTCTCAGTCTACTAATCATTTCTTTCAAGAAGCACTGCTTCAGCTGGGCTTGATGGTGCATGCTTGCTTGGGAGGCAGAGACAGGAGGATCGCACAGGTTTGAAACCAGCCTCCGCTGGTTTAAGAGACCCTGTTTCCAAATAAAATATAAAATAGGTCTGGAAGTATAGTCCAGAGGTAGAAGGCCCCTGGGTTCCATCCCCAGTACCACCAAAAAAAAAAAAAAAAAAAAAAAAAAAAAAGCACTGCTTCAGCCGGGTATGGTGGCACACACTTATAATTCCAATACTTGGGAGGTTGGGACAGGAAGCAGGTGATTGAGACCCTCCACAACTTAGACCCCATTTCAAAATAAAAATAAATTAGGGCCGGGCATGGTGGTGCACGCTTGTAATCCCCGCGCTTGGGAGGCAGAAACAGGAGGATCACGCAGGTTCGAAGCCAGCCATGCTGGCTTAAGAGACCCTATTTCCAAATTTAAAAAAATATAAAATAGGTCTGGGAGTGTAGCCTGGGGATAGAAGGGCTTCCGGGAACCCCAGTACCACTAAAAATAAATAAACAAACAAATAAAATAAAAATAATAATAAATAAAAAAATTAGGACTTTATGTATAGCTCAGAGGTAGAGTGCTTGTGGGTTCAATACCCAGTACTACACATACACACACACACACACACACACTACCCAGTACTACACAAGATACACACACACGCATGAATGTGCGCATACATACACACACCCAGTGCTGCTTCTTGATTTCACATTTATTTGATTGTCCACTAGGACTTGGTCTTTATTTAGTGTGGTATGTCTAGGACGTTTTGGTTTCAAGGAAGGGAAAAAATGCATATGGTCCACAGAGCCTGGGAGAGCAGGGGTATTCCATCCCTCTGGAAGTTAATAGCATTTGTGGTCCTTGCTGGACACCTTTGATTGGAAGTAAGTATTCCAAATAGAACTTCTGACAGGACTTACAGGTTCCCTTCTCAGTCTTCCCTCACTGTTTCTCTTAATGGTTTTGGGTCAGTGATTCTGAATCTTGGTGGTAGATTAGAACTATCAGAAATAACCTCATAAAGCTGGGCATGGTGGCACAGGCTTGTAATCCCAGCATTTGGGAGGCTGAGACAGGGATCATGGTTTGCAGACAGTCTCAGCTACTTGGCCCTTTGCAACTCAGACCCTGTTTCAAAATAAAGAATAAAAAATCGGGCTGGAGCCAGGCGTGGTGGCGCACGCTTGTAATCCCCGCGCTTGGGAGGCAGAGACAGAAGGATCGCGCAGTTTCAAAGCCAGCCGCGCGCGCTGGTTTAGGAGACCCTGTTTCCAAATAAAAATGTAAAAATAGGTCTGGGAGTGTAGCCCGGAGGCAGAAGGGCTTCCAGGAACCCCAGTACCACACACACATACACAAAAAATCGGGCTGGGGTGTAGCTTGGAGGTAGAATGCCCCTAGGTTCCATCCCTAGTACTGAAAAAAAAAATGCTTGGCATGGTGGAGCACATTGTAATCCTAGTATGTAGGAGGCTGAGAAAGGAGGATCACAGGCTCACAGCCAGCCTCAGTAATTTAGGCTTCTGCAGCTTAGTGAGACCTTGTTTCAAAATAAAAAGTAAAATAGGGCTGAAGTGGAGCTCAGAGGTAGCATGCCCCTGGGTTTATCCCCAGTATAAACACACACACACATACACACAAATAAAAATGAAAGAAACATAAGTGGTGGGCCTATCCTAGACCATTGCTGTCAGTTCAGACCCAGCAGTGCAGGTGCCGTGACTCTTTAAAGACTCCCAGGGTTACGGTGATGCTCAGCCAGGGCTGCCAGCCTCTGGGCAGTGAAGAAGCACACCTCCTCTGGTGCCTGCGGGGTCAAGGTCACAGGCCCTGCTCACCCAGTCTGCGGTCTGAGGTTCTCAGGTGACTGCCATTGCGCCCAAGTGTGAGAAGAACTGAATGGTTTTGGGTGGGAGATTCAGACCTGCCTCCTTTCCTCCCCAGCGTGTGTGAGCTAGAGCAGGCCCCTGACCTTCCTAGTCTGGCTGTTGAGAATGCAGGTGCCCAGTTCCTCAGCCACAGTTCTGAAACCCTCAAACTTCTAGAGTGGAATCATTTTTTCATTGCTTTGTGCCACTTGACCTGCATTTAGGTGAGAGACTATTGATAATCTATTCCACTTAATGTGAATATTCTGTATTTCATTGCAAACTGTTACTTAATATGTTTTCTCATGGGTGTTGGCTCAGATTTCCCTGGGAATGTTATAAAATATACAATACACACACAGTATTTCCTAAGATTCCAAAATTCTGATCTATGGACACATCTGGCGTTGGCTTTGGATTAGGAAGCTGTCGCCGCAGATGCACCCGCCCTGGTAATATGCAGTGTGCATGTGTGTACGCCCCGGTGGTTTGAAAGCACCCAGCCAGCGCAGCTGTGAGTGCCCTGTAATAGCTTGCTTGTGTTTTGTACTTCCCCACTTGGTTCCCCCAGCACTCTTATATTTGGTTTGTCAGGATTTGTCCTTCAAAGAATCCAGTATTATCTATAAGTCAGATGGAGCATGAAACAGAACCCACAAGTGGAAATTGGTAATTATCATCCATTCTCTGTAGATTACTGGACTAGTAAAACTTTGCACATGACCTGATCCCTGCCAACAAAGAGCCTAAAACTAGTTATAGACAGAAAACACATAAATATGTGGAAAGTTTTATCCTTTGGTACATGTGTGTGGTACTAGTGATTGAACCCACAGGCATTCTGCACTCAAAGTACACCCTCAGCTCTTTTTATTTTTTCGTTTTGAACAGAGTCTTGCTAGGTTGCTGAGAGTTTCCCTATTAGCTAAGGCTGGCCAAAAACCTGTGATCCTCCTGTCTCAGCCTCCCAAGTACTGGGATTACAGGTGTGTATCAACACACACTGCTGTTTTCTTTCTTTCTTTTTTGCAGTACTAGGGATGGAACCCAGGGGCATTCTACCTCTGAGCTACACCCCCAGCCCTATTTTTTAATCTTTATTTTGAAACAGGGTCTCATTAGGTTGCAAAGAACCTCACTATGTAGCTGAGCCTGGCCATGAACTCAGAACCTCCTTTCTCAACCTCCCAAATGCTAGGATTACAAGCGTGCCCTGCCATGCCCAGTGGAGGCTCTGTTTTAAAATAAAGAATAAGGCCGGGTGTGGTGGCGCACGCTTGTAATCCCTGCGCTTGGGAGGTGGAGACAGGAGGATCACGCAGGTTCGAAGCCAGCCGCACTGGCTTAAGAGACCCTGTTTCCAAATTTAAAAAAATAGGTATGGGAGTGTAGCCCAGAAGTAGAAGGGCTTCCAGGAACCCCAGTACCACCAAAAATAAATAAATAAATAAATAAATAAATAAATAAATAAATAATAAAGAGTTAAAAATAGGGCTGTGTGTGTGTATGTATGTGTGTGTGTGTGTGTGTGTGTGTGTGTGTGTGTGTGTGGTGCTGGGCATTGAACCCAGGGGCATTCTACTTCTGAGATACATCCCAACCTTTTTTTGAATGTGGTACTGGAGATAAAACCGAGGGGCATTCTACCTCAAGCTATACCCCCAGCCCTATTTTTTAATTTTTATTTTGAAACAGGATCTCATTGAGTTGCAAGGGGCCTCACTAAATAGCTGAGGCTGTGTGTGAACTACGATCCTCCTATCTCAGCCTCCTGAATGCTAGGATTACAAGTGTGTGCCACCATGTTCGGCCCCAACTCTTATTAATTATTATTATTATTATTATTATTATTATTATTAGTGGTACTGGGGGTGGAACCCAGAGGCTTCCTACCTTCGGGCTATACTCCCAGACCTATTTTATATTTTATTTGGAAACAGGGTCTCACTAAGTTGCTGAGAGCCTCACTAAGTAGCTGGGGCTGGCTTCGAACCTGTGCAATCCTCCTGTCTCAGCTTCCCAAGTGCAGGGATTACAAGTGTGCGCCACCACGCCCGGCATCCAACTCTTACTTTTTATTCCTTATTTTGAAACATGGTCTCACTAAGTTGTAGGATACCTTACTAAGTAGCTGAGGCTGGCTGCAAATCTGCGATCCTCCTGTCTCAGCCTCCCAAGTACTGGAATTGCAAGTATTGCGCCACCACATCTGGCTTGAGGATATAGGATTCTTATTGGGCAAGAAAGGATCTTTGTGTCTTAGATGTCTAGAACTTTAGAATTCTGGCCCCCAGCTTCTTGTGTTTTTCTTTCTGTCCAGATGGTGCATGCCCAGGGAGGTCCGGGGGAGCAGCATGATGTGGTGGTGAGGAGTAGGGATGCTGGAGGCGAGGTGCTTGGCCTGCGTGGTGCTGGGCCTTGGGCAAGTTACTTCACCTTCTGTGTGTCTGTGTCCTCATCTCGAAGTAGGTGTAATGTGCTGGTATGGTAGTGCACACCTGTAATCCCTGTACTTGAGAAGCTAGACAGGAGGATCGCAGGTTTTGGCGGTCTTAGCAACTTAGTGAGAGACTGTTTCAAAATAAAAAGTAGAGCTGGGGTATAGTTCAGTGGTAGAATACCTCTGGTTCAGTCTCCAGTGCATTTTAATATAAAAAGCGTTAGGCACAGGCAAGGGCTTAGTCTGTTACTAGGGCAGCAGTGAAAGCTAAGTGACTTCCAGCCAGAAGTGAAGCATTCTTGCTGGGGCTGTGATGGGGCTGAGAGCTGCAGCCAGTGGGCCCTGGCTCACTTACAGAATTGTGACTCCGGTCGGTCTCTGATCTCTCAGCCTACGTCCCTTCATTTGTGAGCATCTGATGCCTGCCGCAAGTGCCATGGAAATACCCACAGGTAGAATTCCTGCCTTTGAGGAGGTTGCCCTATGAAGTCGGCTGAAAAAAGAGTTGACTGAGAATTCAAATAGTGGGCTGTTCGCTTACATCTCTTTACCAACAGGGCCTCCCGCTCCCAAGACTTGGACTCTTCAGATCCTTGAGTGTTCTTCAGATCCCTTTGCCCCTCACTGACCTTGGCTAGGAGCGTACGGGGGCCCTGTCATTGTGTAGAAGGTAGCCATCAGCGTGTCCCACCTCTTCAGTGACAGTGGCAGTGGACGTGTGACCTGTGCCCTTTCAGAGGGCTAAGGGTGCAACATTCTGCGTAGCCTGCTCTGTTTTTTATTTTGTACTGAGGATTGAACGCAGGGGCAATCTACCCCCAGCCTCCAGCCCTTTTTACTTTTTATTTTGAAAAAGGATCTTGCTAAGTTGCTGAGGTTGATACACCTGTCTCAGCCTAAGAAGTTACTGGGATTACAAGACATGAGTCATCCTGCCCAACCTGAGTAGCCCATTCTTAATACATGGTCTGTTATCTAAAATTCTTCAGAACTTCACATTCTGATATGTAATATATGTAGTAATATTATAAACCTCTAAAAGTCTGTGTACCAGACACCACCCTCTAGAACAAGAAAATATGGCATTTACTCCTGGTTCCCCAATGCCCCATTCTTTGAGAAGCACCAAAACTTTACCTTCCTAGGGGCACACAAGACTGGAGATTGACACTCCTTTAATCTCTTAATTACTTGTCTTTAGTTTTTTTCTTTTTGGCCCTTAGGGGAATATTTGCTCTACATGCATATTTAGTGCCCTTTAGTTTAGATAATTGGCAACTAGTTGTGCACTCATCAGAAATTTTAATCTGTATTCTACTATCACCAGTCCCATCAGGGAAATGGGGCGGGCCAGGAGATTCACCAAGCGTTTGCTTTGTTGAATGCTCTTCTTTGTGTTTGTGTGTGTGTGTGTGTGTGTGTGTGTGTGTGTGTGTGTGTGTGTAAAAACCTCAGAAACCTGGTGGTAAACTGATGTGGGCATCTGATGCTAAAAGTGTCTCAAGTGATTTAAAGTGTGTAAGAATTACTGACTTTTCTGTAGAGAGTGGTATTCATGAAAATAACGACATAGAGTGCACACATAAGACCATCATTGCTTTTGGTCCGTGGATTCTGGGGTGTCTAAGGCCCTTGAGTAGAGCTCTACTAACTGCGGACAAGTGTCTCTCGGGGATGTCACTGTGGCGGAAGCCACACCTGTCTGAGACTGCTGTGGGGTTCTCCTCCCAGCTGATGAATGAGGAAAGGACCCTTGCTCCCAGCCACCTCTGTAATTCCACATTTTGTCCCTGAGGAGGATTTCTTCAGCTTCTCTTTGTTCTCTGCCTACCTTAAGGGGCCGTGGCCAGCCAAGCGGTGTACTTGGGGGTCTCCGTGGGCAGAAGGAAGAGGCTGGGTACCTCGCCTGGAGTGCAGCAGCGCCCTGGGGACAGCATTTCCTGAGGCCTGTCAGTGCCCTGCCAGGATGGCTCCTGGTGTGTGTGCTTTCAGTTTCACCAGAGGATGTCACTCAGGCTAGTTGTTTTGGGCTGAATTGATCCCCACTCTGGTTACCTTTCTGTAAAAGACTACTGTGTCTAGGCAGTGGCTCTCCTGCAGAGGGCAGGGGCAGGCTTGTACTCCAGGGCGTGCTTGGCAGTGTCAGGGACTTGGTGAGGATGGGTGGGGCTGGGGTGCTGCTGGCAACTAGTGAGAAGGCAGGAGCGCTGCAAACAACCCGCCCCAGCATGGCATGTGTCGGCGGTGCCAGTGCTGAGCAGCCTGGTCCCAGAACTTATTATTTCTAGATGTATGACTATTCAGATTTAATATTTTTATGATGTGAAATACTTTTTTTTTTTTTTGGCGTGCTGGGATTGAACCCAGAGGCATTTTACCTCTGAGCTATACCCCCAGCCCTATTTTAGTTTTTAGGAAACAGCTTGGTGAAGTACTTTGTATAGAAATTTAATCTTAGTCATTAAATGAGATTTTAAAGATTAAAAATATTTTAATATGAGGCTTTACTAGGAATATGTGTTGGAATTAGCAGAAGGACTTGGGAGGTCTGAGTGCCTGGGACAGAGCCCAGATGTCCATCAGTGCATCTGGATAAACCCTTCCTAAGATGCTGTAATTTACAGCAAAACTTTACTGAGTAGGATGGACATTTTTGAGTCGGTATCATTAGGAAAATAAAATAATTTTCCAGCTTTGGTCCTCAGGTTCCCTGATTATGCCCTCAGCGCATACTTGTCTTTGTTGGCGTGGACCCGTGTGTTGACTCGACACCTGTTCACTGAGCCCTGGGCTGCAGGCACCACCCTGAGTGCCGGTGTCGCGGCCATGCAGGGAGCACCACTCATGAAGCCTGGGACAGGACGGCCACTGCCGTCCCAGGCCTTTGGAATGGGGTGCTCAGGGTGGAGCACTGCACACAGCTGGTCTAAGGGGGGTGTCTCGTCCACAAGCCCTGGGGGTGAGCCGGCCACCTGCTCTCCCCACACCGGGCCAGTCACCTCTCCCTGGTCCTGGGTGCTCCTCTGCCTCCTGCTTTTTCCCACCCTGGTCCTAGCCCCGCTACCCCCTTGCTGATGCTAGAGCACCCAGTCTCTCCACCCCAGGCCAGTCTTGCACGCCCTGTCAGTGCCTGCCCTCCCCTGGGCGTCTGCTGCCCTGGGCAGGTGCCCACCCCCATGCTGCATTCCTTTCTGTGGGCCTCACGGGAGAAGTGGAGGGTTCAAAGGACTCCCCTGCCCCCACCGAGGTGGGGTTTTTGCATAGGGGATTTTTCTGTCAGTTATTTTTTCCTCACCTCTAGGAGTATGAAAAGAACCGAGGCCAGGCAGTCAGGGCGGGCAGCGACCGCACCTCCTGGGGAGTCATCTGACCCCTCCAGCTTGCTCAAAGTCCACCTCATCTTCACTGAACGCAGAAGTAGTCAAGGAGTCGGGTATGGATGTTAGAAGGCTTTTGAAGCACTGCATGGTGAGTTAGTTGGCCTTTCTCATTACAAAAAAAGAAATCGAAAACTCCTGCTCCTGCACAGTTACTCCAGCCTGCAACTCAGTGCTGGAGATAAGTCAGGGCAGTGTGCTTGCCTGCTCTGCTGTTCCCAAGCCGTGTCTGAAACGCAGAAAGCGCGCTTTGTTAGATGTGGAAAAACGCATAGTCCAGGTGTTCATGTTTTAGTGGTATTTTTTGGCTTAGTGCTTCGTTTTTGTTTTCTGGTTTTTTTGTTTGTTTGTTTTGAGGATCGAACCTAGGGACATTCTACCTTTGAGCTACACCCCCAGCCCTATTTTTTATTCTTTATTTTGAAACAGTCTCACTGAGTTGCAGAGGGCCTCGGTAAGTAGCTGAGCCTGGCCATGAACCTATAATCTGCCTGTTTTCGCTTTCCAAGCACAGGGATTACAAGTGTGTGTCACCATGCCCAACTCCCCAGCCCTTTTATTTTGAAGTAGGGTCTTGGTAAGTTGCTAAGGCTGGCCTCAAACCTGTGGTCCTTCCGTCTCAGCCTCCCAATCACTGGGATTAGAGGTGTGCCCCCCACACCTGGCTTGACTCTGTGCTGGCGGGCAGAATGTGGAAAGGGGCACAAAGGGTCTTTTAGACTCCTGTTGACCACAGGCTGAGGCTGGAACGTTCTTAAGTTCCCAAATGGGAAATGAATAAAAAAGAAAGGCCAAGCTAGCCAAGAGTTAGAGCAAAGTCGTGGTGGCCTCTGAGGGGAGGAGCTCTGTGAGATATTATTATTCTAATTTTTCTTTATGGTACTGGGCATTGAACCCATAGGCATTCACTCTCTAAGCTATAGTTCCAGCCCTGTTTTTTTGCGTTACTAGAGGTGGAATCCAGGGGCACTCTATCTCTGATCTATACCGCCAGTCATATTTTTAGCTTGCTTATTTATTTATTTATTTATTTATTTATTTATTTATTGGTGGTACTGGGATTCCTGGAAGCCTTTCTACCTCCAGGCTACACTCCCAGACCTATTTTATATCTTATTTGGAAACAGGGTCTCTTAAACCAGCGCGGCTGGCTTTGAACCTGTGCGATCCTACTGTCTCCGCCTCCCAAGCTCGGGGATTACAAGCGTGCGCCACCACGCCCGGCTAGTCTATCTATCTATTTATTTATTTATTTATTTATTTATTTATTTATTTATTTATTTATTTTAGTGGTACTGTGGTTCCTGGGAGCCCTTCTACCTCCGGGCTACACTCCCAGACCTGTTTTATTATATTTTTAATTGGAAACAGGGTCTCTTAAGCCAGCACAGCTGGCTTCAAACCTGCGCCATCCTCCTGTCTCCGCCTCCCAAACGCAGGGATTACAAGCGCGTGCCACCACTCCAGAGTTTCACTGAGTAGTGAAGGGCCTTGCTAAGTAGCTGAGGCTGTCACATATGTCACCATTTTTAATTCTTTAGTTTGAAACAAGGTCTCACTAAGTTGCAGAGGCCTCATTAAGTGGCAGAGGCTGGCTGCTAACCTGGATCCTCTTGTCTCAGCCTCCTAAGTACTGGGATTATAGGCCTGTGCTACCACGCCTGGCTTGTCTAAGATATTAGCATGACTTATTGTTGGCAGAGAAACCCCCAAATTGGTGTAGGAGAGACTCTGGCTGGAGACACATGTGTCAAGGAGTTAAGGAGCTGGAGTTACAAGGGGGCCTTTCCATCCAGAGGGAAGAACACACCGTCTGAGCCTAAAGGTTGATTGTTGCTACAAAAATTGTAATCCCAGTCTTCATTTTGATTGTTTTGTATTTGTTAAGTGACTTAAGCCAGGCATGGTGGTGCAAGTTTGTAATCCCAGCATTTGGGAGGCTGAGACAGGAGGATCGCAGTTCGAGGACAGCCTCAGCTACTTAGTGAGGCCCTTTGCAACTCAGTGAGACCCTGTTTCAAAATAAAGAATAAAAAACATGGGGCAGGGGGTGTAGCTCGGAGGTCGAATGCCCCTGGGTTCCATCCCCAGACCCGTAAAACCCGCAAAAAAACCCCAAAACAACAATAACAAAAAAAAGAATAGCCGGATGTGGTGGTACACACTTGTAATCCCAGTGCTTGGGAGGCTGAGACAGGAGGATCGCACAGGTTTGAAGCCATAGGTCTGGGAGGATAGGCCAGAGGTAGAAAAGGCCCCTGGGTTCCACCCCCAGTACCACAAAAATAAGTAAATTAATTAAATTAAATAAAAGAAAGAATAAAATATTGGGCTGGGAGTGTAGCTCTGAGGTAGAATGCCCCTTGGGTTCAATCCCCAGCACCACACACACACACACACACACACACACACACACACACACACACACACGTAAAAGCTATAAGACTGGTGGACAGAGAGCTTCATTTGTATTGTCTAGGTGATGTGGAGACAGGAAGATTGCTCTTGCCTTCAAAGAGCACGTAGTCTCCTGGTGGAGGTGGGGTAGATGTACAGACAGTGCGAACCGTAGGGCAGAAAGAATGCAGAAAGAAGGAATGGTTTAGTAATTCTGCTACCAGCAGAGGCAGAAGTGCCTTTGAATGCACCGTGGAGTTCGGCTGGAGGAATGGTGTCTGAAATGGGTTGGCAAACTACACATTCTTAGGTTTTTAAAGGTTGTGAGAATAAGCAAAGAGGAGTATATGACAGCCCATATGTGACTCGACTCAGCAGGTCTAAAATATTTACTATCTTACTATCTACATGTTTTTTGGTATTGGAGATTGAAAACAGGAACATTCTACCTCTGAGCTATATACTCCAGCCCTTTTTATTTTTTATTTGGAAATAGGGTCTTGCTAAGTTGCTGAGGCTGGCTTCAAATCTTCAGTCCTCTTGTCTCAGCCTCTCAAGTACTGGGATTACAATTGTACACCACCACGCCTGTCCTCTTATTTAGCCTTTTACAAAGAAAAGTTGCTCAGCTCTTGGTTTAAAAGATTGGAGAGCCGGGTGTGGTGGCGCACGCTTGTAATCCCCGCGATTGGGAGGCAGAGACTGGAGGATCGTGCAGGTTCGAAGCCAGCCGCGTTGGCTTAGGAGACCCTGTTTCCAAATAAAAATGTAAAAATAGGTCTGGGAGTGTAGCCTGGAGGCAGAAGGGCTTCCAGGAACCCCAGTACCACCAAAAAAAAAAAAAAAAAAAAAAAAAAAATTGGAGAGGCTGGGGAATGAGCTGGTCGTGGTGACACAGTTTGTAATTCGGTACTTGGGAGGCTGAGACAGGAGGATCACATGTTGGAAATAAAAATTTTTAAAGAAGGACTGTAGATGTATCGTGCAGGTATACGCCCCTGGCTTCAGTACCCCCCAAAGTGTATAATTCAGTGTTGTTTTAGTATATTCAAGAGTTTTGGATCTATTACCATTGATTTTAGATAATTTTCTGTGTCGATTTACTGTTTCTGGAAATCTCACATAAATGGGCTCATACAGTATGTGGCCCTATTGTATGATGTTCTCAGGGGTTAGCCAGGATGTAGTGTATTTCCTCACTTAATACCGTCCATCCTGTAGATAACACCACATTTATTTATCCATTCATCAGTTGGGGGGCACTGAATTGCTCCCCTTTTGATATTGTGAATAATGCTGTGAGGAAAAGTCCTGTACAAGCGTTTGTGAACATAAACTTTGGGTCCCATTGTAGAGCTGGGGCATGGATCTCTATGTTGGACATTTTGAGGACGTGCCCCATTGTTTTAGAAGCCGCTGATACAGTTTGCCTCTTCTGCCAGCAGTGTTAGGAGAGTTCTAGTTTCTCTACATCTTTACTAACACTTATTATCCCTTTTAAATTTAGACATCCAGCTGGGCATGAAGCAGCATCTTTTCGTGGGTTTTTTATGTTATTTTGTGTTTTGTGTGTGGTACTAGAGATTGAACCCAGGACATTCTGCCTTAGAGCTACGCCCCCAGCCCTATTTTATTTTTTATTTTTTATTTTTTGGTGGTACTGGGGTTCCTGGAAGCCCTTCTACCTCCGGGCTACACTCCCAGACCTGGCTTCGAACCTGCGCGATCCTCCTGTCTCTGCCTCCCAATCGCGGGGATTACAAGTGTGCGCCACCACGCCCGGCTTTATTTTTGTTTTTGAAAGAGAGTTTTACTAAGTTGCTGTGAGCCTCCCCAAGTTGCTGAGGCTGGCAGGGACCTGTGATCCTCCTGTCTCAGCCTCCGAGTACTGGGATGACAGGCGTGCGCCACCACGCCTGGCTTCGTTGTGCGTTGGCTTGAATTTCCCTCGTTACCACCGACGCTGAGCATCTTTTCATCTGTTTACTGACTGTTTATATATCTTCCCTGGAAAAATGTCCAGATCCTTTGCCTATTTTGAAATTGAATTGTGTTTTTATTACTAAATTATGAGTTCTTTTACATATTCTGGATACAATTTCTTTATCAGACATGTCAGACGTGATTTGGAAATATTTCTTCTTATTCTGTGGATTATCTTGTCACTTTGTGTGTGTGGGGCAGATACTACTGATTTCCTCACTGGCCTTCCTCCTCTGAGCTGTGCCCCCAGCCCTATTTTTTATTTTTGAAGTAAGGTCTTGCTTACCACACACTGTCCCTGCACCTGTAATCCTCCTTTTTCAGTCTCTCAGGTTCTGGGCCTACAGGCTGCAGGCATTGGCCCTGCTTCTGACTTCTTGTCACTTTCTTGATATTTTTTTTGTATTTTTTTTGTATTTTTTTTGTTTGGGTACTGAGGATTAAACCCAGGGGTGCTCTACCACCGACATATACTGCCGCCCTTCTTATTTTGAGATGGGGTCTTGCTGATTGCCCGTCTGGCTTAGAGCTGCGGCCCTCTGGCTTCAGCTTCCGAGTCGCCCGTGCACGTCTTGCCCAGTTGGTATTCCTTCCATTACTGAGCTCTGAGTAATGAGGAGCGAGTCCAAGTTGGGCGTGGTGGTGCATGCCTGCAATTCCAGTCCTTGGGAAGGAAGAATCCAGAGTCCAGATTGGTCCTTTATCTTTTTAAATTTTTTTTGTGACACCAGGAATTAAACCGAGGGGCTTTCTACCTCTGATCTCTACCCCCAGTCTGATTTTATTTCTTATTTGGAAACAGGGTCTCAGTAAGTTGTGAAGGACCTCACTAAGTAGCTGAGGCTGGCCGCGAACCTGCAGTCTCTTATCTCACCTCCCAAGTACGGGGATTACCAGCCTGCACCACCACACCTGGCTAGATTTGTTCCTTTTCAAGATTGCTTTGTGTCTTCTGGGGTCTCTCCATCTTCATGTATGTTTTAGGATTAGTTTGTTAATTTTTACAAATAGAACTTACTTTTTCCACTTGTATCACAAATATTTTCCTCTTCCCTTGTTGGTAATTGTGCTATTCCTGAACAGTAGCCATGAGCCAGATGTGACTAGTGGACACTTACTGAGCACCTGAAGAGTGACCAGTTCATCTTGTGACGTGTAAACTACACCCAGATAGTGTGAACAAAGAACACTAAAGTTAGTCATTTTATACTGACCAGATGTTGAGACGAAAGTGCTTTCTGTTGTTAAATAATATACATTAAATAAGTTTACCTATTTTTCTTGCTTTTTTTTTTTTTTTTTTTTTGGTTGAACCCAGGGGTGTTCTACCACTGAGCTATGTATCCTCAGCCATTTATTTATTTATTTATTTATTTATTTATTTATTGGCACTGGGGGTGGAACCCAGGTGCTTATCTATCTCTGGGCTATACCCACAGGCCTATTTTATAATTTATTTGGAAACAGGGTCTCACTACAGGGTCTCACTAAGTTGCTGAGAGCCTCACTAAGTAGCTGAGGCTGGCTTTGAACCTGTGTGATCCTCCTGTCTCAGCCTCCCAAGCACGGGGATTACAAGCGTGCGCTACCACGCCCGGCTATTTTTTAAATTTTGAGACAGGCTCTTAGTAAATCCCAGTCTGGCTTTGAACTTGATTCTTCTGCCTCAGGCTCCTGAGTTGCTGAGATTATACGTGGGTGTCACCACGCTTGGCTTCTTTAGCACTTTGATAGGCTTCCAGAAGATCTAAAATTATGTTTCTTGCATATCTGTTGGATGGAGGTATTTCTTAATAGCACGGTTGAGTATGTAATAATTGTATGACTGTGTCAGAGATTTTTTTGTCTTTTATTTATTTATTTTTTCGTGGTACTGGGGATGGAATCCAGGGGTATTCTACCTCTGAGCTACATACCCAGCCCTATTTTATTATTATTATTATTATTATTATTATTATTAATTATTATTATTTTATTTATTTTGAAACAGTGTCTCACTGATTTGCAAAGGGCCTCACTAAGTAGGAGCTAAGGCTGTCCTGGAACCGGGATCCTCCTGTCTCAGCCTACCAAATGCTAGGATTACAAGTGTTCGCCACCACCACGCCCAGCATTTCAGAGATTTTTATTCATTCCTCTATTGTTGTTTGCTTAGGTTGGTCCACACAGTGCTGTGGTAAGTAACCCTGAGCTGATTCTTTGTGTACTCCTGACTTGCTAGGACAGACTCCCTTCCTAGACATGTTTGCTTACCTTTAAGGCTAGGGCTTGCAAATTTTTGTGTTAGGAGGTTGTTGAATGAATTAATGTTTTTATTTCAATACAAAGTAAGGTTCTAAAATAAGGCTGTGAACAGATTCACTCAACAAATATTGGTTTAGGCCTCATAAGGAGCCATATTCTATTCCAGGAGTTGGGAACAAAGGGAATGAGCCAGATCTGGTGCTCTTGAGCTTGGTATTCTAGTGGAGGGACGGGTCAGTCAGAAAACCGTGAGCACCTCAGTTCAGGCTGAAGAGCAGTGCTTGGAAGCAAGAGGAAGCAGGCCTCTGTGGCTAGGTGTGGGTAGCGTTCTGTCCTGGCACATTCACCGTGGAAGGGCTTTCTGAGCAGGTGGCGTTGGAGTGGGGACCAGTCGGGGAAGGAGCCGTAGGAAGGCCTGGAAGCAGATGCTTTAGGTAGAGGGATCAGGAAGCACGAAGGCCTTGGAATGTTTCAGGAATGGCAGGCCCAGTGCCTCCTTGTGGTGAGAATGCATGTTGGATTTGGAACCAGGTATGGTTGGGAAGAGGACACAGGAGGCTTGAAGGTTCTAAGCCATCCTCAGCAACTCGTGAGGCTCTCAGCAACTTAGCATCACACTGTTTACAAATAAAAATGAAAGGACAGCTAGGCGTGGTGGCTCACACCTGCACTTGGCTAAGACAGGAGGACCAGAGGTTCAAGGACAGCCTCACAGCAAGTAGGGAGACTCTCATCAACCTCATGAGGTTGTCAAGGCTGGCTGCAAACCTAAGATCCTCCTGGCTCAGCCTCCCAAGTACAGGGATTACAAGCATGCACCACCACGTCTGGCTGTTTCAGAGTTTAATATAAAATTTGTTTGACTTTTTTCATATAAAACATGAGACTTCAAATGGACTAGGTTGCTTCTGAGTGCTTACCCTCAGGGTTCTCTCTCCTGTGCCTTTGGGAGTACTTTGGTAGAAAAGTTTGAGAAGCCACTTCATTATTGTAGTCTATTGTTGTGTTGGTAAATCTCACCCAAGTGAGTGTTTAACCTTAAAGAGTTTGAGATTCACTTACCCATTTTGTTATCCCTAATAGAGCTTTTGCAGCTGCTCCAAATATCCCTCCATTTGTGCATCTTAATAGTTGTTTGGCAAGCCACATCATTCTGCACTGGGAAAGGCCCGCGTGCGAAGCTGCAGGGTGTTTTCAGCAGGAGGGAGGGCCAGCCATCCTACCCTTCTCAGAGGGAAGGCTGTGCTAGCAGGTTTGGGTGAGCTGGGTGTAGTGCTATTAGCTGCTGTTTACCATATTTAATGGTGGTGATTAAAAGTTGTTTGGCATGGCTCCTATTTACCATTGCCTGCTCCCCGCACATCCTTTTTTCTGTACTGGTGATTGAACCCAAGATTTCACCCATGCTAGGCAAGGTCTCTACCACTGTGCTGTTACCCCCAGCTCTTTTATTTATTTATTTTTTAAATTTTGAAACAAGGTCTTGCCACTTGCCCAGGTTGGTCTCGAACTTGTGATCCTCCTGCCCCAGCTTCCTTAGTAACTGGAATTATTGGTGTGCATCACCAGACCCAGCTTGCCTTTTTCCTTCTGTACAGGCATGATTAAATCCCTACTACTATTAAAGTTCTTTAGCCGTGGTAGAGAGTGCTGTGGATAGTTCGATTCAACCACAGAAGTTACTTGATGAAATAGGAACTTTGGATAAATCAGAGGTCTGGTCTCGTCTGTTGACAGTGAGGTCTGGAACGAGTGTGATTTAGCTGGGTTTGCCAAGCAAGGCAAGGGCTCCTCCACCACCTGAGGTCCCAGCCCGCCAGGGAAGGGACTACAGCCTGTTGTCCCTGGAAGGTTTCCAGCAGCTGGCCAGGTCCATGGCATGCACAATCTCGGTAGGTCTGTGCAGTGAACTAGCATGCCAATCCAGGCATCCTCCAGATTGTTTCTGTCTTGTGGCCGGCAAAGGGCACGTCTTCCCATTGTCCATTGGCATCTCTAGCATGCGCCATTTTTTTTTTTTTTTTTTGGCAGTACAGGAACATTCCACCTCTGAACTACACGCTCAGCCCTATTTTTCTTTTTTAATTTTTATTTTGAAACGGTCTTTCTCACTAGGTTTTGGAGGGCCTCACTAGCTGAGGCTGGCCGTGAGCCTGTGGTCCTCCTGCTCCAGCCTCCCAAGTCCTGGAATTATAAAGCGTGCACCATCACACCGGCTGTGTGTCATCATCTCTGCCACGCTTGTCACGCTGCCATTTAACAGCCACAGGATGAGTCCTTCATCTGCAACTCTCGGGCCAGAGTGTTGTGGAAGTTGGACTTTTCACGAATGGAGAGCAGTTTGTGTGCATGTGCTGTAGAACATCCAGGGCAGCGTCCTGTCGGCAAACACATTAGTTGAGGAGTGGCCACACTGACTGGGCAGAGACAGTAGCCTGTGTCATATCAGGGCACGCTGCCCAGTGAGTTACGGAACCTTTTCGGTGTTTGGGCTTTTGGATTTCAGAGTTTTGGATCAAGGACTGTGGACCTGTCTTAGCACGTTTGTCAGATATCATGCCATAGCCAGAAAGAAAACAGGTGGCCTACCCTTCTGTATGGAGATGGGCGGCGTGCGTGTGTGGCGAGAGTGCGTGCTGTGAAGGCACTGCTGGTGGCCGCCAGTCTGTCGGCCCGCGTCTCCTTGTGAGAAGAGAGCTGGCAGGTGTCACTGGCTGAGCCATGCTGTCTGCAGTAGGGGCGCGCCGCGGCGGCATTAGGCATGTGCCCTGGAGTGGAGAGCAGCTCTCCGCGCTCTCCTGGGTCTCAGTCCCCGAGGCCTCCTCGCTGAGGGACGTGAGGGCAGAGAGCAGGCTCAGGGGAATGCTTAGGATGCCCGCTGCTGCCCCTCAGTCCTGGTCCCGTGAGCCGCTGCTGCTTCTCCAGAGAGGGCACCAAGACCAAGTCTGCGAGGGGCTTTCCTGAGATCCTGGTCAGGATAGAATTGTCTGCAGGCTCCCAACATTAAATGGAGGCAATGTACACTTTTCTTTCTTTCTTTCTTTCTTTCTTTCTTTCTTTCTTTCTTTCTTTCTTTTTTTTTTTTTTTTGGTGGTACTGGGGTTCCTGGAAGCCCTTCTACCTCTGGGCTACACTCCCAGACCCATTTTTTTAAATTTATACATTTTTATATGGAAACAGGGTCTCTTAAGCCAACGCGGCTGGCTTCGAACCTGTGCGATCCTCCTGTCTCCGCCTCCCAAGAGCAGGGATTACAAGCGTGCGCCACCACACTCGGCTTCAGTGTACACTTTTAACATTGTACTTTTAACAGTGTACACTTTTAACTTTTAACACTTCAGTGTACATGTTTTAAAAATAGTGAGCCAGGCGTGGTGGCGCACGCTTGTAATCCTTGCGCTTAGGAGGCTGAGACAGGAGGATCGTGCAGGTTCGAAGCCAGCCTCAGCTGGTTTACAAGACCCTGTTTCCAAATAAAATATAAAATAGGTCTGGGAGTGTAGCCTGGAGGTAGAAGGCCCCTGGGTTCCACCCCAGTACCACCAAAAAAAAAAAAAAAATAGTGAGAGCTGGGCGTGGTGCACACCTGTAGTCCCAGTGCTTGGGAGGCAGAGACAGGAAGATCGTAGGTTTGAAGCCAGCCTCAGCAATTTAGAAACTCTCTAAAACCTAGTGAGACCCTGTAGTTTAGAGGTAGAATGACCCTGGGTTCAATCCCCAGCAACACACACACACATACACACACACACACACACACACACACACACACACACACACAATTCAAATTAAACTATTTTCTACATCCCCAGCCCTTTCTTTAAAAGTTTTTGTTTGTTTTGAGGCAGTCTTGCTAGGCGGTGGGAGTTTCACTTTGTTGCAGAACCCGTCCTCAAACCTGCAGTCCTTCTGAGTGCCCAAGTATTGGGATTAGAGGAAGGCACCGCCATGTCTGATTAATTTGTTTTGGTGCAGTACTGGGGGTGGAACCCAGGGGCAGTCTACCTCTGAGCTACACCCCAGCTCTATTTTTTATTCTTTATTTTGAAACAGGGTCTCACTAGGTTGTGGAGGGCCTCACTAAGTAGCCAAGGCTGGCCACGAACCTCCATCCTCTCTTCTCAGCCTCTCAGGTGCTGGGATTACAAGTGTGTACCACCACACCTAGCTTCATTTTAATGTTTTTTAAGTTTTTTTTTTGTGTGTGTATATGTGGTACTGGCCATTGAACCTAGGGGCACTCTGCCATTGAGCTACAATCCCCAGCCCAGTTTTATTTCTTATTTGGAAACAGGGTCTCACCAGGTTGATGAAAGTCTCATTACTTGATGTGGCTGTCCTTGAACCTACAATCCTCCTGTCTCAACCTCCAAGTACTGGGATTACAGGTGTGTGCCCCCGTGCCTGGCTGAGAGACCCTGTTTCAAAAATAAAAAGGGCTGGGATTGTAGCTTGGGGATAGAGTGCCCCTGGGTTCAATTCCTAATACCCCTTCCCCAATTGTATGTTTAATTGCCAGTTTGCAGGAGTTTGCCCTTTTGTAATTAGAAAATGAAGAGCCAATATTCAAATATGCTTAACTATGCATATTTCAATTATCTAAAAAGGGTATAGGGCACATAGTATATTCTTGAAGTGGATGTCACTCTATTATTTCTATTATTCCTAGAGTTTTTCTGTGGCCTTTGTTAAATTATATAGGATATATTAAGTCTCATCAGAAAATGTATATTAGAGATTTTTTTTTTTTTTTTGCGGGTCTGGGGATGGAACCCAGGGACATTCAACCTCTGAGCTACACCCCCTGCCCTATTTTTTATTCCTTATTTTGAAACAGGGTCTCAATAAGTTGCGGAGGGCCTCACTAAGTAGCTGAGGCTGCCTGTGAATATGCGATCCTCCAGTCTCAGCCTCCCAAATGCTGGAATTACAAGTGTGGGCCACCAGGCAAGAGTTTATTCTTTTGTTTTTGCTCAAGGTACTTGATGTAATGTTTGATGAGCAATGACATTGTTAGAAACATAGTTTCAGGCCAGGTGTGGTGGCACAGGTTAATAATTTCTGTACTTGGGAGGCTGAGACAGGAGGATCTCAGATTCACAGTCAGCCTCAGCTACTTAGTGAGACCTTTCACAACTTAGTGAGATCCTGTTTCAAAATAAAGAATAAAAAAATAGGGCTGGGTGTATAGCTTAGAGGTAGAATGCCCCTGGGTTTGATTCCCAGTTTAAATTTTATAAAAGATACTATAGTTTTCAGAAAGAGTCTCACTACTTGCTGAGTCTGTCTTCTAAGTTTACTCTCCTGTCTCAGCTTTCCAAGTATCGGGGTTACAGGCATGCAGTCTCAGTATTTAAATGTTTAAGAACAGAGTTTGTATTTCAAAAGCTTCCTTTAAGACCCTCTCATAAGTAAGGATGCCAGGACAAAACATCACCCATGGATTCATGGTTAGTATTTGCAACTACTTTATTTAGCAGGGTTAAGAAAAGACTTCCTCTTGTATTGTGTTCCTCTTTTACAAGTTGGGAACCAACATATAAAGTAAAAGAATACCTGGTAGCTTTACCTTTGCTCCAGATGCCTTGTGTCCAGAAGTTGGAAATGTTTGATTCTTAAGTATATTGATAGATTGTAGAGTTTAGAATGTTTACATCTATATAAACCTGTCAGTTTCCAAGTGTGGCCTTTAGACGATTTAGGGGTGTGTGTGTGTGTGTGTGTGTGCGTGTGCGTGTGTGTGTGCGTGCGTGTGTGTGTGTGTTTGAGAGGGGTGGGGGAAGAGAGTGAGAGAGTGCTAGAGTGTCCCAAGAGACACTTGGGTTGGAACCCGGGGCATTGCACCTCTGAGCCACACCCTGCCTTTATTATTTTATTTTGAACAGAGTCTTGCTAAGTCTGTTCCTCCTGTCTCTGCCTCCCAAATCCTGGGAGAGCAGGTGTGTGTGTTACTGCTCCTGGCTGGCGTGTGTGTGTGTAACTCTATTTGGGGGTTGAGCCCAGGGGCATCCAGCTAGGTTGACAAGAGTCTCACTTTGAGTCGTCCAGTTTAACTCTCTCCTGTTTCCCCTTCCCAAGTACGGGGATTTGCATGCATGTGTCACCATGTCTGGCGACTGAGGCTTTTTTTTTTTTTTTTTTTGGTGGTACTGGAGTTCCTGGAAACCCTTCTACTTTATACTTTTTTTTTTTTTTTTTTTTTGAAACAGGGTCTCTTAAGCCAATGCAGCTGGCTTCGAACCTGCGCCATCCTCCTGTCTCTGCCTCCCCTCCCAAGCGTGGGTATTACAAGCGTGCGCCACCACGCTCGGCGAGGATTGTTTAAGTTTCATGTTGTTTTAATTAATTATTTATTTATTTTGTTTGTTTGTTGGTTGGTTGGTGGTACTGGGGTTCCTGGAAGCCCTTCTACCTCCGGGCTACACTCCCAGACCTATTTTATATTTTTTTATTTGGAAACAGGGTCTCTTATGCCAGTGCGGCTGGCTTCGAACCTGTGCGATCCTCCTGTCTCCGCCTCCCAAGCGCAGGGATTACAAGCGTGCGCCACCACGCCCAGCTTGTTTTAATTATTTAAATCTTTTTTCTCTAGTTTAAAAAAAATACTGAATTTAACATGGGAAAATGCTAAATGGATGCAATGCTATAACATTTTCCACAAGATTTTTTTTTTTTTTTGCAGTGAAGCACAGCGGGAAGGCTTCATTAACATTTTATTTATTTATTTATTTTGGTGGTGCTGGGGGTGGAACCCAGAGGCTTTCTACCTCCGGGCTATACTCTCAGACCTATTTTATTTGGAAACAGGGTCTCACTAAGTTGCTGAGAGCCTCACTGAGTAGCTGAGGCTGGCTTCGAACCTGTGTGATCCTCCTGACTTAGCCTCTCAAGTGCGGGGATTACAAGCGTGCACCCCCATGCCCAGCTTCATTAACACTTTAGATGGTATCATAATTTTAGAAAAAGCTTTTCACCATATGGGCATTTACAAAAACGGAAGCTTTCTTTCAAGTTTTGACATTGCTTAGCTATTTAGGGAGCCAGTGATGTGTCAAAACAATTTAAGTTACCTATGTTGTAAACATGCAGATTTTCTTTATTTAATGCTTAAACTGTGAGTTTACCAGTATGAGGAGTTAGAAATATAGTAGCATAAAAATGATATCTACCAGACCAAAAATGTGTACATATTTAATGTAGTTTCTTTTCTTGATTTTGGTTCAGTTAACAGAGGTAGCTTCACATCTGTAATTCTAGTAACTTAATGAGAACACACTGAACTTTTGGGTCACAATAAATTTTCCCGTTATGTAAAATCTTTCACACACTGGCTGACTCATTGTGAATTGTAAGTAGACGTGAGAAAGTAGAAACACATTACTGTGATGAAGATCTCAGCCAATTACAGAAGTGTCCTTAGGCTACCACGTGGATCTGTTGCTTTCTGTGAGTGGGACTGTGGGGAGCCTTGAGATGGTGAGAATGAGGTGGGGGTGATTGTTGGGGTCAGAGGAAGTGGTCTGTGGGTCAAGGGGTGGGAGCACCGGGATTGAGCCAGGGGCCACCGAGCTAGGCCTATCCACCTACCTGGCTACCTCCCGTGGGCATTCTGCCTCTAGGCTATCGCCTCAGGTGGCTTGGTTTATTTATTTATTTATTAATATTTTGAAATAGACTCTCTCTGAGTTGTTGAGAGTCTAGCTGTCCTCAAACCTGTGACCCTCCTGTTTTAGCCTCCTGAGTACTGGGATTACAGGTGCGTACCACCATGCCTGGTTGGAGGATATAATCTTGCTGTAGGCAGTATTTTTTATGGATGAGCTTATTTTTGTTTTCATTAGTTTTATGTTGAGTTAATGTTTTTTTTTTTTTTTTTTTGGTAATACTGGGGTTTGAACCCAGGGGCCATTCTACCTCTGAGATATACCCGCAGACCTATTTTGTTTTTATTTCTGTGTGTGTGTGTGTGTGTGTGTGTGTGTGTGTGTGTGTGTGCGTGCGCACACACAGTACTAGAGATTAAACCTGGGCATTCTGTGTCAGAGCTATACCCCTAGCTCTATTTTATTTTTTTACTTTGAAAAAGGATCTTATTAGCTGGGCATGGTGGCGCACGGCTGTGATCCTAGCATTTGGGAGGCTGAGATTGGAGGATCACGGTTCGCAGATAGCCTCAGCTACTTAAGTGAGGCCCTCCGCAACTTAGTGAGACCCTGTTTCAAAATAAAGGATAAAGAAGTGGTCAGGGGGTATAGCTTGGATGTCAAATGCCTCTGGGTTCCATCCCCAGACCCACCAAAAAAAAAAAAAAAAAAAAAAGAATCTCATTAAGTTGCTGAGGCTGGCCACAAATCTTTGATCCTCCTGTCTCAGCCTCCCAAGTACTGGGATTATAATTGTGCACCATCATGCCTGGCAGTGAATTTGTTTTTTGACTTCAAGATTCAGAAATATTTCAGGTCTTAAAAATTTTGGTGCTCTTATTTATTTCATTGTGGGCAGAACCATGCAAATTAATATTTTGGGGGGGATATCGACAGTTTTTATAGTGATATTCTCCCTCATGTTTGAAGTGCTATATTTGCAAATTTATGCAATTTCTATTTTATATTGTAAAGATAAAATATTTTCTTTAAAAATTGTTGAACTGAAGCTGGGTGTGGTGGTATACTCTTGTCTTACTCCTTGGGTGTCTGAGACAGGAGTATCACAGGTTCAGGGACAGCCTAAGTAATGCAGCGAGAATCTCAGCAATGGAACAAGATTGTTAAAAAAAACATAGGGGTGGAGTGTAACTCAGAGATAGAACGCCCCTGGGTTCAGTCCCCAGTACAAAAAATAAGTAAAATCAGTCAATCAATCAATAAAGTTGTTGAACTGAGATTTTGGGAAAAGATGTTACCAAAATAGTTATAAATTGTTTAAAACACTAATAGCTTATTTAAAGTTTTTGGAAGGTGTATTTCTAAATCTATTTTTAGACATAGTGAAAACTCTTGTAATAACATTTTCCTGTTAATTTGGTGGGCTAACTGAATCTCATTAAGTGGTTTGGCTTTTGGTCTGATTGTGTCTGCTTTTTTTATTTTGATGAAACTGCCTTTGAGCTATACATTAAGCTCTATTTTATTTTTTATTTTTTTATGGTACTGGGACTGGAACCCAGGGCCTTTCTACCTCCAAGCCATACCCCCAGTCCTACTTTTTTTTTTTTTGGTGGTACTGGGGGTGGAACCCAGAGGCTTTCTACCTCCGGGCTATACTCCCAGACCTATTTTCTATTTTATTTGGAAACAGGGTCTCACTAAGTTGCTGAGAGCCTCACTATGTAGCTGAGGCTGGCTTCGAACCCGTGCGATCCTCCTGTCTCAGCCTCCCAAGCGCGGGGATTACAAGCATGCGCCACCACGCCCAGCTCCAGTCCTACTTTTTATTCTTTATTTTGAAACAGGGTTTCACTGAGTTGCAAAGGGTCTCACTAAGTAGTAGCTGAGACTGTCCTCAAACCGCGATCCTCCTGTCTCAGCCTCCCACATGCTGTGATTACAAGTGTGTGCCACCACACCTGGCTAGATTGTTAATTGTTAATGTTGACTATTATTCTATTATATACCACATTCTGTGCATACATCCATCTGTTAATAGACACTGGGGGTATTTCTGCTCTTGCTTGTTATGAACAATGCTATATAAATCCTGTGGTGTAATTTTTTGTGTAGACAGATGCTTTCATTTCTCTTGGATTATATATGTAGGAGTCTGTGTCAGCTTTTTTTTTTTTGTACTTTTTTTTTTTTTTAACCCAGGGGCATCCTGACTCCAAGGTACATGCCAGCCCTTTTTGTTTGTTTGTTTGTTTTGGTGGTACTGGGGTTCCTGGAAACCCTTCTACCTTCGGGCTATACTCACAGATCTATTTTATAATTTTTTAAATTTGGAAACAGGGTCTCTTAAACCAGTGCAGGTGGCTTTGAACCTTTGTGATTTTGAACCTCCTGTCTCCACCTCCCAAGTGCAGGAATTACAAGATTGTGCCACCATGCCCGGCAAAATATATATATATGTATGTATGTATGTATTTTTTTTTTTTTTGTGGTACTGGGGATGGAACCCTTCTACCTCCGGGCTACACTCCCAGACCTATTTTATACTTTTATTTGGAAACAGGGTCTCTTAAGCCTGCGTGGCTGGCTTTGAACCTGTGCGATCCTCCTTTCTCTGCCTCTCAAGTCCTGGAATTACAAGCGTGCGCCACCATGCCTAGCTGCCAGCCCTTGCAGCCGGGCATGGTGGCACACGCTTGTAATCCCAGGACTTGGGAGGTGGAGACAGGAGGACCACAGGTTCGAGGACAGTCTTAGCAACTGAGACTTTTATCAACCTAGTGAGACCCCGTTTTCAAGTTACAAATGAAATCCAAATAGGGGTATAGCTTGAAGGTAGAATGGCCCTGGGTTTAATCCCCAGCACTTTAAAAAAACACTTCCAGGGTTGCCGAGGGTCTCACTACTTGCTGGTGCCTTCTTTGAGCCTGTGCTCCTCCTGTTTCATCCTCCCAAGCACTGGAATTATGGCGGGCACCCCCCCAGCTTGCACCAGCTTCTGATGCTGCCTTTACCTAGTGTTGAGGCTTCCATTTATATTTGTAAAGGCGCTTTGCTACTTCACCTGGGGCTTGGTTGAAGTTTGTTGGTGACCCAGTGTCAGTGTCGAGTGCACTGGAGACCTAAGGGTAAAGCCGATTCACGGGACACAGGATGCAGGTTTCATGTGCACTGCATGTTTTATTGAAAGAGCAGTCAGCCTTTTTTGAGAAAGCTTCTATGGGATCCATAGACAAATTAACTATTTTAGACATTACAAGGTTATCTTAAAGCAACAATGGATGTGTGTGAGTATAGCCAAAGGACGAGTCTCAAAGCAACTTTTGGTTTTACAATTAGAAGCAAAGAACACCTGTGACCGCTCATAACATCTGAAGCTGTTTATCATACCAATAAGTTTTCTGAGAGATGTTTATCTCTCAGAAATGGGAAGGACACTCAGAGAGAGAGGGCCGGAGCTGCTTCTGACCTTGAAGGGAACCGGCAGGACCCATAGCTCGCTGGTGAGTGTGTGCTCGCCTCCCAGCCTGGCATGCCAAGCTGCTCTCAGGAGCCAGAGTTGCTTCGTCCACCCTCCAAGCAGGAGCCCGCATCGCAGTGCCCTCACAGCTTCCTTCCTTTTTAGTTTTTGAAGAGCAGTCCATAGCATATTCAAATGTTGGCTGTAAGGTTTAAAAATGAGCAAATATATGAGAACAAAGACCAAAACTATTCCTACAATAACTACTCCGGTTCCAGTACTAGTGTGAATAATGGATTGTAACATGCCTTTAGGGTCTAAGCCGTTTAATTTATCTGCTAAAATGGTAGCAATGTCAGAAGCATCGGAGGATGGAAATTGTTTAGCACAACTATCATATATCTGATGTCTTTTTTAACAGAATCGTTTCCATATAGATATGAACTAATCTTATTTCAATCTTGTTCAGATTCATTATAATGAAGATTAGTAATGCAAAAGGTAGTAGAGTTCCAATCACATTGAAGAAGCATTCTTTCTTCAATATTCATAATTTTTTCCCAACCATGATACATTTTGTTTTAATACAGTTATTTCATTTTGTAAACGAGCATCAATATTAGCCTGTTGTGCCCACAATTTGAGAATCTTTATGCCAATCTTTTATAAATTGTTTTGTCTGAATGGATTGATGAAGGGCAGTTCCTGAAACTGATGCCAAAGTGACTACTGTAATTAGACTGAGAATTGTAGCTATTGTAACTACTAAAAAAGTGTTTTGGGCTGGACTTGGTGGCGCACGCTTGTAATCCCCACGCTTGGGAGTCAGAGACAGGAGGATCGTGCAGGTTTGAAGCCAGCCATGCGCGCTGGCTTAGGAGACCCTGTTTCCAAATAAAAATGTAAAAAATAGGTCTGGGAGTGTAGCCCGGAGCAAGAAGGGCTTCCAGGAACCCCAGTACCACCAAAAAAAAAAAAAAAGTGTTTTGTTCTTTTTAGTAACTTAGAGAAAAACTTATAACACTTGATCAAAAGGATTTGGGACCAACTCCTCCCTAGCCTTACAGGCAACCAAATATGTGTTTGTTGTTGTGAAATCATTATAGATGCAGTTTGATCATTAAAGCTTATAGAATTATTTAAGCAACTAAATAGCTGACAGTTAACACAGGTAACTCCATTAGTAAAATCAAAATTTCCAACCAGAAAAACATAAGAAAGAGGAATACATGTTATAACATTATATGTACGGAATAAAGAAAAATTATAAGTAGCCGAAGAGCAGGCAGTGCCAGAAAAAGGAACATTATATAGTCCAACAGGTTTGAGAGCGGCAGGAATCTTCCAAATATGACTTTGAATTGCTGATGGTGTTTTTGTCAGGGCCAGGCGATTATCAGCTACTCTGCCATCTCCCCAGGCCATCAAATGAGGTCCCGAGATGGTCTCATTCTTGGATTGAATCATCCTAGGAATAGTAGACAAATCACAGGCAGTAATTTCCCATTTTGAACATGTGTTTATAAATTGTCCAAAAGGGCCCCAATTAATCTATGTAACATTTAACCCTGTTTTTTGTATGTTTCCCAAATTTTTCCAAGCAATTTTTCCATACAAATGGAGTATATTTTAAATTAATATAAGAAAAATCTTGATATTTGGGTAATGAAATATCAATATTATCAGTTATATTAGCCCAATTTTGTTGTACTGACCATGCTGACAAGCGTTGAATAGTTAAACAGCTATTTTTAATATTAAGTCCGGGTACAATCCAATGTTGGTATTCTATGGGCAGGCAAATACCCATTCCAAAACATATAGAAATAGCCGTTCCGTGATGTGTGAAATTATACAGTGCCCCATCATGAATATTTAAGTTAGTTAATTTAGACCATGGCAGGGATAGAATGCGGGGGTAGGTATATACAGTTACTTCTATGTCTCCCCAAGTTACAGGCTCCAGCAAAGGGGGGTTTGGAATATATGTTTGCTGAACTAAAATTTGTCCCTGAGAAGCCAATGACTTGACTTGTCCCCATGTGGGAAGTTTTTGAGGACAATGTCTATGAGAGCATTTACGTGTTCGAAGAGGCAGATGTGCCGTGGCTTGTTGGGGTCTAGCCCTGTTTGAAGGCCTCCCCACTCCAAAGGTTGGCCATTTCAGTTTGCAAAATTTAATGAGCTCCAATTTATTTATAGAAACTATAATGTTTGGCACGTTTCTGAAAGTCAGCAAAATTCTTAATAAAACAGTTTAGTGGGGTTGAGGGAGAAGACAATCTCTTCCCCATTTTTGACACAGGCAGCACAAACCAAGGAAGCGAAAGAAGACAAAATGAACACACAAATCAGACAGACAGACACACACACACACACACACACACACAAACAAACAAACAAAAAAAAAACAGACAAAATTTTAGAACCGCTCTAGCCAGCGTCCCTGCAGAGGGCATGGACTGGGAAGTTCGCGGTGTCCCGCCTTCCTCAAGTCCCCAGAAGGAATGTTCCCCAAAACAAATACCAAGTCGATAGGCCTGTCTTACCTAATGAGATCGATCCTTAGTGCACAAGGTAACTTTCTGAACGGCTGAAGGCAAATTTTTATTTGGAGAGACCTCTACCAATCAGCCCCCTTTGGAACCTGGGACGGGGACCACAGGAGGTCTCTTGGTGAGAAATCTCACTGAGGCCTCCAGATCTTGTGGGACACATCCACGAGAGAGTCACCACGCGCCAGTATTAAATGGATAGAGTTTGTTATAGGCTCGAGTCCGGTCTCTCGGCTCAACAGGAACAGTTGTGAAAAATGAGAGCCTTTATTTAAGCTCAGGCTTGGGTGCCTGACATAAACCGACACAGTGGTTTAGTACAGGGACCCCGAGCACATTTTGGCTTTTTAGTTTTATACCCTTTTAATAACCAGCCAATAGATTAAACCATCATTTTAACAAAATAAGTCCTCAGAATGACATTATAATGTAAACATCTATTACCAGGAAGCCAATGGTAGTTGTCTTAGCCTGAAGAAAACATAGTGTGTTAATCTTCAGTGACAATTTTGAAATTTCCAACAAACTTAAACCTTTAAAAATTTAAACCACATGAACTAATATGTAATAAGAATAAACTTCTCTACATAGGCAAAACAACAAAAGATTAAGTTCAGGTCGGCCTTGCGAAGTGAGACAAAGCATACGCTATGATGATTTAAATGTCTGACACCCTGCCCTGAAGTCTGTAAAAACCAAACAAAAACAAACTTTTCCTTTTTAGTCCAGTAACACAACCCGGTAGCTTCCTGGTTATGCTGAAGCCCCTGGACCCTTTCTTGCCTAGAAAACCAGCCAGAATTACTGTCTCCTTGCCTGACACCAGATCACATTTATGGTCACTAAACAGTCTTACCAAGTAAGTATTTGGTTCAGTTTTTGCAAATAGCTAAGCATATACCAGGCCAGCTCAGTTGCTTGTCTTTGTAATTTTTTCATTTCCTCCGAGGACATCTTTGTTCTTCAGCTCAGTGGTACTGAGAGTGGCTGAATCTTTTCTCCTGTGTGTTTTCCCTTCAGGCAGTTTACCACACACAGCTTTGGATTTTTTTTAATGTTAATTTTGGTAACTGGCTTCTATTTGTGAAGTGGTGAATTCCTTAGGGTGTAGTACTGATGCTCTTTTCTTTCCTGTGTGTGTGTGTGTGTGTGTGTGTGTGTGGTACTAGGGTTGGAACCCAGGGGCTTGTCTACCTCCAGGCTATACTCCCAGACCTATTTTCTATTTTATTTAGAAACAGGGTCTCACTAAGTTGCTGAGAGCCTAAGTAGCTGAGGCTGGCTTCAAACCTGTGCGATCCTCCTGTCTCAGCCTCCCAAGCGCTGGGATTTCAAGCGTGCGCCACCACGCCTGGCGTTCTTTAGCATTTTGTTAAGTGTCTAAATGAAATCTACGGAGCTGTTCTCACGATATTATCAAATTACTGTAAATGTGTATTAATGATATTAGCTAATATGCCTGAGTTAGATTATTAATTTTATTACTGCTGTTTAATAAAGGAGCAGGTTTTGCCGTGGTCATTCCAGTATATAAGCTCTTATCTTTTTTATTTTGGGGGGGCAGTACTAGGGATTGAACCCAGGGACATTCTACCTCTGAGCTACATCCCAGTCCTGTTTTTTATTCTTTATTTTGAAACAGGGTTTTGCTAAGCTGAGGAGAGCCTCACTAAGTAGCTGAGGCTGGCTGTGAACTCTGGATCCTCCTATCTTAGCCTTCCAAGTACTGGGATTACAAGTGTGCATCACTACACCTGGCTTCTGTCATATGTATATATATATATATATATATATATATGGTGGTGCTGGGGTTCCTGGAAGCCCTTCTACCTCCGGGCTACACTCCCAGACCTATTTTTACATTTTTGTTTTGGAAACAGGGTCTCCAAAGCCAGCGCGCGCGGCTGGCTTCAAACCTGCACGACCCTCCTGTCTCTGCCTCCCAAGCGTGGGGATTACAAGCGTGGGCCACCACGCCCAGCTTCTGTCATATATTTAGATTGAGTTAAGCTTGGAAAAATTCCTGAGTGCTTTGTGGCTATAACAATTTTGCTTAACATTCGGAGATAGCTTTCACTCTAGGGAGACTTTCATAAACACCCTGTGAGTGAAAGTCCAGTGAGGCTTGTAGGAGAGGTCTCCTCTCTTCTGGACAAGGCATCTGGGACATAGCAGGTGACCGTGGTTGGGAGTAGCGGACCCCAGAGGGAGATGGAGGCCCTTTCTGCTCTCGCTGCCGTGTGGGCCAGCTGAGACCAGGCCCTGCATTGCTGGGGACCACTCCATGCCTGTGGGTCAGGCAGTGAGGACTTGGAAAGTCTTCATCTGCAGGTGGAGATGGAAGGACGCCACCTCCATGGCCTGCGCAAGTGGTGTGGAAGCTGGGTGTTGAGCCTCACTGTCCTTGGTTCAGGTGGTCAAGCTTAGTGGCGGTGTAAGGGTCACGTGGGGAGCTTCTCTGTCTTCCTCCATCGGCCCTGGGGCAGCTTGTGCCTCTGAAGGTCTTTCCACCTGTGTGCACTGCCCTGGAGTCTCAGCTCCAGCCAGGGCTTGGCTCTGTCTTTCCAGGCATTGTCTGGTCCAGGAGGCACAAGAGTCTTGATGGAAGACCCCCTCTGCTCCTGCAGAGCGCCCTGGGAAGGCCCACTCACAGCAGAGCGCAGGGTTCTGGTTGCATCAGGCGCAGGGGCACTGGCCGGGCGGGCTCAGTGGGGACTGTCTTAGTCCACAGCAGCTGCCCAGGGCTGCTGGAGTGAGACTGCTTCAGAGAACAGGCCTTGATCCTCACTTGAAAGGCAGAGCTCTGCTGGGGAGAATGCCTGGAGTGGCGCTGGAAATTGCCCAGCAGCATCTGATAAAAGTTCCTCTGAGGCTTGTTAAGTGTTCTATTGAGTCTAGAAAGCACAACGTTGGGGAAAAGACGTGTCCTGGCACCAGCTTTCTGCTGCTCCTCTGTTCATCCTGCACGTGCTGTGAGATCCCCCGCCAGACCGAAGCTTTCCCTGGAAGTGCACCCGTTTTGGTCTGAGGTACCACATCATGTAATGTGCTGAGAAATGTGCCCTTGGTTGATTGTGTTGCGCTGTGAGTATCAGAATACTTACACGAAGACAGGTATAATGGCAGTAGGCAATATAATCTTATGGAAACACCTTCCTATATAGGCAGTCCATTGTTGACCAGATTGTCGCCATGCATTGTGATGCATCTGTGCGTATATATGTATATACATATATAAATTATATAAACATATGTATACAATATATACATATACGTATATACTATATATGTGTGTAATATATATGTGTACATTTTGTGGTACTGGGGGTGGAACCCAGGGGCTTTTCTACCTCCGAGCTATACTCCCAGATCTATTTTATACTTTATTTGGAAACAGGGTCTCACTAAGTTGCTGAGAGCCTCAGTAAGTAGCTGAGGCTGGCTTCGAACCTGTGTGATCCTCCTGTCTCAGCCTCCCAAGTGCTGGGATTACAAGCATGAGCCACCATGCCTGGCTTATATATATATTTTTTGTGGTACTGGGGATAGAACCCAGGGGCATTCTACCTCCGAGCAGCACCTCCAGCCCTATTTTTTATTCTTTTTATTTATTTTTTCTTTTTTTGCAGTACTGGGGATGGAACCCAGGGGCATTCTACCACTGAACTAGACCCTCAAGCCCTATGTTTTATTCTTTAATTTGAAACAGGGTCTCACTGAGTTGCAAAGGATATTACTAAGTAGCTGAGGCTGTCTGCAAATCGAGATCCTCTTGTCTGAGCCTCCTGAATGCTGGGATTACAAGCGTGTGCCACCATGCCTGGTTTATTCTTATTTATTTTTATTTTATTTTATTTTTTTGGTGGTACTGGGGATGGAACCATTCTACCTCCAGGCTACACTCCAGAGACAGGAGGATTGCGCAGGTTTGAAGCCAGCCTCGCTGGCTTAAGAGACCCTGTTTCCAAATAAAAATATAAAATTTTCTTTTTATTTTTGAAACTGGGTCTCACTGAGTTGCAAAGGGCCTCACTAAGTAGCTGAGGCTATCCACGAGCTGAAGTCTTCCCATCTCAGCCTCCTGAATGCTGGGGTTCCAAGCGTGCGCCACCACACCCAGCCCTATATTTGTTTTTATATCTCATTTTGAAATGGAGAGCTAGGTGTGGTGGCCCATGTCTAACAGATACTCCTAGTACTTAGGAAGCTGAGACAGGAGGATAGCAGGTTTGAGGCCAGCCTCAGCAACTTAGTGAGACCCTGTTTTCAAATAAACAAAGAGAGCTTGGGGTCTAGTGTAGAATGTCCTTGGGTTCAACCCTCAGTACTCCCTGCAAAAGGGAGCGATAAGGTTAGGAAGATTGCAGAAGTTTCTTAACAGTTTCCCCACACCCCTCATCCACTCCCCTCCCGTGAGGTCAGCATGGTCTTTCTAGTTAAGATTAGTGAATCATTGAAAGCAGGAAACGGTGGACAGGAGGTGGGCAGAGCCTGGATGGGTCTTGGCTCCTCACTGGACCATACTTGATTTCTGTGCGGCAGTCTCCCTGCTGCCGGCTCAGGTGGGGCTGGGGAAGGAGGGGCTGGGGCTGGGGTGCTGCTGCTGAGCAGGTGAGCTCTTGCCTCCGGTTTGCATAGTGTGGTAACTTCTGAGAAGGACAGGAGCCCAGAGGAAGGGGCTCTGCTGCTAGGGTGAGAAGGGAGCCTGGGAGGACTTCCTGGAGGAGACGGTTCCAGAACCTTAGATGTGAAGCAGAGTTAGGTAGACAGCGGGGCCTTCTTATCAGAGACAGCATGGTGCCTGCAGGTGCTCTGGGTCACCTCTCGTGGCAAGAATGAGGGCACGACCAGCCAATTCCTGGCTTTGTTTATCCAGCCCTGTCCTTTACCTGCTCATGTCAGGCTGGACACTGGACACAGGGTCTAGTACCACCTGTCTGAACAGAGACAGTGATCCCTGTGGGGGCAGTTGCCAGAATGCTGGAAGACAGCTGCTGCCTGTCGAGGGCACTGTGGTGGTGCAGTGGGGCACGTGTGTTTGGGGCAAGTACCAGGTACTCAGGTAGCTGTCAGTTGTTGGGGCAACAGGCCTGCTCAGGCTGCCATGTGGGTTAGGCGGGCCATGGCCCTGACAGTTGGCAGACTGTTTAGGAAAGCCCCCTTACACACAGCAAGGAATGTGCACATCCTTCTCAAGGATCTCCCCTCATCTCCCTTCTCCTATCCCGGTCCACACACTTTGGCTCCTAACAGACACTCCTTCCTCATGAGTCGTCGTCTGGACCCCCAGGAACGGCTGGAGCTCTCCCTCCCCTGATGTGCCGGCCTTCTTTGTAGCATGCACCCTCACACTTGGAATGGGCCTGTGACCTCCATGGTAGTCGGCTTTCTCCCCTCCCTCCCTTCCTTCCTACCTTTCTTCCTTTTCTCCTTTTTTTTTTCTTTTTTAGGTACTGGGGATAGAACCCAGAACATTCTACCTTTGAATTACACTCTCAGCCCTATATTTTTTATTTTGAAAAAGATCTCACTAAGTTAATGAGAGCTTTAACGTGCTGAGGTTGGCCTCAGATCTTTGATCCTTGTGTCTCAGCCTCCCAATTACTGGGATTACAGACACCAACGCACCTGGCCCATATTCTTTGACATGTAGCACGTGGTCAGTGCTTGCTAAATGTGTTGAGTAAATGAATGAAAATTAAAGGTCACTTAGTAAGGATGCTACAGTTTCAGACATCTCCTTTAGAATTTGGTTATATGGTGAGTGGTTTACTATTTCCAGTGCTATGACTACACAGTGGTGTTTACTGTACAGGGAAGGTGCCGGCGTCTTTAAGTGGTCCCCAGGAGCTAGACATGCCTGCTGAGCATGCGTTTTCTGTGGCGGAGGTCAGGGTTCAGGCTCAGGACTGCACAGGGGCTGTGAATCTGCAGGGAGCAGCAGCTGTGAGGACTCTCACGGGGAGTGCTCGGCATTAAGGATGGGATGTCGTCACACACGCCATTCATCTCAGCTCGTCCTCACGTCCGGCCCCAGTAAAAACAGCAAGCCCGTCAACCTGAGGAAACAGGTTGGAAATGCAGAAATGCCCCGAGGAGTCTCTAACTTTTTTAAAAAAGAGCCTTTTAAAAAATCTTTGTGATTCCAAGGGTAGCCTCCTCTGCCAGTGAGTCTGCTTTCAGTGCTTTTGCTTCTGAGGTCGGTAGCGCTGAGAAAGACTGCAATGCAGCGGTTGCCAAGCCCGTTAGCGTGGAAAGCACCCATGGCGGAGTCTTTCGCTACCCTCGGCGCTGCCTCCTGCTGCTGTGGCCCGAGGCGAGGCGATGGAGGCGAGCTCCCCTGGACTGCGGCTCAGGATTAGAGTGCGGTGCTGTGCGTGCCGTGGCTCGCGCTGGCCGCCCTGCAGCAGCGCGGCACACTGCTGGTGCAGTGGCCTTCCTGGGCACGCGAAGCTGGAGATGCCTGTGCAGTTCGTGCTTGATAATCTCGTTTTCATCTCTATGTTCCGATGGTGGGTTATATGAAGGTAAGGGACCTTAAAAATCATGCATGCATGTATTTTAAATATTCGTGAATATCCTGAGTCAGAGTGTAGAATTATGACTGAAATAAAACTTTACTTCTTGCTAATGACAGTTTTAACATTTAAAGAATTATTTAGTGTGGACAGATGTCCTCTAAATGAATTATTGAAGACATTCTTTGAAGAGATCTGCTTTTTATTTGGCCCCCTAAATATAGTTGAATTTCAGACATGTAGATATGGATTGTAATGTATTTGTTTCTTTTAGACAATGGCAGTTTCACTAATCTGGTGGTTACATTTTGCTTTTACAAAAATGTCTTTGACCATATGGTAATAGATGAGGAAGTCCAATTTCTGAGTTCTTGTTTGCCTTTCCATGAGCATGTTCTCAAGTGTGCAGCTCTGTGCTCATCATGGGGTGAGCCTGGGTACCATCTCCAGCTGGTCCTCTTTGTTTATCTAAGAGGGAAGCCAAGACTCTAAACTCAGATTTATTTTGCTATGAATTGGTGGCCCCAAAATGTATTAAATGCATTATAGGTGGTAATTTTATATGTCTAACGCCAAGAAATATAATGTCAGGGTTACCATGGCAACTGCATGCATTCTGGAAAGCTTGTGAATGGGCTCTGAACCTTCTGGCATTTTAAGTGAGATTTTCCAGCTGAGAGACTGCATTCATGATTAGTGTAAATAAATTCAGCTTTCGTTTACCAGAGTTGGATATTCAGCCCAGTTCTTCCTCTGGTGACATCTGCCTTGCCCCCCCCCCCCCCCCACTACCACCACCTTTATGTACAGGAGATTAAACGCGGGGACATTCTACCTCTGAGCTAGACTCCCAGCCCTTTTTATTTTGAAACAGGGTCTTGCTAAGTTGCTAAGGCTAGCTTTGAACCTATGATCCTACTGTCTCAGGCTCCCAGGTACTGGGGCTTACAGGCATGCATCACCATGCTTAGCTGCCTTGACTCTTGATTCCTGGCAGGAGAGATGGTTTTCAGCTTGTTGAATGTAATACCCTGCCATCTTGGTCTGTGGAATGTAGAGTGGGGCCGGCATTCCCCGTGTCCCACAAAGTGTAGGTGCTGCCCCATGTGCTGGTGAGGTACTGGTAGGATGATCCAATCTTGCTGGGCGCGGTGGCGCACGCTTGTAATCCCAGTACCCAGGAGGCTGAGACAGGAGGATCGCAGGTTCATGACCAGCGTTGGCTACTTGGTGAGGCCTCCACAACTTAGTGAGACCCTGTTTCAAAATAAAGAATAAAAAATCGGGTTGGGGGTGTAGCTTGGAGGTACAATGCCCCTGGGTTCCATTCCCAGCACCACAAAAATGCTAAAATTATCAAAATAACAAATAGGGGCCTGTTGTCTTCATTACCCAAGAATTGTTTGCTGTGTGTTGAACTACATGCAGCGTAGTGTTTCTGAAGTCAGTCCGCCTTGTGTAGTGTTGTGTGTATTATTAGAGGTTGAACCCAGGGCATTCTGCCTCTGAGCTACACCCTCAGTCCTTTTATTTTCTGTTCTGAAACAGGGTCCCATCAGGTTGCAGAGAGTCTTGCTACATTGTGAGGCTGCCCTCAAACCTGCACTCCTCCTTGTCTCAGCCTCTCCAGTACTGGGGTGATAGGTGTGTGCCACTGCACCTGACCTTTGAATCTTGACTTCACCGATTGAGGCATCTTTTGGGGGCCTGAGGTCAGTGGGTTGGAGGCCAGTGGGTGATGATTTCTGCTTAAACAGTGGCCCTTGAGAGGCCAGGATCTGGGTGACACTTTGACACTAGTGTGGATTCATACTCTTTGTAAGTGAACATTCAAGTCAGAGTTGAAACTTGAGGCAGATTAGTCTTTGAGCCACACATCAGTGGGCACATGTTGTGGCTCACCTATAGGCCTCAGTTACGATGGTCCAATCCTGTTCCTTTCTTTCTTCCCATTTTGCAGATGAGGAAACTGAGGCCCACAGACGTTCCGCCACCTGGTCTAGGTTCCGGAGCGGGTCAGAGGCAGGTCTAGGGCCAGAACCCGGCTCCTGGCGCTCTTCTCCTGAGCGTCGTCTCCTGGTTCAGATCTGCTCTTAGTCAGCATCTTTGCCTCCTTTTGTCAGGAGGAGGCCAACATCATAACAGACTGCTAACTTAGGGCTCTCAGCTTTGGGCTTTAAAAAGTTCCTACCTCCCTTCCCTCTTATTTTCTTGGGTCATTTGTTGAACTTCTCCTCAGTGAGCCGGAGACGTCCATGGGAGAGGCGGCCAGGGGCCTGGCCTCTGCTCGCCCTGGATGGGTCAGGAGGAGCTGTGCACGCCAGCGTGGCCTGGAGTGTCCAGGCCAGCTCAGCTGCACTGGGTCCAGCTCCGTTTGCTGCACTCTGCCGTCTGGGTGGTATGCTGTGTTTGAGAAGAGCTGCAGTGCCTGGCGTCACCTGGTGAAGCATGGTCGCCGCTAAGCCAGGGTGACACAGCGCTTGCTGAGGCACAGTAGGTGGGCCTTGCGACTTTTACCTGCTCATTCCCACCCATAAGAGGTTAGTTTACAAGGTTGTAAGACACAGTGGTTTTTCTAGCCAGATTCTATTTAGCCCTGAGTGTGTGTGTGTGTGTGTGTGTGTGTGTGTGTGTGTATGGTGGTACTGGGGATGGAACTTAGGGACGTTCTACCTCTGAGATATATCCTCAGCCCTATTTTTTATTCTTTATTTTGAAACAGGGTCTCAGTGAGTTGCAGAGGGCCTCACTAAGTAGCTGAGGCTGTCCACAAATTGCGATCCTCTTGTCTCCGCCTCCCAAATGCTGGGATTACAAGCGTGCGCCACCACGACCGGCTAGCCCTGGTTTTGAATCTTTTAGTGTTCAAAGCAAATTGAGGTTTTTATTGTAGGACTCACTTGGTATGACATTGTATTTTCTTTGTGGAACTGGGGATTGAACCCAGGAGCATTCTGCCTCAGAGCTATATCCCAGCCCATTTTTAATTTTATTTATTTATTTATTTATTTTATACTTTTTAAAATTTGGAAACAGGGTCTCTTAAGCCAGCGTGCACGGGGCTGGCTTTGAACCTGCGCGCTCCTCCTGTTTCCGCCTCACAAGTGCGGGGATTACAAGCGTGTGCCACCACGTCCGGCTTTGTTTTTAATTAAAAAAATTTTTTTTGTGGTACTGGAGGTGGAACCCAGGGGCTTTTCTACCTCTGGGCTATACTCCCAGACCTATTTTTTTTTTGTGTGTGTGTGTGGGTCTGGAGATGGAACCCAGGGGCATTCTACCTCTGAGCTACACCCTCTGCCCTATTTTTTTATTCTTTATTTTGAAACTGGGTCTCACTGAGTCGCAGAGGGCCTCACTAAGTAGCTGAGGCTGTCGCGAACTGCGATCCTCCTGTCTTAGCCTCCCAAATGCTGGGATTACAAGCGTGCGCCACCACGCCTGGCTTCCCAGACCTATTTTTTATATTTTATTTGGAAACAGGGCCTCACTAAGTTGCTGAGAGCCTCACTAAGTAGCTGAGTCTGGCTTCGAACCTGTGCGATCCTCCTGTCTCAAGCGCGGGGATTACAAGCATGCACCACTGTGCCTGGCTCCATTTTTAATTAAAAAATTTTTTTTTGTGTGTGGTATTGGGAATGGAATCCAGGGGCATTCTACCTCTGAGCTATACCCCCAGCCCTATTTTTTATTCTATTTATTTATTTATTTTTGCAGTACTGGGGATGGAACCCAGGGGCATTCTAGCTCTGAGCTACTTCCCAGCCCTGTTTTTTATTCTTTATTTTGAAATAGGGTCTCACTGAGTTGCAAAGGGCCGCATCAAGTAGTAGCTGAGGCTGTCCGTGCACCGTGACCCTCCTGTCTCAGCCTCCCAAATACTGAGATTACAAGTGTGTGCCATCATGCACAGCTTCAAACTGTATTTTCCTAAAGGGCCTAGTAATATTTCCCATACTACATGGTCTTTTGACTAGGAATCAGAGTCTCAGTTCCTCTGCTGTGAACTTGGGTTGCGCTTGAGACTTGCCTCACGCTGTAGCCTGGAAGCATGATGCTGTGTTACTTCCAAGCTAGGTCTGGAACAGGGCACAATTTTTGTCCAACTCTTCCTTTTGCTCTGGGGAAAACCACTACCATCCTGGAGGAAGCCCATCTGTCCCATAAAGGAAGGCTGCGCGTGAGACCCGCAGTCAGCAGCCACTGACGTGTGACTAAGTCACCGGCCCAGTGATTCTGGACCGTCTCTGAAGCAGAGGCCTTCCTCTTCTCTGTGCTCTGTCCAGATTCCTGACCCGCAAAGCCAGGGTGTGACAAGTGCTGGTTTATGGCACTTAATTTTGGAGAAATTATGTAGCCAAGTTACTAGTATCCTTAGTAACTTGATACTAGTGGTGTTTTCATTCACCAATCTTAGTTGGTTTTTTTTTTTTTTTTTTTTTTTTGGTGTTCCTGGGGATGGAACCCAGGGGTCTTCTACCTCCAGGCTACGCTCCCAGACCTCTTTTTTTATATTTTTATTTGGAAACAACAGCTGAGGCTGGCTTTGAACCTGCATGATTCTCCTGTCTCAGCCTCCCAAGATCAGAGATTACAAGCATGCGCCACCACGCCCAGCTGGTTTTTTTTTTTAATTAATGTTAGAGATAGTGTGAGAAGTTGATTTTTTTATAATTAGATATTTTTTAAAATTTGTATTTTTAAGCCAGGAGTGATGGTGCATGCTTGCAATTCTAGTACTTGGGAGCCAGGACGGTTGTAAGTTCAAGGCCAGGCTGGGCAATGTTAGTGAGAGCCTGTCTCAAACTAAAAAGGAAGGGACGTGACCAGTGGTGTAGTGTCCTGGCTCCAGTCCTAGCATCACACACATCAACCAAGGGTTTAGTAACTGAGATAATTTGCATACCATAAACTCTACTCTGCAGTAGTGTCCATGCAGTGTTCTTAGTATATTCACCATTTAGTTTTAGAGCACTTCCATCATCTTGATATGAGACTCATTTGTCCCACAGACAAAAGTGACAGCGTAGGACTGTAGGTGCTGTGGAGCTGTGGTCCTGCGAGGGCCCGGGAGGCCGAGTGCAAGTTGAGGGGCGAGGTGGGGAGGCCGAGCGGCCTTGGTGCGTGCTTCTGAAGCCCGTTACCTGAATGGGATCACACGAGCTCGGGCCTCCGAGCTCCATGCTGAGCTTTCACCCTGGTCCAGTGCTGCGCTATATCCCAGCACTGGGAGGCGGGACGGAAGGATGCAGCTTTGAAGCCAGCCTCAACAACTTAGCAGACCCTGTTTCAAAATCAAAATAGGAGCCTGGTGTGGTGGCGCAGGCTTGTAATCCCCGCGCTTGGGAGGGGATAGAGACAGGAGGATCGCGGAGGTTCGAAGCCAGCCTTGCTGGCTTAAGAGGCCCTGTTTCCAAATAAAAATATAAAAAATAGGTGTGGGGGCCGGGCGTGGTGGCGCACGCTTGTAATCCCCGCGCTTGGGAGGCGGAGACAGGAGGATCGCGCTGGTTCGGAGCCAGCCTCGCTGGCTTAAGAGACTCTGTTTCCACATAAAAATGTTAAAAAATAGGTCTGGGAGTGTAGCCCGTGGGAGTGTATACCAGAGGTAGAAGGGCTTCCAGGAACCCCAGTACCACCAAAAAAAAAAAAAAAAAAAGGTGTGGGAGTGTAGCCCGGAGGTAAAAGGGTTTCCAGGAACCCCAGTACCACCACCACCACCACCCCCCACACAAATTCAAAATAGGGCTGGGAGTGTAGCTCAGGGTCAGAATGTCCCTGGGTTCCATCCCCAGTAACACAAAATAAACAGACAAGTAAGTAAGTGAACTGGGCTTTCATGGAGGGGTAGTCATGCTGAGGATAAAGAGCCACATGGAAGCAGGCTGTCTGGCCCGTCTCCGCCGCTCGTGCGTGGACAGAGCTGTCGGTGAGCCCTGGCCGGGTGGAGCTATGCCTCGCCACGTAGGCTGCTGGCATAGACTGGGTCAGCCCACTGTCCCTAGAGAGGAGTGTTCTGCGTCCGCCACTGTGAAAGGGTCTGGTTATTACAGACCTTGATACACTGAAATTGAGCTCGATAGCATAATCTCATTAAAGCAATTCTTTGGTTTGGAGGAAGAAAAATTACATTAATTGAAGTGGACACAATCTTGACTTGTTAAACAGAGATGATATTCAATTAAAAATAACAGATTTTACACTCAGATAAGCTCTGTATGTGGCACAGAATGGCACTTCACAGGCAGACTTATGAATTAGAAATCTCTAGTCCTCAGATGGGAGCCAGGCGTGGTGGCCTCCGCCTGCAATCCCAGCACTTGGGAGGCCGAGACAGGAGGATGCCAGGTCCATGGCCAGCCTCAGCAACTTAGGCCCTCTGCAACTCAGTGAAATAAGAGAGCCAGGGGTGGAGTTCAGAGGGAGAATGCCCCTGAGTTCCATCTCTAGTAACACTCACACAGACACACACACACTCCACCTCAGATTGGAGTAAGCATTGTTTTTTGTTTTTAATTTGTTGGTGCATAATAATTTTACAGAGTAGTGGGTTTTACTGTGGCATATTTTTGTTTCTCTTTTATTGGTGCATTGCGATTATATTATACATCGTAGCGAGTTCAGAGTGACAGAGCAGGCATGCAGGCAGTGTTCACTGTGTCTCCCTCAGGCCCGCCCTCCCCACCAGCACCCTGTTATATGCACTTCCTTGGCAGCCCGTGTTCCGCTGTCGGGCATCTGCTTTCCGTAGGAGCACAAAAGTGTGGCACTTTTTGTCACTCACAACCAGGTCACAGTGACACTCCTATAACAATATAGGTTAACAAGAGAAAAGCATAACAAGATATTTAGTGCACGTTTTACATGACACCAGGGCCGTCAGAAAGTAAAACCCAGAGACCCAGAAGCAGCTGTCTGTTTCTCTGCTTAGGCCAGCTGTGGAATGAGATTGGACAGAAGCCTGCGATCTGACACTGACACACTGAGCGAGCCCAGCAAGCCTGTCCAGAGTCTTCCTGGCCCCTGTGAGAGCATTCCTTCCTCCTGGACACGGGGCAGGACTTTCTGTGTCACACAAGCTCCATCAGAGAATGATGGGGAAGGCGAGAGGAACATTTCTAGAAAGTTCCTGCAGTCCACCATGAGAAAGAAGAGTTCTGGCTCCTATGAATCGGGGAGAAAGAGGGGGGGGTCGGGAGGTCAAGAACCTTGCCTTATAGCTGGGCATGGTGGCACACACTTGTAATCCTAGTACTTGGGAGACTGAGACAGGAAGATCACAGGTTTGAGGACAGCCTCAGCAACGTAGTAAGAACATGTTTCCAAATAAGGAATAAAATCAGTCTGAGGGGTGTAGTGCAGACGTAGGAAGACTGGTTCATTTCCCAGTATCACACACAGAAAGAAGGATCTTGTCTTGAGAGTGCTTCTGTGGCCCTTCTTTTTTTTTTCTTTTTCTTTTTTTTTTTTTTTTTTTTTTTTTTTGTTTGGTGGTACCGGCATTCCTGGAAGCCCTTCTACCTCCAGGCTACACTCCCAGACCTATTTTTATTTTTGGAAACAGGGTCTCTTAAGCCAGCGCAGCTGGCTTCGAACCTGTGCGATCCTCCTGTCTCCGCCTCCCAAGCTCGGGGATGACAAGCGTGCCACCACGCCTGGCTCTGTGGCCCTTCTGATGGCCTTCAGTTTAAAGTCCTGAGCATTCCAGAGCCTTAACTTTGGGGTAATCATTTTATGAACCCCAACATTTCTTTCTCTCTCTTTTTTTTCCTCCTGAAACGGGATCTTGCTGTGTTGCATGGTGGTACACACCTGTCACCCCAGCTACTCAGGAGGCTGAGGCAGGAGGATTACTTCAACCTAAGAGTCCAGCACCATTATAGGAAATTTAGCAAGACTGTCTCAAAAATAAACTGGAAGCCGGGCGTGGTGGCACACGCTTGTAATCCCATTGGGAGGCTAAGACTGGAGGATCGCAGTTCATGGACAACCTTAGCTACTTAGTGAGGCCCTCTGCAACTTAGTGAGGCCCTGTTTCAAAATAAAGAATAAAAAATAGGGCATAGTTGGACGTGGTGGCGCACACTTGTAATCCCCGTGCTTGGGAGGCTGAGACAGGAGGATCGCATAGGTTCGAAGGCAGCCTCAGCTGGCTTAAGAGACCCTGTTTCCAAATAAAATATAAAATAGGTCTAAGAGTGTAGCCTGGAGGTAGAAGGCCCCTGGATTCCATCCCCAGTACCACCAAAAAAAGTAAAAGTAAAAATAAAATAAAATATAAATTAATAAAAGATAAAAAAATATAGGGCTGGGAATGCAGCTCAGAGATAGAATGGGGTTCCATCCCCAGTATGGGGGGCAGAGAAAAAATTCTGTCTATAATATTAGCTTATAGCCAGGTATGGTGGTACACAAAATCCTAGTACTTGGGAGGCTGAAACGGGAGGATTACAGCTTGGAGATCCGTCTCTGCAACTTAGCGAGGCTGTTTCAAAATAAAATAAGGCAAGGAGTGTAGTTTAAGAGGTAGCACACGCCTGGGTTCAATCTCCAGTGTAACACACACACACACACACACACACACACACACACAACTTAGAACAAGGCTTTCTATGTCAAAATTGTTTGAAAGCATTTCTTGTATGGCCTGTGATAAAGATACGTTTGAAATGTCATGTCTGGAAGCCAGTTGGTATAGATGTTTAATTTTGCGCTTGGAAAAAAGATGTGTGAGAAGAGAGTTTTATTCTTTAATGGCCCGTCGTAAGTAGAGAACACAGTGCGATTCAGAGCGGTGCGTTGTTAGGGCACAGCACTTGCTGTGTGTCCCAGAAAAGTGTCTTGGAGCCGTGGCCTCAGACACACGTGCTCCCGACTAATACGTACTGAGCGTGAGCGCAGAAAACGTTGCTGCCCTAGAGTCACAGCAGCTGTGTTTCCCTCCATCATTTGAATGATGAGATGCTGACTTGATGTTTAATACTGAGCAGTGGGTTTTTCTTACTGTACTTACGTGTATTTATAATTTAAAAATCTTAAGGATGACTGAAAATAGTTAATTTCTGCTTCTCCGTTAGCTTAGAGCGTAGACATGCTCCCCCAGAGGCCTTTCTCGTGGCCGTGTGTGTGGGTGCCCTGCTGTGCACACCGCACCTCCCCAGCCACGTTCCCGTCCACGCAGGTGTGAGTGCTGAGGGCCGAAGGCACCTCCGTCCCGGTGCCCCCCCCCCAGCCACGGCGGCCCGGACGCTGGGCGCGCGCGCCCCCTGGCGGCGCCCGCCGTGACCTTCCCCGAGGACGGCCCAGGTCCGCGGAGGCCCGTGACTGGCTGCTTTTCGGGCTGCTGATTACTTCCCCTCCCTCCTGCGAGGAGGGGAGAGGGGCCGACAAGAGCAGGGCACTACGTTTTGTGTCCCGAGTGAGCCCTTTCTTGCTTGGTTCTTTCTTCCCTCAAGTTCGTTATCCTATAAGAGAACAAGTATGTTGTGAGGGGTAGTGGATTTCAGTGTTCTTTGAATTCAAGTATAGAGATTGGCGAGAATGATGACATGGTTTTGAAAAGTAAAATGTGCCCCAGAGCTTTCTATATTTTGGTTTGTAGGTGGTTCTCTGTGTGTGTGGGGGGGGGTGGGGGGTTCTGAGAATGGAACCCAATGGCAGGCTACTTCCAAGCTATATCCCCAACTCTTTTTTCTTTAATTTTCTGTTTTGAGCTGGGCGCTGTGATGCATACTTGTAATCCCGGTACTTGGGAGGCTGAGACTGGAGGATTCAGAGTCAAGGCCAGCCTCAGCAACAAAAGGGCTAGAAGTATAGCTTAGAGGTAGAATGGCCCTGGGTTTGATTCCGAGAACAGATAAATAGAACTATACTGAGATCCTATCCCACTCCAGTTAGAATGGCAATCACGAAAAATATAGAGGGAGCTGAGCATGGTGACACATGCCTGTAATTCTAGTACTTGGGAGGCTGAGATGGGAGGATTGCAGGTTTGAGGCCAGCCTCAGTATCTTAGACCCTATCATCAAAATAAAAAGGGCTGTGGTGTGTAAGCTTGGTGGTAGAATACCCTTGGGTTCAATCCTTTATAACCTCCTTTATTCTACACCTCCCGAAAAAGGGGACTAGGTGGTTTGGGCACAGTGCTGCGCGCTTGTAAGCCTAGTATTTGAGAGACTCAAGACAGGAGGACCCCAGGTTCAAGGTCCGCACGCAGAAGTGGAGCAGTACCGGTTCAAAACTAATTTTTTTTTTTTTTTTGGTGGTACTGGGGTTCCTGGAAGCCATTCTCCCTCCGGGCTACACTCCCAGACCTATTTATTAATACTTTTTTTTAATTGTGGAAACAGGGTCTCTTAAGCCAGCGTGGATGGCTTCGAACCTGCGCGATCCTCCTGTCTCCGCCTCCCAAGCCCGGAGATGACAAGCGTGCGCCACCACGCCCGGCTCAAAACTAATTTTAAAAAATTGGGCTGGGGGTACAACTCAGTGGTAGAACCCCTGGGCTCAGTCCCCAGTATCACACACACAAAAGAGAAAGAGGCAGTGCTCGTGAGTTTTATCTCCTCCGCACAAGTGCTGGGATAGGGAAAGGATGCTGTCAGAGCTCTCTTTGAAAGGCTGGTTATGAAAATTCCAGGATGACCTGGAAAGGCCTCACCCTTGTACACCTCCGAGTTGCAATAATGGGGTCAGTTGGCTTCCACTTGAGGTGGAGTGATGGGCGGCCGTGCGCTCAGCCTTAGTTAGCAGCGCTGTGACGGGTTTGCAGGGCCAGGGCGGAGGCGGTCAGGTTAATTTCACCGGGGAGAAGAGGCCGGAGAAAAGCTGCTTACAGAAGTTTAATTCCACAAACAAGATGTACCTGCTGGGTGCCTGGCGCCCATGCACGGACCGGGCCTGACCCCTGCCCTGCGGCCGCGTGCCCTGTCAGCCTGGGGATGCAGGGTGTGACCAAGAGCTAGTGAAGGGGCCAGCACCCTGAGGCGAGCCAGGCAGGGTGAGCCGTGCCGCGTGGAGCAGGAGCGGAGGGCCAGCGCCGTGGGGGCCCGTGGATGGATGGGGCATCTGGGGGTTGAATTCCATAAAAATATGACTGAATTCCTTATTCTTTGTTTCTGTACTAATTTTGTCAATACATTTGAAAATATTTTCCTGCACCTGTGCATTAAGAAATTAAATGAATGATGTAGAGACTATGTAGAAAATGGCTTGTATATGAAAGTTGTTTGATTTCTCACGCAGATGAGATCTTCCTCTTGTGTGCTAAGAACTTCCTGTCACTTTTATTAGAAAAGATTGGGAGTTGGGAATGCTTAGGAAATGGGCTGGCTAATTTTGAAACGATGATAGTCCTGCAAAACTAAAAAAGTTTGTTAGTTTGCTTAAATTGAACTGGTATGCTTGGAGACTGAGCACCTGTTTTTACCAACCGATGAATTGACTTGGTATCCGCTGCTGCAGATAGCTCTTTTTTCTAACCTCATCCATTTACATTTAATGTGATAAGTGCATTATATCATTGGACTACTATTTTGCAGTCACATTGTGTGTGTCTGTATTGAGTAATTAGGGAGAAGTTTTAATAACCTCTTAGTACTTTTCTGTGTACAGAATGATTTTTGTTTATAATTTACACTCACTTGAGGGCATGTGTGGGGACACACACACGGGACTGTTGGTTGCAGATAATGAGAGTAATAGAGTATAATGCTTCCCCATAAAGCAATCTCTTGTTTCTAAACATCACTGAGAAACAGCACTTAGTTGTCAGTTCTCACACACTCTTCTGGTGATAAGGTACTTGTCTGATTCTGCTTAGTTCCTGGAGATAGAATGACACCGTGACGGAATAACAGAGGCCAGATTTGTGCCCCACGAGGACAAGGCTGGGGCGAGTGTGTAAAATGTAAGGGACATCAAGAACCTCTGTAATTGAGGTTAGTTATATTTAATGCACTACTTTTTAAAGCAATCAGATTTGATACAGAAATCCAAGATTTAAAAAATCAAATTTTAAAGCCGAGCATGGTGGCACATGCTTGTAATCGTAGCATGTGGGAGGCTGAGACAGGAGGATCACGGTTCGAGGTGAGCCTCAACTACTTAGTGAGGCCCTTTGCAACTCAGTGAGGCCCTGTTTCAAAATAAAAGAATAGCTGGGCGTGGTGGCACACACTTGTAATCCCTGCGCTTGGGTGGAGGAGACAGGAGGATCATGCAGGTTCAAAGCCAGCCGCACTGGCTTAAGAGACCCTGTTTCCAAGTAAAAATATAAAAAATAGGTCTGGGAGTGTAGCCTGGAGGTAGAAGGGTTTCCAGGAACCCCAGTACCACCACCAAATAAATAAATAAATAATAGGACTGAAGGTGTCGCTTGGAGGTAGAATGCCCCTGGGTTCCATCCTCAGTACCACAGAAAAAAAATTAATTTATGGTACTGGGGATGGAACCCAGGGGCCTTTTACCTTCGGGCTACATTCCCAGATCTATTTTGTACTTTATTTGGAAACAGGGTCTCACTAAGTTGTGGAGAGCCTCACTAAATAGCCGACCGAGGCTGGCTTCGAAACTACGCAGTCCTCCTGTCTCAGCCTCCCAAGCGCGGGGATTACAAGCGTGCGCCACCACGCCTGGCTTAAAATTTTAAATAAAGACAGGATCGGTATTTTTGTCTCAGGCTTGGTACTGTAACTGATATTATCTTTGTTTAAAATTTTGGTATTTTGTTCCTGCGTATTTTATCAATTTTAATTTTATCTCTGGGGTGTGTGAGTATGTATGTGTGCGTGTGTGTGTGTGTGGCAGGCACTGAGAATTGAACCCAGGGGCATTCTGCCTCCAAGCTACATCCCCAGCCCCACTTTGTATTCTTCATTATTTTGAAACAGGGTCTCCCTGAGTTGCATAGGGCCTCACAAGTAGTAGCTGAGGCTGTCCTTGAACTATATTCTCCTGCCTCAGCCTCCCAAGCGCTGGGATTACAAATGTGCCCACCACATCCAGCTAGCCCTGTTTTATTTTTATTTGGAAACAGGTTGATGAGAGCCTCGCTACTTGCTGAGGCGTCCTTGAACCTACAGTCCTGTTTCAACCTCCCAAGCAGTGGGATTAAAAATGTGTACTACCACACCCAGCTTTTATCTTTGAATTCTGATTTTATTATTGAATATTTTGGCACGTCACTAAAATGTGTGCCTGAGGTAAGTCAAGTTTTTCCTACTTGTGTCCTAATTCCAAGCCTGATGCCCATCTCAACTTGGAAACTAGATAAAAATATGGAACAGGTTTTTAAATATTGAACAGCAGGCAGGTTAGGACTGTGTTCCCAGCAATTCAAAAACAAAAACAAAAACAAGCTGTGCAGTCTCTGCTTCTTCCCTAGAGCGGGAGTCTGCAGAGCGCTCTCCGCAGGGCCTTTCAGGAGAAGCTCGGGCTTTGGGACGCGCCATCCTGTTGCCGGTGCTCTGCCGTCATCTGCGGTCCTTCCACACCGCGCGTGTGAACGAGTGCACGTGCAGTGCTCTGCCGTCATCTGCGGTCCTTCCACACCGCGTGTGTGAACGAGTGCACGTGCATTTGACCCCCAGTAACTGTTGGCAGTTTAGCCGGCAGTTTCCAGTTTGCAGGGCAGGGAGAGAGAAGCCAGAGTCCTGTGGCCTCGCTCAAGCGGCCAAGTCATGCAGAGCTTGGGAAACTCAAGGCAGCTAGCATCGGTGGAGCAAATGTAGGAGAGGACGCTGCCGAGAACTCCAGGTTCTGCAGGACCCTGAGTCAGGCTTTGGTCGTACTACACACCCAGAGAAGGTGCGTTGAAGGGAGCAGACTGAGGTGAAGGGCGCTCTGCCTCTAGCTACACTCCCAGACCTACTTTATTGTGAAACGCGGACTTACACATGGCCCGGGCTGCCCCAGACCTGCAGCCCCGCTGTTTCAGCCTCCCAAGTGCTGGGCTTACGGGCATGTGACGCTGCACCCTGCTCTCTCTAGTTTTTTTTTTTTTTTATTCTTTATTTTGAAACAGAGTCTCCCTAAGTTGCGGAGGGCTTCACTAAGTAGCTGAGGCTGTCTGCGAACCCCAGACACTGGGATTACAGGCGTGCACCACCACGCCCGGCCTGGAACAACTCTTGAATATTAGATAGGCTGGCTGTTCTAGTTCCAGAGTGGCTCCAGTTAGATCTTTTTAAGACTTGTTTTTCATCTTCATTCAGTGAGATTCAGGGCAACTTTAACTAATGCATCAGGTAGATTACTTAGAAGAGTATTGCTTAAGTAGTAAGGCAACTTAGCCCTAAATTAATAGTCTGTTCCAGATTTGCCCTGACTCCAGGTAACTTACCTGTATTTCAAGAACAGCCCTAACTATATTCAAAAGGGCACAGTAAGAGCTGCAAGCACAGTTCAGTGGTAGAGCGCATACTCACCACACACAAGACCCTATGTTCAGTTCTCAGCACCGCACAAAGCAACATAAAACCAGAATGGCTTATTGTGCCAAAGATACCCTAGCCAGTTTTCATGATGTCAGGATTGGGAGTTGTAGCTCACTGGAGCTCTTGCCTACCATGCTCTAGACCCCGGATTCAATCCCCAGCACAACAACAAAAAGCGAACATTAAAATCCAACACCTAGCCAGGCGTGGCGCACGCTTGTCATCCCCGCACTCGGGAGGCGGAGACAGGAGGATCACGCAGGTTCGAAGCCAGCCTCAGCTGGTTAAGAGACCCTGTTTCCAAATAAAATATAAAATAGTTCGGGGAGTGTAGCCCGGGGGTAGAAAGCCCCTGGGTTTCATTCCAGTACCACACAAAAAGAAAAAAAAAATCCAACACCTAACAATGTATAAAAACTTCAGTGTCAATATCTATTAGAAAATTACCAGTTGTGGGAAGAAGTGAGAAAATGTTAACTGGAAGGAGAGCCAGCCAGGAGACACACGCCCAGAGTGGCGAGGCGGGGTTAGCGGGCAGGGACATCAGTATAACTTAGAAGTACATTACAGATGTCTGAAGATGTAGAGGAAAACATGAGCATAGCAGTGAATGAAATGAAGATACAAGACTGAAATAAAACTTCTCAAGATAAAGACCGCAGTATCTGAAAGGAGCTCTACGATCAAGAGCTGATTACTTCAGGAGAAAACCTTAGTGAGCTCTAAGGCATGGCGGCAGAAACCACGGCACAAGGGAAGACCAAGCTAGATAGCAGCAGTTGTCACCTGTGGGGCGCAGTAAGCCCACAATGTGTGACAAGGCCTGGAAGGAGGGAGGAAGGAATAGAGTATTTTAAACGCTGCACTAGGGCGCTGGCCATACTCAGTGACTCAGGAGGTTGAGGCAGAAGGATTGCAAGGTCCAGGCCAGTCTGGACAACTTATTTGCAAAATAAAATACTTTGTCTCAAAATATATAAAAAGGGGATGTAGCTTAATTGTTTAGTGACTCTGAGATCAATCTCCAGTGTTAGGAAGGAAGGGAAAGAGTCCATAGTTGTGAAAACTACAGTGAGGCTCAAATCCCCAACAGAGCAAACTTTGAGAAAACAAGCCAGACAATGGGGCACAGCTGCGGTCTCACTCATCGGGAGGTTGAGGCCGGAGAGGCTTGGGCAACTTGGCAAGACTGTCTCACAAAAAAAAAAAAAAAAAAAAGAGTAAAAAGGGCGGAGCCACAGCTCAGGGTAAGAGCGCTTGTCTAGCATGTGCAAGGCTCTGTTCAGGTTTCAGTACCACACACATCAAAACAAACCAAAGCCAAGAAATATATTACCTATACATTCAATATTTATAAAGGAATTGGATTTGTAGTTAAAACACCTCAAATAAAATTTAAGCACAAATGGCTTAATTAGAATATTGTACTAAGTCCTAAGGAAAACAGAATACTAATCTGACAAAACGTTTTCCTGAAAATAGAAGAGGAGGTAATATTTTCTGACTCATTCTGTGAGATCAGCATTACCCTGATAGCAAGACCAGACAAAATACATTACGATAAAGGCAAACCTCTAGCAATATTTGTAACACACCCAAAAATTCTTTATAAACTATTAGTAAATCCAAGCCACATAGCAACATATAAAGAGGATGTTACGTGATGACCAGGTGAGCGTTATTTGAGGAATGAAAGGTTGGTTTAACACTGGGAACTCCATCAGTATAACCCACTGTAGTAATAGACCAGAGAAAGAAAAACCACAGCAACACCCAGGAATAGGAAGAGCAGAGGCAGAGACAGGAAATAGAGATGGGCAGCGATGTGTAACTGGAGACGGGAGAGACAGGAGGAGAGACAGAAGCAACTTTGTGTGTGTGTGCGGTCTGGGTTGGAACCCAGGACATTCTACCTCCAAGCTGCATCCCCAGTCCTATTTTTTATTTCTTATTTTGAAACAGGGTCTCACTGAATTGTGAAGGGCCTTACTAAGTAGCTGAGGCTGGCCACGAACCACAATCCTCCAGTCTTAGTCTCCCAAATGCTGGGATTACAGTGAGTGCCACCATGCCCGGCCAGAAGCAACATTTGAAAAGACCCTGGATCAGAGACAATCAGAGAGCTGGGTGTGATGGCACACACCTGTAATCCCGGTCGGAAGGCTGAGGCAGGAGGATCGCAGGTCAAGATTGAGGACAGCCTCAGCAAGTACTGCGGTTCTCATCAATTGAGCGAGATCCTATTTCCAGTTAAGAAATAAATTTGGGTAGGAATGTAGCTCGAAGGTAGGGTTCGATCCCCAGTACCACCACCACCACCAAAAAGAAAAGAAATGGTGAAAGATGGCAAGCCACAATTTAGGATTCCCTAAAAAATGACTGATAGGATAAGTGAAAAGAAATCAAACATGGCGATAGTGAAACTGCGGAAAAGTAAAGTGGAGAAAATCTGAAAGTTGTTTAGAGGAGAAAGATTAGCTAACCAAGTAGTAGTTAAGTGGACTTCTCAACAGTAGTGAAAGCCAGAAAGACCATGGAATAATAGTTTTAGTACACTGAAGTAGAGAATTACATTATCTAACAAAAATGAACACACACGTATAATCCCAGTATTTGAGAAGCTTGAGACAGAATGGCAGGTTTGAGAATAGCCTTAGCAATGTGGAGATGATTCTCAGCAACCTAGAGAGACCTTGTTTCAAAACTGAAACAAGCTGGCACGCAGTGCACGCTTGTCATCCCAGTGCTTGGGAGGCTGAGTCAGGAGGAGGATCACAGGTTCCAGGACAGCCTCAGCGAGTAGTGAGGCTCTCAGCCACCTAGTAATACTCTGTTTCCAAATAAAAATAAAACAGGTAGAATGCTCCTGGGTTCAATCCCCATTACCACAAAAATAAAAAATAAAGGGATTGGGGTATAGCTTGGAGGTAGAATGCTCCTAAGTTCAATTCTAAGTACCAAAACAATCAATGAATAAAAACCAATAATATATAACTTATTTTCAAGCATGCAAAAAGTTATTAAAAACTAACTGCTGGGCATGGTTACACATACCTGTAATTTCAGTACTTGGGAGGCTGAAACAGGAGGATCACAGGGTCAAGGCCATCCTGGGCAACTTAAAAAAAACAAAAACAAAAACTGGGGGTGACTAAGAGAGAGAATGCTCCTGGATTCAATCCCCAGTGCCAAAGAAGTACAATAAATAGGGTAGGGGGTGAAGCTAAGAGGTAAAATGCCTCTGGGTGTAGTTACCCCCCCACACACACACAACCAAAAAGAAAAAAAAAAAGCAATTTTAGGCCAAAGTGCAAGTCTCAGTACATTCCAAAGCACTATTATAATACAGATAATAATGTGTGACCCATAGACTTAAGCAATAAATCAGGAACAAAAGGCAAATATAAAATTCTAAGAGTTTAACAAGTTCTTTTATGTAGCCACACGGCCAAAGAAGATGATCAATTGTTGTTGTTACTAGGGATTGAAGTCAGGGTCTTTCCACCCCTAAGCCATACGCCTAGCCCTATTTTATTATTTTTTTCTTTTGAAACAGGGTCTCATGAAGTTGTTGAGACTGGCTTTGAACCTGCGATCCTCCTGTCTCAGCCTCCCAATACTGGAATTACAAGCATGCCTTACCATGTCCAGCTAGAAAGTATTTTTTTAATATATTTTTATTGGTACATTGTAGTCCAACATCTCAATGGAATACAAGACTTGTGAAGATATACAAGCACACATCACCCAATTAGCCTTTATCCAATCCCCATCCCATCCCCTCCCCCCCTCGATCCCATGCTTGATTTAGTGATTGACTTTGATATATTTAAGTACATCATGTGCTTTAAAGAGATTCCATCTCCCCCCTCCCATCCCCTCAGATAGGTCACCTTAATTGTTCCTCCATAGGGCCCTTTCTTCAACTAGATTTCCTCCTATTACCCACTTCTTAGTTTTTGCATATTAGGGAAAGCATCTGATTTTTTATTTTCTGTGATATTTCCCTGTGGATGCTGCATTGCAGGCTTCGATCTCACTCTCGAAGGCACCAGCCTCGCCGCACGGCAGGCTCTGATCCCGACCTCACTGGCCCCAAAACTGGCCTCACCACATGGCAGGCTTTGATCCTGGCCTCACAGTCCTTGGCATCAGCCTCAACACCCAGCATTCTCCTATCCTGGCCTCAGAGGTCCCGGCACCTGCCTCGCCGCAAGGCAGGCTTCGATCCCAGCCTCGAGGGCCCTGGCAACAGCCTTGCCCCAAGGCAGGCTCTGATCCTGGCCTCAGAGGCGGAGGCCCTGGCAATGGCCTTGCCACATGGCAGGCTCTGATCCCGGCCTTGCTGGCCCTGGCACCGGCCTCGCTGCACGGCAGGCTCCAATCCCGGCCTCAGAGGCCCTGGCACCGGCCTTAGAAACTATTTTTAGCTGGACGTGGTGGCGCACGCTTGTAATCCCCTCACTTGGGAGGCAGAGACAGGAAGATCGCGCAGGTTCGAAGCCAGCCGCGCGCGCTGGCTTAGGAGACCCTGTTTCCAAATAAAAATGTAAAAATAGTTCTTGGAGTGTAGCCCAGAGGTAGAAGGGCTTCCAGGAACCCCAGTACCACCAAAAAAAAACCCAAAAAACAAAAAACAAAAAACTATTTTAATTGAATGATAATGGAAATACTATACATCAAAACTTGTAGAATGTAGTCAAAGTTGTACTTAGAGGGAAATTTGCCTTCAAGAAATAGAGTCAGGCATGGCACATGTATTCCTCTACCATCTTGTATCCCACTAAGATATATGACTAAAATGCATCAATAAAAAAATTGAATAGCTAAGTTTTTTAAAAAAGAAAAAGCCAGGCATGGTGGTGGTATATGCCTATAATCTCAGTGCTTGGAAGCTGAGACAGGAGGAACACAGGTTCAAGGCCAGTCCTAGCAGCTTAGACCTTGTTTCAAAACAAAAAATAAAAATAAGGCTGGGGGTGCAGCTCAGAGGCAGAATGCACCTGGTTTCAATCCTCAGTACTTTCCAAAATGTAGAAAGAGTTGGATGCAGTGGTGCATGCCTGTAGTACCAATACTGGGGAAGCTGAGATGGGAAGATTGCAGGTTTGAAGTCAGCTTGGGCAACTTAGCAAAACCTATTTCAAAATAAAAAGGACTAGGGGTGTAGCTTAGAGGTAGAAATCCCCTAGGATCAATCCCCAGTACCACCAGGAAGGGAGGAAAGGAAATGGTCAGAAAGGAAAGTTGCTGAGTGCACCCAGCAGCTCTGGAGTGTGCAGCAGCAGGAGGTAGCAAACCTGGGCAACTCAGCAAAAGAGGTAGGGATAGAGCATGGTGGTAGAGCACTCCTGGGTGGTCCCTAGTGCCCGAACACAAACAAAAGAGTAGAAAAGCTGGAAATTTACAGGATAAGGGTCAGGGTTAGGCAAAAAATAAAAAAGAAATGGAAGAAAGTAATAAAGACAAGTGTAGAGTAGTTGAAATATTTATCTTAAATTTCTTTATCATTTTGTAGAAATGTATAATTTTAAAATTAATTAATTATTGCAGTACTAGCACATGCGATGCAAGTGTTCTGCTGCTGCTACAGCCGAGCTCTCCATATTTTATTTTGAGACAGGGTCTCACTAAGTTGCCCAAGCTGGCCTAGAACTTAGCTCTGACTCTCCCCCACCCCATAGCTGGGATTGCAGGAATGGGCCACCATTATCAGCACAATCCTGTTTTTTTTTTTTTTTAAGCTTTTCCTATTTTCCAGATGAAATTGACTGTTATTCTTGTTTCCTAGATAAAGTACTACACTCCACTCCTTGAAGAAGGATAAGTTTGACACTCTTCTTTGCAGAAGCCTCCCTGATCAAGCTTCAGTAGTTCTCCCTAAAGCATATGACACAGGTATGCTACTGGAAAAATTTGTTTTTGTTTTGAGACAGGACCCTGCTACATCCGAGTTGGTCTTGAATTCTTGCGATTAAGTGATCCTCTTGCCTCAGCCTTCCAAGCATCTGGATCTCTAGGCATGTGCCACCTGGCTTTAGAAAGTTTTATTGAGTATATATTTCTTTCTTCAGCTGTTAAACTTTTTTGCTTTTCATAAAAATATTTAAAATCCAAAACATCCTGAACTTACTCATTTTTAGCTTTAGCATTTCCTTCTTTAGCAGATATTTGAGAATCTTCCATATACATGGCACTGTGTTTTGTTTGTGTCTGGCCTTATTTTTAATTTTTCTAAGCCAGTGTTAAATTTGAGAATAACAGAACTTCTAATGGCCAAGGAGTGATTTAATAAGTTTGAAAACCAGGAGTAGCTGGATGTAGTATGCCTGTAATCCCTGTAGCTGAGACAGGAGGATCGCAGGCCCAAGGACAGCCTTGGAAACACAGTGAGACTCCCAGAAACCGAAAGAGAAAAAACAAATAAATAAAAAGAACTGGCGGTATAGCTCACAAGTAGAATGCCCGTGGTTCAATCTCTAGTACATACGACATATGTGTGTGTATAAACACACACACACACACATACACACACACACACGCCCTCCCCCCAAAAAAACAAAGCAAATAGTGGCCTGCCCTCTACTTCCTGGCAGGCCCTGGGAACCAGCAGGAAGTAGCCCTTCCTAGAAGGTGCCAGCCGCAAGAGTGGGTCTGGCAGCTGGCAGACGGGCCTGCGCCACAAAGGACTGGATCTTGGTGCATGTGTTCACTCCTTAGCTATCTTTCTGTAAGAGTTTGAAAGGAAACAAAACACCCTGTGCTTTTTAACTTCTAATTTGTGATTGAATGGCATTTTTATGCTTGAAATTAAGAACCCTTTAATATGTTAGAACATTAAGATGAATATCAAAAGGGTTTGCATCTGAAGCAAAATTTAGCACATAGCTGATTTTGATAGCTTGAGAGGTAGCAAGGAAGCTGCCGTTTCAGTTTTATTGGCAATCGCTGTGTTGTCACAAGACCCTTCCGTTCTCCTACGCAGCCTGTTTCTTTAGTTTGTTGAGGCCTGGTCCACATAGTTGGCAGAGCTGTCTCTTGCATCTCTTTGAGTCATTATGGTCCTCTCTGTGAGTGTCTGTGCATTCTGTGTGTTGGAAAGTCCAGCCGGTCGTTGTTAGCCAGAGGTCCCCGCCTGGCTTTGTCCGTTACGTCAAACAGGTGCCGCCTCTGTTCTGGGCAGGGTGGTGTGTAGAGGCCACAGGTGTGTGACACTGTGCCCACCTTGTTGTTTACTTTTTTGATTTTATATTTCTCTCTCTTCTTTCTTACACTGGAATTCTTAGTTCCTAACGATTTTAGCATCATTTTACATTTGTTTTGTTTTTTGTAGTACTGGGAGTAGAACCCAGGGGCTTTTCTACCTCCAGGCTACACCCCCAGACCTATTTTATACTTTATTTGGAAACAGGGTCTCACTAAGTTGCTGAGAGCCTCACTAAGTAGCTGAGGCTGGCTTTGAACCTGTGTGATCCTCCTGTCTCAGCCTCCCAAGTGCAGGGATTACAAGTGTGTGCCACCACGCCTGGCTTATGCATTTGTTTAAACCCGTAAAATATATGATTGTTTTAGGATAACAGTACAAATATATCACCAACAATATTATTACTGAGCACAGCTTAAGATTTTCTGCACTTGTTTTTGTCTTGCAGTGCGTCTCTAGGGATGTACTGCCAAACAAGTTCCTCTTTTTCTCCTCACTGTGTCATCAACTGGTTACATGGGTACAGAGTTAGATGCTTTTCTTTAGTTTTTATCTGAATTTTAAGAAAGGGCCTTTTAAAATCTTGTGTTAAACCGGGTGTGTTGGTGCACACTGGTAATCCCCGCATTCGGGAGGCTGAGATCAGAGGTCTGGGGTTCGCAGACAGCCTCAGCTACTTAGGCCCTCCACAACTCAGTGAGACCCTGCTTCAAAAATAAAAAAGACTAGCCAGGCGTGGTGGCGCACGCTTGTAATCCCCGCGCTTGGGAGGCAGAGACAGGAGGATCGCGCAGGTTCGAAGCCAGCCGCGCGCGCTGGCTTAGGAGACCCTGTTTCCAAATAAAAATGTAAAACTGGGTCTGGGAGTGTAGCCCGGAGGTAGAAGGGCTTCCAGGAACCCCAGTACCACCAAAAAAATAAAAAATAAAAATAAAAATAAAAAATAAAAAAGACTAAAAATTAGGGCTGGGAATGTAAGTTGGGAGGTAGAGTGCCCCTGGGTTTTATCCTCTGTGCCGCAAAAAAAAAAAAAAAAAAAAAAATTGTGTTAAAGGTTTACAAACCATTTTTATGGTTCTAGAAATCTAGCTTCCACAGCCAGGCGCGGTGGGCGCGTCATCCCGCGCTTGGGAGGCGGGGACGGGAGGAGCGCGCGGGTTCCAAGCCAGACCCGCTGGCCTAAGAGACCCGGTTTCCAAATAAAAATATAAAAAGGTCTGGGAGTGTAGCCCGGAGGTAGAAGGGCTTCCAGGAACCCCAGTACCACAAAAAACAAACAAACAAAAAAATCTAGCTTCTATTCATGACCTTTCTACCCTATTTCCTCCCTCCTCAGTAGTGTGTGTGTGTGTACCGGGGATTGAGCTCAAAAGCATTCTATCTCTGAACTGCAATCCCTAGTCCTTTTTATTTTTTATTTTGAAAAGAGGGTCTCCCCAAGTTACTGAGAGTCTCACTAAGTAGCTGAAGCTGTCCTTGATCCTGTGATCCTCCTGTCTTAGCCTCCCAAGTACTAGGATCACAGGCGTGTGCCACGACATCTGGGTAATGGCTAACTCTTTAAATGTTTTATCTTTCCACTTTAGTCTAAGTACATATATCTATGGCTACACAGTGCATGCCTGACTGCCCCTTTTCCTTTCTTCTTCTACCCTTTTCCAGTACTGGGAATAGAGCCCAGGAGCACTCTACCACTGAGCAACACCCCCTGCACGTTTTAGTTATTATTTTCTTGGCATTGGGGGATTGAACTCAGGGGCATTATATCCCTGAGTACACCTCCAGCCCTTTTTATTTTTTAGCAGGGTCTCACCAGGTTGATGTGGGCCTCACTAAGTTTCTGAGGCTAACCTTGAGACTGTGATGTTCCTGTTTTAGCTTCCTAGGTATTAGGATTATAGGCGCGAGCCATTGTGCCTGGCCGCATGTATGTGTATATGTATGTATTTGTCGAGAGCCGTCTTAGATCTCTACACTGAGATGAACATCTTGGAGCAGCTCACATTGAATACATAGTACTGGCTGGGTGGGATTAGTCCACAAACAGACAAATTCCAAGAGACCGGATGGAACCAATGATAGTGTGGTCTTTGATGTCCTCTCCTTCTGTGATTAAGCTACTTAATGCTTAACCTTTCCTGCCTCTAAGTCTGCCCCATGATCGCCTCTCTCTAAACCTGATCTCTAACCCTAAACTCCTGGCTGCCCTGTCTTTTCATCAGTTTTAGAAATGTTTTGTTTAAACCTTCTGTAAAAGTAAACTGCTGGCTGCAGATTGCCGGAATTGTCAAGCTGCCTCCTCTCTAACCACCCTAATTATTAAATTTTTGTCCACATTAACATACCTGACTCCGCCAGTCCTTTTCGTTTGAAAGGCTTCTTTTCAGTGGCTGCCTGGAGCCGCAGCCTTCCATGGCAGGACCGTGGAATAGGGCGCATACACTACACGGTGCGGCGGGGCTGTGGAGCAGATCGTGTCCGCTATCTGCATTCATTGATTTTGAGACAGCCTAGCTAAGTTGCCCGGGCCGGCCTAGAATTTATGACGGACGTTTGTCTCTCAGTACTTGAAGCAGCTGGGAAGGTGCGCGCACGGTTGCTCTGCTTCAGTCGCCTTTCCTAGAGGCCGTGCCCTTGGGAGGCATAGGACTGTCCAGCATGAGTGTTTGAGAAGAGAAGAGGATTTGGGGCCTCATCAGAACAGCCCCGCTTTTAAACCTAGGTAGAAACAAGGGCGTCTGGGACAGAGATTGGAAGGAGCGCAGATAAGAGCCAGTGTTGCCAGAAACCTCCCTTTACTCTAAGCATTGCAGGCCGGCCTTAGCATGGCCCAGCCTCGTGCTTCTCACTGCTGTCCTTGCTTTTTCTTTTCCAGCTGTCAGCCCTAAGTGAGCTGATCCAGCTCTCCCTTGAGGTGGCTTCTTTTATTTTAATTAATTAATTTATTTATTTGCAGGTCTGGGGTTGGAACCCAGGGGCATTCGACCTCTAAGCTACACCCCAGCCCTATTTTTTATTCTTTATCTTGAAACAGGGTCTCAGTGAGTTGTGGAGGCCTCACTAAGTAGCTGAGGCTGGCCGTGAATAGCGGTCTTCCTGTCTCCGCCTCCCGAATGCTGGGATTACAAGCGTGCGCCACCACGCCCGGCTTCCTCGCTGCTGCTGCTTCTAACCGGGCATTTTCTAGACTAAACTTCTTTTCCCTTCCCCAGTGTGCTGGCCAGGACCCTCTCCTGCACGGAGCAAGTGTTTTGGCTCGTGTCAGGTGTCTTGAAAACAGTCAGTGTGCTGAAACGTTGGCACAAGTCTGGGTGTGCAGAAAGTGTCTTGATGGGCTTGTCGGCCTGTGATCCTCTCCCTTCCCCTTTTACTATTGGCCCCAGTTGAAACATTTCTAATTTCCCTGCCGGGTGTGATGCGGAGCTCACTTTTCTACATAGGTGTCATTTTGCGCCTCTTGCCCAGGGGCCGTTTTGTTTCTGTGATGCTTCCCTCTTTTGGTTCTTCCGGGCTTTCCAGTTCTCAGACACCCTTTGTCAGCAGATGTACTTTTGCTTCCAGCTTTTAAGCTCCAGTTGAAATGCTGCTCAGCTGAGATCGCAGGAGTGGGGCATAAAGTGAGCCACTGAGAGTATGGACGCGGAGAATAACTTAGAGCACCGTCCTCTCTGCCGCGTCCCAGCTGTGAGCAGGGGCTGGCTGGGAACTGCACTTCATCGGACTATTTCCTCATTTTACCCAAATCCATTTCAGTAAAATAAGGCCTCAAAATATAATACACGTGTGCTTCAAAATATAGCAAACAGTAAGTAAATAATAAGGCTATAATTCTGCTTGAAGGAAGCTGCAGACGCCGAGTTTTAGAAATAAGAGTATGAGACCAGACCTGTGTGGGCCCGCAGACTGCGGTGGCTGCCCTCTCTTGGGGGCAGCGGTGCCATGTCCCGGTTGGACAGCCTCATTTACCACTGCCGCTGCACTCTGATTAGTGGGGCCGTTGTCACTGTGTAGCAATCATTTTTTCCTAGGTGTGAGAGCAAAGTTTGTTCTCACCTCATTCCTGGGAGGGTGGGAAGGTGAGGTATTGGTGGCAACCTTGCATTTGTGTCACAGGTGTGGCAGTGGCGCCTGTGTTCAGCCTGGGCATTGCAACCTCCAGCTGCTTCCCCAAACCAGGCGGCTAAACACTAGCTGTCAAGGTCCCTAAAAGTTTTCTCAGACCCCATCCTTAATGCATTCCACTGAATCTGCATAATTTTTCTTCATCAAGAAAATAATTTTAGCCAGATGTGGTGGCACACACTTGTAATCCTAGCATTTGGAAGGCTGAGACAGGAGGACCACGGTTCGCGGACAGCCTCAGCTACTTAGACCCTTTGCAACTCAGACCCTGATTTCAAAGTAAAGAATAAAATAGGGCTGGTGTTGTAGTTCGAAGGTAGAATGCCCCTGGATTCCATTCCCAGTACCCCCCCACAAATAAAATAATAATAATAATAATAATAATAATAATAATAAAAAATAAAGCTGGGAGGGTTGGTGCATGCTTGTAATCCCAGTACTTGGGAGGCTAAAACAGAAGGACCACGGGTTTGAAGCCAGCCTTGACAGTTTAGGGAGACCCTCCACAACTTAGTGAGACCCTCTTTCCAAATAAGTGAAATCAGGCTGGGATTTAGCTCAGAGATAAAATTCCTCTGGGTTCGTTCTGATACCACACACACAAAAAAAGAATTATAAATATTTTAAGATTTTATTTTTTGTGGTACTGGGGGTTGAACACAGGGGCATTCTATCTCCGAGCTATATCCAGAGGCCCTTGTGTTTTTTTGTTTTGAAGCAGGGTCTCGCTAGATTGCTGAGAGTCTTATTAATTGCTGAGTCTGGCCTCCTACCTGTAATCCTCCTGTGTCTGCCTCTCAAATACTGGGGATACAGGCATGTGCCACAACGCCTGGTGGATTTCATTAACATGTTGGGGTAGGGATTATGAAGATTGAATCCAGGAGTTAAGTAGGGTTTAAGTTACTGTGCACTGGCCTCAAATCTGTGCTCCCTCTGCCTCAGCCTCCCGAGTACTGGGGTTATAGGCATGCACCACCCCGCCCAGCTAGGATTTCATTAACTTATAATTGCTATGTCTAAATTTTAGGATAAAGATCGAATTTAACTGTTTCTTTACTCACATATAAGCAAATGAATTAAAGGCATCTGTGATTGAATCAAGAAATATAATCAGGGGTTTCCAGGTCATTTGTGGGGAGGGCCTAAAGATGCAGCTGGTTCTAGGGACTGCCCTAAGAGGGAGCACACGTGGGGTTCCTGGCTGTCCAGGGCACAGCGTGGATGAGCCCGTTATATCTGCAGGTGAGAAGGTGCCACCAGAGATGCTGCAGGCACACGAACCTTGTCACTGCAGAGCTGTCCTGGCAGAACTGGGCCAGCTGGACCGGCCGCCTGGCTGACATCTCCACCAGCACCAGCTGTCCTCTTGGCCCTTAACTTCTCGCATTTCTTTGTATTTAGTTTAAAACATCCTTGCCGAGCGTGGCAGCGCACCCTTGTAATCCCAGTACTTGGGAGGCCAAGACAGGAGGATCCATGTTCACCACCAGCCTCGGCTACTTAGTGAGGCCCTCCACAACTTAGTGAGACCCTGTTTCAAAATAAAGAATAAAAATAGGGCTGGCTGGGCGTGCTGGCGCACGCTTGTAGTCCCGCGCTTGGGAGGTGGAGACAGGAGGATCGTGCAGGTTCAAAGCCAGCCTCGCTGGTTTAGGAGACCAAATAAAAAATATATAAGTAAAAAAAAATATATATAATAGGTCTGGGAGTGTAGCCCAGAGGTAGAAGAGTTTCCAGGAACCCCAGTACCTCACACACACACACACACATACGCACACACAAAAGGCTAGGGGTGTAGCTTGTAGCTTGGAGGTCAAATGCCCCCAGTATTGCAAGGAACAAAGAAAAAATCCCCTCAAACTTAGTTTTTTACTGATTTCTAGCGTCTTTACTCCTTTATACCTTTGGGGCACTGGGCATTAACAGGGACATTCTCTCTTCACTCACCCCTGGCCCTTCTGACCTTTTATTTTGAGACAGAGTCTCCCTGAGTTGCTGAGGCTGTGATGCTCCTGTTCTCAGCCTCCCAAGTACTGAGATTACAGATGTGTAACTACACTCAGCCAGATGTGTAACTACACTCAGCCAGATGTGTAACTACACTCAGCCAGATGTGTAACTACACTCAGCCGCTCCTTTCTGCCTTGAACTTTGGACTAAAATTCTGGCCATGACCGGAATGCGCCATGCATGGTTGGGGTGCGCTCACGGGCTTTGTGCTGGCGGCAGTTGTGGGGAGCAGCCAGCGTGACGGGGGAGGAATCTGGATGTCTTACCCCTCAGACTGCTTTTTTTTTTAACTAGAATAAACTTTTTTTAAAATAAAAAATTGAGATAAGAATTTACATCACACAAAATTCGCCATGTAACATTTAAAATGTGCAGTGGAGTAGGTCTGGGTATATTCATAGTGTTATATGATCATCACCACTATCTTATTGCAGAACCTTTTATCACCCTAAAAAGAAACCCCATACTTACCACATTCTCTAAAACTCAGCAAATTCATCAAACTCTCCATTCTCCAGGGCCTCTCAGCTCCTGGCAACCACTGATCTACTTTCATCTATGGATTTGCCTCTTCTGGGCGTTTCATATAACTGGAATCATCTATTATGTGAGCTTTGGTGTTTGACTCAGTGTAATTTTCTTTCTTTTCTTTTCTTTTTCTTTTTTGTGTGGTACTGGGGGTGGAACCCAGGGCATTCTACCTTCAAGCTACACCCCCAGCCCAATTTTTTTTTCTTACTTGAAACAGGGTCTCCCTAGGTTAATGAGTCTCACTATTTGCTGAGGCTGTCCTCGAACCTGTGATCCTCCTGTCTCAGCCTCCCAAGTCCTGGGATTAGAAGCGTGCGCCACCATGCTGAGCCAGTGTGTTCCCTTTAATGGCTGTTGCTCCTTCACTTTCAGTCCATCCTGGAGATGTGCTGTGTGTGGCTTGTCCACTCCCCAGTGGCGAGCACTGGGCTGCTGCGCATGGTGCTGCTCTGAGTACCTGTGCGCAGGTGTTTGTGTGTTTTTCATGGCAGCGCTACCACTTTACACTCCCATTAGCAGTGTATGAAATTCCAATTTCTCCATATCTTTGCCAGCACGTGTCATTTTTTATTTTAAAACATTTTTGTAGCTGGACATGGTGGCACACGCTTGTAATCCCAGCATTTGGGAGGCTGAGACCGGAGGATCACAGTTCGTGGACAGCCTCAGCTACTTAGTGAGGCCCTTTGCAACTCAGTGAGACCCGCTTTCAAAATAAAGAATAAAAAATAGGGCAGGGGGTGTAGCTCGGAGGTCGAATGCCCCTGGGTTCCATCCCCAGACCCGCAAAAAAGAAATTTTTTTTGTCATGGTGGCAGTGAAGTGTTTATAGTAAGTTTTTGTGACGGTATTTTTCAAAAATACGAAATGCTTCACGAATTTGTGTGTCATCTTTGTGCAGGGGCCATGCTAATCTTTTCTGTATCGTTCCAATTTTAGTATATGTGCTGCTGAAGCTATCATGGCAACAGTAATTTTTAAAATTGCAGTGAAATTTATATGATATAAAGTCAACTATTTTAAGGTGAACCATGCAGTGGCATTTAGTGTTCTACAACTACAGCCCGTCAGCTTCCAAGTGTTTCATCGCTGCTAAAGGAAACTCAGTACCTGTCCAACAGACAGTCCCATTATGACTCCCCTCGGCCACCGACGACCACCTGTGTGCTTTTTTCATGGATTTATCTCTTCTCTGTATTTCATGTGGATGAAATGATAAAATATATTATCTGGTTTATTTCACTTTGCCTAATGTTTTCATAGTTCATCCATACAGTTAAATGAATCAAAACCTTTCCCTTCCCTTCCCTTCTCTTCCCTTCCCTTTCCTTTCCTTTTCCCCTTCCCTCCCCTTCCCTTCTCTTCTTTTCTTGAACCCAGGAACATTCTTCCTCCATCCCCAGCCCTTTGGTTGCTAAGAGTCTTGCTATGTTGCTGAGGCTGTCCTCAAACCTGTGATCCTCCTGTCTTAGCCTCCCAAGTATTGGGATTACACGTGTGCACCACCATACCTGGCTAACTTCATTCCTTTTGCGGGGCAGTACCGGGATGGAACCCAGGGCATTCTACCTCTGAGCCACACCCTCAGCCCTGTTTTATTCTTTATTTTGAAGCAGGGTCTCGCTGAGTTGTGGAGGGCATCACAAGTTGCTGAGGTTGGCTGTGAGCCTCGGATCCTCCTGTCTCAGCCTCCCAAGTACTGAGATTGCAAGCATAGGCCACCACACCCAATTCTTCATTCCTTTTGAAGGTAAATAATATCCCATCCTGTGCATGGTTCACATGCTTTTTATCCATTCATCCATTGACGGACGATTTGGTTATTTCTACCTTTGAGTAGGGCCACTGTGAACATGGGTATGCATGTGGATTCTTTTAGTATATTTTTCTAGTTCTTTTGGGAATACATATTAAGGAGTGGTACTGTAAATATGATAGTAAAAATGCATATTTCTCCAGACATGGTGGCACATGTCTATAATTCCAGTACTTAAGAGAGGCTGACACAGGAGGAGTGCAGGTTTATGGCCAGCCTCAGCAACTTAGTGAGGCTGTCCACAAATTAGTAAAGTTTGTTTCAAAATAAAAGATGAAGTGAAAGTAAAGTAACATAGGGCTGAGGGTGTCTCTCTGAGGTGAATGCCCCTGGGTTCCATCCCTTGTCTGCCTGCCTGCCTGCGTGCGTGTGTCTGTCTGTCTGTCTCTCTCTTTCTCTCTCCCCATCCTTGTTTCCTGGCATAGTGCTCCTAAAATCCTTGGAATGCCTAGTGACTTCTTATTGCTACTGAGTTGAGTGCCGGCAGCTGTAGGTAAGAGCTGGTTACTCAGGCCTAGGCAGCCTCACAGTGGGCCTTTCACCTCCACCCACACTCAGGGAGTGGAGCTGGAGGTCAGGTTGCTCACCAGTGGCCAGTGATGGAACCAGCTGCACATTTGTATTGAAATCTTCAAAACACGAAAGAGGAGGTTTCAGAGCGCTCCTGGATAGCTGCCCATGGAGGTTCCTGGGGTGGGCGCTCCACGCCCTTTCCTCATCCTCTCTCTGCGTCTCTTCTTGTCCTTTTTGGCCCTGTCCTGAGGGCCCACCAGGGCCTGGAAGCGTGCTAGGCAGGTGCACCACCACTCAGCCAGGTCTCCAACCCTCCTAACAGTTGTTGAAACAGGGTCTCTGTCAGTTGCCTAGCTGGCCTCACCCTTGTTAATTCTGCTGCCTCGGCCTCCTTAGCTGGGTTACAGGTCTGCACCACGGATGTGGCTGCTGCTGCTGTATCTTTGTAGTGTCCTTTATAATAAGCTAGTAAATGTGTTTCTCTGAGTTCTTTTAGCTGCTCCAGCAAGTTAATTGAACCTGAGGACTGTCTTATTAGTTTCATTTTCAGATTATCCATTGCTACCTTATAGACTCGCTATTAATTTTTTATACTGGAGATTGAATTTAGGGGCATTCTGCCTCTGAGCTGTACCCAACCGTTTTAATTTTGAAACAGCGTCTCCCTAAGTTGCTGAGGCTGACTTGGACCTGTGGTCCCCTCTCCACTTCCCAAGTACTGGGATTACAGACATGTGCCATCATGCCTGGATGCTATTAATTAATATTGTATTCTACAATTTTGTTAAGCAAGTTTACTAGTTCAACTAGTTTTTGGTCAGTTCAAGGAAAACGCGCACGCGCGCACACACACACACACGCACGCACGCACGCATGCATGCAGGCACACAGAGCTCAGGGTCAGTCCTGCCAAACCTGCCAACTTCCCACACCCCCGCGCCCTTCAGGTAGGGCTGCTCATGGTCTTTCACTTCTGTGCTTGAGATCTGTTTCTTTTTCTGTGTGTGTGCTGCTGAGTTTGTAGAGGGTCTCTACAAGTGTTATTTCGGTGATGCTTGTTCTGTATTCGTGTACTATCTGCTTTTCCCATGAAAAGGAGAGGTTCAGAAGATAAATGTTGTGCCCAGGGAAAGGGCTGTCAGGCCAGCTTGTCACCGAGGCCCACTCCAGCCAGATGCCTGGCTGTCTGGCGCCCCATGAGGGGCGAGGCTTTTCCCAGGCACCACTGAGCCCGCCTGAGTCTCATCTATAGAAACCCCAGTTCCACGTTCTCCTCCATAAACACCTGCTAGTGGGTGTCACTAGCTGCCTCCTCATCCTTTACTGGAGTTGAAATTATGCCACCAGTCCAACTCAGGAAGTTCTGATGTGTCAAACAGAGGTGGGCGCGCCCTTTTCTAACGACCTGCAGCCCACTGTATTTCCAAGTTGCTATTTCTCATGGTCAGTTGACCTCAGAGGCGTCTTACTCCCAGCGCCCTCAGGACACCCTCAGAGCTCTCTGAGGACAAAGGCAGTCCCTTTCCTCTTGTCCCTTGACAGGGTAGGCAGAGCTGTGCTCATCGCTTGCATACTGTAGGTACTGAAGTAAGAGGAAGTTGGTTTGGCAAGTCTTTGAAGAGGAGCATACGTGGTACAAAAGGGCCTGGTGTCCGGTGTGGTGGTCCACACCTGTAATCCCAGTACTTGGGAGGCTGAGACAGGAGGATCATTCAAAGCCAGCTTCAGCAACTTAGTGAGGCTCTCCACAATTTAGTGAGACCCTGTTTCAAAATAAAAGACCCTGTTTCAAAATAAAACGTGTGTGGTAGCACGTTTGTAATCGCTGTACTTGGGAGGCTGAGACAAGAGGATCACAGGTTAGTGGCCAGCCTTAGCTACTTAGTGAGGCCCTCCACAACTTAATGAAACTTTTGTTTTATTTTATTTATTTTTTATTTACTTTTTTTTTTGTGTGGGTCTGGGGATGGAACCCAGGGGCATTCAACTTCTGAGCTACAGCCCCTGCCCTATTTTTTATTCTTTATTTTGAAACCGGGTCTCACTGAGTTGCAGAAGGCCTCACTAAGTAGCCGAAGCTGTCCTTGAACCACTATCCTCTGGTCTCAGCCTCCTGAATGCTGGGATTACAAGCATGTGCCACCACGCCCGGCAAGACTTTTGTTTTAAAATAAAAGAATAAGCTGGGCACGGTGGTGTACACTTGTAATCTCAGCGTTTGGGAGGCAGAGACTGGAGGATAGTGGTTCTCGGCCAGCCTCAGCTACTTACTGAGGCCCTTCACAACTCAGTGAGACCCTGTTTCAAACATAAAAAGGACTAAAAAATAGGGCTGATGGTTTATCTCAGAGGTAGAATGCCATTGGGTTCCACCCTCAGTACCGCAGAAATAAAATAAAAGAATAAAATAGGGCTGGAGGTGTAGCTCAGACATAGAATAGCCCTGGATTCAATCCCAGTTCCATACTAAAACGGGGGATTAATTCAAATGGCGCATCATCTTTTTACAATCAGTGTACTTGTGTGGGGAAAACTGTTTGCTTAATTTGCATTTTAAAAATAATTTAACCTTTAGCCGGGCGTGGTGGCAACACCCTTGTAATCCCAGTGCTTAGAGGCTGAGACCGGAGGATCGCACAGGTTGGAAGCCAGCCTCAGCTACTTAGTGAGGCTCTCAGCAACTTAGTGAGACCCTGTTTCCAAAATAAAGTATAAAATAGGTCTGGGAGTATAGCTCAGAGATAGAAAGCCCCTGGGTTCCACCCCCAGTACTACAAACAAAACAAAACAAAATAAATAAATAAAAATAATTTAATCTTGAATGTATGTGGCAAAACCCAAAAGACACCCAATCACAAGTGCAAGATGCTGTCAATAAAAAGTAGTAGAGAGCCGGGCATGGTGGCACACACTTGTAATCCCAGCATTCGGTAGGTGGAGACCAGATCATTGCGGTTTGTAGACAGCCCCAGCTACTTAGCCAGGCCCTTTGCAACTCAGTGAGACCCTGTTTCGAAAATTAAAAAGACTAATTAGCTGGGCATGGTAGCGCACATTTGTAATCCCAGTATCCGGGAGGCAGAGACGGGAGGATCTCGGTTTGGAGACAGCCTCAGCTACCTACTTAGTGAGGCCCTTTGCAACTCAGTGAGACATTGATTCAAACATAAAAAGGACTAAAAAATAGAGCTGCCGTGTAGCTTGGAGGTACAATGTCCCTGGGTTCCACCCCAAGTACTGCAAAAAAAAAAAGTTAGATTGTGCAATGGCTGTACCATTCTGTAAATAGACTAAAAAGTGTGCTAAACCATATCCTTTTTTTTTTTTTTTTTTTAAGTGGTACTGGGGATGGAACCCAGGAGCCTTCTATCTCCGGGCTATACTCTCAGACTTATTTTATATTTTATTTGAAAACAGGGTCTCACTAAGTAGCTGAGGCTGGCTTTGAACCTGTGGGATCCTCCTGTCTCAGCCTCCCAAGCAGGAGGACTACCATGTGCCACCACGCCTGCCTGGCTAAACCATATACTTTAACGGGATGAGTCGAATGGTATGTTAATCATATCTCAGTTTAAAGTCTAAACAAAGACTATTACAAAATAACCATTCCACAGATCCTATTTAAGTTGGACTAGCCTGTGGTAGCACAGATACAGTGTCAGATTCATTCCAGGGCTGAAATAACACTTTCACTGTTGTTAGAACAAAACAGGCTCTCAGAAGGGCCTCTCTAATTAGCGGAGGCTGGCTGTGAACCGCGATCCTCCTGTCTCAGCCTCCCAACTACTGGGATTACAAGCATGTGCGCCATGCCTGGCTACATGTAATTTTTGTTGTTGTTGTTTTTGTTTTTGTTTGGTTTTTTGATGGTTCCTGGAAACCCTTCTACCTCCGGGCTACACTCCCAGACCTATTTTTATAGTTTTTTATTTGGAAACAGGGTCTCTTAAGCCAGCGCACGCAGCTGGCTTTGAACCTGCTCGATCCTCCTGTCTCCGCCTCCCAAGCGCAGGGATTACAAGCATGCGCCACCACGCCCGGCCAGCCACATGTAATTTTAAAATATTCTTGCTGTCCTTACAAGAAACCCCACAGCCCCTAACATCTTTCCAGCCCTCCCCAGTGCCTCTCTGGGCCTTTCTGCCCTGGCACTCATGTTAGGCAGCTCTTTCCTGCTCTTTTCCTCCTGGTGAATGCCCTGCAGCAGAGGTGCTCGTCCTGTTCCTGCTGTCTGAGCATCGCAGGGCCTTTCCCTCCTTCCTGAAGGCTTAGTCCTTGCCGGTGGCTTAGCTCAGGAATGGGCCACACCGGCCACAGGACACAGGGATGGAGGGCGAGCTGTAAGAAGCCCAGCAGGCCCATGCAGATGCCCTGTGGGTGCCCTGCAGCTCAGGGTCAATTCTGCCAAACCTGCCACCTTCCCATGCCCCTGCGCCCTTCAGGTAGGGCTGCTCATGGTCTTTCACTTCTGTGCTTGAGATCTGTTTTGCTCTAGTATTCATGAATAAAGACCCAAGGCTGTCTTCTTTACTTGTTTCCAGATTCTGGCATTATGGGGCAGGCACATGGGTCACATACCATTCGGGGGTCCTCAGTCTTTCTTCATATCTGAAATCGGAGCTCACCTCCCAAGAAGCAGCCTTTCTCATTACCCACAGGGCTTCCTAAGCACTGTAAAGTACTCAACTCAAGTTGTAAGTAGCTTTCCATCCTAGCAGGGTTTTTCAGGGCCTGAAACTGCACGATAGCTCCAAAGCTGAAGTTTCCCACTTCTGAAAGAGCCTGTTTGTCACAGAGCTTGTTTGGGCCGAGTGGTTCAGACCTTACCTTTCTGTTTACCCCTTAGCAGATGTGGATCAAGACCAGCTACCTGTTAGGTACTGTCCTAGGTTCCTGGAGTTTGTCAGTGAGCAGAGCAGACCAGAAAGTGCATGTTCTTTGGAAGGGAGAAAGACATCATTGGAATGCACACAACACAGCAGTGTGGGGACAGGGCCTCCTGGAGAAGGAGGGGCGGCGGTGTGACGCAGTGTCTGAGGAGTGCTGGCGGGTGTGGGGAGCAGATGGGTCCAGGCTGTCATCTGACAGGCACGGTTATTCTTTGATCCCCTTCCACAGTCTACGAAAGGTGAACCGGTGTGTAATGAGGAAGATCTGCAGGCCCCTGAGCAGGGTCACTTGACTGCTTGAGGTCATTTTGAAAACTTTGTGGCCAATCTTTTGATTCATCAACCGGCAGATTTCACGCGAGGCTCCCCCACGCTGCCATAGCAACTTCTGTCTTATTAGAGCTAGCCCACGTGTGGCCAGAACACTGATTCATTAATCTGTCAGATGTTCTGCCGCTGGTGGTAGTTTTACAGTCCCTAGCCATGAGGCATCCATTCCTTCAGCCTCAGAAAGCAGCAGCAGTGAGTCGGGTAAGAACAGGGCTTGGAGGAGCAGAGGTGCTCCCGTGGTCTGCCCGTGGACTTGGGGTCTGAGGTGGCTCTTGACCTCGGCTCCTCCAGACTCACACCGAAGGGTAAAGGGTGGAGCCTGGGGGTGAACGCCCAAGATTTTGTGAGTAGAGAGAATTTGGCCTTTTAAGTATTGAGAATCAAATCTAAGGGCATTCTACCTGCAAGCTATACCCCAAGCCCTTTTTATTTTTTGTTTTTGAGACAAAGTCTCACTAGGGTTGCTGACAGTCTCTGTATGTAGCTGAGACTGGCTTGTCCTGTTTCTGCTTCCCAAGTACGAGGATTACAAGCTGTGCCCACCATACCTGACTAGCCCACTTTTTTTTTTTTCTTTCTTTTTTTTTTTTGTGGCACTGAGGTTCCTGGAAGCCCTTCTACCTCCGGGCTACACTCCCAGACCTATTTTATACTTTTTTTATTTTTGGAAACAGGGTCTCTTAAGCCGGCACGGCTGGCTTCGAACCTGCGCGATCCTCCTGTCTCTGCCTCCCAAGCGCGGGGTTACAAGCGTGCCCACCACGCCCGGCTAGTGGATCTTTATTAATGCATGCTTTTTCACCAAGGCTGATGTTTCCTCAGGAACTGCTTTATAGCGTATTCTCATTTACTTGACCTCGAGGTCTTAGCACAGACTTCGTGGCTCATTTTAGGAGTGCTTACTTTTACCAGTTAATGGGACTTGCAGGTGGGGAGCAGCGTCCTTGTAGAGAAACCTGCAATGAGGTGCCAAAGGAAAGCCTGGCCCTGTGCGCAGGAGACCCATCCGACCCCTTGTCTTTGACCAGCCCTGTGTCTGGACATTCTGATGCCCACCTGAACCTCATGTACCAAGGGGACCGCCATCACACGCCTCAGTGTGGTTCCCTGGTGCAGAGTGCATTAGGCGATTCTGGCTTAGTAGAATGAGGGTGGAGGATAGAAACTAGCGCCTGGCCTGGGGGCACCTCGTGCCAGGCTTGCTGCGCAGCGTGGTGCCCGTGGTCCAGCGGCTTGTCGGTGGCAGTGGGTGCTGCTCTGGGACCCAGCAGCACTGCCCTGGCCTGGCTGGCCTGTGTGTTGTCACGGAGCTGGTCATAGCGCAAGTTATGTAAAATGGGCTGAGCGTGGCTGTCACTTCGGCCGGAATACTGGATTGACCCCTAGGATTCCGAGTGGGCCGGCACTCTGCTCAGTCGTTGTTTCTCCCCAGCAGCGGCCCTCCTGACATGCAGGCGGGTAAAAAGATGGACCCCGGCGCCACACTGCAGCCCAACCCGCCCCTGAAGCCGCAGCCAGAGCGTGGCGCCAGCGCCGTCTTCATCCCGGAACGAGGGGGCTACAAGGAGAAGTTCGTGAAGGCCGTGGAGGACAAGTACAAGTGCGAGCAGTGCCGCCTGGCGCTGTGCAGCCCCCAGCAGACCGAGTGCGGGCACCGCTTCTGCGAGAGCTGCATGGCCGCCCTGCTGAGGTGGGTGGCCGCGGGCTCCGCGCACCGGCCCTCTCCCGCTCACTTGCTCTGGTCTCTCGAGAAGCCTTGGAAGGCTTCGAGCCCTGAGGAAGCTGGCAGGCGTCTGGGGCCCAGCTTGAGGGCCCTCGGCCGTGCTGCCCCTCCCCTCCCCGCTGGTGCATCTCGGGCGGCCACCTTGCCCACAGCCTAATGGCATGCCTGCCGGGCTGTTTGGCTCACACTCATGGCTCCGTGGAGGAGACGCACGCCAGCCAATGGTAGTCAGGAAAGCCGGTGCTCTACTGTGCAAAGATAGAGGGAGGTCAGGGCCAGCTTGCAAGACAGGGCAGTCTGGTCTCTGTGTTGCTTCTGCCGCAGGAACATGGGGTGTGCTCTGGGCCAGCCGAGTCCATCGTGTTGCAAAGGCAGGCTGGAGCTTGACGGCAGGGACAGCGCTGGCCAAGGGACCGCCTTCGTCATTCTGCAGGTGCTGTGCGTTTGCCAGGCATCCTGCTGGGTGCTGGGGTATTAAGGGGCCAGTCCCAGCCCTCCCGGGCCAAGTACAGCAGCCACCCCCATCTCCTGCCTTCCCTTTGTCCTGTTTCCTGTGGTCTTACTCAGCCCAGACCCTATGGGGCTTTGCTCCCTTGAGAGTGAGAGACTCTCGCGTGGCGCTTGGTGATGGCGCCACGACTCGCACCTCGTCTCCCCGACGCAGGTCAGCAGAGGCCTGCTTGGAGGTCTCCAGTGGCCCCGGCCCTTCAGTGCACCGAGGGGTATGCGCTTGTGGAGACAGCCCCGGTTGTTGTCCAGGGCAGCATCGGGGCTCCGGCTTCTGGGGCCGCCTACTCCAGAGAGCCGCTCCGTAGCAGTTGTTCACTTCCTAATAGTCCACGTCACTTTCATGTTCGTTAAGAGGAGCTTTCCAAGTGGGTCGGAATTAAGTTATTGTACTTGATAGCTTCCTTTTCAAATTTGGCCATTTAAAAGAGCTCAACCCAGCTGGGCGTGGTGGCGCACGCTTGGAATCCCAGCATTCGGGAGGCTGAGACAGGAGGACGGCCTCAGCTTCTTAGTAAGGCCCTTTGCAACTCAGTGAGACCTTGTTTCAAAATAAAGAATTAAAAAAAGTAGGGCTGGGAGTGTAGCTCAGAGGTAGAATGCCCTGGGTTCTATCTCTAGTACCACAAAAACAAAACAAACAGAACTCAACCTGTTTCTCCTGTAGCTTCAGGTTTAAGCCAGATCCCTGACTCTGAAGCGGGGAGGGTGGCTGTGTGAGCTTGATGAGAGGGGACTCTGCTCTGACATGGTTATTGTATTCCCTTCAGCTCCTCGAGTCCAAAGTGCACAGCGTGTCAAGAAAGCATCGTTAGAGACAAGGTATTCTTGAGTTGTTAATCACTTTGTCAAGCGTGTTAAGCTGGGTAAAGCTCTGTACATAGTTTGCATTCGGCGCTCCGAGGCTCAGTTTTATCTCAGTGTTAGAGCCGGTGCAGCAGGCTCCAAAGCCCAGTGCTGTGTCAGGTAAGCACGTGGACGGGGTGCGGGGAGGGCACATCCGCTCAACAGTCCCCAGCGCATGACCTGTGAGGCCCTTGGTCTTCGGAGCCCTCCTAACTATAGCAGTAAGAGCACCTGCCAAGACCCCAGGAGGTGCCTAAGAGCCAAGTGCTGAGGTCCGCGCAGGGCTGCTACAGTCAGTTGTCGGTGTTACCATGGGGCCGTATTCCAGACAGCTGTACTCAACCCTTAGGCTCAGTGTTCCCATCAAATGGATGCCAGTCTAAACCAGGCACAGCGGTACATGCCTGTAGTCCCAATACTTGGGAGGCTGACACAGGAGGATTGCAGGCTTGAGGCCAGCCTTAGCAAGACTGTTCCAAAAATAAAGGCTGGGAACGCAGCTCAAGTGGTAGAACATCCCTGGGTTCATTCTCCAATATCACACACACACACACACACACACACACACACACACACACACGAGTCTGAGGGATCCATCTGGATTTGCTTTCCTTCCCTCCCTTTCTAGCGTCTTGAAACCGTATACATGAGTGAGACCAGGCTGCCCTGTTCCCAAGGGGCTGTGTTGCCAGCTAGAGCCCGTGGGTGTCAGTGCACACTCCAAGTGCCGGCGGCCACCTAGGCTCCCCCGCCAGCTTTTCCTGGGACCTATTCCCTGTTGGGTCCAATCACAAGTCATCTCTCCACTCCCTTCCTCCTTTCTATCTTCTTTCTTTCTTTTTTTCCTGTTGTTATTTTGTGTGTGGTACTGGGAATTGAACCCAAGATACTCTCCCACTGAGCTGTCCCCCAGCCCTCATTTTAAAACAACCCCGACTAAGTTGCCCAGGCTGATCTCACCTGCAGTCTTCCTGTGGCGTCCGTGTCCTGGGGTTACGGGCGTGCTCCACCACGGTCAGCTCTGTGCCCTCTCTGACACGCAGTCTCCATGCCCTGCTAAGCCCTGCCAGGCATATTTGTGTTTTGAAATGACTCATTCTTTAAAGTAGTTAAATATCAATAAAAAGTATATGTGATTCCAATATTTTGATTAATGAACCTAATAACTTTTAAATGTAAATCGTTAAATTGTATGGTAAGAGTCTTCCTTGGGGTTTTCCTGTGTAAACGCTGGCAGGTGAGAGGCAGCCCGGGAGAGCACAGGTGTAAGGTTGCTGGTAGCAGGTATCCCTGGGCTGCTGAGGACAAGACCATCTGATGGCGCCTGCCCAGGAAGGCCCGAAGGGAACCCGCCAGCCCTCCATCTGGGTTTCCATAGCATTGACCTGCTGCTAAAGGCTTTGGCAAGTTGTTGCACGACAAACAAACTGCTCAGCCCTGGTCCTGTCTTCACCTGGTGCCGCAGCGACTTGTTTACGTGTACTGGGCGGTGTGACTGAGAAGGTGGGCTGTGGAGGCTCTTTTGAAGTGTCCTGTTTCATTATCCAAAACTACAGTTTCTGTTTTTCTCTTTCTTTTTTTTTTTTTTTAACCAGAGATGAAACCCAGGAGCACTACCTCTGATCTACACCCTAGCCCTATTTTTTATTCTTTACTTTGAAACAGGGCCTCACTAACTAGTTGAGGCTGTCCAAGAACCTGGATCCTCCTGTGTCAGCCTCACGTGTATTGGGATTACAAGAGTGTGCCACCACACCAGGCTGATTTCTGTTTTTCAGTGATGCTGATAGCTAGGGAAAAATGACTAGTTTTGCTGAAGAGTCATTAATAAGGCAGACTGAAGCCACAAGTCCTTCTGGAGCATTCCTCAGTAATCCTCCATTGTGGAGCCAGTCAGGCCAGGACCTAGATCACCCAGCGGACAGCATGCTGGGGGCTTCTGTCCCTCATCTGGAGAAGGGGCGTTTGGAGTAAATAATCAGAGGCCTTCCAGCTCTCCAGCTCTGTACTTTTGTTATTTGGGGATTTTCAGTAGTTTTATTATTTTATTTTTTTAAACAGGGTGTTTTTTTTTTTTTTTGTGGTACTGGGGTTCCTGGAAACCCTTCTACTTCTGGGCTACACTCCCAGACCTATTTATATATTTTTTAAAATTTGGAAACAGGGTCTCTTAAGCCAGTGCGGCTGCGCGATCCTCCTGTCTCCGCATCCCAAGCGCGGGGATTACAAGTGTGCACCACCACGCCCGGCTTCGGTGGTTTTATTTTTTGGTGAGTGAGTGAGTGAGTGAGTGAGTGTGTGTGTGTGTGTGTGTGTGTGTGTGTGTGTGTGTGTGTGGCGGTACTGGGGATGGATCCCAGGGGGGCATTCTGCCTCCAAGCTATACCCCTTGCCCTAATTTTTTTCTTTATTTTGGGACAGGGTCTCACTAAGTTGTGGAGGGCCTCGCTAAGTAGCTGAGGCTGCCGCGAACCTGCAAGCCTCCTGTCTTAGCCTCCCGGTATCTGTGTGTTTTGTCTGTAAACTTAAGTGTCTTAAGGAATATAATGGCACAAAAAGAAAATACTCGACACATTAAAAGTAGCTTTTTGCCTCAGCAAGTAGCGAGATGCTCAGCAGCCCTAGTGAGACCGTCTCAGAAGGAAAGACTATGCCAGGCATGGTGGCCTGGGTTGTTTGTAGTCCCAGTCCTTGGGAGGCTGAAGCAGAGGGTTGCAGGTTCAAGGACAGCCTCAGCAAATAGTGACACTCCGTAAAATAAGAATAAAATGGTCTCAAAATAAAAATACAATTGGACTAGAGGTGTAGGTCAGAGGTAGATGCTCCTGGGTTTAGTCCCCAACACCACGAAAATATTTAAGAAATAAAAGGAAAGCTGGGCGCGGTGGCGCACGCTTGTCATCCCAGCATTCGGGAGGCTGAGACCGGAGGATCGCGGTTCGCGGACAGCCTCAGCTACTTAGCGAGGCCTCTGCAACTCAGTGAGACCCGGTTTCAAAATAAAGAATAAAAAATAGAGCAGGGGGTGTAGCTCGGAGGTCAGATGCCCCTGGGTTCCATCCCCAGTATCATAAATAAATAAATAAATAAATAAATAAATAAATAAATAAACAAAATAAATAAATAAATAGAAAAACCATTTTAGAGGCTGAATGCCCCTGGGTTTCAGTCTTTTCCTCCCCCCCCCCACAGCCACTTGCCAGGTGTGGTGACATACTCCTACAAACTCAGTACTCGGGAGGCTGAGACTACAGGAGGATTGCAGGTTGGAGGCCAACCTCAGCAATTTAACAAGACCTTATTTCAAAATAAAAATTAACAGGACCGAGGGTGAGCTGGATGTGGTGCCTCACATATGTAACCCTAATGTTTGGAGGCTGAGTCAGGAGAATTGCAGGGTAAAGGCCAGCCTCAGCACCTTGGTGAGGCTCACTGGTCCCAGGGGTAGTCTCTCTGGGGCTGTGGGTATTCCCCAGAGATAGAATACCCGTGGAATCATTCCGTGGAATCATTCCCCAGTACCACCCAAAAAGGGGGGCCTGAGGGTATAGCTACATTGCTGAGGCTGGCTTCGAACCTGTGCTCCTCCTGTCTCAGCCTCCCAAATACTGGGATTACAAGTGTGCACCACCATCCCAGCTTAGAGTATTTGTTTTCTAAGAGAAAATAAAATAGCTAGGAAGTTTAATGCTCCTGAATTCAGTCTCCAGCATTCCCCCTACCCCGTAGCTGTTTTTAAGAGGGCCATGGTGGCACACGCCTATAATCCCAAGTACTTAGGGGCTAAGACAGGAAGATCACAGGTTCAAGGCCAGCCTCAGTAAGGTAATAAAACCTTAGCAACTTAGCAAGACGTGTTTCAAAATTAAAAACAAACTAGTCAGGACATGTGGGTCAGGTAGAAAACCCCTGGGTTCAGTCCCCAGGACCACCAGAATTTAGCTGTTTGGGTGACTTTTGTACCTTAACTCATGACATATAAAAAATTCCTGTTTGTGGAGGATTGAGTTTGTCTCCAAGTAAGTTTACCTTGGCTTCGTGGCAGCTGTTGGTTCTTTTCCTGTGGGTTGGGAAGGCCTATCAAGGCCCCATTTCCTTCTGTGCGGCGTGTCCACAGGCAGGAGTTTCTCAGACACGCCTGAGAATGAGATGCCGCATGTGCACTGTGTTGGTAGAGGGAGAGAGCATTTGTTTTCTTTTTCCCTTCCCCCTCCTTTCTTCCTTCTTTCTGTTACTGGAGATTGAACCTAGAAGCTCCAAGCTATGCCCCCAGCTCAATTTTAGTTCTTTATTTGGAAACAGGGTCTCACTAGGTTTCTAAAAGCCTGCTACATTGCTGAGGCTGGCTTCGAACCTGTGCTCCTCCTGTCTCAGCCTCCCAAATACTGGGATTACAAGCGTACACCACCATCCCAGCTTAGAGTATTTGTTTTCTAAGAGAAAATAAAATTGAAGGCAGGCAGGTTTTCATTTTCAAAGAAAAACATTTTATTATTAGATTAACCTTTACCCATATATATTTCAAAGCTTTCTTTTTGGTTAAAAATGAATTATAAGCAGCAGAACCTCAGGAGGAACCAAAGTAAATGTTTCATGAATCCCTTTGACATGTGTTCTGGTGCAGCAGCGCTTGTGACCTGGCGTTGTGTGTGACAAGCCAGCGGGGCCCTTTGCTAGGCGCACCCGTGGCAACCTCACTGTGGCCTCCGTGTCTCCAGAGCCTGATGGGAGCCTGGAGTGCTCAGCCCTTTCCAAACTCGTGTCATGGAAGGTGTTTGGATGCTTCCGAGCGATCATTAACAGTTTAGTTCATTTTATTTTGGGTTATCTGGTAAAAGGTTAATTAATAAGTCAGGCCTTGGGGTGCACACCTGTGATCCCAGTACTTGGGAGGCTGTGACGGGAGAAACGCAGGTTCGAGCCCAGTCTCAGCCACTTGTGAGACCCTGTTTCAAAACTGAAAAATAGTTATGGGGGTATACGTACAGAGATAGAATGCCCCTGGGTTCAATCCCCAATCCCCAAAATACAAAAATGTAGTTAGTTGTTAAGGTTTTATGATACAAAGTGTGTCTCTTAGTGGGGACAGCTCCTTCATTCTAACTGTAGAAATTAAGATAGTCCTTATCGCTTTCTGAGGTTCACTTAAGAGTCGCTCTCATGAGTTTTTAAGCGTGGTTTTGCTTTGTCCAAAATAGTAGCATGTGGAGATCAAGGAACACTAATCCTCTAAAGTAACTGTCTTTCAATTTAAGGTGTTTAAAGATAATTGCTGCAAGAGAGAGATCCTGGCTCTTCAGATCTATTGTCGGAATGAAAGCAGGGGTTGTGCAGAGCAGTTAACCCTGGGCCATCTGTTGGTAAGTGCCTGTGCAGCTCGGGAGGCTTTTATGTTTAGGTATCCAGGCTCCTCACCTCGTCCAGCTGGAGCCTGGCCAGGGGACGTGGCACCTCAAAGTCACATCTGCCTCCGTCTTGCCGTACACACTCTCCAGGAGGAAGGGGAGGATGAAGGAAGGGTGGGTGTGGCCAAAGCACACAATATTTGTACAATAATCATGCAGTCAACACACACAGAACCTGGCCGGAAATGGTCTGTCCCTGGGGTCCGCAGTGTTACTTCCTGACACCACTGGCAGAATTGTCAACATCTTCACACTGTTTACCATAGAGAGAAGTTGGAGTTGAATTTTAATTTTGAAAGGCACGTTGTTTTTTATTGTGAAATTTCGCACAACCTCTCATGCTTTTATTAATATCCGGTTTTATCCTGGGAGGACTTTTGAATTAGAATAAAACTAAGTTCTGAGCACAGGTAACCACCCATCTCTTTGTTGAGGAGGAGCGTTGGCTCCATTCCTAGCAGTACTGTGGTTGCGTGACCACTGAGTCCAGTGTGAGCCTCCGTGTCCCTTGGTCTCCTCAGCACACTGCTGTGAAGTGCTGATCTGATCAGGAGCACCCACAGGATTGCATGACAGTAGAGGTTAGAAGCTGGCACTTCACACCAATCTTTGCTTGCTTATCAGTTAAGAAATTTGATTGGTTTGTCCTGCAGGTGCATCTAAAAAATGATTGCCAGTTTGAGGAACTTCCCTGCGTGCGTGCTGACTGCAAGGAAAAAGTGTTGAGAAAAGACCTGCGTGATCACGTGGAGAAGGCGTGCAAGTACCGCGAGGCCACCTGCAGCCACTGCCAGAGCCAGGTCCCGATGGTCACGCTGCAGGTGCGGTGTCCCCGCCCCGCTCGGATGCCCTCACAGAGTCACTCTTTAAAAGTGATTCTGGCAGGAATAAAGGGAAAGATAGGACTAAATAGCAATTTTCATCTAGCTTTATTCCAGAGTAAAGCTCTATTTGTTTTGCCTATTTTGATTTATATAATTAACATTTTCCATTGCCTTGATTGGATATCATTTGGGGTGTCAAAAAAATGAAGAATGATTATTCAGAAAAAAAGGTAGATTTGTAACTTGTTCCGGAGAAAGACTCAAAATTGTGATGGTTTGCTTATCTTTGCACAGCTGCACGACGTAACCATCGCCTACAGGCTAATTTACCCTGCCACGTTGAAGCGCAGCTGTCTGCTTTGGAGGGAGAGGAGAATGTAAATGTTTCCCTCTGCTGTTTTGGCATCCGTACTGTGTGTGTTGGAGTCCTATCACTACTGTGTGATTCACAAAGGGACGTGCTGAGGGTGCAGGACAGGCTTTATCAGTGGGCTGTTCTGGAGCAAGCCTTGCTGGGCCTTTCTGCCTGCCAGTGCCCTCCAGGAGCCAGGGCTTCCAGAGGGCTGCTGGCTCGTGGGACGGAGAGCAGTGCAGTGCCAGGTGCTGGTGAGGACTGAAGGACAGTCGCCCGGTGGCAGGGAAGTGCTCAAAGCTTGGCTTTTTGGGCAGGGCTGATCAGCATGGAGGGGCCAAGATGGCCAGTGGGTTTCAGGAGCCACGCAGAGCACAAGGCGCTGAGCAGGCAGTGGGGCCGTCTTGAGCTAGCCAGCGGCCAGGGAGCAGTAGTGCTAGAGTGCGTCGTGTAGGCCAGGTGGCGGTGGGCTGCGCCTGCGTGAGGGCTGAGCAGCACTCCTGAGGAGTGGCCACGTGAGCTGGGGCATGCTGCAGGGTGGGGCTGGGGTAACAAGCAGGGGGAGTGGGGTACGCCGTCCAGGCCACGGGCATTCTGTCTCTGTGGTCCTGTGGAGCTGAAACAGGAGCACCACAAGTTTAAGGCCAGCCTCAGCAGCTCAGTGAGACCCACTTCAAAAGAAAAAAGAAAAAGGACTGGGGCAGGTGGGCATGGTGGCACACACCTGTACCCCAGTACTTAGGAGACTGAGACAGGCAGACCATAGGTTCAGGACCAGCCTCAGCAACTTATAGTGAGGCCCTCTGCAACTTATTGAGCCCTGTTTCAAAATTAAAAATTAAAAAATAGGGCTGGTGCCATAGCTCAGAGGGAGACTGCCCCTGGGTTTAATCCCCAGTAACTAATACATGCTTGTACTCACTCCCACTCGCTCACCCAGCGGTGACCTCTGTGGCCATGGGATCTAGGGAGTGAAGTAGAGAGGCTGGCACGGGGCGGGCTTTACAGAGTGCCCAGGGAGGCCGTCAGCAGAGGTGCAGCCAGGAAGCAGGGGCAGAGGGAGCTGGAAGGCTGTGTGTGCCAGGTGCTGATGTGGGGCCTCCAGAGGGAGAGCATGAGAGCCAGGACTTCCAGGTGAACCTTCTGGGGCACATAATAATCACAATTTAGGGCAACGTTTTGTACCCTAAGTTTTCCCTTTGAAACGAGATGTATTTTGCTACCTGTCATGGGCCTGGGCCTCCCTTCCATTCAGAAGTCTTGGGAGAACCCGGGTGTGCTGGCGAACACTTGTAATCCCAGCATTCGGGAGGCTGAGACCAGAGGATCTCATGGACAGCCTCAGCTACATAGTGAGGCCCTCTGCAACTCAGTGAGACTCTGTTTCAAAACAAAGAATAAAAAATAGGGCAGGGGGTGTAGCTCAGAGGTCAAATGCCCCTGGGTTCAATCCTAGACCCATTAAAAAAAAAATCTTAGGGAGCCGGGCGTGGTGGCGCACGCTTGTAATCCCCGCGCTTGGGAGGCAGAGACAGGAGGATCGCGCAGGTTCGAAGCCAGCCGCGCGCGCTGGCTTAGGAGACCCTGTTTCCAAATAAAAAAATGTAAAAATAGGTCTGGGAGTGTAGCCCGGAGGTAGAAGGGCTTCCAGGAACCCCAGTACCACCAAAAAAAAAAAAAAAAAAAAAAATCTTAGGGGATACTGTGTGTGTGTGTGTGTGTGTGTGTGTGTGTGTGCGTGCATGCGCATGTTTTGGTGGTACTGGGGATGGAACCCTTCTATCTCCGGGCTACACTCCCAGACCTATTTTATATTTTTTATTTGGAAACAGAGTCTCTTAATAAACCTGGCTTCAAACCTGCGAGACCCTCCTGTCTCCACCTCCCTAGTGCAGGGATTACAAGCGTGTGCCACCACGCCTGGCTGTGTGTGTATTTGTGTGTTTTATATTGGGAATTGAGCCTAGGAACATTCTACCTTTGAATTATATCCCCATCTCTGAATTTTATCCCCAGCCCTTTATTTATTTATTTTTGTGGTACTGGAGATTGAACCCAGATGCATTCTACCTTCTTATTTGGAAGCATGGTCTCACTAGGTTGATGAGAGTCTCCCTACTTGCTGAGGCTTTCCTCTAACCTGAGATCCTCTTGTCTCAGCCTCCTAAGTACTAGAATTACAGGTGTGTGCCACCATGCTTGGCCTAGGCTTTTGTTTTGAAATAGGGACTCACAGCCAGATATGGTGGCACACTTTTGGAATCCCAGTACTTGGGAGGCTGAGACAGGATTGCAGGTTCAAGGCCAGCCTCAACAACTTAGAGAGGCTTTCTGCAACCTAGTGAGACCCTGTTTCCAAATAGGAAATAAAATCAAGTTGGGGGTTTAGCTCAGAGGTAGAATGCCTCTTGGCTCAATCCCCAGTGCCAAAAAGAAAAGAAAAGAAATAGGGACTTACCAGGTTGCTTGAGTCTCACTGTACTGCTGAGGCTGTCCTTCAACCTGCAGTCCTTTTGTCTCAGCCTCCCAAGTGCTGAGATTACAAGTTTATGCTACATGCCTGCCATATTCAGCTCTTTTAAGACTTGTGCTCTTTCTGTTGGGAAATAGCAATAGTATTTGTCATAATTGAGTAATTCCTCCAGTAATTACCTTTCTGGGAATGAGATATACCTAATGAACAATACTTCAGGCTTTATACTTGCTAAGATATTGCTCTCAAAGTTATACTTTGCTTCTTGCAAAAAGCAATTATTTGCGAGTAGACTCCAGCAATTAATTTCCTCTCAAGAAGGAATTACAGAGCATGCCAGTTAAAGACCATGTAAGGAACTGTCTCTCATCACCAGACTGGGCTGTCAGGTGTCGAGGTGCCAGCGTGGTGTGAATTCCCGAAACTTTGGGGGTGGCTCTCGAGCCCCAGACCTATGCTTATTGCTCAGGTTGGTCATGAGAAAAATTTGCAGAATAGGAACTGCACTCAGGGGCACTCTGCCTCCACGCTACGACATTAGTCCTTCTTATTTTTTGTTTTGAAACAGTCTCACTAGGTTGCTGAAAGTCTTGCTAAATTGCTGAGACTGTTCTTGAACCTGCAATCTTGTCTTCACCTCCCAGGTACTGTGGTTACAGGCATGCCACCGCACCCAGCTAATTTGCAGTCTTTCTTCAGTTCACTGTCTGCGGAGGGAGTTAGCCAAGCACACGGTTGAACTCACTGAAGTGCGCTGGGCGTGGTGGCACGCATGTCTGTAATCTCAGTACTTGGATGAGAAAAGGGGCCACAGGTTTGCAGCCAGCTTAAGCAATTTAGTGAGGCCCTCCACAACTTAACAAAATTGGGCTAGGGGTGTACTCAGGGGTTGGAAAAGTTTCACTGAGGTGTGGGAAGTACTGTGACTGCGGTAGGAACAGAGTACCCACAAGGAAGGGCCCGCAGCCACGGTCAGGAAGGCTTCAGGTCAGTGAGGAGCTGGCGCTTGATTTGACCTGGGCCTAGGGTTTGTCGGCTGAAGATGGGAGGAAGGTAGTATTTGCCCAGGCATGGAGTGAGTGAGTTTGGGGCCTGAGTTTTGCGAATCAGTATTCCTTACACATCTTGGTGTACTCTTCCAATGAAAACGGTGTGCAGAGTGGTTTGAGCAGTGTCGTTCAGTGCACATCCTACAGTCTAAGGTGTTTTTCTCAGGACCTCTGAGGGTTTTAACAAGCGTGTGTGTTTGAGGCCACTGCCTTCCCTCTCTCACTCTCAGTAGTTCCCGCTGCTGGCGAACCTGGGGCACACTCACGTCCTCACACACCTAGACAAGGTCTGCGCCTTGCCCCGATCTCCTCTTCCTTCACTGGCATAAGTGGGTCTCCAGACCTTGGGTCTTTCAACTCTAACACATTTAATCTCATCCTCTCAGGCTTTAAGTCTATTTTTAAAAAGAACAGCTGTCCAATGTGTATAAATCTAAAGTCCAGGTCATCCAGATTTCCCTATTTCCTTTTTTCATGTGTGTGGCACTGGGCATTGAAACCAGGGGCATTCTACCTCTGAGCTCTACTTACAACCCTTTTTATTTTTGTTTTGAAACAGGTTCTCACAAGGCAGATGAGAATCTTACTATGTTGATAAGGCTGTCCTCAAACCTGTGATCCTCCTGTCTCGGCCTCCCAAGTGGGATTACAAGTGTGCGCAACCATTCCCTGCTAAAACTCTGTTTCAAAATTAAAAAAAAAAAGAAAGAAAAAAAAAAAAACAGGGCTTGAGGTGTAGCTCAGCAGAAAAATGCTCCTGGATTCCATTCTTAGTATCATACACAAAAAAATAAGTAAATAAAAGGGATACTACCATAAAGTACCACAGAGTTAGTGGCTTTGGACAGAAATTTATTCTCTCACTATTCTGAGCCCCCCAATTTGAAATCAAAGTGTTGGCAGGGTGCTGGTCCCAGACAGCTCTAAGGAAGAATCCTCGCCCACTTCTGCCAGCAGTCCTTGACGGCGCTGGGCAGCATCACGCCTGCCTCCGCTTCCGCCACCGCCTCCTCCGTCCATGTCTCCATGGCCCAAGTTCTTCCTCTTCTGAGGACGCCAGTCACGGCGCTCAAGCCGGTGTAGCCTTGGCTTAAGGAATGACACCTGCAAAGCCTCTGTTTCATTAAGGTCGCTTGTCGGGGTTCTGAATGGACATAAATAGTATTCTGGGTGGCACTGTTCAGTGCACCAGAGCGGGCAGAAGCCCTGAAAAGGTACCTCATAGGAAACGAAACAAACTATTAGTGTCAGAGCTATCAACCACAGGTTCCCAGGGAATGGCATGTCCCGCTCACTGCATTCCCAAAATTGGAAAGTGTGATAGAAGCCAGGCATGATGGCCCATAATCCCAGCATTTGGGAGGCTGAGACAGGAGGATCACAGGTTCAAGGCCAGCCTCAGCAAGTAGTGAGACGCTCAATGACCTAGTAAGACTCTATTTCAAAACAGAAATTAACCCGGGCGTGGTGGTGCACGCTTGTAATCCCCGCGCTTGGGAGGCTGAGACAGGAGGATCGCACAGGTTTGAAGCCAGCCTCGGCTACTTAGTGAGGCTCTCAGCAACTTAGTGAGACCCTGTTTCCAAATAAAATATATTCTAAAAAATGGGTGTGGGAATATAGCCAGGAGGTAGAAAGCCTCTGGGTTCCACCCCCAGTATCACCAAAAAAATGGCGGGGGGGCTAGGGACGTGGCTCAGCGGTAGCATACTCTGGGGCTCAGTCCCCAGTACTGCAAAAAGAAAATCCCTGCGCCCTTTGATCCCCTGTAGGACTCACTTCTAGAAGTTGGTCACACAGTATTTTCGTGTGGGCTTGCACAGGTATGCAGAGATGCTGACTGGTCTGTTCCTTTGGCCTCCTCAGCCTTGCCTCCACCCCTGGCACCTGCTCAGTCCCCTCCTGAGCCTTTGTTTCTGGTACTGCCCCAGCACCACCAAGCCTCCCCACCCTGTCCTTGTGCTGGCCCGGGCTGGAGACGCAGATGGGAGCTCTTGGGTTCAGGGGGGAAGCGAGCACCGGTGGAGCCAGTCCTCAGCTCTCCAGGCCCAGGACTCACTTGGTGCCCTTGGGAGAGGAGCTCAGGGTCAGAGGTGAGGCCACCTACTGAGGCTGGGGATTCTGGACCCGCCCATACAGCAGAATGGGTGTCCTTGCCCTCCATGTGGGGTCTGCATGCAGTGCCTCCCTGGTGCCAGTGCCTGCTGAGGACCTGGGGTGGCAGTGACTTGCCCCTTAGGGACTGTGGGGCCCAAGCCCACGACCAGAACGGCCTGTGCCTCACAGGGTTCGCACTGCATGCTTGGAGTGTTACGGGCCTTGAGAACACCCAAGAGAGCTGGGCTCAGCCCTCCTTAGAGCCAAGAGTGGCGTGGCCTGGGTCCTGACACGGGCGTCCTGCGCGCAGGTTGCTGTCCTAGGCCCTCGCCCTGCCCAGGCTGAGGCTGGGGGAGCGCTCAGCACTGCCGGGCTGAGGAGGACCTGCAGCCTGCCCACAGGTCTGAGGACGGCACGTCCAGGGCTGCAGGGGAAATTTCCAAGCTTTTGGTTCAGTAGGGTCCTTAGTGGGCGCTTCCGTCTCTGCGGCCTTGTCACAGGTCTGTGGCGCTCTCCAGGACCCTGGGTTTGAGGTCCTCAGCAGAGTGTTTGCCCTCACTTTGCTTGTGGATGGTGCACGCCGCAGTGTTACACCTGTGCCCAGGTGCCCAGCAGGCATCTTGACGTTGGACTCAGCAGTTGCCATCACTGTCTCTAGCATTGACTTTACAATGTTTAGCGAGGCGCCAAGGCAAATTTTACCCACATTTTCCATGCAGGACAGGTGCTCTGGCCAAGATTGCAGGCCAGTAACCAAATACCTAGTAGATTGTGCTGTTTCATATATTTGAGAAACGTCATGTACAGTCCTGAAACTGAGGCCAGGGGAAGCCTGCTGTGCCTAGGCATCCCCCGGGCCTTGTGAGCCAGGAGTACTGAGGCGCTCTCAGGAGCCACCCTCGCCTACTAGCCAGCTGCGCCTCCGGGGCTGGGGCGCCTGTGAGGCCCTTGGGGTCCAAGACCACCCGAGGCCAAGTGAGCGTGGAAACTGAGGGCAGGTGCCGGCCCGCAGAGTGCTGCCTCTGGGCCTGTGTGGGTCTCCGGGGCCAGGGAAGGAAGGCAGCTCGTGTGTTTCAGAGTTGACACGTTTTCTTCTTTGTTAGAAACATGAAGACACCGAGTGTCCCTGCGTGCTGGTGTCCTGTCCTCACAAATGCAGTGTCCAGACGCTTCTGAGGAGCGAGGTAAGGCCCGGCCAGGAGTCTGGGAAGTCTTAGGGACTAAGCAGGATGTGGTAGGCTCCATTCTCTCTTTAATCACTGAAGTCTCGTGTTTTTCATGGTTTGTGATGGAAATACATATTGCAGAAAAAACAAAAATGACTTGAACGTTTTGCAAATCAGAAGCAAGCAATAAAAAGCTGCATAAAGAGAAATCCAGGGGTAAAATTATTAAAAATTGAGAAAATGGGACTGTTGTGTCTGCAGAGCAAGCAAAGGTGATGCCTACAGTTAAAAAAAAAATCTTTAAAAAGTGGTGAATTACTGTTAGATTAACTTAAAGTGAATTAACTTAGAGACATCCAGAACCATTTTGACCCTGGGTAGTTGCCATGGGTAGGAAGAAGTCCGTTTCAGGGTTACCTGAAGGACCTCTCGCACTGCCCGTGGGGTTTTGAGACAGGTAGATTTCACGTTAACTTTCTTTGCTCCGAGTATATGCAGATGGAGAAACGGCAGGGATTCTGAGCGGCTTTGCACGCCCCTGACCTGCAGCCCTATGCTGCCTTTCCAGAGCCGTGCGTGACTCCCATGAGCTTCCTGCCTCTGCCCTGACCTCTTCTGCTCACCTCTGCTTCATCGGCAGCCTAAACTGACTGCTGGACCCTGGGGAGGGGCAGGTCGGCGTCCTGTCCCGGAGAGTCACACTGCCCCAGGAGCATCCTCCCAGGGCCTCCCTGAGCCTTCTGAACGAGCTTGCCGGCAAGCTGCTGAATGAGTGTCAATGACACCCACAGCAGGACACTTCCTCTGCTAGAGCTAGTGTATAGCGTTTGTACGGTTGAAATAACATCCAGGGGTTTATAAACGCTCTTCTGAATTTCTCTTTACTCAGAGCTCTCTGAATTAGGGTCAAAAGTTGCCTCTATTTTGCCTCCCTGTTATTTTTGTTTTAAAAAATATATATTTAAACTTGCATTTTTCTTGGCTTCTCATGAAAAGAGCTGTTGGGCCATAGGCTATTCTTACCTCTATTCTGAAACTCATTGTGAGTTCTGTAGAGCCCTGATAAAGCCAGTTGAGGAAAAGGCGCAACACTGAACTTACAGCACCCATTGGAAATAACATATCAGCTGGGCCTGGGGGCGCACGCTTGGAACCCCTACATTCGGGAGACTGAGGCAGGAGGATCGTGGTTCATGCACAGCCTCAGCTACTTAGGTCCTTTGCAACTCATTGAGACCCTGTTTCAAAGTAAGGACTAAAACATGGGGCTGGGGGTGTCGGGTTCCATCCCCAATACTGCAAAAAAAAAAAAAAGAAAAGAACATGTCAGATGCATTGTGCCCTGATTTTAACATCAGGGATGTTAGCTGGTTAGCTTACAGGTGTATTAATGGCTCTGGGAGAGTGTGTTTTACGATTTGAAACTGTCCTTGAGAGGAGAGTCTCCATGTGCGTGGCCGCGTGCCTCCTACCTTGCCAGCCTTTGGGCTCTTCCCTCCAGGTCCACTCGGCTTCAGGTTGGGTTCAGGGCAGAGGCGAGCACATTAGGCCGCTGATCCCCCCGCTCTGCCCAGCTCATAGGCCATTCTGCAAGGTCAGCGGTGGCAGGGGCCTCAGGTCCCTCAGGCCATTCCATTGCCAGAAAGCAGAGGAAGCCAGGGGTGTACTTTGCCCTCTGTCCCCAAAATGCTAACCTAAGCACCTGTGTCCAGGTAGGCCCTGGAGCAGGCCTGCAGCCGCCTTAGCCTAGGGCTCAGTTCTGTCTCTCTTTGAACTACGGCCCTTTCTGTTCCATTCTCTTGCTGGGGCGTCCTAGTGCTTATTTGCTGCCTCGCCAGCTTTGGAGCTGAGCAAGGGGGTTTCTCCTTGAAGGATGAGTTGTCTGTTTTCCAATCCCTCCTCATTTTCCTTCCTTCAATTAGAGGAGACAGCCTGAGATTTGAGTTGGTAGAGAGTTTCTGGCCATGCCAGGGAAAAGTCTGTAGGCAAAGGAAAAACTCATCTCTGGTTATCTGAGTATTGCAAGTAATGTACAGAGGGGCTTGCTGTGAAGACAGACTTCCATTGTGCATCGTATATGAGGTGTGTGGCCCAGTTGCATCCTGAATGCTTTCTCTCTTTGTGTCTCATGCAGTTTTTGTTTATGGTCTTTAAATGTGCGTTTCAGTTTTTTTTCCTTCTTTTTAATTCTGGCATTTCAGATGGCATATCACATTTCGAACAATCTGTTCTCAAGAAACTGCAAGTTTAAGAAATGTTACAGTGAATGTATTTCTGTATAGCGGTGTGTATGTGTGCATACATGTGACAGTATATCTATTTACTGCCGATAAGCCAGCAAGCCGAGATGTGCACACCTGGAGCTGATAAACACCTTCTCAGCAGTGCAACCAGATGCTCTCTGTGCCCTGATATGTTTGAACATTTTCATGCAAACGTTTGTGCCACAACTCACGTCTCTTTCCCGTTGCAGTTGAGTGCACACTTGTCAGAGTGTGTCAATGCCCCCAGCACCTGTAGTTTTAAGCGCTATGGCTGCGTTTTTCAGGTCAGTATCCAACATTTGTCCTTCCCCATCACTGACATTCTGCCATGAGAGAAAGTTCTTATATTAACATTTTAACATGCAAGTTCTGGACTCTTTTACTGTCATGAATTCGGAACACTCTGTTGCATGGGTGACAATCCACATGCGACAGGCGTGGATGTGTGACACTCCAGGTGGACACTGCCGAGGGCACGGCAGGACAGTAGGAGAACTACTACAGCTGACGCCAGCTAGCAGCAGGCGTGCACGCCTGCAACAGGAGGACCACAGGTGCGAGGACAGCCTCAGCAACGCAGCGAGACTCTCCGCAACCTAGTGAGGCCCTGTTTCAAAAAAAAAAGGCTGGAGGTGTACAGCTCGGATGTAGAACGCCCCTGGTCCAACTAGCACCACAAAATGAGGAAGTAAAACCAGGCGCCAGTGGGCCAGATAGGGCGGCCGGGGTGGGGTTCTCTGCAGGTCACAGGAACTTGAGCGCGAGTGAGTAGCAAACACTAGTGTCGCCCCGTGTGTCAGTGTCAGCTGTGAGAATCACACACGAGTGTCCACGCATTTGCACACACCGTGCTGACCCTGGTCCCCAACGGATCCAAACCGAGCGCCGTCCTTAAGAGCACCTCCAGGAGAGCATCACCGCCACACAGGCAGCCGGAAGCCCGCGTCTGCACTTTTGTTGATCAGGTTTTTAACAGATCTGAAATGACTAGTGGATTAGGATTGTATTTTCATTGAAATGTTTATCTTATAACCTTAATATTGAAAGACAAAACCTGTTACAGTGAAGGCTTGTGTGTTTCGTGTATCACTAGCACCTTATTTTGAAGTTCAACACAGAACATTGGCGTCACAGAGCTTTCTGAGGGAGTGAAGAGCTGAGAGTAGAGGTGACCGGAGCCGGGCGTGGTGACGCACACCTGTCACCCCGTGCTTGGGAGGCTGAGGCAGGACCGCAGGTTCTTGGCCAACTCAGTGAAACCCTGCTTGAAAATAAAAATTCAAAAATGGGCTGGGTGTAAACTCAGAGGTAGAATGCCCCTGGGTTCCATCCCCAGTACCACACCAAGAAAAAGTCAGCCCAGCTTTCCCTTGCGTTAGCCTCTGTCGAGACAGAGGCTCCCTGTTATGTCGTACGTAGTGCCATCCATTCTGTGTATGTGTATGTATATGTTGATATAGGTATTGCTCTATATCAACATATATATATGAATATTCTATGTACAGAGTATATGTTTTGGAGATCATGAAAATGCTTTCTCTGGCTTCTTAATTTTCCAATATTCAAACAAATTATATTTTATACGAATTGCTTCCTTAAAGCTGAAGCACTGTATCATGTGCTTATTCTTGACTCCCAGTGGTCTGCATCTTATGTACTCTGTAGATCGTTTCTGTTTTGTATGTAACTTGCTGAGTAGCTGGTGAGGAGCAGTCTTCTTGGATGCAGTGGAGTTGAGCTATCAAGTCAGTCCACAGCGACTGTTCAGAGCCCGACTCGCCGCATGCTCGCCTGCTGAGCAGCACCTGGCTGAGGCTGCAGCTCTCTGAACATTTCTTTGTATATTTTTAGTGGGAAGCTCTCCAAATGAACAAGAACAAGCTTAAAATTTAATTCCTTGGCATTACTAGGGTGAAGCATTGATCAGAAGCCCCTTGAGATAGGAAGTAGAGAGGGAGGCGCTTGAGCTAGGGCAGATCCGCAGCGCTGGCCTGGGTGCTCCTGCACACGTGCCTGGGGGCCTGAGCACCACTTCCTTCCCTCAGAAGTGGGAGCTGTACATGAGGAGCCCTTTGTGTGCAGTGCTGCACCCAGAGTCGGTGTTAGTCCTTCTGTCTTTGCGAATGCAGTGACTGGCTTAACGTGGCGCACTCTTGCTCTCCCAGGGGACGAACCAGCAGATCAAAGCTCACGAGGCCAGCTCTGCAGTACAGCACGTCAACCTGCTGAAGGAGTGGAGCAGCTCCCTGGAGAAGAAGGTAGCGCGCAGCTCCTGCTCATCAGTCCTGTAGGCGGGGTCTGTGTGATAGCTGGTGGCAGATTTTGTAAAAGAAACAGCATCAAGGGATTGTCAGTGAAGTCAGTTTTTGTGTGGCTTTGAGTCTATGAATGAGACTGTGGAACTCCACCACCACCACCCCGTTCTGTGTAAGAGAGCCGCCCTCGGGCACAGCCAGGTGGACGTGGCTGCACTGGCACCAGACAGCAGGGCAGAGCAGTGAGCCTGAACCTGGCTAGCCCAGCAGTGCTCCCAGCCGCTCCTCACAGGACACGGCTCCGGCCACACACACTGCTGAGAACTCCCGTGAGCTAGGGCAGCTGGCGATGTGAGCATTCGAAAGATCTGAGTGAGGCAAAGAGGACCTCAGAGAAGTGAGGGGGCCCCTGGTGGGGCGGGGGAGGGGCCTAATGATGAAACTATTCCAGTAATCCTGGTTGATTGAAGTTGTTTGTATGCTGTAAAGACTGTATGAGGAGGGGAGTGGGATAGGAGTGCTGTGTGCGCGTGTCACTCACTCTGTACCTCACGGGGATGTATAGTTACAATCCACCAATTAACACGGATATTTGAGCTGAGCGTGGTGGCGCATGCTTGGAAAGTCAGTACTTGGGAGGCCAAGACAGGAAGATCACATGTTCACAGCCAGCCTCAGCTACTTAATGAGGCCCTCCACAACTTAGTGAGACCCTGTCTCAAAATAAAGAATAAAAAATAGAGCTGGAGGTGTAGCTTGGAGGTAAAATACCCCTGGTTCCATCCCCAATAAAAAAATTGAATGCCTTGTTTCAAGTGTTAAGTATAAATGTACTTGAAACAGTCTAAATTTTTAAAACAAAAGTTTTCTTTTAATTATTTATTTATTTTTAAATTTTTTAAAAATTTTTTGGTGGTACTGGGGTTCCTGGAAGCCCTTCTGTCTCCGGGCTACACTCCCAGACCTATTTTATATTTTGAAATAGGGTCTCCTAAGCCAGCACGGCTGGCTTCGAACCTGCGCGATCCTCCTGTCTCCGCCTCCCAAGCGCGGAAATTACAAGCGTGCGCCACCACGCCTGGCTAGGCTTTTTTTTGTTTTTTGTTTTTTGTTTTTATTTGTTTTTGTGGTACTAGGGGTGGAGCCCAGAGGCTTTCTACCTCCATGCCATACTCCCAGACCTATTTTATATTTTATTTGGAAACAGGGTCTCACTAAGTAGCTGAGCCCAGCTTCGAACCTGTGCAATCCTCCTGTCTCAGCCTCCCAAGCACAGGGATTACAAGCGTGCGCCACCACGCCTGGCTTTAGGTTTTTTTTTTTTTTTTTTTAATTAAATCTGGCATTGAGCCAGGAATGGTAGTGTACAAATATCTATAATCCCAGAATTTGGGAGGCTGAGACGGGAGGATTGTAGGTTTGAGCACAGCCTCGGCAAGTAGTGGGACTCTCATCAACCTAGGGAGACCCTGTTTCAGAACAAAAATAAAATAGCACTAAAGTTGTAGCTTAGAGGCAGAATTCTTCAAGGCTCAATGCTCAGTATCCCCCTCCCCCAAATCTGGCACCGAAGTCGGGTGTGTGGTGCACATACGCCTGGAATCCCAGTACTTGGACGTCTAAGACAAGGATTGCAGGGTTGAGGACAACCTCAGCGACTTAGCATGGTCCTCAGAAACTTAGACATAGTTCAATAAAAGAATAGGGCTGGGGTGTATGTAACTCAGGTAGAACACCTTGGGTTAAACCCCCAGGACCACCCCCATAAATCTGGCATTAAGTAGCTTAAGACAAACACTTGAGAAGCAGCAAGGTGCTGGCAGGCAGACATGTGCACAGAGGAACAGGGATGTCCTCTCAGCCAGGAAACAAAGTTCATGGTAGCTAATTTGGTGATTTTCCCGTGAGCACATAGTATTTGCTTAGTTTATGGATTGCTTACCTATAAACCTTTCTCTTTTTTTTCTTTTTTTAAAGAACATACTCTGTTTCTGCCACTTTTGTTTTTTATTTTTGAGGATTTAACCCAAGGGAATTCTACCTCTGAGCTATACCTCCAGCCCTATTTATTTATTTATTTATTTATTTATTTATTTATTTATTTATTTATTTATTTTGGTGGTACTGGGGTTCCTAGAAGCCCTTCTACCTCACCTCTGGGCTACACTTCCAGACCTATTTTTTTTATACTTTTTATTTGGAAACAGGGTCTCTTAAGCCAGTGCAGCTGGCTTCCAACCTGCACGATCCTGTCTCCTCCTCCCAAGTGCGGGGATTACAAGCATGCGCCACCACGCCCAGCTTATTTTTAATTTTAAAACAGGGTCTCACTAAGCTGCGGAGGACTTGGCTAAATTGCTGAGGCTCTGACCTCGAACCTGTGGTTTTCCTGTCTCAGTCTCCCAAGTGCCAGGATTATAGGAGTGTGCCACTGTGTCTGCCTGCTGTTTTTAATTATAGGTATAAGTCATAGGCCTCTTTTCTTAAAGATGCTATGTTTCTCATTTAAAAGTTTCTTCATAGAGCCGGGTGTGGTGGTGCACGCTTGTGATCCCAGCATTTGGGAGCCTGAGATAGGAGGATCCAGGTTCGCAGCCAGCCTCAGCTACTTAGTGAGGCCCTTTACAACTCAGTGAGACCCTGTTTCAAAATAAAGAATGAAAAATAAGGCTGGGAGTGTAGGTTGGAGGTAGAATGCCCCTGGGTTCCATCCCCAGTACTGCAAATTAATTAATTAATTAATTAATTAGAATTTCTTCATGAACCAGGTGTTGTGGTGCATACTTGTAATTCTAGTACCCGGGAGGCTGAGACAGGAGGATTTCAGGTTCGTGGCCAACCTCAGCAATTCAGAGAAACCTTTTGTAACTTAGTGAGACCCTGTTTCAAAATAAAGAATAAAGCCAGGTGTGGTGGCGCATGCATGTAATCCCAGAATTTGGGAGACTGATACCGGAGGATTGTGGTTCGCAGACAGCCTCAGCTACTTAGTGAGGCCCTCTGCAGCTCAGTGAGACCCTGTTTCAAAATAAAGAATAAAAAATTGGGCAGGGTGTGTAGCTCGGAGGTCAAATGCCTCTGGGTTCCATCCCCAGACCCACACACACAAAAAAAAGAATAAAAAATAGGTCTGGAGGTGTATCTCAGAATGCCCCTGGGTGTGTACACACACACACACACACACACACACACACACACACACACACACTTTTTCATTTATTTTTAAGAATTCATGCCATGGCCTCTGCACTGGGTACACAGGAGTTTAGCAGGTCTGCAGTATGGTTATCCAGCTAGGGAAGGCGTGTCACCCAGTCTGCCTCCAGGCCAGTCCCTGTGGAATGTGTGGGCTCGTCTCTCCCACCCTGACTCCTGGCCTTCTCGTCACAGTGAGTGGTGCGCACCACTGGAACCCCAGGCCATGACAGAGACCGGAGGTCCTGCTGCCTGCACACACCAGAGGTCTCTCTCTGTGATACCTTGTGTTTAGACAGTCACCTGCCAAGTCAAGGTAGAAGTCCTTGAGGGCGCAGGATGCGCTAGCTTGTATTCCACGGAGACACTGTACGTGTCCGGCTCCTTGGATGTTGCCAAGGATTTGTGTTTCTCTGGCTCTGTCCATTCCAATGGAGCCCCTGGCATTCAGGACAGCTGAGCCATGTTGGCGCTCATAAGAAGAACCATGTCTGCCCTTTACTAGATTTGAAAGTAAAGGCTCAGCTGGGCATGGTGGTGCACGCCTGTAATCCCAGGCTGAGACAGGAGGATCACAGCTTTATGCCAGTTGCCGCAGCAACTTAGCGAGGCCCTCAGCAACTTACTGAGACCCTGTTTCAAGATAAAAATAAATAAAATAGGACTGGGTGTAACTCAGAGGTACAGTGTCCCTGGGGTCAATCTCTACTACTATAAGAAAAAACAAAATAATATAAAGGTTGGGCTGGGCATGATGGTGGACACCTCTAATCCTGGTACTTGGGAGGCTGAGACAAGAAGAGGTTGCAGGTTCAAGGACAGTTTCAACAACTTAGCGAATCCCTGTTTCAAAATAGAAAAAAAAAATACCCGGGCGTGGTGGCACATGCTTGTAATCCCCTTGCTTGGAAGGTGGAGACAGGAGGATTGCATAGGTTCTAAGCCAGCCTCTCTGGCTTAAGAGACCCTGTTTCCAGTCTGACGTGGTGGCACACGCTTGTAATCCCTGCACTTGGGAGGCAGAGAGGAGAATCGTGCAGGTTTGAAGCCAGCCTCGCTGGGTTAAGAGACCCTGTTTCCAAATAAAAGTATAAAATAGGTCTGGGAGTATAGCCCACAGGTAGAAGCATTTCTAGGAACCCCAGTACCACCAAAAAAAAAAAAAAAAAAGAGAGAGAAAGAAAGAGAAGAAAAATATAGCTGGGTGTGATAGTACGCTCTTGTAATCCCAGTACTTGAGAGGCTGAGACAGGAGGAGCCCAGGTTCATGGCCAGTCTCAGCAACTTGTGAGGCCCTCTGCAATGTAGTAAGACCCCCATTAAGGGCTGGGGGTTAGCTTGGAGATGAATGCCTCTGGATTTCATCCTCAATACCACCAAAAAAAAAGAGGAGAGGAAGGAACGGACGAATGGACAGGGCTGGGGATTTAGCTCAGGTTAAAATGCCCCAGGTTTAATCCTCAGTACCAATAAAAAATCAAGATAGAAAATAGGGCTGGGGGTGTAGCTTGATGATAGAATGTCCCTGGGTTCAGCCTCCAGTACCAAATAAATACAAGTAAAGGCTGGACCAGGAATGGGGATGTTTACATTTTCCTAAAACGGGAATTTAAATATCATTATAAAATTATAATTATTCTTTTGGAATCTGTTAGGTTATTTTGTTCATCCTAATGGAAAATAGTATTTTGAATTAAAAAAGACTGGTCCTTAACATTAGTGATCAAACTAAAGTAAAACCGTTAAAAAATCTGGACTGTATTACAGACACAGCTATCTTTTTTTTTTTTTTTTTCTTTTTTTTTCAGGTCTGGGCATGGAACCCAGAGGCATTCGACCTCAGAGCCACACCCCCTGCCCTATTTTTTATGCTTTATTTTGAAACAGGGTCTCACTGAGTTGCAGAGGGCCTCACTAAGTAGCTGAGGCTGTCCGCGAACCGCGATCCTCCGGTCTCAGCTTCCCAAATGATGGGATTACAAGTGTGCGCCACCAGCCCTGGCTATACACAGCCATCTTACATTTTAGAAAGCTTAAGTCAAAAGGAAATGTAGATGGCCGGGTGTGGTGGAACATTCTTGTAATCCTGCGCTTGGGAGGCCAAGAAAGAAGGATCGCGCAGGTTCGAAGCCAGCCTCAGCTTAGTGAGGCTCTCAGCAACTTAGTGAGACCCTGTTTCCAAATAAAATTATAAAATAGGTCTGGGAGTATAGCCCGGAGGTAGAAAGCCCTTGTGCTCCATCCTAAGTACCACAAAAAAAAAAAAAAAAAAAAGGAAACAGAGTGCTACCAGCCAGGCGCAGGGGCAAGCTCTGCTTGCAGAGAGCCCATCTGGATGGGCTGCGGTGGCTGCGTGCTGCTTCCTGGAAACACCTGCTGGCGGGGCTTCCCCGAGCAGACCGCTACCTATGCGACGCATGAAAACTGCAGCGCACAGGCGCACGAGCTGGGTCTTCCGATTAAAATAACACAGTCGCTGTAGCATGATTGGTGTCCAGTACTGGAGGAGCTTCTGCTCACACTCGAGTACTTGATGTGTCGCAAAAGAAAATCGTCAGTGTTTCTGGAGGTATTACTTAGATTTTTGTCAAAGTCGCAGACGTGGTGCCTCTTCTTGGGGTGTGAGAGATAAGAGTCTGGGACTCAGCCCACCTTTGCCAGGTGGGAGTGGTGAAGTGTGACTCCAGAAGAGGCAAGGCTGCTGTGGGCGTGCACACCCTGCACTGGTGACGTGCGCCCAGCAGGAGTTCAGGACGTGGTGGCCTGGTGTTTGAGCAAGGAAAGATGACTTTACCAAGCAAATCCTAGGAAAGTGAAGTTTTTTTTTTGTTTGTTTGGTTTTTTTTTTTGGTGGTACTGGGGTTCCTGGAAGCCCTTCTACCTTCGGGCTACACTCCCAGACCTATTTTTTACATTTTTTATTTTGAAACAGGGTCTCCTAAGCCAGTGCGCGCGGCTGGCTTTGAACCTGCGCGATCCTCCTGTCTCTGCCTCCCAAGCGCGGGGATTACAAGCGTGCGCCACCACGCCCGGCGGAAAGTGAAGTTTTATTTTGCCCATGAGCCAGTGCAAGGTTTATAAGCCTGAGTAAATATACATTTGCTTTACATAAAATAAAGTGGAGCTGGGCGCGGTGGCGCACGCTTGTAATTCCAGCACTTAGGAGGCTGAGACAGGAGGATCGCACAGGTTTAAAGCCAGCCTCAGCTACTGACTGAGTGAGGCTCTCAGCAACTCAGTGAGATCCTCTTTCTAAATAAAGTACAAAAAATAGGTCTGGGAGTATAGCCTGGAGGTAGAAAAGGTCCTGGGTTCCACCCCAGTACTACTAAATAAATAAATAAATAAATAGTGTCGGCCAGGCGTGATGGCGCACGCTTGTAATCCCAACATGCAGGAGGCTGAGACAGGAAGATCATGGTTCATGGACAGCCTCAACTACTTAGGCCTTTTGCAACTCAGATCCTGTTTCAAAATAAATAATCATAGAAAAATAGGGCTGGGGGTATAGCTGGGAGGTAGAATGCCCCCCTGGGTTTCATCTCCAGTACTGCAAAAAAAAAAAAAATTGTGTCAGATATGGTGGTGCATGCTTATAGTCCTAATACTTAGAAGACTGAGGCAGGAAGATCATAGGTTCAAGGCCCACCTCAGCAACTCAGTGAGGTCTTCAGCAACTTAGTGAGACCTCGTTTGAATATCTAAAAAATAAAATAGGGTTTGGGTGTAGCTCAGAGGTAGAATTCCCCTGGGTTCAGTCCCAAGTCCCCAAGTCCCAAGTGGATGCTGCCCTTGGCGCCCCTCCCGGGCTCGTGAGAGCAGGTTTACGTCGGTCCTCGGGAGCTAGCTTTTTCAGATAGGGATTCTGAGTGTCGGAGGTAGACTTGGCAGTGTGACTCTGCAGCCCCTCCTGTGGCGGGTGACAGGTTGGTCCCAGTGTCTGTCTTGGGAAGTGCCTGTGTGACTCTTTTTTATTTGTTTATTGTGTGTCTGATACTGGGGATTAAAGCCAAAGAGAGTAGACCTCCAAGCCCTATTTTTGTCTTTTTTTGTTTGGAAACAGGACCTCACTACTTGCTGAGATGGCTGTGAACTTGTGCTTCTCCTATCTCAGCCTCCCGAGTAGTGGGATTACAGGTGTGTGCCATCACGCCCAGCCCTGGGAGGACTTTCACACTGTAGATTGTGGCTCACTGGGACATGTGAAATAGTTTGATGTGCTGTGATTAACACTTTGTTTAATTGACAAATGATGTTTATATATTTATGGGGTATAATATGGCTGTTTGATACATGTGTACATTATGGAATAACTAATCAAGTTAGCGTAGCCATCCCTTTCCTTTTGTGATAGAAGCATTTCAGACCAGCAGTTTGGGAAGTACACACTTCCGTGTTGTGTTGTTGTCATGCCTCACGTCATCACTAACTGTAGCCATCAAGTCCTGCAGTAGCCGACACAGCCGTGTCCTCTAGGTGCCCTGTCCTCTGCCTGGTGCTTCCTCCCTCCCCTCTCACCGGCCGTCTACCCTCTGCCTCTGTGACCTCAGCTCTTAAATTGTACTTGTAAGTGCATTACTGTTGTGCCTGGCCTATTTGACTCATATTTTTAAGTGAAATAGAATAAAATAGAAAATAGAAGGGTGTATTATAAGCTACTAGCTCAAGTATAGTTTCATGAAACCTGTTCTTAAAAATGGGGTGAAATCACTAAAAATAAATAAATAAATAAATAAAAAACAAATGTGCATCACCATGCCTTACTCAGTGAGGCTCTCAGCAACTTAGTGAGACCCTGTTTCCAAATAAAATATAAAAAAGGTCTGGGAGTATAGCCAGGAGGTAGAGAGCCTCTGGGTTCCACCCCCAGTACCACCAAAAAATGTTTAAAAAAAAGGGGGGGTGAAATGTAGCCGGGCGTGGTGGCGCACGCTTGTAATCCCGTGCTTGGGAGGTGGAGACAGGAGGATCGCGGAGGTTCGAAGCCAGCCTCGCTGGCTTCAGAGACCCTGTTTCCAAATAAAAAAGTATAAAAAAAAAACAGGTCTGGGAGTGTAGCCCGGAGGTAGAAGGGCTTCCAAGAATCCCAGTACCACCAAAAAAAAAAAAAAAAAACGAGTGAAATGTAAGACAATGTTTCTTACTGTATTTCCTAGTCAAAATTTGGAAGCTCCTCTGGCAAAAGATGTGTTTTGGGCAAACACTTGAACAGCAGTCCCGTTCATTCTGAGGCTCATCCACTGCTGGGGCCTGAGAACAGGTTCCAGGTTCCTCTCCAGCTCCCCAGAGCTGTGTGAAGGGAGTTTTTTCTCCTTGAACTCCTTTCAGTGAGCTGGTAAAAACCTATCTTGTGAAAAGTTAATTACTATTGTTATTGTTAATTAATGTCAAAACCACTTTTGTTAGATTAATGAAAGAATTTCTTTTTCAGGTTTCTTTACTGCAGAATGAAAGTGTAGAAAAAAACAAAAGCATACAAAGCTTGCACAATCAGATATGCAGCTTTGAGATTGAAATCGAGAGACAGAAGGAGATGCTTCGCAATAATGAGTCCAAGATCCTCCATCTGCAGGTGAGCAGCTGAAGGCTGGCTGCGCGTGCGCTCTCGGCTGCGCGTGCGCTCTCGGCTGCGCGTGCGCTCTCAGCTGGGAGCCGCCGGGTGCTCCTCAGGGCAGCTGGGCGGGCGCAGGCCGGCCTCCCGGTAGTCCAGGTCTCACATACCTGGGCTGGGGTGAGGCTCAGGGTGGAGCCCTTAACCCGCCCTGTGAGGCCCTGGGTTTGGTCCTCAGCATGTCTTATTATCCTTTCAGATTTTATATTATTAATGGGTACTTGTGCACAGCTTCACTTCCTAAAGTGCATGGGAGCCAAACTGCTTTGTTCCGACTTTTCTAGCAACACACACATACTTGCCCAACTTTATTTCACCACAGTAATCCAGAGATCCCCCAAACAACAAACAACACTTCTGCTGCCCCGAGCCAAGAAGGCCATTCGCATGGGCCTGCTGAAGTGTTCTTCCTCCCATCGGCAGCACGAGCCTCCACTGGGTGCTTGTGAGCGGCCGACCCCGTGCTCTGGCTCATGGCCGTGCCTGTGCGCGCGCACCAGTCGTCCGCGCCACACCCCGCTGTGCGGTCGGGTGCTTCCCAGTGCTGGTGTTTGCAATGCAGCTCCATAAAACGTCAGCAAGAGAGCCAGCCAGGGCATTCTACCTCTGAGCGGCACCCAGCCCTTTATATTTTATTTTGAAACAGGGCCTCACTAAGTAGCTGAGGCTGGCCTCGAACCTGCAGTCCTCATGTCTCAGCCTCCCAAGTACTGGGATTACAGGTGTGCATCACTATGCCCAACTGAGAAAAAGAAAATATTCTTACTAGTGCAGAGTCACAGCACCTTTTCTCCTGTTTTGACATTAAAGATAAGTCATAATCCAATGAATTACATAGAGATTTATTAAACTAGTTTCATTTGTATTAAACTTTACGGTTACCTAGAGAAAAAAGGAAAAAACACAATGGAACATTAATATATTAGAAAAGGAGCATGTTCCAGCAGGTTGTCATCCCAGCATTCGGGAAGCGGACACGGGAGGGCCGTGGTTCGTGGACAGCCTCAGCTACTTAGGCCCTCCGCAACTCAGTGAGACCTCCTTCAAAAAACTCAATTACATCATTTTCAGGGAAATGGATGGAACTGGAGGACATTATGCTAAGTGAGATTAGTCAGTCACAAAAAACAAGAAAGCAGATGCTTTCCCTAATATGTGAGAGCTAGGGAGAAATGGGTCATAGGAGGAACTCTAGATGAAAAAGGAAATCCTGTGGAGGAGCAAACAAGGCAACCTAAAGGAGGAGAAAGGAGGGGGGAAAGGAAAATCTCTAAAACACACAATGTACTTAAACATATCGAAGTCAACCACTAAGCCGAGCAAGGGAAGGAGGGACGGGGAGGGAGTGGGGTGGGAATTGGGTAGGGGTTAAATCAGTGATGTGTACATGTACGTACACACAAGTTTTTTACCCCGATATGATGTATGAATATAATGCACCAATAAAAATTTTTAAAAATATATTAGGACTAAAAAACAGGACCAGGGATGTAGCTCGGAGATAGAATGTTCCTGGGTTCCATCCCCAGTACCACAAAAAAAAAAAAAAAGGGTACATGTTATTAGTATTAAATCAAGTCAAAAAGCGCAGCATCTCATAAAGTGCAGCAAGCCTCCTGGCACGCGGCTGGCCTTTGCTGAGGACCCAGGTACTGGACTGTCCAGGGCACTGGTCCAGCCCTGCCAAGGGGCCTGTCCACCAGGCAGCGCACCCACCCTGCACTGCCCAGAGCAGGCCCAGCTGTTGCAGTGTAGCTGACATATGTCACCTGGCGCACAGGGCTGGTGGAAAGGACAAGGAAACGTTATGCTGACATGCACCCCTGAGACGTGCCCACGACCACCACATACGAGAGAGGGCGAGTCGCCACGATTTCCACATCGCCTGTAACAAAAGCCGCTTGTCCAAAACCTCAGGGATTTAAATGCAGGTTTCTCTTTCTTTATTTCTGCCTCTTCTAATTGGAAAAGTTTTCACTTACTTTACTTCTTAGAAGAATCTAATCACACTACTGCATGTAACTTATATTTTAAACATCTTGTGATTAAGTTGACCAGCAAGGCACAAGTTAGGAAGACGGTGCGCCTGAGAAGCACAGGTGGTGTGGGCGGCGTGGGTCCCTGCACTCGCAGTGAGGGTCGGCTGCCACCCGCTCTCTCCTCCATGCAGAGGAAGCCGCAGTGGAGACAGGGCCTACTTAAAGAAGGGCTTGGCAGGGTGTGGTGGGCACGCTTGTAATCCCACCGTTGGGGAGGCTGAGACAGGATTGTGATTCGAGGACAATTTCAGCTACTTAGGTCCTTTGCAACTCAGTGAGACCCTGTTTCAAAACTAAAAAGACGCCGGGCGTGGTGGCGCACGCTTGTAATCCCTGCGCTTGGGAGGTGGAGACAGGAGGATCGCGAGGTTTGAAGCCAGCTTCACACACTGGCTTAGGAGACCCTGTTTCTAAATAAAAAATATATATGTATATAATAGGTCTGGGAGTGTAGCCCAGAGGTAGAAGGGCTTCCAGGAACCCCAGTACCACACACACAGAAAAAAAAACCCTAAAGACTAGAAAATAGGGCTGGGGTGTAGCTCAAAGGTACATTGCTCCTGAGTTCCATCCCCGGTACTGCAAAAACAAGAGAACAAGAGGAGCTTGGTCAGATCAGGCACTTAGCCCTTGAGCTCAGGACCATGGCCAGCCACTGTCCATTGCCAGAGGGCACACCCTGCCATGACAGCCAGCTCAGTTCTGCCTCTGGAATTACTGAGAGGAGCGACTCCCTGCCTCCAGGATGCCTTTGGAAACTTACAGGTGCCTGGGTGCGTGGGACAAGGGCCAAAGCCCCCTCCAGCCTCCAGGCCTCCCCTCCACTCACCTTGTTAGTTCACTCCTTAAAACCTTCTGTCCAGCTGGCATGGCGGTGCACGCTTGTAATCCCCGCACTTGAGAGGCTAAGTCAGGAGGATCACAGAGGTTCGAAGCCAGCCTCAGCTACTGAGTGAGGCTCTCAGCAACTTATTGAGACCCTGTTTCCAAATAAAGGTCTGGGAGTGTAGCCTGGAGGTTGAAAAGCCCCTGGGTTCCACCCCCAGTACCACCAAAAAAAACCCTCTGTCACCCTAACCTAGCGTGGTTTACCTGGAGCACTACCATGCCCAGTTGTCTTCTGGTTTCACCCCACCATCGTGGTGAGGTGCGCCTTCTCCTCCCTCCTCAGGAGGCAGCTGTGTACCCCTCTCTCTGCTTGCCTTTTCCTGACCAGAGTGAACTCCAGCTCCCCCAGGAAGCCTGTGCTCAGCACCCTCCTCCCTGGGGCTCCCTCAGCCACCTCAGTGACTGTCCTTTTCACTCTGGGTGGTCTCCTGTCCTGCTTGTTTCTCCACACACCCTAAACCCTGGTGGTGGTAGGCGTGCAGAGGTCTTGGTACGAGGCCAGCCCTGGGAACGGGCGCTGACGTGTGGGAGTGAAATGGCGCGTGTGCTCGCTCTGTCTAGGCTAGGAAGGTGCTTCTTGACAGGATCTTAAAGAGCTAGTTTTTCTTGGTCAAGACCCAGCTACTTGGGAGGCTGGGGAAATTGGATGGTTTGAGTCCACGAGTTCAAAACCAGCATAAGCAACACAGAGCCCGGCTAAAAAAACAAAATAACAAAGATAGCCAAGGCGTGACTTTAACCCCACTTTTCTGCTGCCAGGGCTCTGGTGACCTGGTGGTTATCGCCACCAGTGGGTCTGCAGGGCTGGGCCAGCAGCAGTAGCCCTGTGTCCATAGCGCACAGGACCTCATGGGCACCACGCGCTGTCCCACTGTGCAGGGCGTTGCCCAGGGCCCAGTGAAAAGGGGCATCAGGATGGGAGCTGCTGCCTGGGATGCGAGTGTAGGCAGCTAGTTGTCTGAGTCGCTGAGAACAGATCTTTGGTGGCGATTATTTACTCAGTGTGTGGTCAGCGGTCTCTTCTCAGCTCCTGAATCATTCTTCTAATAAGATTCCACACCTGCATTTAAAATCGATGTTTATAAAAACATTACTTTGGCTGAGTGTAGACCAAGGCGGTTTAGGAGTGAAATCATTGTGTTTTACAGAGAGAGCTTGATGTCGTTCCGCATTTGGCTTTGAAACTATGCCATATAGATTTAACAAAGGTCTGTCTTTAAAACAGCACATTGTGCCAGGCTGGTGGTGCACCCTTGTAATCCCAGTACTCAGGAGGCTAAGATAGGAGGATCACAGGTTCAAAGCCAGCCTCAGCAATTTAGTGAGGCCCTCCACCACTTAGTGATACTCTGTTTCAAAATAAAGAATAAGGGCTGGGGGTATAGCTCAGAGGTAGAATGCCCCTGGATTCAATTCCCAGTAACACACACACACACACACACACACACACACACACACACACACCCCTTCCCTTGTGGGCTGCACAGCACCCTGACTCAGCGTCCCCTGCTGTGCGGGGAGCCTCTTTGTGGCCCTGGGCTTCTTACCTTGAGATGCAGCATGGCTTATGGTTCCATGCCACTTCCCCTGCTGTGCGGGGCTCAGAGTGAGGGTCAGGCGCCCTCCTGGCCCAGCCCATCAGCAGCCCCCTCTCAGGCCACGCCCCTCTACCCTAGCAGCATCCACACTGCCTGTTAGCAGCAGCAGAAAGTACTCAGGAGCGCACACGCACGCGCTCACACACACAGTCGTTCGAAGAGCAGTACAGTGGTGGGCGTTCACCAGTGTCCGTAGGATTGGTCCCAAGAAAACAGACCTGTGAAAGAATTAAATATTTCTCTGGCCATATGTAACGCTTAAAGAGCACACCTTAGTAAGAAATACTTTGCAGAGAAATGATCCTTACTGTTAAAATGTTATCCAGTGTCAGGTTTCTTGGAAAGAATAGGAGCACTGTGCCTTCACCCCAAGCAGTGGCCCAGGCCTGCGGGGACCCTGCCACCATTAGCAGCCAGCAAGAGTGCTGAAGCCCAGAGATGCAAAAATAGGCTTCCAGGGCCCCTGCAACTAACAAGACCCTGTTTTAAAATAAAATTGGGCGAGGGGCAAAACTTGAAAGGTTGCCTCTGAGTTCCATCCCCAGTACCAAAACAAAATAAACCCACCCACCGAGGTGTCACAGCTAGAGCGCGGTTCTCTTCCCTTCTGTTGCTCCTCTAAGTGAATGGTTCATATGTTTCTGCAAAAGTTTTTCTGAGTTATTCAAATTAAGATAGCATAAAGCAGGCCTCGTGTTGGCAGCTGTGTCTTGGGCATTGTTGGTGCGTGCCTGCCTCCCCGCATGGCTGGGCATGAAGTTGGCAGGGGAGGGAGCCCCGCTCTCAGACACGGCTTCATGGCTCTGCGCAGGGCCTGAGGACCCGCTGCGGCCCCTTCCTGTTGTCAGCCGTGCGCAGAGCTGCTGGGTCTCAGGTGGAGTACAGTTGGAGGAGCCCTTTCCGGGGTCCCTGTGTAGTCTGGGGCTCCCTCTAGCTACAGAAGCAACATGGCACATCTGTCCTGGGCCAGGAAGCAGGAAGTTGGAGGGTTGTGAAATTGGAGCGGTGGGTCAGTCGTGCCTAGATGCAGGCACTTGAGGCACAGCACCGGGAATGGTCTGGGATGGGGAAGACCAGGCGGGAGCAGCAGGCAGGGCAGGCGTGAGTGACTCCCCGCAGCGTGGGCGGGATCCCCTTTCATCTGATGGCTGAGTGCTTGCCTGTCCGTGCCGCTCTTTCCCATTGGCTGCAGTGGACATGGGGGATGGACACTCAGGTGTTTTCCCTAAGGCGGCACTCTCTTCCATCTGGCTTTGCGTGGCCGGCCTGCTCCCTGCAGAGCAGGGCGTCTGTCTCCAGGAGCCCTGGGGTGGCGGCCCATCCGAGTGTGCACGGGCTGACTGCCCACGCCTCACGGGCTGGGTCTGGGGGGTAGTGGCACAGCATCCTCAGAGTTGTGACTGGCTTTTGCCTTTTCAATCCCTTCGGTCTGGAAGCGAGTGATAGACAGCCAAGCAGAGAAACTGAAAGAGCTGGACAAGGAGATCCGGCCCTTCCGGCAGAGCTGGGAGGAAGCAGACAGCGTGAAGAGCAGCGTGGAGTCCCTCCAGAACCGCGTGACGGAGCTGGAGAGCGTGGACAAGAGTGCGGGGCAGGCTGCTCGGAACACGGGTGAGTGTGTGGCGGGGCGTGCAGCACGTGCTCCTCCAGCAGCCAGTCGCAGGCGACGTGTGTGGAAGCAAGAGGCCTCAGCGAGGACAGACGGCGTGGGGAGGCCGGGGCCTGCTGGCCAGGGTGCTCCCGCCACATCCAGCAGGCCCCGGGGACCGGAGCAGACAAGGCAGGCAGCAGAGACCTCGTGCACTCAGAGCAAGCACTTACGGCATGACTGTGTGGGAAGGGTTGAGCGTGGGAGGAAACAGGGTTATCACGGTGCAGATGGAGGGATGGGGTTGGCCGTGGGGCAGCTTGGGTGGGAGAGCATGCTGGTGGCCTGAGGGCATCAGGGCCAGGGCAGGGAAACAGGCAAGTGGCCGGCCGGCGCCTTCCCCAAGGGCTTCTGCAAGGAGGTGGCGCCTGAGGTGGTGGCCTGATGCGGGGTTGAGGGAGGGAGGCTGTGCTGGAGCAGCCTCCCTGGCCGCAGGCTCAGGCCCCGGCGGCTCCCGCCTCCACGCGGCCCAGCACAGCGGGCTGCACGCGGCCATCAGCGTGGATGCTGGTGTGGGCTCGCTTTTCTGGCCTCGGGCGCCGCGTGTCTCATTTGCCGTGTCTCTCCTCGCCTGCGGCAGGCTTGCTGGAGTCCCAGCTCAGCCGGCACGACCAGATGCTGAGCGTGCATGACATCCGCCTGGCCGACATGGACCTGCGCTTCCAGGTCCTGGAGACCGCCAGCTACAACGGCGTGCTGATCTGGAAAATCCGGGATTATAAGCGCCGGAAGCAGGAGGCCGTCATGGGGAAGACCCTGTCTCTTTACAGCCAGCCTTTCTACACCGGCTACTTTGGCTATAAGATGTGTGCCAGGGTCTACCTGAACGGGGACGGGATGGGAAAGGGGACGCACCTGTCGCTGTTCTTTGTCATTATGCGTGGCGAGTACGATGCTCTGCTGCCGTGGCCCTTTAAGCAGAAAGTGACGCTCATGCTGATGGATCAGGGCTCCTCTCGGCGCCACCTGGGAGATGCATTCAAGCCCGACCCCAACAGCAGCAGCTTCAAGAAGCCCACGGGCGAGATGAACATCGCCTCCGGCTGCCCTGTCTTTGTGGCCCAGACTGTTCTTGAAAACGGGACATATATTAAAGATGATACAATTTTTATTAAAGTCATAGTGGATACTTCGGATTTGCCTGACCCCTGACAAGTAACTGGGGAGGTGGAGTTAGCAGAAGGTAGCTCCTCCTGGGGTTGGAACCGTCTGTCTTCACTGAGGCCCTTGCTCTCAGAAGAAAGGACCTTGTGGGACGGAGGAAGCGGCAGGAGGCAGATGCGCGGCCGGCGGGAGAAGCCACTCGCGGAAACACCCCAATGCGTTTTCTATAGACTAGCCACACCTCGCTCTGGAGAATTATTTATCCTTCGATGAGATAAATACTGCTATCAGAGAAGGTCTTCATTTTCATTTTTAAAGATCTAGTTAAGTAAGGTGGAAAACATATATGCTAAACAAAAGAAACATGATTTTTCTTCCTTAAACTTGAACACCAAAAAGAAAACACACGTGGGGATAGCTGGACCTGTCAGCATGATAAGAAAAAGGAGAATTTATGAAATAATAATGCAGTTCTGGTATATTCATTCTAAGATTCAAGAGTGCAATCTTGTTTCAAATATAGTATATTGTCTATTTTTAAGGCCTCATCTGGTCTCTGTTTTAATAATTTGTTTGTCAGAAGACCCTGAAATACACCTAGGTCTTTTTTTTTAAGTCTCTAAATTCAGAAATCATTTTTTAATTTAAAGTTCTACAAATAATTGTTACTGCAAACATTTTGTTTTAAAACGTTGATAGACTGATATTTCTTGGAAGAAAATGTAAAATATCAAACAGTGGTTATCACTTGTGATAGGAGAGAGAATATTCAACCTGTTGTTATTTCTCGTTAGAAATGTAAACCTTCGATATCTGTCGTAGTTAATGACACTACTCAAAATTATTACGAGAGGGACGTTGCTCATGGATGCTGTGCATCATCTTCAGGTTTATAATTGTTTTCACCCTAAAATAGGGCACTAGTTGAACTTTGGAGTTCTAAACAAAGTCCTGTAGGTTTTTAAAATTCTGCCCCGTGTCCAGACAAGCTCTGTTGCTGACGGCACTCCCTGTGCGTCTTCGCTGGTCGGTGGTCTCCGGGAGCACCGCGATTGCGTAAAGGCGGCGGCACACGGTACCTGTGCCTTCGGTGCGGCTCGCTGCTTCTCAGCCTGGGTCTGCGTGCGCTGGGTTCTAGACAGTGATGGTGTAAGCTGGCTTCTCTCTCCACCACCACAGCTGCCCCGTGAGGGCCCTCCCACACCAACGCCTCCATGCCTGCCGCGCCCGCTTAGCTCCCACAGCTCCCAAACGCCAGGCCCCACCTCAGGGCGGCAGGCTCCCAGGAGCTGGCTGCCCGGTGGGAAGGGTGCCCGGCAGTTGTGCCCTCTGCTCGCTGTGCGGCTCCCAGTGGTCCGCTGCGCTTGGAAGCCTGGAGCTGCCCCGCGTGCCCTTGCTATGCACCACGCTCCACGGTGCTCTTACACTGATGGGTGCTACACGCGACGGGTGCTTCTTAGGCAAAACCAATGTGTGCGAACACCGCATCTGTGCCACTCGCCCCAAAGGCGCGCCCACGATTGGCCAGCTGGGCTGCGCGTTGAGACTGCCTGCCCTGGCTCTCCCATGGCTGCGTGGGGACAGCTGGGTTGGTGCCCAGCGGCCCTCCTCGCCTCTGGTGCTGCCGCCTGTCCTGGGTGTGCCTTCGCCCCAGTGCCTGCTGGAAGTGCCCTCCCGCACACCCGTCCCCAAGCGTCCACAGCCGCCTCAAGTCCAGGCACCCTCCATGCCCGGCCCGGCCCAAACGCTGGCCTCCGCCTGCCGCTCCTGCTCCCGCTGCTAGCACTGCCCTGCAGCTGGTCGGTGTCCTTGGCTCTGGCCCAGGGGCGAGTCACCATCCCTGCCCCTGAGAGGACCTGTTGCGGAGGCTGCCGCCCGCTCTGAGTTGCCCCCAGCCCAATGCCTGGGTGCCGCCTGGCAGGCCTACCTGGCCTCCTGGGGCGACGCCCTGCAGCTCCCTCCCCTCCCCCTTCCCCTCGGGAAGCTCACGCTGTGCAGCAGGTCTGGTAAAAGGTGCTTCTGCACCCGGCCCTGGCGAGGGTGCGGCCCCAGGCTCCTTAGTGGGACTTAAGGCCCCTCCCTGTGGGGTGCTGGGCCACCTCCCCACTCCCACAAGTGTGGTTCCTGGCCACCTCACTGCCCCTGGGGAGGGCTCGCTGGTGGAGTGGAGGGGCGTGCCTTTGCACTCTCGTGTGACCTGCTGGGGCGCAGCGGGAGGGGGCGAGCGGGCGCCCCAATGCTCCATCCCAGCATTCCTTGGTGCCCCATTTGGTGCTCGTGGCTGAGGCATGGCCGCCCTCCCCCTTCGTGGGTCCCAGCCACAGGAGCAGAGGGCGGCCACACACTGTGCTCTGGGCTGTGCTTCCCATCAGCTAAAAGTGACAAATGCCACAGAACAGGACTGCCCGCCCGCCAGAGGCGCCACCACTGCCCCGTGCTGTCCCACCACGCGCCATCCTGACATTGCCGAGGCCGCGCCTGCCACAGGGGCTGCTGGCCGTGCATGCCAGGGCACGGCAGGTGAAGTGTGCTCCACACAGAGGTGGCCAGAAACAAGCTAGGGCCCACAGCTCGGCTCTGATCCCTGCCCTTCCCGCGTGAGCCCTGCCCAGGTCCCTGCAGCGCCACTGCCGCCACATCGGCCTCCCTCCACCACACTGGCCAGCCGCAGAGGACAGGCCAGGCGTGGCTCGTGGGACAGCCAGCTGCCTCCCAGAACGCCTGTCTGCCAGGTCCTCGTGCTCGCAGTGCCGGCTGCCCTGTGGTTGGCATTAGCGGTACTGCTCCGTTCAGCAGTGTCTGGCCTGGCATCCCCACAGCAATGGACAACACCTAGCAAAGGGAGCGAGTGTCCGAGAGGCGAGGACGTCCAGGGGCGCAGGCCTTGTGGCCGGGCCACACCACCTCTTCCCGGCACACTGTGGAGTGCGTCTGGCCGGCATCCGTCAGCCCTGGCAGGGTGGCGGCGTAACGGACTGGATTACCATAGGTCAGTCAGGAGCGCAGACCCTGGTCCCCACCCCCAAAACACGACCCCGGGCTGGGGTCATCTGCACAGTGGAAGGGCGCGGAGCTTAGGATGTTCTTCCAGGCCAGAGCCTTGCCACTCGGCTGCAGAAGCAGCCCTGGGGTCTGGGAGCGGCCGTCCCCAAGCCCCCGCTCGGCCCGAGACATGGTCCTGTCTTCCGCTTGAAATCGCTGCAGCTCTGTCTTCTCCAAAGTCTATCTCACATGCCCTCAAGGGTCAGCAGGTGACCTGGTCATCGTCACTGTCTCGACCTGGCTGGTGCTCTTGTCGCAGGGAGCTGGGATGGGGTCCAGAGAGATGCGGCCAGGAGGCCATCCCAAAGGCTGGGCCCACCTAGGGGAGTTCCGCGCGAGGTGTGCCCTGGATGCCGGTGCCAGGCGGGAAGACAGGGTGGCCCCCGCTGTGGCTGGTTGCCATGGGCGAGAAGGCAGAGTGGCCAAGCAGAGCCCTCTCGTCTCCCTGCTGCACTGCCAGAGCCCAGCTTCAAGCCGTGAGAAGGCTCAGTCCATTGCTGTGGCACTCCTGTGAGTAGTGATGACTGGTCTTATACTTAGTCCCCTCAGAAAAGTCAGATTACCTTCAACAGCAAACTAAATGGCTTAATCGGAAACTCAAAAGCCGGCCTCATTTCCAAGGATTGGTCTCTAGGAGAACTCTGAGGAAGAAGTGTGGAAGTCACTTTCCCTGCAGACCGTGCAGAGCTGCGTCTGTTCTGACGGTACTCCCCTTGTGTTCAGTTCTATACCCAAAAACAAAGACCAAAGAAGGCCAATCTCTCATTTGACTGCATTTTTAATCTGCCTGTTTTAAAAAGCTGCCGTCTGTAGTCCCTGTTTGCTGTGAGGACCCGTCTTGACAGTCCCAGTGACCGTGGCGGTGGCCGCGGCCGTGTGCTCTGCTCTGCTAAGGAACGGTGTGAGCTACTGCTCAGCAGCTCTGCTGTCGCTAGGAGCTAGCAACGTGTCTGATTTCCAGGTAGCATTATGTTTTATATTTTGTTTACTGTATATTGTGTGTGGTTTTATTTGGTATTTATTTGTGTTTTGAGGTCTTGCAATGTTTTTGTTTCTGATGCTAATAACTAAAGTTTGTAAGACTGTAGAATGCAAAACTTTGACATGCTCAACTGTCTCATTAGAGGAAAATAAATCTGATTAAGAGTCCTGGTGTCTTATCACACTGTCTCGCAGCCGGGCTTCGGGCAAGGGCCGGGGCTGCGTCCTCCCAGGCCGTTCTCCCAAGAGGCTGTGGCGTCCCCGTCCTGAACTCTCTAGTGATTTTGTGTGAAGGCCGCCTTGTACCCTGGGTCCTGTGGCTCGCGTACGGTTGCCAGTGGGGCCGCCCTCGTGTCTCCCCGTCCAGGCCTGGTGCAGGGAGCCCTGTATCTCCCTTGAGGTGCCCTGGGTTGAGGTGGGGACGCCACCTGCCTCCCCCATCCTACTCCCCGAGGCCACCTGCAGCCCCCATCACACCTGCTGTGTGGCACGGCCCGCCAAGACACAGCTGAGGGCCAGGTCTGGAGGAGATGCCACCAGCGTGCAGGGAGGGCCAGGCCCAGGAACAAGCCCCCCAGACCCACCATCCCAGCCAGAGCGTCCCAGGACTGGGGCAGGCCCGCTTCACAGGGGGGCTCGCCGCCTCAGGGGACACACCTCGCCAGTCCCTGTCCTAAGTCCATGCAGCCCGTCCACCTCCCGGGGCCACCTCCTAGCATGCACAGGTGCCACCACCACCCAGCACGCGTGTGCTGCAGTGTGCTGACGGGGACCGGGGGCTCTCAGCTCCCTCAGGGGGGCTGCCACCTGGGACCTCAGAAACGGGGTCTTTCTCTTGGCCCTTTCAGGATTTCTTCCTCTGAGTCCTCCAAGAGAGGAAGGCTCAGACCTGCTGGACTTGGCCCCGGGCTAGAGCGTGGGAGAGCAGGGCCAGGCTGGATCCCACCCTCGTCCAGCCCTGCGGCGGCTCCTGTTGCCCACCTGCCCTGAGGTGTTGCTAGGATCACAGATGGACCCCAGGCAGCAAGTCCAGGAGTTTGCGGTTTTCTGAAAGTAGATAGTTGCATAATCCAATGCCAGCTTGGCTATATCTTATTATTTATTTAATTTGTGACACTGAAGATGGAACCCAGGGGCCTTCTACCTCTGAGCTATATCCCCAGCCCTGTTTTATTCTTTTATTTTGAAACAGGGTCTCACTAAGTTGCTGAGGTTGTCCTTGAACCTACAATCTTCCTGTCTCAGCCTCCCAAATACTGGGATTAGAAGTGTGTGCCACCATGCCCAGCTTATATCTAATTTTATTTATTTACTTATTTATTTTTGGAAATGGACATTGAACCCAAGGACATTCTAACTCCAAGCTACACCCCAGCCCTTTATGTTTTTATTTATTATTTATTTATTTGTGGCACTGGGGATGGAACCCAGGGGAATTCTACCGTTGAGCTACAACCCCAGCCCTAGTTTTTATTCTTTATTTTGAAACAGGGTCTCACTGAGTTGCAAAAGGCTGCACTAAGTAGCTGAGGCTGGCTGCAAACCATGATCCTCCTGTCTCAGCCTCCCAAATACTGAGATTACAAGCATGCGCCACCACATCCGGCTCTAGGTGTTTTTAAAACAAGATATAAACCAGGCATGGGAGGCTGAGACAGGAGGATCAGATTCCTAGCCAGCCTTAGCTACTTAGTGAAGCCTGCCACAACTTAGACTCTGTTTCAAAATAAAGAAAAAAAAATAGGACTGGGGTTGTAGCTTGGAGGTAGAATGCCCCTGGGTTCCATCCCTAGAGCCAGGCATGGTGGCACACGCCTAATCCCAGTGCTCGGGAGCCTAAGGCAGGAGAGTGTCAGGTTGGGTGGGGTCAGTCTTGGCAGCTTAGCAAGGCAGAGCTCTGCAGCTTCCTGAGAACCTGTTTCTAAATGCAAAATTAGGTAGGGCTGGGGGCGTGGCCTGGAGGTAGACCGCCCCTGGTCCAACCCCAGGGCCACAGACACCTAGAGAACTAAGGGGCCCAGCAGACACGACCTCGGGCAGGCTGCACACCCTGCACCTCCACATGTTCTGTCGCCAGAGGGGGTTCTCCTTTGCTTCCGCTCCCAGGAGCCCTGTGGGCTGCGCTCTCACAGGGCATAGGCACCCAGCCTGCAAGGCCACAGGCCCGCAGGAGACCCTGGGTGACCTTGGTGGCCTGCCAGATGACCCAGAGGCCCCCACCACTGTGGCACCCTGGGGCCACCAGGGCCATGGCTCTGAGGTCCGTGGGGTTCTCCCTGTCGCCCCACTTCTCCCAGGGAGCTCAGGGCCAGTCGCCAGGTCAGCCAGCCCCTCCACGGGCCCCGCTGGGGCAGCATCCTGTGCCGGAAGCGGCCTCTTCCAGCCAGCCTTTCCCGGGACTCAGGAAGACAGATGACAAGCCTGTGGAGGAGGGCCAGCAGGGGACCGGCAGCTGCGGACAGGGGAGGCCAGGGGCTTTGCTCAGGAGCAGATCCTCCAGTACCCCCAAGCCAAGGCCCTCCACTGTCCATATCCACGGCTGCGCCCCCAGCCCTCCCCAGCCAGCGGCGCAGCAGGGGCCCCCGGTGCCTGCCACCCACTCTGCAGGCGCAAAATGAGGCCGGCCCTGTGACTGCCGCCTCACAGCACTGGGGAGGCTGGGCATGGGCCTGGGGCATCTACCTCCCAGCTACAGCCCCAGCCTCAAGGGTCTCACTAGGTTGTGGAGGGGTTAAGTAGCTGAGGCTGGCCACGAACCTGCTATCCTCCTGCCTCAGCCTCCCAAATGCTGGGATTATAGATGTGTGCCACCACACCTGGCTCCAGCCCTATTTTTTTATTCTTTTTTTTTTTTTTTTTTTTTTTTTTGGCGGGTCTGGGGATGGAACCCAGGGGCATTTGACCTCCGAGCTACAGCCCCTGTCCTATTTTTTATTCTTTATTTTGAAACCAGGTCTCACTGAGTTGCAGAGGGCCTCACTAAGTAACTGAGGCTGTCCTCAAACCGCGATCCTCCAGGTCTCAGCCTCCCGAATGCTGGGATTACAAGCGTGCCCACCACGCCCAGCTTATTCTTTATTTTTTAAACAGGGTCTCACTAGGTTGTGGAGGGCCTAGTACCTGAGGCTGGCTGTGAACCTGCGATCATCCTATCTCAGCCTCCCAAGTACTGAGATTATAGGCATGTGCCACCACACCAGTCCTCACACAGCTTTTATTTTATTTTATTTTATTTTTGGCAGGTCTGGGGATGGAACCCAGGGGCATTCGATCTCCAAGCTACACCCCCAACCCTATTTTTTATTCTTTATTTGGAAACCGGGTTTCACTGAGTTGCAAAGGGCCTCACTTAGAAGCTGAGGCTGTCCGTGAACTGTGATCCTCCGTCTCAGCCTCCCGAATGCCGGGATTACAAGTGTACACCACACCCGGCTTCTCACAAAGGTTTTGAACACAGCAAGGGTATAATTGGCCCGGCCTCATCCATGCCAGTGGAGACCCCTCCTCCCCAGTTCACAGCCCCCGCCATCAGGACCCTGGCCTCCCGCTGCTCGCCCCTAGGGCCTCTCTCCGGCCGGCCCTCCAGCACAGGCCAGCCAGCCCAGCCTCTGCCACCTCCAGTCCACCCAGACTGGCGGCGGCATCTCTCCAGGAAGGCCCTGCCTTCGGGGCCCTGCCTCCACACAGCAGTATAGAAATGGCGGTGCTGGGCCACACCTGACCCTGCACACCCTGAGCAGGTCCCCCAGAAGAACTGGTCCCTCAGAAGCCGTGACCCCCAGGCGAAGGGCCCAGAGTGCCCCAGCGCAGGCTGCGCCCCACGGGTGGGAGTCTTGGGTGGGGTGCGGGCGGGCGGCGGCCTGAGGGGAGGAAGACCTCGCAGCCGCCCTCTGCCCTGATGGCTCCAGCTAGTCCCCAGCCAGCCACCATCCGCCAGCCCGCCTCGCCCGCCTGCCCTCCCAGTGGACCTCACCGACGTCCACGTCCACTCAGCATCTGTCCTGCCCCTCTGTTGCTCTGTCCACTCACCCAGCCGCCAGCCACTGTACACGTCCACCCTCCTGACCCACCACTGTCCTCAACCACCGCCGGCTCCATCCATCCCCACCCAGGGCCAGACACTGCCTGCGCCAGGTGCCACTCATTTGCCAGCACCATGCCCCATCTGTCCGTCCATCCATCCTCCACGCCCCGTCCGTCCGTCCGTCAGTCCATCCTCCCCGCCCCGTCCGTCGGTCCGTCCATCCTCCACGCCCCACCACCAGCCGCGGGCCACCAGGAGTCTGCGTGCCCGTCCCCCTCCGGCCGGCAGAGTGGACGTCCAGGCTCAGCAGCGCGCCTGGCCACGCCCCGCGGGGTGAATGTGTAACCGCGAGCCCCGGACGCGGCGGGCAAAGTCTGGGCACCGCGGCGGCGGCGGCGGCGGCGGCATGGCGCGCGTCCTGCTGTGGCTGCAGCTCTGCGGTAGGCCCCGCTCCCGACCCCAGGCCGGCCCGGCGCGGGCGGGGTCCCGCTCACGGCCTCCCCTCCCCGCAGCAATGGCCCGCGCCGCCCTCAAAGTGTGGGTGCCCGACGTGGACTTCGACACCGCCACCAACTGGAGCCAGAACCGGACCCCGTGCGCGGGCGGCGCCGTCCACTTCCCGGCCGACAAGGTGCGGGCGGGGGCCGGCGGGCGGGGGTCGGCGGCGGGCGGGCGGGGGGCGGCGGGCCAGCCCAAGCCCGACGCGCTTCTCCCGCAGGCGGCGGCCGTCCTGGTGCGCGGGAGCCTGGCCGTCTCGGACGTGGTAAGCGGGGCGGGGGGGCGGCGCGGACCCTCGGGCGTGCGGCCCCATGGACACCGCGCGCTCATCCGGGCCGCGGAGCCCGCACCCCGCACCCCGGCTGCCCTGGGCTCTGGCCGGGAGGAGGCTGCGGCCTCACCTGCACCCCGCGGGCGGCTCGGGAGCTTTCTCCGGGGTGCAACCCAGGACTCACCCGAGCTGCACCCCAGCCCTGGCCAGGTCCAGGGGCGCCCCGCAGGGGGTGGGCCCCTCCTCTGGAGAAGCAAGGACTTGTTTTTATTTGGGCACTGAGGACGGGACCCGGGGAGCATACTGCGTCCGAGCTGTACCCCAACCCCGTTTAAGTATTTGAGACAAGGTCTTGCCAGGTTGTTGCGGTCTAGGTGGGTTTTGAACCCGACATCCTCCTGTCTCAGCTCCCACACACTGGGATTCCTTGCAGCTCGGCCTCACCACCTGCGGCATCTACGCTGCACAGGATCTGGATGCTCCCTGGATGCTCACAGCCTTTTCTTCCCCTGAGCCGCGCCCCTGGCCCTAGTTTATCCTTTTACTTGGAGCAGGGTCTAAGTTGCAGAGGACCTCCCTAAATCACTGCCGGGACTGGCCACCAACCTGCTGTCCTCCCGTCCCAGCCGGCCAAGTACTGAGTTTATAGGCATGCACCACCGCGCCGTGCTCAGCGTTCAGTGATTTAGCAATCTAGTGAGATCCCGTTTACAAACAAAAATTAAAAGGGCTAGGAGCGCAGCTCAGAGGAGAATGCCCCGGGGTTCAACCCCTGGTACCACCAAATGGGGCTATAATCAGAGGAAGACTTTAGCCCCAGAAAACGCGCACACAGGCTTACAGTGCACCCTGCCGCCCTTTCTCCCCTCATCTGTCCTCCTCTCTCTCTGAAGCCTCTGGGTTTCCTTCCCTCCTCCCCTCCTCTAAGTAGGTTTGCAGAATGGGTCTTCAAATGGCACTCGTTCTAAGGATGTTTTTATTGTAGGCTCACACCTGAAAGGCGGTTTAGCTGGATATAGAAGTCCAGATGGAAAGTTCTTTTTTTTTTTTTTTTAACATGTAAAAGCGTTCTTTCTGCATCCATTGGTCTTGCTGGGAACGTGGAGGTTTTTTCCTGTTTGGATGACCTGTTCCTTCTCTTTGAGGTTTCGAGAAGGTTCTCTTTGTCTTTGATTAAACATATTGTCATGTGTCCAAGTGTGGGGGTTTCCACTTCCCCTTTTTGGCACTCGATTGAGGCTTTCAAACTTCCTTCAAATCCGGGAAATTCGTCTTGTTTCTTCCATCGTTTCTTCTTTCCCCTCCTTATATTAAACCTGGACCCTCGGATGCCCACCCTTCTGTGCCTCAGGGTCCTCTTCCCTGCCCTCCTCTGGGGAGCTTGGACACAAACGCCCACAGTCCAGGGAGCTCTGGGTCAGCCCCAGTGTTCATCTCACCTGCTTGTGTTTATTATTGCAATTGCCACATTTTATTCTTATTTCCCTTTGGTGTTTAGACTTTTTTTTTTTTTGGGGGGGTTGGTACTGGGGATTGAAACCAGTTATCCTCTTGTCTCAGACTTCTAAGTAATGAGATTCAGACATTCCAGGTGTGCACTACCACACCTGACTATGTTTTGTGATGCTGGAATTGAACCCAGGACTAAATTATTAATTCTAGGAAGATCTCTGAGCTACACGGCTTACCGTGTGTGTGTGTGTGTGTGTGTGTGTGTGTGTGTGTGTGTGTGTGTGTGTGTGTGTTACTGGGGACTGATCCTAACCTAGAGGCATCTATCTTATCTCTGATTTGCAACCCCAGCCTTATTTTATTCTCACACAGCCTTACTCACTAGGCTGCTGAGGCCGGCCAGGAACCTGCGATCCTCAAGTACTGGGGTTAAAGGCGTGTGTACCACCAGGCTGGATACAGTGTTTTTTTTTTTTCCCCCCAGTACTGGGGATGGAACCCAGGGGCACTCTACCTCTAAGCTACACCCCCACCCGCTAGCTGAGAATGTCTTCTAACCCGCGATCCTCCTGTCTCAGCCTCCCAAGTACTGGGATTGCAAGCATGTGCCACCATGATGGACTTTCTCAAGAGTGTGTGTGTGTGTGTGTGTGTGTGTGTGTATCTGTCACTGGGAATTGAACCCAGAGGCATTTTACCTGTGAGCTAAACTCCCAACCCGATTTTCTTATTTGGAAACAGGGTCTCACCTAGTTGCCAAGGCTGGCTTCGAACCTGCCTCGGCCTCCCACGTCCTGGGATTACAGGGCGCAGCACCACACCTGCGTCCTCGTTCTTTCTAGTCACCTTGTTCGTTTCCAGCTGTGATACCTCTCCTTTCCCAGGAGCTCCGGGGCTCCCGGTGCCCTGGAGCGCCAAGCCCCCAGGTGGGCAGGCGCAGTGAGGGGCCGCCCCTCGCCCTCCAGCCTCCCTGTCCCGACTCCTCCCCGACCCCCGGGGCCTGTGAGGTCCTTGGGCTGGGGCGCCGGCCCAGTCCTCCGGGGCCTCGGCTCCGGTCCCTCCCCGGGCGGCGCGCCCCTCCTCTTTGCGGGGCTGGGGCTGAGCCCGGGGTCGCCCGCCTCGGAGCTGCACCCCCGGGCGACGAGAGCCGGCCCACGAGGTCGCGGGGCGCGGGTGCGGGCTGGGGTCACCGCAGCGGCCGGCGCCTCCCGGGTCCGCCGCGCTCAGCCCGCGCCTCCGCAGCTCCTGCCCCGGGACGGCGAGCTCGAGCTGGGCCCCGGAGCCGGATTCAGCGCCGCGGGGGCCGCCGCGGGCGGGGCGCCGGGCTGCGGCGCGGGTGAGTGGGGGCGGAGGGGGCGGGCGAGGGGGCGGGCGGGAGGGGATGGAGGGAGCGGGAGGGGGCGGGGCGGGCGAGGGGGGCGGGCCGGGGGCGGGGCTCAGGCCGCGCCTCCCCAGGGCCCCCCGCGCTCTTCCGCGACCCCGACCGCTTCTCCTGGCTCGACCCGCACCTGTGGCGCTCCGGGGACGCGGACGAGGACGAGGCGCGCGGCTTCTTCTCCGTGGACGCCGAGCGCGTGCCCTGCCGCCACGACGACGTCGTCTTCCCGCCCGGCGCCTCCTTCCGCGTGGGGCTGGGCGCGGGCGGCGGCCCGGTGCGCGTCCGCAGCGTCTCGGCGCTGGGCCGGGTGAGCGCGGGCGGCGGCGGGCCCGGGTGCTGGGCGCGCGGTGTCCCCGGTGCTGGGCGCGCGGTCTTTCCGGGGCTGAGCGCGCGGTCTCCCGCCACCTGCAGACGTTCGTGCACGACGAGGACCTGGCCGCCTTCCTGGCGTCGCGCGCCGGCCGCCTGCGCTTCCACGGGCCGGGCGAGCTGCACGTGGGCGCCGAGGCCTGCGCCGACCCGGCGGGCTGCGTGTGCGGCGACGCGGAGGTGAGCGCGGCCGGGACCCTGCGGCCGCCCCGCCCGCCACAGCCCCGCCCCGAGGCCGCTCCACCCGCCCCGCCCGCCACAGCCCCGCCCACCACAGCCCCGCCCCGAGGCCGCTCCACCCGCCCCGCCCGCCACAGCCCCGCCCACCGTCCCCGCCCCCGCAGACGCTGCCCTGGGTGTGCGCCGCGCTGCTGCAGCCCCGCGGAGGCCGCTGCCCCCCGGCCGCCTGCCGAGACGCGCTCCGGCCCGAGGGCCACTGCTGCGAGCTGTGCGGTGAGCCGCCCGCCCGCCCGCCCGCCCCGCCGCGCCCCGCCCGCCCCGCCGCGCCCCGCGCCCCGCGCCCCGCCGGCCCTGACCCCGCTCGTTGCAGGCGCCATCGTGTCGCTGAGCCCCGGCCCGGCCTTCGACCTGGAGCGGTACCGCGCGCGGCTGCGGGACGCCTTCCTGGGCCTGGTGAGGCGGGCGCGGGGACGGGGGACGGGGGACGCGGGGACGGGGGGCGCGGGGACCGGGGGGCGCGGGGACGGGGACGCGGGGACCGGGGGGCGCGGGGACGGGGGCGCGGGGACCGGGGGGCGCGGGGACGGGGGGACGGGGGGGCGCGGGGACCGGGGACGGGGAGCGCGGGGACGGGGGGCGCGGGGCCTCGCGCCGCCCGCTGACCGCGCCGTGTCCCCAGCCCGCGTTCCAGGGGCTGCGGGCCGCCGTGTCCAGGGTGCGCGCGCCCGGCGCGGAGGTCCAGGTGGTGCTGGTGGAGGCCGGCGCGGAGGCCGGCGCCGCGGGAAGGCTGGCCCGGGCCCTGGTGGAGGACGCGGCGGTGCACGGTACCCGGCCCGCCTCCCTCCCTCCTTCCTCCCCCCCTCCTTCCTCCCCTCCTTCCCTCCTTCCTTCCCTCCCCCCCCCCCGGCCCGCAGCGCTGAGCCTCGCTCCTCGCTCCCCGCAGGCGCGGCTCTGGGCGTGCTGGCGGCCGCGCTGCGGGAGTCCGGCGCGGCGACGGGCGGCCCGGCGGAGGGGCAGGCGCAGGCGGGCGCCGGCGCGGGGCTGGCGGGCGGCGTGGCGGCCGCGCTGCTGCTGCTCGGGGCGCTGCTGGGGGCGCTGCTGCTGCTGCTGCTGCGCCGCGCGGGGCGGCTCAGGTACGCGGGCGGCTCGGGTACGCGGGCGGCTCGGGTACGCGGGCGGCGGGGGGCGCGGGCGGGTCGGGTACGCGGGCGGGTCGGGTACGCGGGGCGGCTCGGGTACGCGGGCGGCTCGGGTACGCGGGCGGGTCGGGTACGCGGGCGGCTCGGGTACGCGGGCGGCTCGGGTACGCGGGCGGCTCGGGTACGCGGGCGGCGGGGGGCGCGGGCGGGTCAGGTACGCGGGCGGGTCAGGTACGCGGGCGGCTCGGGTACGCGGGGCGGCTCGGGTACGCGGGCGGCTCGGGTACGCGGGCGGCTCGGGTACGCGGGCGGCGGGGGGCGCGGGCGGCTCAGGTACGCGGGCGGCTCGGGTACGCGGGGCGGCTCGGGTACGCGGGCGGCTCGGGTACGCGGGCGGCTCGGGTACGCGGGCGGCTCGGGTACGCGGGCGGCTCGGGTACGCGGGCGGCGGGGGGCGCGGGCGCCTCGGCTCACTGCGCCGCCCCCAGGTGGACCCGGCGCCCGCCCGCGCCCGCGGAGACGCCCCTGGGCTTCTGCAACCCGGCGTTCGACGCGGCGAGCTCGGAGCGGCGGGTGAGCGAGGGCGGGGGCGAGGGCGGGGGCGGGGCGGGGGCGGGGTCGGGGGGCGGGCCGGGCCGGGCAGCCCCTGACGCCGCGCCCCTGCAGCCCGGCGAGCCGCCCGGCGCGGCCCCGAAGGTGGACAGCGGCGCGGCCCTCAGCTACTTCGCGAACCCGCTCTTCTCCGCGGAGACCGAGGCCTGACCGCGCCGCCCCCTCCCCGACCCCCGACCCCCGACCCCCGACCCCGGGCCGCCCAATAAACAGGACGTGTGCACTCCGCCCGGCGCCGCCCGCGCTGCTGCCGCCGCACTTGGGGGTGATGGTAAGGGCCCGTGAGGAAGCTGCCCGCCTTGTGAGCCGAGGACCGCGCGCCCTCCCCCAGGTGGCGCCCTCCCCCAGGAGCGAGCGCAGAGCCGGAGCCCCGCCGGTGGTGGCGGAGCTTCGCAGTGGGCGCCCTGCTGCGGCCATTCAGGCCTTCCGAGGACTCCAAGAGCCGCGCCCCTCGGAAGGACGCCGAGCAGGGCTGGCCGCCCCAGGAGCAGTGCTGGCAGGCCTGCCGATGGCCGCTCCTTTTTATTGCGGGCAGGGCTCCACGAGATTCCATTTTGAGCCTCACACATTTCATATTCCTCTTTTTCATCAAGGCTGGGGGTGCAGCTCAGAGGCGGAATGCCCGAGCTCAATCCCCGGCACCACAAAGAAAGAGAGAAAATAAGTATCTTTTCCAGTGATTAGGAAAAAAAAAAGACCACAGTACCGTGGCCAGCTGGGCGTCCCTGGAGCGTGGCCTTCTTCACGGCTCCAGGAGTTTTGGCCGCCAGGCTGGCAGCCTCACTTGGGATCCAGTGCTTGGGAAGCTGAGGCAGGAAGACTCAAGTTCAAGGCCAGCCTCAGCAGCTTGGCAAGGCCCTATGTAACCTAGTGCGACCGTTTCCAAATAAAAAACAATTAGGGCTGGGTGTGCCTCAGAAGTAGAACACCTGAATTGAATCCCGGGTACCCGCCCCCCCACAAAAGCATTTTAGGGTCCCATTTTTTTTGTTTTGTATGAATTTTTTTTTTTTTTGCAGTACTGGGGATGGAGCCTAGGGGCATTCTACCTCCAAGCTACACCCCCAGCCCTATTTTTTAGTCTTTTTAGTTTTTGAAACAGCGTCTCACTGAGTTGTGAAGGGCCTAAGTAGCTGAGGCTGTCCGCGAACCACGATCCTGTTCTCTGCCTCCCAAATGCTGGGAATACAAGCATGTGCCAAGAGCAAAGTAGATTCTGTAGGCCTGGCCAGACTCCTGAGCCAAGGGTCTGGGCAGCATTTTGCTTCACGGGTGGGCCTGGCACAGGACTCTGCTTGGCGGGCAGTCTTTATCTGTTTACTGGACCTGTGACAAAGGTTTCCAAGCTGCCGGGGAATCGTCTTTTGCTGGAGGTGACCTAGCGGTCATCTTGCTTGTCTGTGACCAGGTAATTGTCACATAGGAGGTTAGTTTCACAGAGGATGGTAGCCGCCCTGCTGGCTCTTAACCGGCCGTCCCATGCTCGCTGCGTAGATTATTTTTGCGCCTGGGAAATTTCCAGAAACAAATAGAAAGGTAAAGAGGCCCGATCGTGTATAGATGCACATAACTGAAGTGGAACCTAAATAAACATGCCCGTTTCCAGTGAGGCGTGCAGACCCAACAGATTACTAAAGCCTGCACGCTGGCCCAGCCACGCCTGTGACCCCAGGACTTGGGTACCCAGAGCCAAAGAATGCGCCAGAGGACATGTCTGCAGGCCTGACTCTGTGAGATCTGGGTACTCAGAAGAGTGGCTTTGTGCAAGAAGGGGCATGCCAGAAGAGAGGGAAGCCTCTTACAGCCCCAAAGGGAAGTGAGGTCCTTTAGATGGCGTTAACCGAAGCTCGTCCCAAAGTCAGTCTGCAGCCGCTACCAAAGAACCGGTAGCCAGCCTGAGAGGAGGGGCACCTGAGAGGAAGGGGCTCGACGCCAGCGCTTCTGCGCCCCCAGCCGCAGCTGGGGACCCAGATCCCAGCAGGATGTGCGGAGCCTGCTTGCATGGGGCACTGCGCCTGGTGGGGGCGCAGCAGCCCTGGGCGCTGCAGGAGGGCCAGGCGAGGGGTCCTGAGGCCACAGTAGGATTGCGCCAGCTCCTGGAGCATCAGCCTGCGGCGAGATGGGTGAGAAGGTGGCGCCTGGTGACAAGGGACAGCTACCGGCCAGGTGCCTTCACATAAGTATTTCTGCATAAGGTGGTGGCAGCCCCTGTGCAAGGGTCCACAGTCTTTTGATAGGAGCCTTTCCTCCATAACTTCCTGGCTTTATTTTTTTTTAAATTAGGGCCTGATAGGAGTGACTCCATTTTGGTGGTACTGGGGATTGAACCCACGCAGGGCCATTCTACCTCTGAGCTACACCCCAGCCCTGTTTTATTTTGAAATAGAGTCTGAGTTGCTAAGGCTAGCCTTGAACCTGCAGTCCTCCTGACTCCCTCCCGGGGACTGGGATTACAGGCCCATGCCACCACGCCTGACTGGTGACTCCCTCTTGGTCATCACCACCTCGGGACACCCACCACTCAGGTGGCCTCCCCCATCCCCACCAAGGGCAGCTCTGACCTGGGGCAGTCGGGCCACAGTGGGGCGGTGGATCGTAGTGTGCGCGCGTACGCACACGACCAGGCACACGGGCAGGGGCTTGCACACACTGCTGCGAGCCCTCCTGTGGGCCCGGCCCCTCTGGCACGCCCTCGCGCTGGGCAGCTGTGACTCACACCCATGGTGTCCCGTGGCGTTCCACCGACACTGGGAAACCTTTACTACAGCGGCCTGTGTCTTCACACTGGCCGAGTGCAGCATCTTGGCCTCTCTGTTCCCGGTCCTCACGCCAGGCGAGGTCCGGCCTCTCAGCCCAAATGCCAGGCCGGGTGCTGAGCTTCTGGACTTTCAGCCATTATCCCAGCCAAGGGCTCTGGGGAGGTCTGAGCCTTGGCCACCGCCGGCCCCACGCCACGCCTTTCAAGGCAGGTAGGAGGAATGCTGCTCCTCCCCAGGTCAGCTGTGCTAAGCCGGGCAAGTGGGAGTCCGTGGATGCGAACTCCCTGGGCAGGGCCTTGGGGCTGATGCCCTGCCCCAGAACCTGCCATGGCACTTCCTGGTGGTGGAGCCTCCTTTGGCCTGGGTGCCCTGGGCTGGGCTGGGCTGGGCAGACCCACCGGCCAGTGTGGCAGACGGGGAGCAGGACCCCAGCTGTGGGGCTGCGGATCATGTCACGGCCAAGCTGACGCCTTGCAGAAACCATCCCTGCCCATTGCCCAGCTGGCCGCTTCCTGAACTGCTCTTGCCACCCTCGGACAAGCCAGTGGGCAGCAACCCAGCTCACCCCTGGGGGACCACGTGCGGGCGGGCTCCACTTTTTGGGTGGGGTGCACACATGGGTGCTGTCCCTCCAAGCAGGCCCTGGCGGCCTTGCCAGGGCTCTTGGGCGCAAAGCCTGGCTCCTCACCCGGCCAGATGGCCCCTCCCGCTGCCCAGGAGCCTGGGCACTGGGGGCGACATCAACACTGTCAGGTCGTCTTTTGCTTTATTGACAGGTAAATTGTTCAAAAATGTTCTCACGATTCAATAATTACAAAGACTCAGACTTACATTAAAAAAGTAAAAACCAGAACCTCCAGCAGGTGCCAGTGGTGTGGGCCGGGAGGCAGGAGAGGCAGGCAGGTGCTGGGTGACCGCGGGGCTCGGCAGCGGCGGGAGGCAGGAAGCCCCCCGCAGCTAAGGATGAGCTTTCTGCTGCCCCAACTAGCCACGGGCCTTCAGGGCCACAGACCCGGTCACCAACACAGGACACGAGGAGGGGCGAGGTTAGGCGGGGCCGGTGTGCAGAAGTGTGCCAGCTGCCTACACGATCCACTCGGGCTACTAATCACGGGGCTCCATGCGGGGCGGGAGGGGAAGGGAAGGGCCCGCCGCCTGCTAGCGGCTCCCTGCGCTGCCTCCGCTCCGCCCGAGGACCCGGGCTCAGGCATCGCCAGGGCTGCTCATGGCAGGAGGCCATGCCAGCCCCTTCACAGCAGCAGGTGCTGGCAACACCTGGTGGCTGTGGCCCAGATTGGCCTAGCCCACGCGGGGGCACAGCGTCTGTGGTCCCGGGCCTCTGTGCATGACTGGTGGTCGACCAGCAGAGGATTTCGCTGACCATGCTGGATGACTTGAGCGGTAAACGAGCCTCCACTCTCCTGTCCAGTGCTGCTGGGAATGAGCGCCTTCCCGTGATGCCCCTGGGGCTGCGCCTCCCGCTGGCGTGGTGGGAAGAGGTGTGTGGTGGTCCTTCATGTGCAAACGGAAGTGTCGCCTCGCGGCTGTGCAGAAAAACAGATCTGGTCTACTGCCACGAAGCACGTGGCGTGAGACTGATCATTATAATAAAGATTCTCTTCATCTCCGTATCTACAAGCTGCTTCTACATTTCCTTGACAACACTGGAGGTCCGCTCGGTCTTGGCACTGCCTGCCGGCGGCCCTGCCCCGCGATGTGCTGTGGCCTCAGGCGTCGCAGGCTGGCTGCTCCAGGCCCTCGAGGGGGAGCTGGCTCCGGTGGGGTGAGTTGGGGCTCGGGGGGCCGCTGGGGTTGGAGCTGTTGGAGGGAGTTGAGTGTTTGGTGGAATCCGAGTCAGGCTGTCAAGGCAAAGAGGGGCACACGTGAGCACAGCCCGGCCTGCAGGTGGAGGGAGGCGGTGCCACTACTCAGGAGAACACTGCAGCTGCTCGGCGCCCAAGCCCGCCCGCCTCAACAGGGCTCCGTGCAACTTGGCTATGACGGAGAAGAGGCTCCGCGTGAGGAAGCAGGGCCCGCAGCCACGCGGCCCAGTCACAGACACGCCGCCTTCTGCCGGGTGCACGCCTGTGGCCCAGTGCCTGGGAGGCTGAGACAGGAGGATCGCGCAGGCTCTCGGCCAGCCTCTCCTACTTATAAAGACTAAAAGATAGGGCTAGGGGTGTAGCTTGAAGTACCAAAAAAGAAAAAAAAGAAACCAAAGAAGCTGGGCATGGTGACGCACACTTAGAATCCCAGCACTTAGGAGGCTGAGACAGGAGGATGGCGCAGGTTCGAAGCCAGCCTCAGCTACTGGGTGAGGCTCTCAGCAACTTAGTGAGACCCTGTTTCCAAATACAATAGAAAATAAGTCTGAGAGTATAGCCTATAGCCTGAAAGTAGAAGGCCTCTGGATTCCATCCCCAACACCACACACACACACACACACACACACACACACACACACACACACACACACACAGTGGTACATATGTCAATTCCAGTAGTTGGGAGGCTCAAGCAAGAAGATGAAAGTTTCAAAGCCAGCTTCAGCCACTTAGTGGTGAAGCTGTGTTTCCAAATAAAAAATAGGGGTGAGGGTTTATCTTGGCAGTAGAACGCCCCTGGTTTCAATTTAGCATCAAACACACATTTTTAATTAAATGTGCTTAATATTTTTTCAGTAGCCGGGCGTGGTGGCGCACGCTTGTAATCCCCGCGCTTGGGAGGCGGAGACAGGAGGATCGCGCAGGTTCGAAGCCAGCCTCGTGCGCTGGCTTAGGGGACCTTGTTTCCAAATAAAAATATAAAATTAGGTCTGGGAGTGTAGCCCCGAAGTAGAAGGGCTTCCAGAAACCCCAGCACCACCAATATATATATATATATATATATATACACACACACACACACACACACACACACACACACACACACACACATACATATACATACATATATTTTTTTCAGTAATACAAAAACATCTGCATAAAGAAAATAAAACAGAAGTTGGGCGTGGTGGCACATGCTTGTAATCCCAGCATTTGGGAGGCTGAGACAGGAGGATCACAGTTCGTGGACGGCCTCAGCTAATCAGTGAGGCCCTCTGCAGCTCAGTGAGGCCCTGTTTCAAAATAAAGAAAAAAGGGCTGGGAGTGTAGCTGGGAGGTAGAATACCCCTAATCCCAGTACTTGAGATGTTGAGACAGGGGGATCGCAGGTTCAAGGCCAGTCTCAGCAACTCTGACCCTGTTTCAAATTTAAAACACAAACAAAAGAGCCAGGTGTGGTGGCGCACACTTGCAATCCCCGCGCTTGGGAGGCTGAGACAGGAGGATCGCACAGGTTCGAAGCCAGCCTCAGCTACTTAGTGAGGCACTCAGCAATTTAGTGAGACCCTGTTTTCAAATAAAATATAAAATAGGTCTGGGAGTGTAGCCCAGAGGTAGAAAGCCTCTGTGTTCCACCCCCAGTACCACCAAAAAAAAAAAAAAAAAAAAAAAAAAAAAAAAAAAAAAAAAAAACCAGGGCTGGGGGTTTAGCTCAGAGGCAGAATGCCCCTGAGTCCAATCCCCAGTACTACAACTCAAAAAAAAGGCCATGGGACCGACGGCGTAACGCAGAGGAAAAGCGCCTACCTAGCCATGTGTGAAGCCAGGCTTGGTCCCCAGCAGCCAAGCGGGGAGGTGAGCAGAGAAGAGACACAGACATCTCTCCAAGAGGCACACGCTTGGTCACCAAGATTATGAACCGAGTCCCACCACCAGCACCAGGGAAATGCAAATCAAACCACAGTCGAGTACGACTCACACTCACCAGGATGGCTATCCAAAGGGAACCAAGCACTGGGGGTGAAGAGATCAGAGCCCTCACACACACTACAACAATGTGGCAGGTCCTCAAAAAGCAAACACAGCCAGGCATCATGGCCACACTTGTCATCCCAGTCCTTGGGAGGCTGAGACAGGAGGATCGCAGGTTCAAGGCCAGCCTCAGCCACTTAGCGAGGCCCTCAACAACTTAGTGGACCCTGCTTCAAAAATAAAGACTAGAAAATAGGGCTGGGGGTGTAGATCTTGAGTAGAATGCCCTGGGTTCCATCCTCACCACAAAAAAGATGAACAGTTACCATGTGATGTAGCTTTTCTACGTCTAGGTACACACCCAAAAGCCAGGGCAGGCACTAAATACCTGTGCCACCTTTAAGCAGCACACTCGGCAGAGCAGGAGAGTCGGCGGGCCAGCCACCAGCAGAAGACGGGAACACAGTGCTGACTGTCCGGAGCACCCTACATGCTAGCGAGTGCAGACGCAAAGACTACGCAAAGCGAGAGCCGGACACCGCCAGCCCGCGCCCGTCTGTGCACAAAGGCCCTTACACGGGCCCAGGGGTCTACAGGGCCGTGGGAGGCTGGCAGCTGGGCGTGCCCTGACAGCAGCGCTCGTGAAGGCAGAGGCGATGGCTGCGCATCACCACCGCTCACGGCCTGGTCTGGCGTCCTGGGGCCGGAACCAGGGGCATTCTGCCTCTGAGCTGCACCTCCAGCCCATTTTTTTGGTCTTTATTTTTGAAATGGGCTCAGTAAATTGTAGAGTGCCTCACTAAGTAGCTGAGACCGGCCACAGAACAGGCTATCCTTAAAAGATAATTTTGACTCGTGATTCTGGAAAAAGGACTGAAGACTGAAAACCACATTGCACATGGATTCCTGCGGCCCTCGAGGAGCTGCGAGGAGAAAGGGCGTCACAGGAAGAGGTGGCCGCTCCGCACAGGAGAGGGTGCCGACCAGCAGCAACTCAGACGCCGCCTCTGCTGGGGCACACGGGATGCCTCCCACTCCACTCATCTGTGTTCTCGGCCCTTGCCACACCAGGGAAACCGAGGCAGGCAGCGATGCGGCCTCAAAGCGCACCTGCATGTTGCTGCCCAGCCCAGACACCAGGGGACAGAGGAGAGGCGGGAGCGGAGGCCAGAGAGGAAGGTCCTCCAGAAAGACACTGCCCCTGTATCACAATGTATCACACGCAGGACAAAGGGCCAGCAGAAAAGCCCAGGAGAGGAGCTTCTGGGAGAAGCTGGCCGGGCTCCGGGGTGCATCCAGATGTGTGTGCCCTGGCCGGGGCTGTGTGGTGCTGACCCTGCGGGGATGCGGTGCGTCCTCAGGTGTGGCGAGCCTGGCTGAGGGCTCAGGCCCGCCCAGGACTCTGGTCTGCAGCTCCCCCTCCCCGCCAGCCCCGCACATGCCCCCCACACGCTGGGGGGCGGCCATACCTCCTTGTCGAAGTCCTGGTCAGGGTCGGACATGCTCCTCAGAGGCACGGTCCCTCCGGGCTCCGGGCCGCCTGCGAGGCAAGCAGAGTTTTCACCTGGGAAGAGCGTGTGGGGAGGCCCCCGCTCCGCTGTGCCGCACCGCTCAGTACCTGATGGCCAGGAGATGTAGGGCTTGCTCCTGCTTGGGGGCTGCCGAGCCAGGCCTGAGGGGCCGGGCCCCGGCCTTTCCTCCTGGGAGGCAGGCGCAGCACTCTGGGGGAGAGAGCCACAGGTCAGGGGCGCTGCGCATAGCCACGCGGGCCCAGCACCGGCGGTGGGTCCACCACAACCGGCAGGAGCACAGGGCCAGAGGCCGCCAGACTGTGGCCTTCTGTCAGTTCTAGTTAAGAACTAACAGCAGTTTCAGCAAGTCCTACAGAAGACATGTTTATTTTTTTGTGGTACTGGGAATTAAACCCAGGGGCATTCTACCTCCAAGCTACCCCCCACCAGCCCTATATTTTATTCTTTATTTTGAAACAGGGTCTCACTAAGTTGCAGAGGGCTCACTAAGCAGCCGAGGCTGGCCGTGAACCTGCGATCCTCCTGTGTCAGCCTCCCGAGTGCTGGGATTACAGGCGTGCGCCACCGCGCCCAGCTAGAAGACATGTTTAAAATCAAGAAAAATGTCACCCACTCACTGCTAAGTTAGAAATGATCCTCTGAAAGCTGGTGTCCTAAGGGACACCGAGGAGTCCACCAACCCAGATGCCCACACGGGAGGGAGGGCCGAGGCAGAGCCACCCTGTCCCTGCTAGGCGGAGGCAGGCCTGCCTCGCGAGTCCCCAGGCCAGCTGTCGCACAGGACGGCACCCAGCCGACGCACCAGAGGCAGGTCCATGAGCACTTGCAGCCCGTCGCCGGGGCCCATGTGGGCCACGTGGTTGAAGTTGGTCGGGTTGGATATCATTCTGGACCTCAGTTCGGGGTCTCTGAGCATCTCCCTGGGGAAGGAAACACTGGTCGCTCAGGAGCGCGTCGCCGCCAGCCGCCCTCCCGCCGCAGACACCCTTGCCACCCTCACCGCCGCTGCTGCAGTCGCTCCTCCTCCGGGACCTTGAAGACAAAGCGCCGCTTGCTCCGGGTGCGGAGCATCTGCTTCCTGCTGCCGTCCGAGGTGTCGGGCACGTTGAGCACCGCTCCTGCGGCAGAGGGCACGGTCACCCGCTGTGGCGCGGCGCGGCGCAGCCACGGATCCTGTGGCGACCGCCCGCCGCCGCGCCGGCCTCACCTGAGGACTTGCTTTTGAAGTAGATGAGGCGTGGAGGCTCGCAGCCGAGGAGGTTGAGGCTGCCATCGGAGTTCAACGGTCTTATCTGCGTGGGGAACAGTGACAGTTGTGTGTGGACGCAGGCAGGCAGACAGGCCCCTGGCGCACCGCAAGGCCACGCCGCCTTACCCTCCGCAGGCCAATGGTCTGCACCCACTCCATGGTGCGCACATCAAAGACGTCCACGCCGTACTCGCTGTACACAGTGACGTGGGAGGGGCTGCAACCTGGCGCAGAAGGAGAGGTGAGTGGAGGCCCCGCCCTGTGAGGCGCCTGCGCCCACCCACAGCCAGTTTCCATCAAGGCCACGCGCACAGGGCCGCTTAAAAGTGTACCCGAACATCTTAAGCACCATGGTACAGGGTTGAAGACGATTTCCAGTTTGTTGTTGTTTTGCGGTCCTGGGCATGGAACCTAGGAGCATTTTACCTCTAGGCTACACTCCAGCCCTGTTTTTTATTCTTTATTTTGAAAAAGGGTCTGAGTGGCGGAGGGCTAAGTAGCTGAGGCTGGCTGCAAACCTGCGATCCTCCTGTCTGGCTCCCAGGTCTGGGATTATGAGCGTGCCCACCATGCCTGGCTCAAATTTGTTTTTACATTTAGCTCTTATACGAGATGACCATTGCAGGCTCAGCACTCTGGAGGCTCAGGGAGGGGCTGACGGCTCAGCGCTGGTGGACGAAGGCCCAGAAGTACGGTTTATGGGCGAGTGCTTCAGGCCGTGCTGCCAGACTGCTGCTCAGCTCCACACCCCTGAGCGACGCCGGCTCCGGGGGCGGGCCTTCCAGCACGTGGCATCCCTCTGCTGGTCTGCCCTGAGCATGGGCATGCAAGGACACTGCATTGTGGGTGCCGGGATCTTCCTCTACGAGGTTGTGACAACTGGCCTGTGTGCCAGCGGGGCCGGTGACCCCGGCACATAAAGTGACAGGACCCCTCTAGCCCAGTGAGGACAGCAGTGAACCCATCTGTGTGCCCCAACAGAGTGCTGGCTGTCTACCTCCTGGCCACTTGCCACAGGCTGCACACCTGGCCACTGCCGTGCACAACCTCGTCCTTGCCAGCTTCTGGGTATTGGCTCCCAGAGCATAGTGCTTGGGAGGCAGAGCGCTCGAGGGGGGGGGCAGAGCGCTCGAGGAGTGCAGAGCGCCTGGGGCCAGGCCGTGAGGTCCAAGCTTAGCTCTGAAGCCTGTAGGGTCCTGGGTCAAGTGAGTCTCTGTAGCCACGCTGAGCAGATGAAGGACACTCGGCTCCAGCCAGCCTATGAGGTCTGCATCTTTCTTTTGAGTGTGAAACAGAAAATGGATGGGGCTTGGGAGGCGGACACGGTGGCGAGGCCTGGTCACCACGCTCCTTAGGAGTGCAGTGCCAGGCAGTGTGGGGAGCCTCTTTTTAGGGGTGTGGTACTGAGGAATGAACTGAGGGGCACTCTACGTAGCTCTGAGCTATACTCCTCCTCCCAGGCCTTTCATTTTTTATTTTGAAAATAATGGCTTTGCTAAAGTCGCTGAGGCTGGCCTCACACCTGCGTTCCTCCTGACTCAGTCTCCTAAGTACTGGGATGAGATCATGTACCCTCCTCGCAAAAGCTGGCCCTGGACCCCACCTCCTCCTCTGTAAGACAGGCGGGTAACGTCTGCCCTGAGAGATGGCCACATGCAGAAAGTGCCAAGCACACGGTTCTGAACAGGCGTTTCTCCTTCCTGAAAGTTTTTACCAGCTCTGAAGTTCCCTGGCATCTGCACGGGGCAGAGCCCAGACCTCGAGACACAAAGGCGGAGGCGCAGGAACAGCGGAAGCCCATGCTGGTCCCGTGTGGCCAGGCTCACAAAACACCGAGTGTAGTGGGCTGGGTCTTCTCTAGCTTAAACTCTGGGAAAGACAAGCTCTAGAGGAAAGGACCCCATGATCCTGTGTGCTCTGCAGCCCTGCACTGCAGCCAGGAGGAGAGGAGACCAGGGACGGGGCCAGGCAGCGGCTGATCCCTTCCCTCAGGCCCACCTGGGCTGGCCGGCGATCCCCTCGCCCACCTGCAGCTCCCGCACCTGAATGGGTGAGGCGCTGCCCACCACAACCCAGCTCTGGACCCAGCGCCAGGCTTGCTGCCAGCGTGGAAGACCAGCAGCAAGGCAGACAAGGCTTAGGTCACTCGAGAGAAGACGGCGCCTACCCTGCCGGCACCCCAGCCTCGGCCGCATCCTGACGGCTGCCCTGGGGACCCGGAGCGGCCGGCCTGCTGCTGAGATGGTGCGCCACGAGGCATTTCAAGGCTCAAGGCCTTTAAAAGAGGTGAGAGGGCAGGCTGGCAACCAGCCCCATGGCCCCCGGGACGGGTGCCCGCCCCAGTGCCAGCCTTACCCGTCACCTGCCTCGAACAGCTCCCCACTCCTGAAAACACTAGTCCCCAAGGGCCGGTGCCCCAGATGCCAGAGCTGCCTCTTTTCTGGCCACCGAGCCCTTGGGCTGCTCCCGTGGCGTTGAGCCCAGGTTCTGAGCAGCGCCTCTCGCAGAGCACGCAGACCTTCCTCCGCGTCTGTTCCTCGCCCCGGGCCGTCGCCAGGGCTCTGCCATGGGAGGCGGGCAGGCTGGCCGGCCAGCAGAGCCCTGTGCCACCTCGCCGCCGCAGGGACTCCTGCAGACTGTTAGGGCCTGGGACACAAACCAGAGCACAAGAGGACACACGCCAACCGACGTGAAGCGCAACAGGGTATGGCAACAGAGACATATACATACTACAGGCGACAGGAGCCGCAGGCCACATGAGCTCCTGCGCGCGTGACCTCCGGCCTCGAGGGTCCACGTACAGTCCCATGTGGCTGAAGCAGAGCAGGTACTCCTCGCTTCTGAGCTCCACAGCACAGAGGGCATCGAAAGACTGCTGCGAGAGGAACGCAAGCGAGGGGTCAGCGGGATTTACCAGGTCCAGAGGCTGCCCGTCCCCCTGGATGCTCAACAGAGAGAACCCAGAAGGGTAGCCAACACAGAGCCTGTCCTTGAACACGGCCATCCACTGCACGTGCCCGGGAGCCACCAGCTCGCTGAGCTTCCGGTGGAAAGGCTTAGTTCTCTGGATCTCGTAGCAGAGGACCAGGCGCTTCACGGCCACAAACAGGCAGGTGGCCGGGCTCTTCCTCAGCGTGCCAGTCGCTATGAGCTGGCAGCCCTTTGTTTCTGGAAGCTTGATATCAAAGTTGCCCTCTGCTCCGTCGAAGGAAGACCAGGGACAGAGGTGCACGTGGTGGTTCCGGCCACAGAGGAGGATGATGATCTTCTCTTTGGGCGCGAGCTCGATCTGGTACACCTTCTTACAGTCGGCGGCGCGGACGATCACTGCGTGGGCCAAGGAGCACCGAGGTTTCACGCTCTGGCCCCCAGGGCCTCCCCACACCTCCCCCGCGGCCAGCCCCCCGCCCCAGCCTTGGAGGCAAAGGCACCCATGCCACAGAGCGCCCGCAACCTCACTCGGACCCTTCAACACTGCCCCTCATGGGTCAACGAACCGAGACCTCCTGGCTCGGGATCCCCACTCCACACCCCCACTCTGCAACCCGCAGAACTTAGCAGGCGGACTGCCATGGTGGCCCAGGCTCCACGGAAAGAGGAGCCAGGGATCCTTGCCCCAGCCCCTCCCTGCACTCCTCCAAGAACTCAACGATGCTACAACTCCCCGCCGCATCACCAGGCCCTAAGGCACCAGGGGACGCTCAGCAGAGGAGGCTGAGCGCCTGCGGTGAGGATATAGGTTGTCCTTCCGTCCCTCCCGCCTCCGCCTTGACGGTGACTGACGCACTCGTCAGTGAACGTGTCCCCTCAGGTCCCGCTGACACCCCTCTGCATACCACGGCAGCTGGAAGGAGCCCCTGCTACTCACCGTCCCGGGTGAGCTCTATGATGTAAAGCCCTTCTTCCAGGCCAACAGCAATTCTGTCTCCATCTGGGGGAAACAAGTCCATCTTGTGAACCACCATTTGCATTATTTTGGTACTTGCGATTTAACCCAGGGGCGATCTACCTCTGAGCTACACCCCCTAGTCCTTTTTAATTTTATTTTGAAATAGGGTCTAAGTTGTTGAGGCCATCCTCAAACTGTGATTATTTCTCAGCCTCCCAAGTACTGGATTATAAGGCATGCCCCACCAGACCCCACACCGCTTTGCTGTCTACACACACGGTGGAGACTCGCTGGCGGTCCTGTTCTGTGAACTCTTAGGTTGCTTCATGAGCACTGGGGCTACTCTGCCTTCTCAGAGCCTGCCGGGCCGTACCCACGATGGCCGCTGTGAGGACGGCCTTGATGAGCGGCAGCGAGCTGTCGTAGGCTTCCTGCGGGACATGCACCACCTGGTTCCTCAGCCGGTTTTTATGGAGGATAGACTGCAGTCCTTCCAGAATTCCAACCCATTTCCTCTTCTCATTCTCATTCTCTGTCAGAATGAGCAGTGAGCTGGTCTTAGCAGGTGAACTCAAGAGAGAGGCTGTCACCTTCAGGAGAGAACACAGGAGCAGTCAGCCGCTGGGTCGCACAAGTGCCACTGAGCCCGAGGTCACAGGCGGGAAGGTCGCACTTCCCAGAGAGTTATTGTGGGGCTGGGGCCCAACTTCCTGTCTCTGTGTGCTGCCCTCCAGGAGCTTCTCAGCTGCCCAACAGGAAGGGTGTGGCCGTAAACAGTCCTGGGAAGTCCCTTCCCGGTCAGATTTAGTTAACTCTTGTGAAAAGCAGCTGTCCATTTTAAGATTGCTTTCTTGAATAAGTTTATCATACTTAAAAAGCCGCTCTCAGAATGTGTCCAAGGAAGCCAGCGTCTCAAACAAAGACAATGCCACCCAAACCCCGCTTCCCGTCGCCAAGTGCTTGTGAGGAAGCCCAAGGCTTCGGTAGCCACACAGTGACGGTCACCGGGGTGTGCTGTGGTGGTAATTTTCAGTACTGCTCACAAGGGTGCTTCTGAATAGGAACCTGACTTAGTAACAAATGACTGCAACTTAGTTTTGTGGTCAGCCAAAATTTGGCTGTTTATAAAAATTCCCGGTTTGGAGGGTGGGCTGAGGATTGGAGAATTCTCTCTCTGATCCACAATCTTCTGGAAGTTTCCTAAGGTCACAGTGGCTAATGCTAATTCAAGAAGGAGGCTCCAGCTCCCAGGTTGGCTCAGATTTTCAGTTTGCTGAGAGGATGAGGAATAGTGGCCTGAGGCTCCACGGTGCTGAGGCCGGGGGGAAGGGCAAGAGCCAGACCAGGTAGAAGCATTCGGACACAGTGAGCGGGGGCGAGCGAAGTGTGGGGTCCGGGCGGGCCCAGGGACGCTCCTGAGGCGCCGCTGTGTGGGGAGGGGCTGCTGCTCAGTGAGGCTGGCGGTCCCGGGCACCACTCTGCCTGCTACGGCACAGTGAGATACTTGGGAGAATTGCTGTGTTTTAACTATGTGACTTCTCAAATGATTATAGATGGTCTCTAAGAAGTAGGGAAAAGTCAGAAAAACTCATACCCTGAATATGCACGGAATGTCTCGGCGTGTGGCGTGGATGACATCTGAGGCCAAGACCGAGCTCACCGAAAACTCCTCGTCTCTGGTAAGAAAGACACACTCAGAGCTCTAGGAAAGACCTGAGCTAGCACACACTCACACCAGCACACAACCACGAGACTCGTGCTCAAGCCTCAGGGGTCGGGGAGAGCTGGGGTAAGAGCTGGCCCTGACCTATGCCGTCACGCTGTCCCAGAGAAGCAGACGCCACCGCAGTGACACGGCCTGGCCTTGCTTGGTATAGTCAGGTGGTCACTCACTAACCACTTGTGAAAAGAGGAGCCGGCGCCTGGCTGGGGATGGACGTGGAGGGCCGCCGAGCAGCTCTGACTCCCCTGGGTCCTGTGGGCACCTGCCCGGGACTCCTGCTCCTAAGAACCAAGGCTGGAGCCGAGGCCCCCAGCCCAGGTGCCCATCATCTCCATGGTGCACAGACAAGAATAGGAGAGGTGCCCTAAGCATGTGGGGTCCCGCAGGAGCAGTGCCAGCGCTTCTGCATGCCAGGCCCCATGCCAAGCACAGCCCTATAATCCTCTGCTGTCAGCGGTGATCCCCACCCCATCCCACAGGTGGGGAGATGGAGGGTCGGAGGAGCAACCGCGACAGGAAGTGTGGAGGGCGCAGAGACCCTGCCTGCTCTGTGTGCGCGTCTGAGAAGAGACAGTGTCAAGGGGCAAAGCTTACGGCCACACAGAGCCCCGCCCTCCAGGACTTGCCAAGGCATCTAAGAGGCGTACGCTACAGCTGGCTCTGCAATCCCAGTGCACGAGAGGCTGGAACAGGAGGGCCACAGGTTCACAGCCAGCCTCGGTAATGTAGCAAGATTCTCAGCAATCTAATGAGACCCTTTTTTCCAAGCAAAAAATCAAAAGAGCTGGGGGTGTAGCTCAGAGGTAGAATGCCCCTGAGTTCAATCCCCAGTGCCACTAAAAAAAATAAAAATAAAAAAAAAATAAAAAAAAATAAAGCAGCACAGGCTGCCCCAGTCTGGGCAGTTTTTCTCTGGGATATTTTCTGCTTATTCTTAGGCATGTAGCTTTACGTGCCTATTTGGAAAACTTTTTATTTATTTACTTATTTGCGGGTCTGGGGATGGAACACAGGGGCATTCAACCTCCGAGCTACACCTCCTGCCTTAATTTGTATTCTTTATTTCGAAACAGGGTCTCACTGAGTTGCGGAGGGCCTCACTAAGTAGCTGAGGCTGTCCACGAACCACGATCCTCCGGTCTCAGCCTCCCGAATGCTAGGATGACAAGCGTGCGCACCACGCCTAGCTTGGAAAACTCTTTAAAGCAAAAATAACTCAAAGCAGGAAAGCCGTAACACGTACTTTAAGTTAATAACTAAGGCTTTTACTTGGATTTGAAACTGTGCAACACTTGAGGAGGTGAAGTATAAAGGGCATTTATGATCACCCAGCAGCAAACTCATTTTGGCTAAAGATAAATAAATATGGAACACAATTCACAGAACGAGGACAGTGCTGCGGAAACGAACCTGAGGTCCAGGACCTGGCTGGCGACAACCCCAGGCTGGGTGGACTTCCCCTCAGGCAGGTCGTATAGAAAGAGCTTGCAGTCGCAGACCACTGCAAAGGCCCGCTGCCAGCCCTTCTTCACCCCTGTGGGCTTTGGGACCTGCAGGAGAACAGTGACCACGTGACTGGCTGGAGCTCCCCTGTGACAGAAGAGGAGGCTGCCAGGCCTCGAGGCCTCACTTGCAGGCCGCTCCTGCTGTTTGCGCCTGTGTCTGGTGGAAGGGCCCTGAGCTGCAGCGGACACGCACGTCAGTGGTCTGCAATGCCACTTAACTTTGGGGCACAAGATGAGCTCACACCCTGCCTACCTTGACGTAACCTTTGTAGGCCGTTCCTATTCCTCTCTGCACGTCCACACCGAGAGGCCTCTTGGACTGCTCAGGAGGTATGGGGCACACCTGAGGAGCGCTGTCTTTGCAGGACACGTGGCAGGCAAATGCGCACACTAGAAGAGAGAAGCCCAACCCTCAGCGTGCTGCTGGCGAACCGGAACCACTGTGGAGCACCCCGCCCTGGGACACGCCAAGAGCTACCCGTACCGCTAAGACCTAGTGCCATCCCCAAAAAGCCCCAGAATGAATTTTCAACATTTGTATAGAGCACTTCCAACCAGCCATGGACATTAAATCTTAGAATTCTCAACAGATGACACGGTCACCTGCCACAGCTCACACTGTGGGTGCAGAAGGGACTCAGGATTTCAACAGACCTTACTCAGTGTTTATAAAAATAAAAAATGAACTGCCTTAAACAACTCACTTTAGCCACGTTTGCCTTTGGCTGTGCTTAGCACAGCAGGGGTGTCAAGGTCACACAATGGCCTCTGGTAGCGCGGCCAATACTCACCCTCACAGGCGTAGCCCTGGCGGATCAGTCCGACCATGAGTGAGGTGCAGTGGCTGCACTGGGTGGGGCTGGAGAAGGACTTCATGCTGAACTGATGGGCTTTTGGCTGCAGGAGAACATGGGGAAGTGTCAAGTGGCCAGGCGTGGAGAAGGGGCGCATCAATACGCTCGTGACGCGCTTCCACAGCCCCACACGGTGTGAAAAGCGGAGACACGCCACTTCTCTCCATACGCGCTCCTTGATGGCTGACGAGGGCTGTGGCCAGAGCCCCCGAGCTCAAGCCAGAGCCCAGATCCTCAGGGCTTCCCTCTAGGTCTGGCCACCCGGGGAGTTGGGCCCGGCTGCAGTGCTGCAGGGCGCACCTGGCGCTCCAGAGGCAGCTGCCTCCTTGTCTCCAGAGACCAGCCCCCTGGCTCTGGGAGCAGACTGGGCCTGTGACGCAGACAGATGCAACAAGTTGACTGCAGCAGCCTGTTCCTAATGGCAAAGCCCAGGGAGACCGTTGCTGTGGGTGGGAGCAGGCACAGAGGGGTGCAGCAATAATGTGTGCACTGTGTGCCACTGTGCGTAACCACACTGCACCAACAGTAGCACATGTACATGAGGAAAAAGGCCCACTGCTTCCTGCCAGGAGGACAGAAAGGCCAGGGCTACAGCCAATGAGGAAGGACACGTGTGAATGCGCTGGGCACGAGCGGGCGGCGCGTGAAGCCCAGGTAGGGCCACGGGCCGTTCAGGAAGCAGCGGGGAGGCCTGTGCACACCCAGGGATGGCCCCAGGAGAGGCTGGGGTCCAGAGGGGACAGGGAGGAGGCAGGGCTCGGCTACCACTGACACACAGTACACCCTTGCAGAGCTGCTAGGGGCCAGGTGCTCACAGAATAGCGGGCCTCTCGCCAGTCCCTGGCTCTGCAAGGACCCAAGTGCCAAGCCAAAGCGTTGACTACTCTCAAGTAAGACCTAGCTGCTTCCCTGTAGCTGGAACCAGAGTCCAGGGTGACAGTAAACAAAACAGAAGCCCTACTGCAGGTCCACGGGCTGTACACCTTGCCCAGCATCTGGACACATCTGGGAGTCTTGGAATCTGTGCCGACTCACATTTATTATTTACTTATATTTTATTATATTTTGGTTGTGTGGTACTGGGAATTGAAATCAGGGGCATTCTACCCCTAAGCTCAACCCTCACTCCTCTTTTTTATTCTTTATTTGAAACAGGGTCTCACTGAGTTGCAGAGGGTCTCACTGTAGAACTTGCTATCTTTTTTTCATTCTTTTTGTTTTGTTTTGCAACATTGGGGACAGAACCCAGGGGCATTGTACCTCTGAGCTACACCCCCGGCCCTATTTTTTAGTCTTTTTATTTTTGAAACAGGGTCTCACTGAGTTGCAAGGGCTTCACTAAGTAGCTGAGGCTGTTCGCGAACCACGATCCTCCAGTCTCCTTCTCCTGAATGCTGGACTACAAGCGTGCGCCACCGCGCCTGGCCAGGACCTGCCACCCTCCTGTCTCAGCCTCCCAGTGCTGGGGTTGCAGGCATGCGCTGCCACACTCGCCTTGCACTGACATCCCTCTGCAAGAGCCGGGACTGGCTGCAGAGCCCCGAGTCGGCAGGCGGAACGAGGGAGAGCTGAGCTCCAGGTCCCCGCCTCCGAAATGCGCTTCTGATGGGGTAGTCAGCGTAGAAGCTTGGTATGCTGGGGAAAACCTTCATCTACAAACCACATGGTTTGTAGATGAACCACATGGACAAACCAAGTCCAGACATACATAAAAATAAGTTTGGAGATGGAACTGGACGTGGAGACGGACGGGGCTGGGGAGTGGGGAAGGGGACGAGGAGACCGCTCCAGGAAAACCTTCAGCTGAAGCAAGTTTACGCGGCTCTGGCGTGATGAGGACAACGCCGGCGCTGGGCTGCACGCTGTCAGCAGTCACCAACATACAAGAGGCTACTAAGTGTGCACAAGAGTAGGTAATTTTCTAAAACCAAGATGGTGCCAGATGACGAGCAAGGGCCTACCTTTGGCCCGGCCAGGGCGAGGGCCGGCGTGGCTGGCAGCGGCACAGCAGGCGGCCTCTGCGGGGGCCGAGACAGGTCCTGGGAGACAAGCGGGAAGAGGTGAGCGCGCGGTGTGCAGGCACCACTCTCAGACACCGCGCCCGCTGCCATCATTCCTCCCTAGAATCATCAATAACTCACACTCGGGGGGCGGGGGGGTACTAGGGATTGAACTTGGGCATTTTACTACACTCTCCAGCCCTGTCTTTTTATTCTTTTTCTATGGGGAGGGTCCCAGGAATTGAACGCAGAGGCATTCTACCTCCAAGTTATGCCCCAAGCCTGATTTTATTTTATTTCTTAACAGGGTCTTGCTAAGTTGCCAAGGCTGGCTTCGAATCTGTGATCCTCCTGTCTCAGCCTCCCAAGTACTAGGATACCAGTGTGTGCCATCACACCCTGGTTCATTCTTTATTTATATATTTATTATTATTATTTGCAGTGGGATGGAACCCAGGAGCATTCTACCTCCGAGCTACATGCCAGCCCTATGTTTTAGTCTTTTTCTTTTCTTTTTTTTTTTTTTTTTTGCGGTACTAAGGGTAGAACCCAGGGGCTTTTCTATCTCCAGGCTATACTGGCTATACTCCCAGACCTATTTTATATTTTTTATTGGAAACAGGGTCTCAGTTACTGAGAGCCTCACTAAGTAGCTGAGCCTGGCTTCAAAACTGTGCAATTCTCTCAACCTCCCAAGTGCTGGGATTACAAGCATACAGCACCACGCCGGCTAGTCTTTTTATTTTTCAAACAAGGTCTCACTGAGTTGCTAAGGGCCTCCCTAAGTAGCTGAGGCTGTTCACGAACCATGATCCTCTGGTCTCAGCCTCCCAAATGATGGATTACAAGCGTGCGCAACCATGCCCAGCTCATTTTTTATTTTTAAATTTTATTGTATTTATTTATTATTATTATTTGGGGGGGGTACTGGGGTTCCTGAAAACCCTTCTACCTCCGGGCTACACTCCCAGTCCTACTTTTTATATTTTTTTAATTTGGAAACAGGGTCTCTTAAACCAGCGAAGCTGGCTTCAAACCTGCACGATCCTCCTGTCTCCGCCTCCCAAGTGCGGGGATTACAAGCGTGCGCCACCACGCCTGGCGTTCATTCTTTATTTTCAAACAGGGTCTTACTAAGTTGCAGAGGGCCTCATTGAGTAGCTGAGGCTGGCTGCGAACCTGCAGGCCTCCTGTCTCAGCCTCCCAAGTGCTAGGATTACAAGCGTGCGCCACCACGCCTGGCTGACATGCTGCACTTTAATTGGCTGGGTCGTTGAGCCATGTGGCAAATCCTCGCCCACCAGCTGAGGGACCCCAAGGTGTTCCTGCTACAAGTTGCGCGGGGACCAGATGGCAGCCTGGCGTGGAGGTGGTGGCCGCTCACAGCAGCAGGACGTGTGCCCCTGGACGGGTGGCCTGAGGCCTGGGGAGCACCAACAGGGCCACCACCTTACCTCCTGCTCTGAACTTGCTGCCGCAGAGACCGACGGGGACATTTCTGTCTTTGGAGCTTGTGTTTCTTGCTCACCAGCTGAGTTGGTCTGTGAAAAGAAAGACAGAGTTCTTACTTGAAATGGGCACTCCACTGGGGCCCGGCTGCCCTGGCCTTGTCGGGAGTCCCCGCTTCACTCCCAGACACCCGCCTTCCCCGAGGACCGCTGCCCGGGGTGCTCTAAGGCTGCTGGGGGCTGTGAGGCCAAGTGGAGCCTGGCAAGATACTGCTACTCTGAGGGCCAGGTGCCCCTGCCCCCTTTCCTTATCGTGAGGCCCCGCCGCCCACCCCCACCACCTTCCCCTCCTGGCTATTCAAAGGCAGGACCTGGGAAGGGTCAACCCTTTGACTTCATCATGACTAATTTTTAGCCAGGTGTGATGGCGCGTGACTATAATCCCAGTACTTGGGAGGCGAGACAGGAGAATCACAGGTTGAAAGCCAGGTTCAGCAACTCAGTGAAGCTTGCATCAACTTAGCGAGACCCTGCTTGCAAATAAAAAAATAACTAGGGGTGGGGGTGCAACTCAGAGGTAAAATGCCCCTGGGTTGAATCACTAGCACCACAAGAAAGTAAAAATAAAAAGCAATTTCTATGCAGAACTGACGGTCCTCAGACCAACTATCCAGATGCTTCTCAACCTCTACAGGACCCAGAAGCAATTCTCACACCAACAGCCCACGGGCCTGTATGCAGGTGCACGCGCTTCCGCTGCCCGCGGTGTCTCCTCCCACATGGCAGGAGCCCCAAAGGGACAGCACCGTCTCCCAAGTGATGCTGAGGCCACTCCAGGCCACAGCGGAGCCCGAATGTGGTGAGTGTCCAAATACTGGGAGGAGCCGGGGAGGCCCGAGAGGGCGGTCCACCGCTGGCTCCCAATGTCCACATCAGATAGTCACCTTCCAACAGCGCGGTCAGCCCGCCACACTCGACGGGAAGGTAGTGCACTCACACACGTGCTGTGTGCAGGTTTAGAATTTGTATAGACATTCACGAGGGAAAGGCTGGATCAATTAGATAATCAACCAGGCTACAAGGATGTAAGCAACTGTCTTCCATAAATGAGAACCACCAGAGCAGTTAAGAGGTGACTACTAGGAGAGGAACGAGAGCGTTGAGGAATTGAATTTTGGCCATTTAAACCCCCTGGTTTAATTTAGTTGGTTAATTCATCAAAAGGATGCAAGCTCGGGAAGAGTAGGATGCTGCTTGCTGCTGGTGAGAGCCAGGCACTGCTTCCTCCGCAGAAGGCTGACACAGGAGACTCCGGCAAGGAGGAGCGGGGCCTGGTGCACACACACGGGGCGGCAACGACTGGCCCACATGACGCGCCAGCGGGGAGCATGCTCCACGAGGCGAGAGCAAGGGGCGCCCAGGGGACTCTCAGGCCCCACGCCTTCCCGAGGAGGGAAGGAAGGAAGGGGAGGCGTGCATACACGCGCACAGTACATGGGTCTCCACTTTTTGTAAGTTCAACACTTTCTAAATAAAAAGCCAGAAAACTGCCAGGTTTGGTGGCTCACACTTGTAATCCCAGTACGTGGGCGGCTAAGATAGAAAGATCACAGGTTCGCAGCCAGCCTCAGCTACTGAGTAGTGAGGCCCTTCACCACTTAGTGAACCCGTTTCAAAATGAAGAATGAGTACGGGGCTAAGGACGTAGCTCGGAGGTAGAATGCCCCTGGGGGCCGTCCGCAGTACCGAGGAAAAAGAAAAAAAGCCAGAAAACCAACACAGCAGGCTCCTCAACTCAGTTATGGGAACCTGCTCTCATTGTTCCAACTTTGCACACACTTCAAGTGGCTTCCAGAAGCTAGGCTTCACCTTACTGTGGCAGGAAGAGGGATGACTGTACTCTTCCTGGAGTGCTGCTGGGACTCACAGCAGCGGGGCGGGCAGGAGACGGCCCGCCCTGCACTCTGAGGAGCAGCTGGGCACTGCTGGAGGAATGTACGTTTGTGGCCAGCCCCAGCAACCTAGTGAGACTCTGTTTCAAAATTTAATTTTTTTTTTTAAAAAAGATCTTTCCCATCAATCATTTTTAAATTTTATTTATTATTTATTTTGTGGTATTAGGGATTGAATCCAGGGGCATTCTACCTCCGAGCTCCACCCTCCAGACCTATTTTATATTTTTATTTAAAAACAGGGTCTCTTAAGCCAGCGCGGCTGGCTTCGAACCTGCACGATCCTCCTGTCTCCGCCTCCCAAGCGCGGGGATTACAGGCGTGCGCCACCACGCCCGGCTTCTCAGCTCTATTTTTTTCAACAAAGTCTCATTAGGTTGATAGTCTCAGTACTTGCTGAGGCTGTCCTCAAACCCGTGATCCTCCTGTCTGAGCCTCCCAAGTACTGTGATTACAGGCAGGCGCCATCACGCCTGGTTCTCATCAGTCACGGAGACATAGTCACAGGGAAGTCACAAAAATGGTAACATGACTAATTACTATTTTTTGCAGTGTGAGTTCATATTCATAAAAAGATGACCCTAGTACTACCTCTGTGGCCAGGGCCAGCAGTGCAGGCCCGCCCGGGCACTGAGTGCCTCTCCACCAGCCCCACTCAGTGCGCTGGGAGAGCCCGTCTAGGAGCAGGCGCATGTCTCTGGCCTCACCCTGCAGCACCCTGGCTCGATTATGAGGTTGGCACAACTTTGAGATAAATATCAATCTTAATTTACTGATGTGTTTGTGCCCCTCAGCAAACAAACTGTATTCTACTATTTCTAATATATTGTAAATTAATTTGTCATTTTAAGAAAATAACTACTCACTCTAAATGCCAGATCATGTGCAAGAGGTGCAGTGTTGAAATACTCAAAAATGGAGTCCTGGAAATCAGGAAGTTTGAGTCCTGTGAGGAAGAAAGGAAGAATAATCAAGTCCAAATATTTAAAAGGCTGCTCGTCTTGTTAAATGAGAACATTCAGTGTGGAGCCAGGTGTGACTGGTGGTGCACACTTGTGATCTCAGTACTTGGGAGGCTGAGACAGGACGCAGCCACTTACTGAGACCTTGTTTCAAAATGAGGAATAAGATAGAGCTGGGGGCACAGCTCAGAGGTAGAATGCCTGGGTTCAATTCTCACACACAAAAGTAACCCTCAATATTGTCCAGATGCCAGTTCTCCCTGATCTAACGGATCCGTTTGGTACGACCCCAGAGTGAGCGAGAGAATGAGCAAATCCACTTGGAAGGAAACCCAGGAGCACTCTCCAGGAAACCCTAGGAAGGAGGATGTGTGGGCTGGACAGGCGGGAGCGCTCTGGCACCAGCACCAAGCAGCTCTTACCACTGCCCGGTGGAACCCGGCAGAGAACCCACCAAGAGACCGGTGCCCACAGCGATCTCTCTCACGTGGGAGCAGGAAGGAGAGAATCCAGGCGAGAAAAATCTTGGCAGAGCCCTCGGACTGCTGCGGGTGGAGTCCAGATGGCGCAGCCACCTGAACTTGAAAAGTGAGACCCAGCTGACGTGGAGGCACACGCCCATCATCCCAGTACTTGGGAAGCCGAGGCAGGAGGGCAGTGTGAGGCCATTCTGGACAACACAGTGAGACCAGTCTCTAGGTTTTTCTTTAAAAAAAAAAAAAAAGCCCTAAAAATATTAGAAAAAACATGTGTGGCTCCCTTAAACAGTTGGGAGTTAAGACTATTTTCCTAACTATGACTCAAAAAGGGATAGGAATTAAAAATATATATATTTTTTGATACTGGGGATGAAACCCAGGGGCATACCTGCAAGCCACACCCTTTTTATTTTTATTTGGAAACAGGGTCTTGCTAAGTTGATTAGAGTCTCATACTTGCTGAGGCTGTTCTTGAACCTGCGATCCTCCCATCTCAGCTTCCCAAGTACTGGGATTACAAGCGTGCACCACCACACCTGGCAGGAGTGATAAATCTGACACAAAAAAACTTTTCTCGGCACAAAAAAAGAAACAACAACAACAACAACAAAAAACATAAGCAAATTTCCCACTTTGATTTCATTTCCCACTTTGGCTTCAAAGTGGGAAAAATACTCGCAACCCTCATCACAAACAAAAGGTTTTTGTGCCTAATATATAAGAAGCTTCTAAAACTTAAGACTAACAACCTAAATTTTAAAAATATAGGCAAAAGAGTGCAGCTTTAACTTAGAAGATGCTCTACTGCACACACTCAGCACAAATCCCAAGTAGCAAGGCCGCTTTGGCCTGGGTCCAGGACAGGCCCAGGAGCAGCAGCTCTGCACGTGCCGCTGACTTGGCAGCCCTCTTCTAGGATCTACCCAGAGATGAACGCAAACACGGGATGCTTCACTGGCGAAGGTGGCCGCGTGGCGCCCAGCGCTCACAGCACGAAGACGCTGCCTTCTGTGAGCAGGGCTGGGGGTGCGCAGCAACACACGGGTGCTCTTGCTTTGTTCTCAACGTGGAAAAAGGGACAATAAACCAAAAATTGTGGCTACCTTTGGGAAGATTATCTTTCTACCATTTCAAGATTTTGACCTTGGAATTACTTAAGTACTTTATATAACTAAACTACTAAATCTAAAAGGAAGCATAGAAAATAATAGCATTCTTTAGAAAAGGCTGATATTGAAATAACTCAAAACTGTAATTATAATTTACCAGTATCGGCTCTAAATTTTTCTTCCATCTTTTTCTTCAGAATTTCCATTTCTTCTAATAATTCTCTGTTTTTGGCTTCAGAATCCTTTAGTTTACTAAAATAAAAATAACAGCTTTAGGTGCATGAGAAGAGGTCATCTGCGCACACTTCAGGGTGGGAGAGGACGGAGGCCGGGAGCCCCGGCTCCTGAGGAGCCCGAACACGGCAGGTGCTCGGCATGCTCCGGCCTTGCTACCTAGCACACCCCGGAGAGCACAAATGCTTCCAAAGCATTAGCATCCCAGTGAACTTTAAATGACGTGGCCCAGGGAGGTGCATCCCATGAAGCGGCAGGTGAGCTCTGACACCTGGGATTTTGTTCCTAGAAGAGCCTTCCAAGATGCAAGAACACACAGCCCAATTGCTAGACTCCCCCGTGATCAGCAAGGTGGCAGGTGGACTGGAAGTGCTGCTGCTGCCCAAGCGCTGGGGCCCGGGGAGTCTAGGTTTTAGTGGGCAGGACAGAGGAATGGAGGGGTAAGGTCTGGCCTGGAGGCGAGCACGTCAGGCTGGGGCTCTGTGGTTGCCAGTGAGCTTGCCAGTGAGCTGGCAGTGACAAATCACTGCACCACTGTGCAACAGCCTTGTCACTGGTGAAACAGGGGTAGTCACAGTGCCTGCCTCATAGGGACCTGTGAGAGCACAAGATCTAACAAGACAAAGTTCTTCAGGCCGCCCTGGCACGATGGAGGTACACTTAAATGGCAGTGGCTATTAATTTTAGTCCCAAACCGAGGGTCTGGGTGCGAAGTCCTCTCGTGGCAGGGCTGGCCTGTCCCTCCGTTGCAGCAGGCCTAGAGTTTATGGAACTTAAGTTCTCATGTCCTGAGCACAGGAAGCAGCCCCTGCAAACTGCTCCGGGCTGGGGAAAACCTGAAATAAGACACACCACCATCACCCCCCCCCAGAAAACATTCTGCGCTGACGAATGGAGAGTGGCACCTGCCTCGGGCACCACACCGGCCTTAGCATTCCTGGGGATGCTGAGCGCGTCCCTGCAGGGAAGCACACTAAATCCAGCCAGCTGACTCTCAGAAAGCACCTGCCAAGAACCAGGTCATACACTCCTCGACATGCTTGCCGGTCAGCCTGGCTCGGGTTCCACACGGGGAGCACGGGCCCGCCCGGCTGCGGTGCAAGCGCACACGCTCCTGCCGGGGGGAGGAAGCACCGGTACCTTTCAAAGGACAGACTGGAGTCTTTGACCTTCCTCAGCTCTTCCTGAACAAGCTGCTTGGCGCGGATCTCCGCCTCTAGAGCTGACTGAAGCTCCAGCCGCGCCGACATGTCCAGCTTCTGACTACGGCGGACTTTCCAGAGTGGATCCTGTGACATTCGTTAACACGTTAAAATGCATTTTTAAGCTATTCATGTGTAAAAATGAATGCAAACAAGTAATTCATCTTTTTCTAATCTTAAACTTAACTACTATATTTCATTATTAATCCTCTTACAGTATCAAATTCATCAGACATGATTTATTATTTGTGTGTGGTACTGGGGATGGAACCCAGGGACTTTCTACCTCCGGGCTATACTCCCAGACCTATTTTTATTTTATTTGGAAACAGGGTCTCACTAAGTTTCCGAGAGCCTCACTAAGTAGCCGAGGCTGGCTTTGAACCTGTGCAATCCTCCTGTCTCACCCTCCCAAGCGCAGGGATTACAAGCATGCGCCACCACAACCGGCTGATTATTATTATTATTATTATTATTATTATTATTATTATTTGTAGTACTGGGGTTCCTGGAAGCCCGTCTACCTCCAGGCTACACTCCCAGACCTATTTTATAGGTTTTATTTGGAAACAGGGTCTCTTAAGCCAGCACGGCTGGCTTCGAACCTGCGCAATCCTCCTATCTCAGCCTCCCAAGCGTGGGGATTACAGACGTGCGCCACCACGCCCGGCTATTGTTATTATTATTTTTTAAAGATACTGGAGATTGAACCCAGGGGAGTTCTACCTTTGCACTACACCCTCAGCCCTTATTTTTTGTTTTGAAATAGGGCCTCACTAGGCTACTGAGGCTGTCCTCCTGACCCAGCCTCTGAAGTACTGGAATTATAGGTATGCACCATCATGTCCAGTTCTGATCTAGTTTTGGTATTTTCTAACTCTTATCATTTTTAGAAGTCCTTTTAGTCAGGCATGGTGGCGCATGTTTGTAATCCCAGTACTTGGGAGGCTGAGACAGGAGGATCCCAAATTCATGGCCAGCCTCAGCTACTTGGTGAGGCCCTCCACAACTCAGTGAGACCTTGTTTCAATAAAGAATAAAAATTAGGGATGGAGCCAAGCGTGGTGGCGCACACTTGTAATCCCAGTACTTGGGAGGCTGAGAAAGGAGGATCACAGGTTTGTGGCCAGCCTGTTACTTAGGGAGGCCCTCCACAACTTAGTTAGACCCCGTTTCAAAATAAAGAATAAGCCAGGCATAGTGGCGCATGCTTTTAATCCCGGTATTTGGGGAGGCTGAGACCAGAGGATCGCGGTTCACGGACAGCCTCAGCTACTTAGGCCCTTTGCAACTAGAAAATAGGGCTGAGGGTGTAGTTTGGAGGAGTAGAATGCCCCTGGGTTCCATCCTGAATACTACAAAAAAAGTCTTCTAAAAACTAGTTTACTTATTATTTTTTGGTACTGTGGATTAGATCCAGGGATATTTTATATCTGAGAGCTATACCCCCAGCTATATTTTATTTGGAAACAAGGTGTCACTAAGTTGCTGAGGCTGGGTATGAACCTGCAATCCTCCTGTCTCAGCCCCCGAGTACTGGTATTAAGGCATGCACCAGCCGGGCGTGGTGGCACACGCTTGTAATCCCCACGCTTGGGAGGCTGAGACAGGAAGATCGCACAGGTTTGAAGCCAGCCTCAGCCACTTAGTGAGGCTCTCGGCAACTTAGTGAAACCCTGTTTCCAAATAAAATATAAAATAGGTCTGGGAGTGTAGCCCGGAGGTAGAAAGCCCCTGGGTTCCACCCCTAGTACTACCAAAAAAAAAAAAATATATAAATAAATAAATAAATAAATTTTAAAAATAAAATGAATAAATAAAAATTAAAGCATGCGCCACCACACCTGACTGCAATTCTTACAGAGAAAATAAACATACCAAACACATCTAAAAAGTGTTCATTTACCTTGGTATTAACACTTAAAATATACGTTTCAAGATATCATTAAAAATTATTCTGATAGCCGGGTGTGGTGGCGCACGCTTGTAATCCCCGCGCTTGGGAGTCAGAGACAGGAGGATCGCGCAGGTTCGAAGCCAGCCGCGCGCTGGCTTAGGAGACCCTGTTTCCAAATGAAAATGTAAAAATAGGTCTGGGAGTGTAGCCCCGAGGTAGAAGGGCTTCCAGGAAACCCAGCACCACCAAAAAAAAAAAAAAAAAAAAAAAAAAATATTCTGATAAAAATAACAGCAAAAATACAGTTCTGCAATGAAGGAGCTAAAATGGGCACACCACAATCAAGTTATTGTCATGCTTAGAAGTGTGATTTGAAAATAAATACTACTTCTATTGTAAGCTTCCCAGGTTTGGTTTAAACACACACACACACACACACACACACACACACTCTCTCTCTCTCTCTCTCTCTCTCTCTCTCTCTCTCTCTCTCTCAGTTGAGGTATGATTTTTGAGTTATAATTAATGTACTTTTTTTTGGTGGTGGTATTGGGAATTGAACCTAGGGGTATTCTACTTTAGAGATATATATATACCCCCAGCCCTATTTTATTTCTTATTTTGAAACAGGGTCATGTACTTTTAAAAATTATTATTATATGGTACTGGGGATTGAACCCAGGGGCATTCTACCTCTAATCTATACCCTAGCCCTATTTTTTATTCCTGAATATGTATGTATTTATTTATTTAGGTACTAGGGATGGAACCCAGGGGCATTCTGCCTCTGAGCTTCGCCCCTAGCACTATGTTTTATCCTTTTTTGTTTGTTTTTGTTTTGCGGGTCTGGGATGGAACCCAGGGGCAGTCTACCCCCGAGCTACATCCCCAGCTCTATTTTTCATCCTTTATTTTGAAACAGGGTCTCACAGAGTTGCAAAGGGCCTCACTAAGTAGCTGAGGCTGTTCCTGAATCCTGACCCTCCGGTCTCAGCCTCTCAAATGCTGGGATGACAAGCGTGGCCACCATGCCGGGTACCCTTTACTTTTGAAACAGGGTCTCACTAATTTCAAAGGGCCTCATGAAGCAGCTGAGGCTGGCTGCAAACCTGTGACCCTCCTGTCTCAGCCTTCCAAGTACTGGGATTACAAGTGTGCGCCTTCGTGCCGTGGCGGTCTGCATGGAACTGGAAGTGTCTAGGACTGGCCTGCTCTCTTGGAAGGACCTTAGCCACGAGGAAGTGAGAAGGTGATGCTGTACAGTATCACGCGCATCCGGGTGGCCTGTTTCTTTCGACCCCCTGAACAGCATGGTTAAGTGAACTCATCACTAGTAATCTGGCACCAGGCAAAGCATGCCCTTAAGAAAATCAGAATGTCATGTTACAGTCTGAACCCACTCACATAAACATGTAACTTTAACACGTGATGCTTGAGTAAAGCCGGTACTCCAACAGGACTGAGACAGCGTAAAAGAAGCCTAAAATGCCACGTTGGTGGCTCTCCTTTACACTGCTGAATGCAGCTGAGTGGCAGACAGAAAGCCACTGCAGAGCATCACTCAACAATAGCCTGGCCGGGCGTGTTGCCCACACCTGTCATCCCATGGCGAGGCTGAAACAGGACAATCTCAGGTTCAAGGTCAGTGCCAGCAGCGTGGCAAGGCTCTCAGCAACCTCGCGAGACTTTCAAGACAGCCTCAACTACTACTTAGCAAGGCCCTCTGCAACTCAGCCAGACCCTGCTTCAGAATAAAGAATACAAGCCAGGCGTGGTGGCGCACGCTTGTAATCCCCGCGCTTGGGAGGCGGAGACAGGAGGATCGCGCAGGTTCGAAGCCAGCTGCACTGGCGTAAGAGACCCTGTTTCAAAAATATAAAATAGGTCTGGGAGTGTAGCCCGGAGGTAGAAGGGCTTCCAGGAACCCCAGTACCACCAAAAAAAAAAAAAAAAGAAGAAGAAAAATAGGACTGGGGGTGAAGCTTGGAGGTAGAATACCCCTGGGTTCCATCCCCAGTACCGCAAAAAAAAAAAAAAAAAAAGAGAGAACCAACTTGAACTCTAAATGACCTTTATTAATAAAAGAGAGGCTTGAGGTGTGTTGAGGAAGTCGGCTCTCTTGCCTTCTCCCTCTCATCTAAAAACTTTGTCTTGAGAGAACTGAATCCCACTGACCCAGGACCCTGCTACCACCAAGCGCAGAAGGGTGGCACACACACCGAGAATCCCAGGCCTCCAGGCTGAGAAGGCAGGAGAAAGCAGGAGGCATGTTTGATGCTGTCTCAGAATCTTAGCAAGACCCTATTTCAAAATAAAAAAAAATAACAATGTAGCTTAAAGACAGGATGCTCCTGAATTCAATCCCCAGTACAAAAAAAAAGTGCTGGGGGTGTAGCTTGGAGGTAGAATGCCCCTGGGTTCGATCTCCTGTGTCTGTGTCTGTGTCTGTGTCTGACACACACACTGGAAGTGGACAAGGAGGAAGAGCCAGCAGTGCCCTCGCTAGATATTAATTAATAACGAGTGTGAGGAGGGCCTCAGCCTCGGCCTTGAGGCCACCGTGCACTGGACAAGTCTGCTCAGCACTGACAGGCGAACACTAACTTTTCTTAGAGAAGGAAATACATTCCCATTCAGGTCGCCCTTCAACATGAGGGACTGCTGACACCTGACACCATAGCCTGCAACAAGCGCCCAACCAAGGCATTCTGCTAAAGGGACCTATCGCAGCACTCCTCCATCTCTGTTGTTGGGCAGAGGTGACGGGTGGACCCCAGGGCCGCGTGCGTGCTGGGCAAGCACTCTGCTCTGGGCGACACCTCCGGCCACACTTCCACCTCTTGGTGTGTGTGGTACTGGGGATTAGAGCCCAGGTGCTCTACAAATGAACTACAACCCAAGGCCCACGACACAAAGTTGCCCAGTTGGCCTTGGGCCCGACCCTCTTGCCCCAGCCTCCCACGCTGCTGGATTCCAGGTGTGCACTACCACACCTGGCCTGACCTTTAGTTTTTCTTTCTTTCCTTCTTCCTTTTCCTTCTTTGGGGCACCTGGATTGAACCCAGGGGTATGCTACCTCTGAGCTATACCCTCTATCTTATTTTATGTTGGAACAGGGCCTAAACAGCTGAGGCTGGCTGCCACCCTGCCGTCCTCCTGCCTCGGCCTCCCAAGTACTGGAATTACAGGCAGGCAGCTCCCACTGTCATCTTGTATGGGGTTTGTGCACATAATTTATTTAATGCTGGTCATAAGTTCTGGTAAACGTGTATGTGTAAACATGACTAATAAAACGGAAAATGGAACAATAAAAATGGAACATTCTAACTGGTGTTTATCAGTCGAAAAACAATGTTTTTCAATTACAGAACCAAGCCCACGGTCATACTCCTTCCTTCTGTAATCATGAATTACTGATGTTTCCACAGGTATTGAGCTTCTGTGAGTGTGAGGGGTACGGGGGATCGAATCCATGGACATTCTACCTCTGAGCTACATTCACTTTTAATTAATTAGCGTGTTAATTAATTAATATGCAATACTGGGAACAGGGGCATTCTACCTCAGAGCTACGCCCTGAGCCCTATTTTTTCTTTTTGGTGGTACTGGGGTTCCTGGAAGCCCTTCTACCTCTGGGCTACACTACCAGACCTATATTTATATTTTTATTTGGAAACAGGGTCTCCTAAGCCAGCGAGCACACCTGGCTTCGAACCTGCGCGATCCTCCTGTCTCTGCCTCCCAAGCGCGGGGATTACAAGCGTGTGCCACCACGTCCGGCCTATTTTTTTATTCTTTATTTTGAAACAGGGTCTCACTAAGTTGGGGAGGGCCTCACTAAGTATTAGCTGAGGCTGTCCATGAACTGTGATCCTCCTGTCTCGGCCTCCCAAGTACTGGGATTATAAGTGTGGCTACCACCCCCGGCTCTACATGGGTGTTTTTAAACTGGACCCAGAGCTGGGCATGGTGGCATACACTTGTAATCCCAGCACTGGGAGGCTGAGACAGGAGGATGGCACGGGTTTGAAGCCAGCCTCAGCTTAGTGAGACCCTGTTTCCAAATAAAGTATAAAAAAAATAGGTCTGGGAGTATAGCCTGGAGGTAGAAAAGTCCCTGAGTTCCACAAAATAAGTAAACAAACAAACAAACTGGACCCAGAAAGTGGTGGACGCATCCGCCTGGGGCTGCTGCTGTCCAGGAGCAGGAGCTGCGCTGCGTCCCTTCTGAAACCCAAGTTCAAAACACAGACGCCGACGGCTAGGGTCGGGTCAGTGAACACCGCGCCCTGCTGAAGACCTGGGAGCCGCATACGCAACAGGTGCACCAGGGGAAGCGCCATCGGAAGGAGCGTGGTCGCCGGGCAGCCCTGGCGCTCAACGCAGGGCTGAGGGTAGCTGGCCACAGGAGTTGCTCTTCACTGGATATACTAACGGCCCGCTAGACTCAGGATAAGACCCTTCAATAGTAAAATGCAGGTGTTCTGACAAATCTTACCAGTGTTCTTGATCCCAGACTGGAACTTCTCAAGGTCTCCAGCTCTTCCGTCATCTTGGAAGCAAGGGCTTGAAGGTAGCCCCGGGCATCCTTCTCGTCACTGACCCTGAGGGGGTGCAGATGTGCAGTCTCGTCAGGCAGGACTACCCATGCAAGGAGCCCAAGGAGCACACCGCACCCTTGGCAGCACGCAGCAGCGTTCACCAGAGCGCAGTCCCCGCTGTGAGCAGAGGCCTGCCCTCCCTCCTGGCCTCCGGGGGCACGCGCCGTTGCTCACGAGAGCGCACCGCCTCCCTTTCGTTAAGAGCGAGAGGGGTGCAGTCGGGTAGACTCGCGCCCGTGAGTGAGCTGGCGCTGTGCCCCACCCCGAGTCCCATGTGCTCACACCTAGAGACTCGGGAGGGCGCAGCGCTGCTGCCTCCACCTGCAGGAGTAGCAGAGGCGGGCAGGCAGGAGGCGGGCAGGCGGCCAGCCAGCTCCCGCAGGGCCGCCCTTCTCGGGTCTTGCCGCACGTACCACTGAATGATCTCCGCGATCTGAGCTTCCCAGTGTGCCACCGACTCCTTCTTGGCCGCCAGGTCTTGCAGCTCATCCTCCAGCTGTCTGTTTTGGGCTGTGAGTTTATCCACAAAGGAACAGAGCTGAAATGAACAGTGCCAGCACACTGTCGGTTAGTCTGGCGCCCTCTCACTGTGACGGCACGATCTAAACAGGAGGTCCTGGCCAGGCGTGATGGCACGGCCTGTGACCCCAGCATCTGGGAGGCGGAGGCAGGAAGACCGAGGTTCAAGGCCAGCCTCAGCTACTTAGTGAGCCCCTCCACAACTTAGTGAGGCCCTGTTTCAGAATAAAGAGTTAAAAACAGGGCTGAGGGTATACCATGGAGAAGAATGCCACTGGGCTCAATCGCCAGTACTGTAAAAAAAGTAAGAAATGAGGCTGAGACAGGAGGATCACACAGGTTCAAAGCCAGCCTCAGCTACTGAGTGAGGCTCTCAGCAACTTAGTGAGACCCTGTTTCCAAATAAAATGTAAAACAGGTCTGGGAGTGTAGCCGGGAGGTATAAAGCCTCTGGGTTCCACCCCCAATGCCACCAAAAAAAAAAAAGTAAGAAATAAAAAATAAACATATAATAAATAAAACAGAGCTGGGGGTATAGCTCAGAGGTAGGATATCCCCAGAGTCAATCCCTAGTACCCCAAAACAAAAACAGAAATTTTAGAGATTTTGAACAAAATTTTCTTTCATCCTTTTTTTTTTTTGTTTTCCAGTACTAGAACCCAGGGGCATTCTTCCTCTGAGTGACACCTCCAGCTCCAAATTTTTATTCTTTATTTTTTGAAACAGGGTCTCACTGCGTTGCAAGGGGCCTCACCAAGTAGCTGAGGCTGTCTTCGAACCTTGATCCTCCAGTCTCTGCCTCCCATATGCTGGGATTACAAGCGTGCTCCACCAAGCCTGGCCTAAACATTTTCTTTCATTCTTTCATTTTTTTTTCTTCTTCATTTTCTTTCATTCTTATGAGATTTTTCCAGACTAAGTATAGAAAACTAATGGTATCTAACTTAAGTCACATTTCAGTTCAAATCTAATCCTTAAAGTGACTGAGCCAGTGATTAGGAGTTCATTTTTTATTCATTTCATTTTAGATAACAGAGATTGAGCCTAGGGCATTCTACCTCTGAGATACACCCTCATCCCTTTTTCACTTTGGAGAGGGTCTTGCTAAGTTCCTGATTCTGGCCTCGAATCTGCAGTTCTCCCGGTCTCAGCCTCCCAAATACTGGGATTACAGGTCCATAGCACCATGCTGGCAATTGTAGCCTTTTTGGGGGGTGTGGGGGGTACTGGGGATTGAACCCAGAAGCACCCTACCTCTGAGGTCCACTCCCTGCCTTTCCTCTTCTTAATTCCGCACTAGATCGCTGAGTGTCCTGCCTGGCCAATTACCAGCTTTGAACTGAATGAGAACATTCCACTGGGTGTGTAGCTCAGAGGTTGACTGTCCCTGACTCCAATCTCCACTGAAGACAGACAGACAGACAGACGCACGCACACACAACTTCCAAAGGACTCGAGAATGAAGACTCCAGGTGCCCGGCGGGAGGTACCTTTTCGTTTTCCGCAGTCAGCTTCTTGTTTTCATCGCAGAGCAGCGCCCGTTCCCGCTCGTACTTATCTCGCGCTGTGCCTAGAGCTTCCTCCAGCTCACTGTGCCTGGGGTGGTGCGAGAGAAACGGGCACAGGCTCAGGCTGCGCTCGGGTTTGCACATGGCGGGGCAAGCTTCCGTCCTCTGCGAAGAGTGGTGCGTGGGCACTTACCACTCACGCTTGGACTTTTCTAATTTATCTTTTAACATTAAGATTTCTTTCTGCAGGGCCAGCTGGTGGCTTTCTGAATCCTGCATCTCCTTTTTCACATTTTTCACTTCCAGCATATGTGAGGCCTCACGTCGGACCAACTCCTCATAAAACGAGACTTTCTTCTCAAGCTCCGATTTGATTTTGGAGATCTCCTGCTGTTCTAACATGGGCCCTGGCCCCTGGCCTCGTTGCTCCACCTGCAGGCAAAGGTTGAAATAAATCGATGAATCTCTGTGTCCTCCCCTTGAGGCCCATGCTCTCTTCCGTCCCTACCAGGTATAGGCATAGCTCTTCTGTCCCCTGGGCAGCTGCCAGGGACCTGGGTAATGGGACCCTTCTAACAAGGCAGGGTCTGGGGGCGGCTGGGTCCAGCTCTGCCTGGGCCTCCACGACATCTGTCCCACACTCACAGGGACAGGTGGCAAGGGCAGAGGCATAAAGGGAGGAGAGTGAGGGGACCAAAGCAGGACTGCAGGGCACAGAAAGGCTAGTGTGGCAGAGTGAGGCTGGCCAGGGAGGCGCTGGAGAGGCTCTGGAAAGGAGCTGGGCGCAGTCATAGGGCCCTACAAAGGGACCTAGACGTTCTGGTGGGTCCCAATGGCTCCATGCCCACCGTGCAGATAGCATACGGAGCCAGCTGACAAAGGGCCCGGGACATCAGGCACGCAGGGAGCACCGAGGGGAACAGCCTCAGCAGGCATGCGTGCTGGGGGTCAGGACACACAGGCTGAGACAAGGGAGGTGCAACAGCCAATGGGCCCTCCAGCTGCCTGCCACCACAGTCTGCTCCCTCCCTCCCAGTCTCCTGGAGGTCATGGGCTCCAGGGGCTTTTCCTAAACTGGATTTGGCCGATCCGAAAACGCGGGTATGAAGATCTCAGAGGTTAGTTCATACGACTGACCACATACAAGCAGCAATAAAGACACCCGCCTCAGAGGTAAGAGCCACCGCACATGCAGCAGCCAGGCCCACCCGCATCCTGCGCCTCCGTGGCCTCGGAGGAGGAGCACGGGGCCCAGCGCTACCTTGAGGGCCGCAAGCTCGCCCTCCACCTGCTGGCAGAAGCTCTCGCTGTGCTCGCGGAGCTTGCGTTCCTTCGAGGCCTCAGCGATGGCGTCCTCAAGCTGCGCTTCCAGCTACGAAAAAACAAGCCTTTTATTTGTTTGTTTGTTTATTTATTTACTTACTTACTTACTTACTTTTTTATTGGTATTGAGGATTGAACCTAGAGGCATTCTACCTCTAAGCTATGCCCCAGCCCCATTTTTTGTTTCTTTATGTGGAAAAAGGGTCTCCTTAGGTTTCTGAGCACCTCACTATGCTGCTGAGGCTGGCTTGGCCTCCTAAGTACTGGGATTACAAGCGTGCGCCACCCAAAAACAAAAAACAAACAAACAAAAAAAAACCTTCTATCTCCAGGCAACACTCCCAGACCCATTTTTATATTTTTATTTGAAAACGGTCTCTTAAGCCAGCACGGCTGGCTTCGAACCTGCGCGATCCTCCTGTCTCTGCCTCCCAAGTGCGGGGATTACAAGTGTGCGCCACCATGCCCGGCCTGATTCATCTTTTTTTTTTGGTGGTACTGGGGTTTCTGGAAGCCCTTCTACCTCCGGGCTACACTCCCAGACCTATTTTATTTTTGGAAACAGGGTCTCTTAAGCCAGTACAGCTGGCTTCGAACCTGTGTGATCCTCCTGTCTCCGCCTCCCAAGCGTGGGGATTACAAGTGTGCGCCACCACGCCTGGCCTGATTTATCTTTTAACTAAACATTCAAGCACCCTCAAAGGAAAGAGTGAGGTGAGGACTCTGTGAGCCTGTGGCCAGCTTCAGCAGGTGGCAAATTGTAGGGTCCGAGCTTGCCAGCTCAATATGCCTGCTCCACATTATTTTACAGCAAAGCCCAGATGCTGAGTCACTTCACCAGGGAGAGAGAGAGAGAGAGAGAGAGACAGACAGACAGACAGACAGACAGAGAGTGAGTGTGTGTGTGTGTGTGTGTGTGTGTGTGTGTGTGTGTGTTTCGGTGGTCCTCAGAGGCATTCTACCTCTGAGCTACAACCCCAGTCCTATTTTATTTTTTACTCTGAACCAGGGCCTAAGTTGTGGAGGGCCTACGAAGCTGAGGCTGGCTGTGAACCTGTGGTCCTCCTGTCTCAGCCTCCTAAGTACTAGGATTACAAACATGCACCACACCTGGTTTGGCTGTGTGTGTGTGTGTGTGTCACACCGGGGATGGTGCCAGGGCTAGTACATCTCTGCCTCTTCTCAATGGGCCACAGAGCACATTCACTGAAGCCACACTGTGTCTGGTAACGATGTGAGGACTGCGTGTTTACTTCAGAGGGAATTTAAAAATTAGCACCACAGGAATCTTGTTTCATGATTTTACAAACATGGGCTGAGTGAGCTCAGTGGCACATTACTTGCCTAGCATGTGTGAGGCCCTGGGTGGCATCCCCAGTACAGCCAAAAATATGTAATAATAATAACTGTAATAATTTCATAAGCAGATATTGAAAGAGAAAAACTATCAAATCACCAGGGATGGTGACTCACACCTATAATTCTGTCTACCCAGGAGAGTGAAACAGGAGGAGCCTTAGTTTGAAGCTAGCACTGGCAATTTCGCAAGTCTTTCAAAAAATAAAAAATAAAAAGGAGCTGAGCCTGGTGGCACACGCTTGTAATCCCAGTATTTGGGAGGCTGAGATAGAAGGATAGCAGTTCGCGGACAGCCTCAGCTACTTAGTGAGACCCTGTTTCAAAATAAAGACTAAAAATTAGGGCAGGGGGTGTACCTCGTAGGTCAAATGCCCCTGGGTTCCATCCTCAGACCCCCCAAAAAATAAATAAATAAAAAATAAAAAGGGCTGGGAATGCCGGGTGTAGTGGCACACACTTGTAATCCCTGCGCAGGTTCGAAGCCAGCCTTAGCTGGCTTAAGAGACCCTGTTTCCAAATAAAAAGTATAAATTAGGTCTGGTCAGGCATGGTGGCACATGCTTGTAATCCCCGCAATTGGGAGGCGGAGACAGGAGGATCTTGCAGGTTCAAAGCCACGCTGGCTTAAGAGACCCTGTTTCTCCCAAAAAAAAAAAAAAGTATAAAATAGGTCTGGAAATGTAGCCTGGAGGTAGAAGGGTTTCCAGGAACCCCAGTACCACGAAAAAAGAAAAAAAAAAAAAAATAGGTCTGGGAGTGTAGCCCGGAGGTAGAAGGCCCCTGGGTTCCATCCCCAGTACCACCAAATAAAAGGGGGAGGGGGCACTGGATGCCCTTGGGTTCAATCCCCAGTATCTCACACACCAAAGGGGAAAAAAAAAACCCCAACAACAACAAATAACAAATGCTTGGCTTCACACAATATTTAAGACCCAGTTTACTGTTACATATGCAGTGTCCATAACGCAGCCCAGGCTTTCAACCCAAGTCCAAGCAATACCATCTTGAAATGTAAAATCTACCTCTTTCCGTAACTTCTCAGATTTGCGGATGTCCTGCCGCATGGAGCTGATTTTCTGCATGGCCACCTCCAGCTCCTCCTCTTTGTCCCGGAGCTGCCGGGACACCTTCTGCTTCTGGGAGCGAAGCTCGGCCATACGCTCGCTGAGCTCCGAGAACTCCTGCAAAGCCCGCTTTCGCTGCTGATGGGCATCTTTAAGTTCTTTGGTTTGGGATTTCAGTCGCTCCGAAGCTTCAACAAATTGCTGACAGGAGAGAATTAAGGCGGCTGTACACCTGCTTAGCAAAGATTTGCATGGCTGGAAGCTTGGACCCTGAGTGATGGCAGAGGCTGGCTGCGGACCCACCTTCCTGGCAAAGCCTTGCTGCGCCCTCCAGCCACAATGTGCTAGAGCGGAGCACCAGACTCACTCCAGGAGACGGCCCGCCGCAGGGCCGCCTGCTGACAGAGCAGCCTCAGACTCACCTCCTCCTCGCTCATGTACAGTCACAAGGCGGGAGCGGAGGGAGCTCAGCAGCTGACTTAGTCACTCAACACACACAGACCTCCCGAACACATACAGTCACACTTCACTCGGTGGTGGGCACAGGTTCTGAGAAACTGTTAAAAATATTTCACTATGTGATCAAAGTGTGCTTACACAGACTACATACACCAGCTCCAAAGTCACACAGTGACACAATTTTACTCAATCACCGCTGTATATGTAGTCTGTTACTGATTCAAATGTCGTTGTGTGGCCAAAGTTTGCTCATGAAAATGCGTAAGATGGATAGATTGATTGGTTGTGCTAGGGAGTAAACTCGGGGCTTCTACTTCTGAGCTAGATCCCCAGCCCTATTTTGAAACAGGGTCTCACTAGTTGCTGAGGCTGGCTTTGAAACTGCAATCCTCCTACCTCACCGTCCCAAATATTGGGACCATAGGTGTGCACCACCAGGCCTGGCAGAGGGTGTCACTACATTACTACAGGCCACACTGCAGGCGTGTGCCACTCCGCCCGGCCAGGCTTAAATCAAGTGATGCAGAGCATGACACCATCACTGGACACATCCCCTCCCTAGAGTCTGAGGTCACAGCTGGACCTGGCCACTGCTGTGCTGACGACTCCAACCTTCTAGCAGCTGGTGCGCAATCTGGCTATTTAGTTTGCTGCAGCCAGTCAGTGATCACACCTGCTGGTCTGAGACTGGCAGAGTGGGGTCCACTCAGTGGCATGACAGTGACCATGCGACAAGAAGATGCCAGTGAGAGCTTGAATCTGGAATGTCACCCAAAGGCCATGCTTTCAAGACATGGTCTCCAGCTGGTGGCAAGACAGGGGGGAGACGTTAAGAGGCGGGGCCTGGGGAAGAAACTAGGTCGCTGAGGGCGCACCTCGGAGGGACCACTCGGCCCCTGGTTTCTTCCGGTCTCCTGTTTCCTGGCTGCCATAAGGCAGCTGTACCACATACCCCACCACCCCACAGACCATGGCAAGGCCCCTGTGGCGTGGACTGAACCCTCCTAAACTGAGCCCCAAAATCACTCCTCCTTTCAGTGGTTTCTTCAGGTGTTCTGCTGTGGAGCTGGAAAGCTGACTGACACCACGTTGAATCACTGCAGGGGGCTGACGCTGCAGGTGGGCTTCAGGAACAACCCAGGCTTGATAACAACCATAGACTCAATAAGCTAGGTTTATTTTTTATTTTATTTTATTTTATTTTATTTTATTTTATTTTGCAGGTCTGGGGATGGAACCCAGAGGCATTTGATCTCTGAGCTACACCCCCTGCCCAGTTTTTTTATTCTTTATTTTGAAACTGGGTCTCACTGAGTTGCAGAGGGCCTTACTAAGTAGCTGAGGCTGTCCGCAAACTGCGATCCTCTGGTCTCAGCCTCCCAATTGCTGGGATTACAAGCGTGCGCCACCACGCCCGGCTTACTGAGGTAATAAAATAACACTTTTAGAAAAAAAAAAGGTCCTAATTATGTTAGCGCACCAACACTGAGCATGAAATTTGATGTATCTCACTGAAAATCAAATTTCTCAAAGCTACAGGGGAGCCACCCCACCTCATAGCTAAGCAGGCCCCCCGGGGAAGGTGCGAGGCTGCTGCAGGGGAATGGAGGTGGGAAGGGAGAGCCCTGCACCTTTCAGCCTCTGTGGACTCCGCCATTCACCCACTCAGAACGGGGGAGATGCTGACGCCTCTGCAGGGATGGTCTGAAGATGACGACGGCAGAGTGCGTGCCGCCATGGCTAGGGCATTCAAGGCTACCCACAACCTGGCCCCACCTGCTGCCGCCCAGGGAAGCTAGGCAGGGACCCATGCAGCAGAGCGCAGGCGGGCCCCTCTTGCAGTACCTTGTGGACCTCCTCCTTCTCCTGCCGCACCAGGCGGTACTGCTTTTCCAGGCCCTTCAGGCGGTGCGTGGAGTCCTCGTGCTCTTGCCGAAGAGTTACTGTGTCCTCCAGCTGGCGCTCCAGCCTGTTTGAATCTAGGCAAAAAAGAAGTTCATGTCAGCCAACCTACTGCCAAGAGGTCACCTGGCGACCCACGCGCGGCGTGTACTGGAGTGAGCGGCTCTCTGGACTTTATTCTCATCGCTCCCCCCAGAGCCAGGGACCGACAGAATCTTAGGTACCGGCACCCACCTGTCTCAGGCCCTGCAAAATGTGTAAGCCAGCACGGCGCCTGGCCCTTTCGCAGGATGCAATAAAAGCTTCAGGAAATAACTGACTCAACCACAGCCCCTTTCTGGATCAGGGCAGTGGGGTTCAGATGGGAGATGGAGAGAAGAGGACAGGCTCCATGTGTGACCTGCGCAGATGTGAGTCGCCAACAGCAGAACCAGCCTCTGCGGGGTCAGGGGTCACAGCTCACAAGTGAGCTGAGCCTGCAGGAGGCTTTGAGAACCAGGAATCACAAACAGACGGCGGTGCCTCAAAAAAACAGGCAGCACCATGGATGCAAGGGGAAGCCGTCAGAGCTACAGAGGGAAAGCAAGAGTTTACACAGAGTATGTAAGGAGCCGGGTGTGGTGGGCTTGATTGCAATGCCAGTACTTGGGAGGCTGAGACAGGAGGATCGCAGTTCAAGGACAGCCTCAGCTACTGAGTGAGGCCCTTTACAACTCAGTGAGACCCTGTTACAAAATAAAGAACAAAAATTAGGGCTTGGGGTGTCGCTCAGAGGAGAATGCCTCTGGGTTCCATCCCCAGTACTGCAAAAGAAAAAAAAAAAAAAGGAAGGAAGGAAGGAAGGAAGGAAAGAAAGAAAGAAAGAAAGAAAGAAAGAAAGAAAGAAGAAAAGAACATGTAAGGAACCAGTTGTAGCTGGTAACCACAAAATTGTATCATCATAACCACACAGGTGGATATAATTTTTAAAAACATACTGAAAACCTCCAGAAGTCTAGGTTTACTAAAGCTTCTTTTTTCCTGCTTTTCCACCTTATAAAAGGAATTGAAAATTTCCTTTCAGAGATTAATGCTAGCCAAGCATGGTGGCACACACCTATAATCCCAGTATTTGGAAGCCTGGGACAGTAGCACCACAGGTTTGAAGTCAGCCTCGGCCAGACACTCAGCAATTTAGCGAGACTCGGTTTCAAAATAAAATAATGAAAAAAACTGGAGGAGTGGCTCGGACACAGAATGCCCCGGGTTCCACCCCAATGCCTCAAAGGGGAGGGACGCCAGTGTGAAGAGCGGCGGTGAGCAGCTACCCCGCTTACCTGCCACCTTGTTCTTCAAACGTTCGATTTCCTCGTTGAGTCTTTTGACCTCCTTGTCGCGGTTCGAGTTGCCCAGGGCCCGCATGGAACCGTGGAGGGACTGCACGGTCTGGGTGGACTCTGGGGAGACACGCGTGAGTGTGGCTGGCGTGCACAGGAGGCAGCACACAGCCGCACGCCTCCCGCCACTCACCCTGCAGCTTCCGGCTCAGCTCCAGCTTCTCCTGCTCCAGCCTTCGTATCCTCCTCTCGTAAGCTTCGATCTGCAGGCTGTTCTCCAGGTCCCGCTGCACGTCCTCATCTTTGGTTAAGGTGTTAGACTGCGTCATGCTCTTCAGAGAGCCTCGGTCAGAAAAGCAGCTGCGAGACACAGCACCGTGCATTTACACCCAGCACTCCATTACTATTTAAACACTTCCTACAGTGAGAAACAGCCTCTCTAAAGTGGCACACGAGACACTTGTGAAAGGCTTCACTGTGTATGGAACCAAAGCTAGATGGGAGCCTGAAAAAGAAAGGACCTCAGAGCTAGTCAATGCAGAGCGCTCTGTGAGGGAGTTGCCCAGGGCCCGCATGGAACCATGGAGGGACTGCACTGGGAACTTCCAAGACGGGGCTCCAGTTCCACCAGGACACGAACACCGCTGCTCACTGGCAGGCCACCAGGGGCAGCTAGCAATGCGCCCCGGCTCAGCTTCCTATGGCTGAAGGGGCTCCCGCAGCTGCTGGCCTTCCTGCACAGCAAGCCCCCCCACGGGGTCAAAGACAGTCCCCCGATGGCTGGGTCTTGGACCGTTGCACATGCTCTTTGATTCTGTTCTCTCTTTAGGAGGCACAGGCCTGCCACCACCCACCTCGGCATATATGAGTGTGACAAACGCTTGTATCAATCGGCAAGGTCCAAGGAGGCCACGCCCCGAGGAAAGAGGCGTCATCTCTGGCAGAAATACTCCCTGCTCTTAGATTTCTACATTAAAAAGCTCCAATGATGTAAAACAGGATCCCAAGAATTAGGACTGTGGAAGAAATTGAGTCCATGAAAGATAAATTTTCTAGTAAAGGGCAGCCAGAATTCAGGGGCTGCAAAATTCCTTTCGGTTTTTTCCGAAGGCAGGTCCTTTGATCTAAAGATTAGCTCCCAGCACCTCTCTGCTAGCAGGGGAAGCTGCAAACCCACCTCCCAAAGAGATGCAAAACTGTCTCTGGAACCTGGGCCATTTGTTTTTCCTCTTAAGAGATGCTAATAAGCTCTTATCTGGCCTTAACAAGCCTATCTTAGGACTCAGCAGCAGGACAGTATAAAACTCAAAAGTCTGCCCCAAAATTATGCATTAAAGAACAATTATAGAAATCCAATCACCTGTGTTATAATGTTTTTGCCCTGTTTTACTAACTGTAATATAAGTATTGCCTTATAGGGAATGGCGGAGCAGACAGGACCAGATAAATCTGCAACGCAGCCCATGGATCTTGATAAAGAAGGGCCTGGACTAAGCCCTAGAGACAAAAAGACTCTGGAAGGATCAAAGGATATCCTAGAAGACTGAATTTCCCCAAAACGGACTTTGGGTGTGAACCCCCACCTTTACAGATGCCTGCCTGTTCCAGATGCCTTTCTGGACTCCAGACCTTGCCCCCTAAGGCTCACCCAAGGCCAGAACCCTGATTCCAATGACAAAGGCCAAGGGGAGTGACTTCAGTCACCTAGTCCCAGACGAATCTTAAACTGTGACTCCATGGATCTTCTTTTATCCTGTTTACACTTAATGCCTCACTATTGTCCTTTGGTGCTTACACGGGGTATTGGGTATAAATACTGGTGATGGAAATCAAAACATTGTCAGTTGCACAGAAGGCAGTTGTCCATGTCAATAACTATTTCAGATTTTTTTTCCCCGGAGAGGAATCTCCACTTTTAGCGCAGTGAACAGGAATTTAAAGGAGTTTATTTCATAAAAGGGAAAAAATCACTGCAGATAAGTGGCTGCAGAAGTGCAACCTAAGCCCTTGTCCATCTTTCTGAGGATCTCGGTCCCAAACGGACTCAGTGCCAGATTTGCCCCCTAGGACTGAGCAAGTTGGTTTCAGCACAGGCCAGGAAGACTGGTGCTGCTATGCTGAGCCTGATAAGGCACCAGGGCACATGGCCCTGTTACGAAACCTGTCTCTGCACAGGGGCTTGACAGACTAGGCTACTTTGGCCCTGTGGGGGTCTTTCCTGGGAGGAGAGCCCAATCTCTGCAAGTGTGACAAGTGTGGTGAGCTGGGATGTACTAGAAAGGCCGGAAGCCTCTGGGCGCAAGGTACTAACCCCACCTGTCCACCTAGAAGAGCATCATGTCGCTATCACGTGGGCTCCTCACACCTAGCGACTTCCCACAAGCTCGAACGGAAGTGCGCCTGAAGACCCTCTCGCCGGGGCCAGCCAGACGTGCTGTGAACCCTTTCTGGACCCTCCTTCTGGCACGGGCTCCTTGTCTCGTCTCACCTTATCTTCTCCATGGCCCCAGTGTCCTGGTAGAGGTAGAACACCTCGGGCAACACAAGTTTGCAGAAGCCACTGGGAACACTGGCCAACAGCCACAAACGCCTCCTGCGCACACACAAAGCCAGGGCCACACAGGACGGGCGCCCTCGGCGCTGCGCGCTTCACACTGAGGCAAAGACCGTGTTCCAACTCCTGACGGCACTGTGGAACTGAGGGTCCAACTTCTAAAGCACAGTGCTCTACAGGAAGACGTGCTCAGCGGGGGGAACTTGGCTTAGCCACTGCCTTCGGCATGAGCACAAATTCTTTAACACTGAAGGGCCACCAGGCAGGTCAGTAAGCTATGGCATGAGGCATCAGCACCACCCACAGCCTGCTCCTCTACTGACCACGGGCTAGGAATGGCTTTCACACTTTCAAAAGATTGTAAAAGAACATACAACAGACCACAAAACTCAAATTATAGTCATGTGTTGCTTGATGATGGGTATGTGCTAAGAAGTGCAGCGTTAGGCAATTTGATCGTTGTGCAAACACTGCAGTGTATATACACAAATCCAGGGTAAATCAGAAAAGAGATGCAAGGAGCTGGACGTGGTGGTGTAATCCCAGTGCTTGGGAGGCTGAGACAGGAGGATCGCGGTTCGCGGAGAGCCTCAGCTACTTAGTGAGGCCCTCGCAACTCAGTGAGACCGTTTCGAAATAAAGAATAAAAAATAGGGCAGGGGGTATAGCTCAGAGGTAGAATGTCCCTGGTTCCATTCCCAGTAAAACACACACACACACACACACACACACACACACACACACACACACACACACACAGCAAGGAACAGGCTGCATGTGGCTTGGGGAATTGTAGCAGTCACCTTTATAGCTCGCTTTCCCTCCTCTCCTCCCTCCCTCCTTCTTTATTTCACCAAGAATTAAAGCCAGGAGCATTCTGCCTTCTGGACATATCCAGCCATATATATATAATTTTTATTTTTGTGGTGGCCGTACTGGGGGTGGAACCCAGAGGCTTTCTACCTCCAGGTCATACTCCCAGACCTATTTATATTTTATTTGGAAACAGGGTCTCACTAAGTTGCTGAGAGCCTCACTCAGTAGCTGAGGCTGGCTTCGAACCTGTGCGATCCTCTTGTCTCAGACTCCCAACCACTGGGATTACAAGCATGCACCACTATGTCCAACTTTTATTTTTATTTTTGAAAGAGGATCTCACTAAGTTGGTGAGGGCCTCACCAAACTGCTGAGACTAGCCTTGAACCTGCCATCCTGTCTCAGCCTTCCCAGTGCTGAGATTACAGGCGTGTGCCACCACATCTAGCTTTGTGTGATTTCTTTTTGTGATACAGGCCATCACATAATAGAATACAGTATAGCAAGGATGTAAACCAGCTGTGTAGTCTTTTTCTATCAGTATCAAGTGTTACACACCATATGTAACTGTTACACTTTTATAAGACTAGCAGCCCAGGGGGTGTGTTTAAACCAGCAGCACTACACACACGTTACTAATGCACTGTACCATGGCAGACCTTACCAGGGCTATGGTGTCACTAGGTGACGGTGATTCTTCAGCCTCGCTGTCATCTCACAGAACCACCACAGCACAGAGGATTCACTGACCAAAACATCACAGGCCCATGACTATGGTAAGTACTCTGTGCTTCACAGGAAGCAGCTGGCCTTGCTCTACACCTGCAGTAACCTAGTGGGCATTTCCAACAAACCAAAATCCTGTGTCTCACTGCGCAACACCATCAACCTCTGGGCACACACATGCACACCCATAAAGCCTACTCTCAGCACACACCTCCCCAGGGAGGACCCAGCAAGGGAGGCGAAACCTGGACATACCTTTCTGTCGTAAATGTGAACCCAATGAACGGCAAATGCAATCCAGAGAAGCCCGTGTGAGAGCCGGGAGGTAATATTTCCTGCGGAAGAACACAGTGTGAACGAAATCTCTACACCACCACGCAGCAGCGTGGAAGGCCTGCAGGGGAACGTGGCATCTACAGACTCCGAGTTCTCAGGCCTGGCTCTACCCACTGCGTGCACACCACAGTGAGGAGAATAAACGCACCATCACAACGCCAGCCTTGACCAGGCTAGTGACTGCCAAGCTCTGTAAAGCCACAGAACCCATTACTAAGCACGACTGTCTACACAGACAAAAGTGGGGGCACCTGTAGCCTCTGGGGGCATAGAGTATGGCTGAGACTTAAGGTTTATGGCGTAAAATAGGCCCCAGGCAGAAAGAAGCTCCAATCCAAAGGCAGGCTATTTTAGGTAAGTTTGTTACAACTCTTTTTTTTTTTTTTCAAGTGAATGAACTTTCTTTCATAAAAATAAAACTAAGCCAGGCATGGTAACACACACTTGTAATCTCGGTATACTTACGAGGCTGAGACAGAAGGATCACAGGTTCGAGGACAGCCTCAGAAAGTAGTGAGACTCTCATCAATCTAGTGAGACTCTGTTTCAAAATAAAAATAAAATAGGACTGGAGGTATAGCTTGGAGGTAGAATGTCCCTGGGTTCAATACCACAAGAAAATATACATATAAAAAGTGTTTATCTGAAGAATTTAGTGTGAAAAGTTTTGTTGTTGTTTGTGTGTATATGTGGCCCTGGGGATAGAACCTGGGGGCATTCTACCTCGAAGTGACACCCCAGCCCCACTTTATTTTTTGAAACAGGGCCTTGCTAGATTGATGAGCATCTCCCTGCGTGCTAAGGCTGTCCTCGAGCCTGTGATCCTCGTCTCAGCCTCCCATGTACTGGGATTAGAGGTATGTGCCAAGCCCAGCTTGGAAATGGTTATTTGAAGTCTATGAATAAACCTTGGAGCAGTGGAATAACTTTTTCTTATCCGCGCGGCTTGAAATTCAGCTCTTACTTTGAATGCGGAGCCATCTAAACAAGCACTGAGTGCAAGAGGGCAGTGTCCTCAGGAAGCTGCAAGGAGTGCAGGACTTGGTCCCACCTTGAGGATCCTCTAAACAACCTGCAGTTTCCCTGAGGCCAAGGCCATTCAAGGTAAGAGGCCAACAGGGATAAAACAGATCCAGCAAACGATATTATTTCATATTATTGAGGAAATCTCTCATTTGAGGAGGACGTTCTTCTTTCCTTCAGTCAAACCTCAGTTTCTCCAAGCTCAAAAAGTCTCACATGTAAGGGCCTGATGAGATTCTAGAAGATAAAAGCCATTTCCTGAGAGGGAAGGTGAGCCCAGGCCAGCCCCAGCAGAAGTCCATGATCTGCCAACATCTCCGTGGTCATCACCACTCTCAGCTGGGTGAACTGGTCTGCACTGAGGATGCAAGGGCAGACCCTGGGACATTTACTGAGCTCTGGATCAGATGCCAAGGTCGGCTCCCCTGGTGTCTTCAGTCTAAATCTAAAGTGGTGACAAGGTGGTGCTGAGGCTGAGCACAGCAGCGCGTGCAACACTGCTTTGAGAAAAAAGGAAAAGAATTCCAAAACAAAAGAGCTTGAATTTATGAAAATTGAGTAATCCAAGCCGGGCGTGGTGGCGCACACTTGTAATCCCTGCGCTTGGGAGGCTGAGACAGGAGGATCACACAGGTTCGAAGCCAGCCTCAGCTACTGAGTGAGGCTCTCAGCAACTTAGCGAGACCCTGTTTCCAAATAAAATATAAAATAGGTCTGGGAGTGTAGCCTGGAGGTAGAAAGCCTCTGGGTTCCACCCCCAGTACCAAAAAAAAAAAAAAAAAAAAAAAAAAGAAAGAAAGAAAGGAAGAAAGAAAGAAAGAAAAAAAATTAAGTAATCCATCTTCTTTTTGGTACGTGTGTCTGTGTACATGGTACTGGGGATTGAACCCAAGGGCATTCAATCTACCTTTGAGTTACACCAGCAGCCCTTTTTATTTTTTATTTTAAAACGGCATCACCGGGCATGGTGGCACACACTTGTAATCCCAGTACTTGAAAAGCTGAGACAGGAGTGGTCTGCAGCAGCCTCAGCTACTTGGTGAGGCCCTCTACAACTCAGTGAGACCTTGTTTCAAAATAAAGAATAAAAAATAGGGCTGGGGGTATAGCTAGGGAGTAGAATGCCCTTGAGTTCATTTCCAGTACTACATTAAAAACACAAACAAACAAAAAGAGGGTCTCACTAAGTTGCTGAGGTTGGTTTTGAACCCGTGATCATCTGATTATCATTCTCCCAAGTACCAGAATACAGGTATGTACCACTGCACCTGACTTCATCAATTTTTTTTCTTACTGGAGATTGAACCCAAAACTTTTCATTCTACCACTGAGCTACACCCCAACCCTATTGTTTTGGGTTTTTTTTTGTTGTTTGTTTTTGGTGGTGGTACTGGGGTTCCTGGAAGCCCTTCTACCTCCGGGCTACACTCCCAGACCTACTTTTACATTTTTATTTGGAAATAGGGTCTCCTAAGCCAGCGGCACGGCTGGCTTCGAACCTGCGTGATCCTCCTGTCTCTGCCTCCCAAGCGTGGGGATCATAAGCGTGCACCACCACGCCCGGCCAACCCTATTGTTTTTTAAACAGGGTCTCACTAAGTTACTGAGGCTGGCCACAAACTTGGGATCCTCCTATCTCAGTTTCTCAAGTACTAGTATAAGAAGTGTGTGCCAGCTGGGCGTGGTGGCGCACACTTGTAATCCCAGCATTTGGGAGGCTGAGACCAGAGGATCGCGGTTCGCGGACAGCCTCAGCTACTTAGTGAGGCCCTCCGCAACTTAGTGAGACCCTGTTTCAACATAAAGAATAAAAAAATAGGGCAGGGTATGTAGCTGGGAGGTCAGATGCCCCTGGGTTCCATCCCCAGACCCAAAAAAAAAAAAAAAAAAAAAAAAAAGTATGTGCCATCATGCCCAGTTATTCCCAAACCTTTCTATTTCTATTTTGAAACAGGGTCTCACTAAATTGTTACAGTTAACCTCAAAACTGCAATCTTCTTGTTTCAGCCTCCAGGGGACTACAGGCCCTACCATACCTAGCCATCATCCACTTTTTTTTTTGGTGGTACTGGGGTTCCTGGAAGCCCTTCTACCTCCGGGCTACACTCCCAGACCTATTTTTTATTTTTGGAAACAGGGTCTCTTAAGCCTGCGCAGCTGGCTTCAAACCTGCGCGATCCTCCTGTCTCCGCCTCCCTAGTGTGGGGATTACAAGCGTGCGCCACCACGCCCGGCGTCATCATCTACTTTTTAAAAGGGATGCTGAGGACTAACCTGAAGGCTGGGGTAAAAGGTACTTTCTTGCAACAACTACCAAATTTTTCAAAAATCAGTGCAGTTCTAGCGTATAAGTAATGCCTTCAGCCTGACACTGCTAACACCCAGCCCTTCTGTGAAGCAGCTCTGAGAATAACAGCAGCTCTGCACTTACAGCATTTCTTAGCACATCATCATCCACGTCAAAGTTGGATGTGTCAGAAGGACTGCTCACGTCGGGAATATAAGGCGCTTCCAGATTTCGTATGTTTTCCCAATTCAGACCTTCAAAAAATGCGTGTTTTTTGAAGTCCTCGATTCCATTCTGCCCTAGCCGGCGCTCTCTGCTGCAGATGAGTCTCTGAATGAGGTCTTTGGCTTCTTCAGAGACATCTGTGACGTGGGAAGGGAACTGAAATCGCTCCTGAGTGGGGGCGAAAGGACAGTGAATGGACAATCAGAAAACCTACAAGAGAGGGAGTACAGCAGCTCCAGAGCAAAGTCCTTTTTTATTTATTTTTTAATTTTTTGGTGGTACTGTGGGTGGAACCCAGGGGCTTTCTACCTCCAGGCTGTACTCCCAGACCTATTTTATATTTTATTTAGAAACGGGGTCTCACTAAGTAGCTGAGGCTGGCTTCGAACCTGTGCGATTCTCCTGTCTCAGACTCTCAAGCACGGGGATTACAAGAGTGCACCACCACGCCCGGCTAGCAAAGTCCTTTTTATTTCATGACAACTAAGCGTAAATCAAAGCTAGGGAATTCTAATTCCAGAAAGGCAAGTAAGAAAATCATTAGTCTCTCTGGTTTGATATCATACTGCAAATAAGTTAAAACGACAAAATTTTGCCCAGCAAAGCAGCAAAGCACATGGACAGCACGCTGTGGGGGATCCCAGAGGCGCGGTAGTGCCTTCTGCCAACATCCAGGGCAAGTCCGCACCTCAGCGCTGGGTCTACAGAGGCAGTCACAAAAAGAAAATGTGGCCTTGCTGTGACTATGCTAGCTCTGGACCAAGAAAAAGCAGCTTACCTAAGTGGCATCAAAAAGGGACTCGTTTTAAAAGACACAGTTCATACAAAGAGTAAGGTACGGCTCTGAGTTGACACAGAAAGATGCCAAAACCCACCTGAAATGTAATGTGAGGCACGTTTCGAATACACACACCAGGCCACGAATACTAGTGGCAGAGTGGGCCTGAGTGCCTTCAGCACTTGCGTCTATGCCTCGTGTCCCCACAGAAAGGGACGATGGGAAGGTTAAATAGATGAGTGCACAGAAAGCCTGGCCAGCTGTGCCGATGCTGGCACGTGGTAGCAGCAGGCTCTGGGGTCTGCTGAGCCCCGCGGGAGGGGCTCGCCATATGCTATATGCACATGTGGAAAAAACTTTCAAGTATAGCTTTTATTTTTATTTGGAATGAAATATAATTTGCCGCTTTCGTGATAATCTGCTCCCCATAGAGCAATTAGTGGAGACACTGGCTGGAGACAGCTCAGGGTCTCAGTTGGAGGTTACGGGCTGCGTGTGGGCACGCGTGTGTGCATGAGATCAGAGCAGGCGAGGAAACAGAATGCCATGGCCATCTGGCAGCGGATGGCAGAGAAGTGGCATCAGAAAGACATTTGAGTATGGAGAACAGAGAAGAAGATACAGGATAGAAGAGGAAATAATCATTAAAAAAAAGATGCAGGCAGGCAACACTGAAGTGAAAAACCAGTGGCTCAGAGAGAAAGAAGGAAGGAATGGAGTCCAGGAAGGTGGCCTGGGCGTGGAGCTCACAAGGACTGACTGGCCAGCGATCTAGAGGACGACTAGAGCTGCAGGCGACATGGCCCGTGGGCCGCCCACGCCGCTCACGCCTGGCAGCCACGGAGCCCGGCGCCTTTCCAGAGTCACTGCTCTTCCAGGGAGCCCCGCTCAACAACCAGGAGGCCCCAGGCAGCGGGAGCCCAGTCCCCGGGGCCGCAGCCCCCACCGCGCCCCCTCCCATCCCGCCGGCCTGCTGACCCTGGACTCCAGGCAGTAGGAAAACAGACATGAGAACATGGGGGTCTTACTTCATGGTTCATGATCTTCCCGTACGTCTCCACGAGCGACTCCGCGTAGAATGGCGTCTCTCCGTAGAGCATCTCGTACATGCACACGCCCAGCGACCACCAGTCACACTCGGGCCCGTACTTGCCCATGCCGTCCTCCATGGCCTGCAGGATCTCCGGCGAGATGTAGTCAGGGGTGCCCACGGCCACAGAGGACTGGACCTGGGGGAGGACGAGGGCTTGAAAACCTAGAGCACTCCCGCTGTGCTTCCCACCACTGTCTCTAAATCGGTGGCAACAGAAAATGAAACCATCATGGAACCAACACGGTGACGCATCAGGATTAAAACCTAGAAATGTGGACGCGACGCAAACGCTCTCTTGTACCCTGAGCACCGTGGAGCTCCCAGGGCGCCCGACATCCTGCACAGCACCTGCTGCCCCACGCACCTGGCTCTCCCAGGCCCACGGGAGCACTCCTACCCTCTCACCACTGCTCCCAGGCGGCCGGCACCATGTCGCTCAAGGCGTTCTAGCTCCAAGCTACAGTTCCAGCCCTGTTTGTTTGGAAACAGGGTCTACTCTGTTGCTGAGGCTGGCCTTGAAACTGTGGTCCTCCTGCCTCAGCCTCCCAAGTACTGGGATTACAGGCATGCGCCGCCATGCCTAGAGGTACAGACTCTGGCTAAGGGCGCTCTTGCTAGAACAGAGTGGCGGGGCTCTGTGGGTGCCGTGTTTCTAGCAAGCCCCCAGGGGTGCTAAGGTTGCCCCCCTGCAGCATCTGTGCCTCCCAGCGGGCTGGGACTTGAGCATTCCTTGGTGGGGGGTTGGGAGGCAAGCACCAAGAGGGAGAGAGCAGCTCCCTGCTGCGGAGAGGCCTGGCCGAGCGTGGAGACGCCTCCCCAGCTCCACAGGAAGGCGAGGCACAGGAGGGGAGGCCACGAGAGGTTCCCGTGCCCAGAGGACCGAGGCTCACGAGGAGCAGGGCACACTCACAGGTCTCCCCACGGGGCCCACCTTGGAGGAGCCTTGGGCACGGGCAGCACCGAGGTCAGGAGCGGCGGGAACTGCGAGTGTGAAGGAACAGCAGGGATTCTGCCTCAGCAGCGTAACTGACGCTTCTCTGCTCGGTGTGACCCACCCACAGGTCCCATGGTGGCTGGTGGGCAGTGGGCACGCTGGAGACCCGGGGTAAACCACTCCGTGATGAGAAGTGCAAACGAGAAGGGCTCAAGGCCAGTGTTGGTCCCCGGGAGACTGGACTTGAGGGCAGCACCAAACTATTGACTAAAGAATCTCTGGCGAGACTTGTAACAACAAGAGAAACTGGCTTTGCAGAAAGAGAGCACCCAGCTCAGTACTCTCTCAGTATCTACTGGCCGGCTGCTTTATAGCTGAAGCCCACTAGTAGGAAAGGACGGGACGGCTGGCTCTGAAGTGTTACACAGTACACGATACGTGGAGAGCTCTGTTTTAATTTTGTACTAGGGACTGGACCCAGGGGTATTCTAGTTCTGAGCTACCCCAGGCCTTTATTTTGATCCCCCCGTTTCAGTCTCCCAAGTACTGGGGTTTCAGGTGTGTGCCCCATGCCTGGCTAAGTATAGGGAATTACTGGTTGGTATTGTGGTACTGATGATTGAAACCAGAAGCATTCTACCTCCAAGTTACACCCACTGGTCCTATTCTTTTTATTTTTAATTTGAAACAGGGTCTCTCTAGGTTGATGAGAGTCTCACCCTTTGCTGAGGCTGTCCTCAAACCTGTGATCCTCCTGTCTCAGCCTCCCAAGCACTGGGATTACAGGTATGGGCTACCATGCCCAACTAAGTATAGGGTTTTTGTTTTATTTTTTGCTTTTTTTATTTGTTTGTTGTGGTAAGGAGATGGAACCCAGGAGAATTCTACCCCTGAGCTACACCCCCAGCCCTATTTATTTATTTATTTATATTATTTTTTTTTTTGGTGGCACTGGGGTTCCTGGAAGCCCTTCTACCTCCGGGCTACACTCCCAGACCTATTTTATACTTTTTTATTTTTGGAAACAGTGTCTCTTAAGCCAGCCGGGCTAGCTTCGAACCTGCGCGATCCTTGTGTCTCTGTCTCCCAAGAGCAGGGATTACAAGCGTGCGCCACCACACCCGGCTATTTCTTTTTTATTCTTTATTTTGAAATACTCTCACTGAGTTGCAAAGGGCCTCACTAAGTAGCTGGGGCTGGCCACGAACCACAATCCTCCTGTCTCAGCCTCCTGAATATTAGGATTACAAGTATATGCCACCATGCCCAGCTTTTAGTTGTTTTTGGTGGCACTGGAGATGGAACCCAGGGGCATTCTACCTCCAAGCGATATCCCCAGCCCTATTTTTCATTCTTTATTTTGAAACAGGGTCTCGCTAAGTTGCAAAGGGCCTCACTAAGTAGCTGAGGCTGTCTCCAAACCATGATCCTTCTGTCTCAGCCTCCCAAGTGCAGGGATTACAAGCGTGCACCACCACGCCCGGCTTAAATATAGGTTTTAAAGGAGAAAAACAATCCCCAAATATACAGGGTGAAGCTGTAACCAAGGCCACAAGAGAATACAACAGTTTCTCTGTGCAGGGAATCCAGGCCTGGAAGGGGTCACATTGCGTGGAGGTGGGAAGCCACCTACAGGCCAGCCAGCCACAATGCTGGTAGAGCCGGGATGAGGCTGGGGTCTCCAGCACCACGGGGATGGTGGAAGTCCTGGTAACATTCTGCATTCCAAGGAACAAGGGGAGAAAGTCCTGGTCTCACAGGAAACTACTGAAGGCAAAGTGAAGGGCGGCCACAGGGGCCCGGCGCTGCCTGCATTTGCTGCAGGGCTAGCAGGCTTCCCAGGCGTTCCCTTGAAGGCATGACTTAAAGACTGTGGGGGAGGGGAGTGGGGATGGAACCCAGGGGCATTCTCCCTCCCAGCTACACCCCAGCCCTTTCTTATTTTTTGTTTTGAAACAGGGTCTTACTAGGTTGATGAGGATGCCCTCAAACTTGTGTTTCTCCTGTCTCCACCTCCCAAGTACTGAGATGACAGGCCATGTATTCCAGCTGAGACGTTCTTAAATTTAAAAATTCAGGCGCACACTTGTCATCCCCGCACTTGGGAGGCGGAGAAAGGAGGATCACGCAGGTTCGAAGCCAACCTCACTGGCTTAAAGGACCCTGTTTCCAAATAAAAATATAAAATAGGTCTGGGAGTGTAGCCCAGAAGTAGAAGGGTTTCCAGAAACCCCAGTACCACCAATAAATAAATAAATAATAAATAAATAAATAAAATTCCCCACATACAAAGCTTCAATTATCAGCCGGGTGTGGTGGCGCACGCTTGTAATCTCAGCACTTGGGAGGCTGAGACAGGAGGATCTCACAGGTTCGAAGCCAGCTTCAGCTACTTAATGAGGCTCTCAGCAACTTAGTAAGACCCTATTTCCAAATAAAGTATAAACTAGGTCTGGGAGTATAGACCAGAGGTAGAAAAGCCCCTGGGTGTGGTGGCACACGCTTGTAATCCCAGCATTTGGGAGGCTGAGACCAGAGGATCGTGTTTCTCAGACAGCCTCAGCTACTTAGTGAGGCCCTCTGCAACTTAGTGAGACCGTGTTTCAAAATAAATAATAAAAAAAATGACAGGGGGTGTAGCTCGGAGGTGTAATGCCCCTGGGTTCCATCCCCAGACCCGCAAAAAAAAAAAAAAAAAAAAAAAAAAAGAAAAGCCCCTGGGTTCCACCCCCAGTACCACAAAAAAAAAAAAAGCTTCAATTATCTCCTAAATGAATTGATTTTCTTAATTTATCTTAATAAATTTAATGGCTAGGGATATTGGCTCCGAAGTAAAGCCCTTGTCTACTAGCATGTTGTGGATCTATCCCCACACCATAAAAACAAACTAGAAAGGGGCTAGGGTGCCCCTCATGGCAGAGTATGTGCTTAGCATGCTCAAGCCCTGAGTTCAACCTCCAGCACTAAGAGAAGCAAACGTAATTTCTTACTTGTATCTCAAATTGGACCCTTGGAGGCCCTTCTAACTACAAGCTAAGCCCACACCCATATGGAAAACCTCCAGCCAAATACCTACAGTTCCATCATCATTCATCTTCAAACAGGATCCAAAGTCAGCCAGGCGGATGTGACCATTTACATCCAAAAGGACATTGTCGGGCTTAATGTCTCTGTTAGTAAAATAAACACACAAGTTAGCCATCGCCATGCAATGAGTCAGGCAGGTCAAAGCTCAGGCCCAGGAGAGCTGCGACCACACCACTCGGGAACCTGGTAACCACCGAGGCTGCGCCTGCCACACCACGGCCCCAGGCTGAAGAGGCAGCACTGTGTGCTCCTCCCATCCACCCGCCCAGCTGATGCCCTGGGCATCGCCCTCACAGCCCAGACAACGCTGCGCCCGCCATCAGGATGCTTGCACACAGCCAAGGGGCGGAAAATGAACGCCCCAACACATAAATACGCCACACCACCCCAAACCCCATCACAAGTGCCAGTCTGTACAGGAAGGACGCAAGTCAGGCGGGGGTCAGGCGTCTTCCACCGAGAAGTAGCACACGAGGAAGTAAAGAGGCCAGGAAGACTCGCAGACTACCGCAGCCTGGCAACCGTCTGCCGCCCAGATGGCACCTACAGGTGGAAGCGGCCTGGGCGCTAACTGCTCTGCAAAGCTCTAGCAGCATGCGCCTGGAGGAAAGCAGACCCGCCTGATAAACCTTCCTTCCTCACTGCCTCCCCAAGTACTCAGCCCAACCACTCAGCAGTACAAGTCCTCCTCCCCAGCCTGAACAGTATGAAGAGACAAACTCTCAAGGCAAGGGAGGAGTTCACTAGACGTTATGTTCAAGTCTGTTCCCAGAAGCACCGCACATAACCGCCCCAAGTGGGGAGACCTATGCCTCCACCTACACAATGATAACCGCCCAGGGCTGCAACCACAGGACAACATCACCCTTAACGAGAACCCCTGGAACACGTTTCTCCCCCAACAGCAGGGAGAAAGTCCACAAATTAACATGAGCAAAAGATGACAGTTTTCACCAAGAAACTACAGAAGCTACACAAGATCACAAAGCAAAAGAGAACTCTAGCACAGCATTTCTGACTCAAACATCCTAAAACAAACATTACAGAATATGAAAAAGGAATCAGCCAAACACCACAATGAATAATCTTTAAAAGCTAAGAAAAAGAACCGAATAAAAACAAAAAGACAGAAAAAGAATGGATTTAATTTGAGAAGAATTAGAAGAAAAAATAAAATCTTAACCAGAAATGAACACTAATTAGCCAGGCACGGTGGTATATACTTGTAATCCCAGTACTTGGGAGACTGAAACAGGAGGCTGCAGGTTCAAGGACAGTCTCAGTAATTTAGACAGCCTCTGCAACTTAGTAAGACCCTGTTTCAGAATAAAAAAAGTAAAAAAGGATATGGGTGTGGCTTGGAAGTAGAACACCCCTGAGTTTAATCCCCAGTACCAAAAAAAAAAAAAAAAGAAGACTACAAGATGCCCAAAGAAGAGTAAATTTAGGTAAAAATCTAAGGTCTAGAGGCATAAGGACACAATAAAGAGAGCAACAGTAGCCGGGCGTGGTGGCACACACTTGAAATCCCCGTGCTTGGGAGGCCGAGACAGGAGGATCACGCAGGTTCAAAGCCAGCAACTTAGAGAGACCCTGTTTCCAAATAAAATATAAAATAGGCCTGGGAGTATAGCCCGGAGGTAGAAAGCCCCTGGGTTCCACCCCCAGTACCACCAAAAACAAAAACAAAAAAAGAGAGAGCGCAATTGTGAGAATACAGGCAGCCAGAGACTGGCAGGAGCCAGGCCACAAGGGCCTGCACACGCCAACGGGGCCGGAAGGGGCCAGAGCAGTGAAGCCCACACAGGTCAACTGCGGCCCCCAGGACTCTCCAGAGATCAAAAGACCCAGGCTGAGAAGGCCCTTTCAGTTGAAAAAGAAAATCAGTTTCCTGCTTTTGGAGCCAAGAACGCTGACACTGAAGCACACACAGGATATTAACACGACAGAACAGCTAGGAAGGAATCCACAGGTTCCCGGTGTGGTCTCCAGGAAGCCTTGGCCAGCTGCGGTGCCACAGCGCAGGAGGCAGAAAGACCACAGAGGCAAAGACAGCATCCAGAAACATGGTGCTGATGGAGAGAAAGTGATCCTGGGGCAAGGACAGTGCTTCAAGTCATGGGGAAGACAGACTTACACACACAAGTGGGGTTGTGACTAGTGCAGAGCCTTCTGGTTAAAGATACGAGACCTGTTCTCAATTATCGTCTAAAACAGTAAATGCAAACAAATCAGACATCAGAGTCAAAAATGAAACTATAGTAATCCCAGGACTTACTGGGCGCCATAAGAGAGGCTAAGACAAGAGGGTCGCAGGTTTGAGGCCAGCTTCAGTAACTTAGTGAGGCCCTCTTTCAAAAAAAGCAATAAAACAGAGCTGGGGGAGTAGCTCAAAGTCAGAATGTCCCGGGCTCGATCTGCAGTGCAGGGAGGCAACTATGGTTGTGTGCCATCTCTTCCCCATCAGATGGTAAAAATTCAAAAGCCTACAGAAACACTGTGTTGGCCCCGCTGCCAAGAAAAAGGAGCTTTTCTCCAGTGCTGCTAGGAAAACAAGAGGATTTCACCCCAGAGGGGAATCTGCAGCTCCTGACCAGCTCCACATGGCTCCTGTCTCCCTCCCTCTCTCTCTTTCTTTTTTTCTTTTTTCTTTCTTTCTTTTTTTTTTTTGCAGTACCAGGGATGGAACCCAGGAGCACTGTACCTCTGAGCTACACCCCCAGTCCAATTTTTTTAGTCTGTTTATTTTCTTATTTATTTATTTATTTTTGTAGCACTGGGGGTGGAACCCAGGGCTTTTCTACCTCCAGGCTACACTCTCAGACCTAGTTTATACTTTATTTGGAGACAGGGTTTTACTCAGTAGCTGAGGCTGGCTTCCAACCCGTGCGATCCTCCTGTCTCAGCCTCCCAAGCGCCGGGATTACAAGCGTGCACCACCACGCCCAACTCTAGTCTTTATTTTTGAAACAGGGTCTCACTGAGTTGTGAAGGGCCTTGTTAGTAGCTGCGGATGTCTGTGAACCGCGATCCTCCTGTCTCAGCCCCCCCAGTTCTGGGATTACAAGCGTGCCCACCACGCCTGGCTTGGCTTTTTCTTTTGATTCAGCAACCCCACTTCTAGAAATTGTCCTGAAGACAAACCACACACACACACGTGCGCGCGCACGCGCAGTTACTCATTATTACGTTACTCATAACTGGAAGATACTGGAAACTACCTGATGTCCACTCCTAGGAGGCTGGGTGGATACATTATGGAATCTGCGTGCAACAACACTATGCAAAAGTAAAAGAATGAAGAGCTCAGGAACTGACAAGATGGCTTATAGGATGTGTAGTTAAATAAAACAAGCAATCCAGCGCATTCTCTCTCAAGGAAGGAAAAACGAGAAAACGTCTGCTTAGCTCAAACAAGCAGGAACACCACGGCGGAGGACCGCAGTCTGGATACAGCGTGGGCAGACGGGCTTCCGAAGGGACTGCGTTTCTGAGTTACACTGTGCACAGCCTGGTGTTTGGGGAACACGCCTCAATAAAGGGTGGGAAGCAGAGCCTCAAGAGGAAAGCTAACAAAAACCGTGCCTGGATGAGCGATGCCAAAGGAAAGCAGCGGGGAAGCAGCACCGCGCACATCCAGGCAGCCCGCGAACGCCCGCGGGACCGGCGCGCAGGGAGGGTGGCCACGGGGAGGTGCAGACCTCTTTCAGGGGCCTGTCTGGGTTGGTAAAGTGGGCAAGGCAGCCTGGAGTTGTTCCAGACAACTGGTCTCACAGGGGCTGAGAAGCAGCTCCCTGCTGGAAGGAGCACATTCAAGGCATCGTGGGCAACAGAGCAAGACCCTGTCTTAGAGTAAGACACCCAGCACGGGCGGGGACGTCGCTAGTCGTAGAGCGCGTGCACGGCAAGCACATGCACTGGATTCAATCCCTAATCACGAAGAAATGAAGGAATAAAGTGACTAATTCCTTAGACCTGTAATGAATACAAGACACATCTCTACTGAGAAGCAGGCACAACTCTGTCATGAAGACAGAGCATAAAATCTCATGTTAAAAACGTCAATAACTTAGAGAAGCAGGTACAACCAGATTAAAGAACACACAGGAGAAAAAGAAAAGGCACGAGCCTGGCGTGCTGGTGCACGCTTGTAATCCCCACACTTGGAGGCTGAGACAAGAGGATTGCACAGGTTCGAGGCCAGCCTCAGCTACTCTGCGAAGCTCTAAGCAACTTAGTGAGACCCTGTTTCCAAATAAAGTATAAACTAGGCCTGGGAGTATAGCCCAGAGGTAGAAAAGCCTTTGGATTCCACCCAATAACACAAAACAAAAAGAAGAAAGAGGGGGGAGGGGAGGGAGGGAGTCAGGCAGGCACCATCTCAAATATCACACTGAAGCCAGGGGTGGTGGTGCACACTTGTAATCCCCGCATTTGGGAGGCTGAGACAGGAGGATCGCACAGGTTCGAAGCCAGCCTCATTTGGCTTAAGAGACCCTGTTTCCAAATAAAATATAAAATAGGTCTGGGAATGTAACCTGGAGGTAAGAAGGCTCCTGGGTCCCATCCTCAGTACCACCCAAAATAAAATAAAATAAAATAAAATAAAATAATCACATTGAACTAAGCAGCCCCAACTCCCGGCCACAGCAGGACAGCACAGCTGTGGCACCACAGGCACAGACACATGCCACCTAGTCGCTCCAGGCGGCCCGTACCTTCACTGTGGGTGCCACGGAGCCCTTAGGAGCCACGCCTGCCTAGGAAAGCCAAAGCTTTACAAGGCCCAAAAGGGGGCTGGGTGCAGCTCTGTGGCAAACTGCATGCTCAGCACATGCAGAACCCTGGGTCCAATCTCTAGAACAATATAAAAGCAGAAATCAAAGCCACAGAGAGCAAAAAGCCTGGGAGCCTCTGCAGAGCAATGTCAGAGAGAACCCACCGAGCCGCCCTTGACAGTTCAAGTGCCCCTTTTCCCTGGGCTTGCACCGTGAAACTCCCTCCTACAGGGTGATCACCAGCCATGGTGTGGATGCAACAACAGAGCCCCACGCGCGCCCTTTCTCCAGAGCCCTGGAGGGTGTGTTCCACCATCAAGGAATGGGCCTGGCAAGGAAGACAGATGAATTAGAAAAGTGCAGTCCCAGAGAGGTGAGAAGACATCTCCCCTCTAGACAAGCATCCCGGGATGAGCACAGGACAGCAAGAGGGAGGAGGCGGGGACTCCTCCTGAAAAACAGACCAGGACGGCCTGACTGAGTGTGCAGAGCTCCGACACGACCTCGGGATTTGGGCATAATTAGTGAGAGTGACATAGAAAACCAGGCTAATGGGACAATAATGGAATAATACACTCCAAGAAAAACAAAGAGGTATAAAATGTTAACTATCCTAAGACTCATATATGAGTAATATTCGCACATTCATCATGAGCATCAGAACTGACTTTACCTAAAGGTTGTGTGTGTGTGGGGGGGGGGGGGTGGGGGGGGGGACGGGAACCAGGGATTGAACCCAGGGACTTCTACCTCTGACCGACGCCCCTAGCCGTATTTTATTTTCAAACAGTGTCTTGCTAAATTGCAGAGGGCCTTGCTAAATTGTTGAGGCTGGCTTCGAACCTAGGACCCCCTGTCTCAGCCTCCCAAGTACTGGGATTACAGGCACGTAGCAGCACACCTGGCTTGAGCAGCTTTACTAGTTGGGAGGATGTGGAGGAGGAGAGAGGACACAACTATCAAAGAGCTAAACTGAGTATGTATGTGCGTCTAGAACGAGAGCGAGAGGAGGACCGCAAGGAGGATCAAGCACTGCACGAACCAGGGGACATCAGGAAGGTGGTGCTGGGACTCTCCTGGAAGAGAAAATCTGGAAGAGATAAATCCTGTGGAAACACTGACGGTTTTTATTTTGTTGGTTTGTTTGTTTGCAGGTCTGGGGATGGAACCCACGGGCATTTGACCTTCAAGCTACACTCCCTACCCCATTTTTTATTCTTTACTTTGAAACCAGGTCTCACTGAGTTGCGGAGGGCCTCACTAAGTAGCTGAGGCTGGCCTTGAACTGTGACCCTCCAGTCTCAGCCTCCTGAGTGCTGGGATGACAAGCTGCTGGGAATACAAGTGTGTACCACCACGCCAGCTTCTACTGATTTTTTTTTTTTTTTTTTTGCAGGTCTATGGGTGGAACCCAGGGGCATCTGACCCCTGAGCTACACCCCCTGCCCTATTTTTTTTTTATTCTTTATTTTGAAACTGGGTCTTACTGAGTTGCAAAAACCAAACAAACAAATTGTTACCCAAGGCAGGTGTGGTAGTGCACACGTGCAATGCCAGTACTTGGGAGGCTGGGATAGGAGACACCTGCAGGTTCGTTCACAGCTTCAGCAAGTAGTGAGACCTCATCAACCCAGTGAGACTGTATATATAAAAATAACCAGGCTGTGAGGTGTAGCTCATAAGGTGGAATGCCTCTGGGTCCCATCCCCAGCCACACACACACACACACACACACACACACACACACACACACACACACACACTGTTGTCATAAAGCAACTTTAGTGAACACACCAATGAGCCAGGCCTGGCTCACAGGCGAGGCCGGGCTGCCCACTCAGGGGCCTCCAACAGGAGGACTTGCACAGTAAATATGGCTTCCATGAAAGAGAAGGCAGTGGTTACCTGTGCACATAGTGGAGCTGGTGGATGGAATCAATGGCCAACACCATTTCACCAATGTAGAATCTGGCCATGTCTTCTGGAAGCTTGTCTTCAAACTTGCTGAGCAGGGTCAGCAAATCACCACCCACATAGTAATCCATGACCAAGTACTAGAGTGGGGAAAGCAAAGGAGAGGTCACAACACTCAGTCAGCACTGGCCCTGACAAAGACCAAGCACCTCCCTAGAAGCTGCCTGACTCCAGTGGCTGAGCCAAGGCTTCTCCGCTGCGCCTGCAGCCTCCGTGATCTTCCCAAATGTGCCCTGGTGCTGGGCGTGGCGGTTCACGCTTGTTAACCCCAGGACTTGGGAGGCTAAAATAGGAGGATTGCTGGCCCAAGCACAGCCTCAGCAAGTAGTGAGTCTCATCAACCTAGTGAGACTGCGTTTCAAAATAGAAATGGTAGCCGGGCGTGGTGGCGCACGCTTGTAATCCCCGCGCTTGGGAGGCAGAGACAGGAGGATCACGCAGGTTCGAAGCCAGCCATGTGCGCTGGTTTAGGAGACCCTGTTTCCAAATAAAAATGTAAAAAAATAGGTCTGGGAGTGTAGCCCGGAGGTAGAAGGGCTTCCAGGAACCCCAGTACCACCAAAAAAAAAAAAAAAAAAAAAAAAAAAAAATAGAAATGGTATAGGACTGGGGGTGTAGCTCGGGGGGAAAATGCCCCTGGGCTCAATCCCCAGTAACACACACACACACACACGCACACGCACACGCACACACACACACACACACACACGAGCGCGCGCCCTGACCTACTACAGCAATGCTGCAACTGAAGTTACACACAAGGCAGAGGACAGACTTCAATAAAGAGAAACTTAGTCGAGGAAGATACAACTGAAGGCGTAGGGCTTGCGTTGTAGGGCTTGCGGCTGGAGAAAGCCGGCCAGGAGCCATGACCCACAGCAGCAGCACAACCTCGGGCCTCCGAGCCCTGCGGGCTGTAGCTCTCAGGCCCTCACGCCCCAGGAGGACACCAGACCAGAGAAGGGAGGCGAGTCATCTACAAACACGCGGGGCATCAGCAGCTCTTGTGGGAGACACGGTGTCATCAGAGGCTGGAAATGAAGTGTCATGACTTCACCCCACGTACAGCTCAGAAAACCCACTGCCAGAGCTTACTGTGCTCTGCAAAACTCACTGGCTTACTGCCCCTTTACAGGAATAAACATTATCCAGTGCCTTCCTGGGAGCTTCCACCACCCCTTCTTTTTATTCAGTGCCCCTGATTACACCGAGGCTACTACTACCACTGCTACCACTTCCTGGATGGTTCCAGGTACACCCAGAGGAAGGGGCAGTATCGCCAATTTTGGAAATCCACCACCCAGAGCAGCGCGAAGGGAGCTTCCTCTGCTAAGAGGGCTGAGCCTGCCCCTACGCTTGGACAGCACTGGACCAAACGCGTGCCGGGCAGTGGAGACATGGAGAGGCACCTGGGGAGACCTCTGCTGGGGAGAGCATCTCCCAAGTAGCACGATGCCCCTGGGGGCATCCTCCTGGGTCAGAGAGGCCAGGAAGAACAAGACCCCCACAGCAGCCAACACACTCACTGCCAGGGCCACTAGGCCTCAGAGAGGTCTGGAGAAACCATCCCCACCCCACAGCAACCGCCAACCCTGGGCTAACTTCCTGTTGAGATGTGAATGTTCTGGTGCGGACGGTTAACTTCTAGCCCATCAGGGAAGAAACACCTCTGCCTGGGTGGCTGAGCCAGGGGAATAGCCTGCTAGATGCACGGAGACCCTAACAGCAAGGACAACCCTCGCTCACTGTGCGACTGCCGCGCTCTGGGCTGCAGGCTACCCGACCTGGACCTGATCTTCGCACACCAGCGCTCCCCTCGGGTACAATCAAGACCCCTCTTATAGGGGCGCCCTGGTGACATGCGCAAGTCACCAGCTAGTAAGTGTCAGGACTGGACTAGACATCTGCACTGCACTGGTCGTGTCTCTGAAGAAACTAACGAACCACCACACGCTGCTCAGGACGGGACCGGCGCTGGCAGACCTGAGGAAATCAGAGATGACAGTATTTTAGGCTCTTTGCAAGCAGAGTTCCAACCAGGAGCCCTCTCCTGTTTCCAAAATGAACATCAGCGGTGCCTCCTCCACGAAGCCGGCCTGCCTCCTCTGCCCTGACAGGCAGCCTCACTTGCGTCCAGGCCCCAGCTCTCCATCGACAGGGCCGTCAAAGGGAGCCCTGGGCCCGCCTGTCCATCTCACCCATCTCACCCAACTTTCACCACAGCAGCACCTCAGTGGAGTCCGCCCACTTCATTTTTTCGGGTGTGTGTTCATTCCCTCACTCTCTCAACAATGAGCCGTCATTCCCCTGGAGGCAAGGACCCGTGTGCGTAAGACAGCAAGGTCACTCAGAGGAGCTCGCGTTTGGAGGGAGATGGCCACAGCAAGCGTGCAGACCAGTGCGAAGGGGCGGGACAACAGGCCCATCCAGGGTGGCAGCAAGGCCAGGAGACCAAGCAGACGGGGGACGGCCAACTGCCCGGGGTGGCGGGCACACTGCAGACAGAGTGCGGTCTGTGCAGAGGCCAGGAGGAGAGCCAGCCTGGGCCGCGGAGATGGGAAGCGGCGGCCACGGCCTGAGCCACGAGCAGGGAGGAACGGGGCTACCACGCGAAGGGCCCACCATTCAGCTGGGGACTGCCAAGTGGGGCAATCCTGGCGGGAGGCAGACGTGGAGGGCGACAGTTGCTGAGACGCGCGTGGGGGACAGCCTAAGGAGTGACCAGCGTAGGCCTCACGCTTAAATGAAACAGTGCCACACGAAGCCGAGCCCTAACACGTCCCACGTCGGCCCAGAGAGCTAAAAAGAACAAGATGCACACCACGGCAGTGTGGATGTGAACGACGGTCTCCTGGAAAACAAGCTCACAAAAAGCAAACACAGGGATCAACAGGGCAGGCAGGTAGAGACTCAATGTGAAGCGCTAGGCCAGTATCCCCTCTGCCATGTGATACAGGATTCTAAGGCAAGTCAACAGGGTAGCAGCCTAGTTGGCAGAGACAGGTTTACTTTTTATGAGACTTGAGGTTAGACCCTACAACAGAGACCATACATGCCCCGGCTCGTGGGTGTGGGAAGCCATGGCGCCATGCCAGTCACCAGCACGGCACGCACATGCGCTCTGCTGCCCGCTCGTGCTCTGCTCACACACACCCGCTCACAGGCAGCAGCCCACTCTGCTGCCGGGACCCACAGCCTCGCCCAGGACGCCTCGGCCCTGCCTCCTTCCTCCTGCCCTTCCTTTTCACTGGGCAGCTCCTAACACTCAAGAATGAGTCTTCGCTGGGACCCCTAACTGAGGTGTCTTACCTTGGCATTACCTGGTAATGCTCGCCTAACACACGGCAGCTCTCTGCTAATTTTGGAGAGATATTGAAATAAAAAAGAAAAAGGTTATCTTCTTTTGTA